>NC_140582.1:53453286-54105370 GCF_964204655.1 Triturus cristatus | reverse complement strand
GAAGAAAACGCCGGGCCGTTAAGGGGGAGCCGGGGAATGCCAGAACCCCTGCCGGAGCAGGGGCCTGGCATACCCGGCAGCGCGTGCCCTCTTTTCCCGGATCGTATCTGGAGGGGTTTCGCCCTTGCCGGGAAGCCGACCGTGGAGGAGGGCACCCGAGGTGCGTGCGTGCGGGCAGCTGGTGGGACACCACAGACAGCCACGCATGGCATGCAGCCAGGTGCCCCGGGATGGGCCTGGGGCAGACCGGTCGCCAGACCCCTTCTCGGGGCTAGGCACGCCGGCGGCGTACCTCCGCGGCAGGACCCGGCGAGGGACCCTGCCACGGGCGATCGGGGGTCTGACCTTGTGGGGGAAGAAGGGGAAGCAGAGCTCACCCTGCTAAGGCCCCAGCCACGTCCTGGGGAAGCCCCGGGGCGATTGACGACCGAGCGACACTTAGACAGGAGTAGCCCCGGGAGGAACCCGGGACGCAAGGTGCGTTCGAAGTGTCGATGATCAATGTGTCCTGCAATTCGCACTAATTCTCGCAGCTAGCTACATTCTTCATCGACACGCGAGCCAAATGATCCACCGCCAAGAGTCACAGGCAACTTTTCGAAAACATTCACCCACCTGCGGGCGCAGGAGAGGCGGGAGGAAGGTGACGCCGTCTATCCGCTGCCCGCGCGGCGAGACGGCCTGGGCACCCCTTTCAAGGCTTCCCCTCTGGGAGTCAGACTGCACCGTTGAGAGAAAAAAAACATTGCCAGGTGCTCGGCACGGGAGAGGGGGCGAGGGAGGGGGTTGCCGGAGCGACGGGAGCAGGCAGCCCCACAGCCGCCGGTCCCTCCTGGGGTAACACAGGAGGGACCAAGCGAGTCTTCAAACCCCTCAACCCGGCCACACGGGACCGGGTCAGACTGGGTACCTGGCAACGAGGGAGGGTCGCCCCACCTGCACATCAGCCGTCCGTCGCCGGGCAGCCCGAGCCGTGCCAGCGGGCTGGCAATCAGCCCACCACCACCCTCACCTGGGTGGGGGTCATGCCGGGTGAGCTTGGGTTCTATCTCAGAGAGGGACAGGGGATGGGGACCGCCCCCGTCCCCAGTCCTTCGCACGTCAGTCGGGCCTTCCCCAGGGAGAAGTGACCCACCGAAGTCCCGGTCCTCACCCGAGCACCCCATGTGGCTGCGGACGACTGCGCCGGCCGGGGCATGCCAGGGCAGGGCTGGGCCCTGTGCCTACGGTGCGTGCTTGCAGGAGGCCGAGGGCTTCGGGCTGGTGCCGTCGGTCGCTCGGGCCGCTCCGCCGTTAATGATCCTTCCGCAGGTTCACCTACGGAAACCTTGTTACAACTTTTACTTCCTCTAGATAGTCAAGTTTGAGCGTCTTCTCGGCGCTCCGCCAGGGCTGTTGCCGACCCCGGAGGGGCCGATCCGAGGACCTCACTAAACCATCCAATCGGTAGTCGCGACGGGCGGTGTGTACAAAGGGCAGGGACTTAATGAACGTGAGCTTATGACCCGCACTTACTTGGAATTCCTCGTTCATGGGAAATAATTGCAAATCTCAATCCCTATTATGAACGGGGTTCAACGGGTTACCCGCACCTGTCGGCGAAGGGTAGACACACGCTGATCTGTTCAGTGTAGCGCTCATGCAGCCCTGGACATGTAAGGGCATCACAGACCTGTTTTTGCTCAATCTCGTGTGGCTGAACGCCACTTGTCCCTCTAAGAAGTTGGACGCCGACCGCTGGTGGTCGCGTATCTAGTTGGCATGGAGGAGTCTCGTTCATTATCGGAATTAACCAGACAAATTGCTCCACCAACTAAGAATGGCCATGCACCACCACCCACAGAATTGAGAAAGAGCAATCAATCTGTTAATCCTTTCCGTGTCCGGGTGAGTTTTCCCGTGTTGAGTCAAATTAAGCTGCAGGCTCCACTCCTGATGGTGCCCTTTCGTCAATTCCTTTAAGTTTCAGCTTTGCAACCATACTTCCCCCGGAACCCAGTCTTTGGTTTCCTGGAAGCTGCTCGGCGGGTCATGGGAATAACGCCGCCGGATCGCTAATCGGCATCGTTTATAGTCAGAACTACGAAGGTATCTGATCGTCTTCGAACCTCCGACTTTTGTTCTTGATTAATGAAAACATTCTTGGCTAATGCTTTCTGTTTGGTTTTTCTTGCGCCGGTCCACGAATTTCACCTCTAGCGGCACAATACGAATGCCCCGAGCCGTCCCTCTTAATCATGGCCCCAGTTCCAACAAAATAGAACCGGAGTCCTATTCCATTATTCCTAGCTGAAGTATTCAGGTGACCGGCCTGCTTTGAACACTCTAATTTTTTCAAAGTAAACGCTTCGGACACCCAGGACACTCAGTCAAGAGCATCAAGGGGGTGCCGAGAGGCAGGGGTTGGGACAGACGGTAGCTCGCCTCACAGCAGACCGCCAGCTCGATCCCAAGATCCAACTGCAAGCTTTTTAACTGCAGCAACTTTAATATACGCTATTGGAGCTGGAATTACCACGGCTGCTGGCACCAGACTTGCCCTCCAATGGATCCTCGTTAAAGGATTTAAAGTGTACTCATTTCAATTACAGGGTCTCGAAAGAGTCCTGTATTTTTATTTTTCATCACTACCTTCCCGAGTCGGGAGTTGGTAATTTGCACGCCTGCTGCCTTGGTAGTGGTTTCTCAGGCTCCCTCTCTGGAATCGAACCCTGATTCCCCGCTACATGTGGTGACCATGGTAGGCACAGAAAGTACCATCGAAAGTTGATAGGGCAGACATCCGAATGTATCGTCGCCGTCACGGGGACATGCAATCGGCCCAAGGTTATCTAGAGTCTCCAGAGCTGCCGGGTAAGCCCGGATTGGTCTTGGTCTGATAAATGCACGCATCCCGGGAGGTCAGCGCTCATCGGCATGTATTAGCTCTAGAATTACCACAGTTATTCTAGTAACAGATGGAGCGATCAAAGGAACCATAACTGATTTAATGAGCCATTCGCAGTTTCACTGTACCGGCCGTGTGCACTTACACGTGCATGGCTTCATCTTTGAGACAAGCATATGCTACTGGCAGGATCAACCAGGTAGCCGCACCTGCTGACGGAGTGGGTTCGGGGGGCCGCGTGCCCATCTGCCCGACCGGACAACCTTCGCGCACCCCTCCCTCTCGGGAGCCTGCTGGGGGAATGAGCCCACCCGCCGGCCCGGGAGGGCTCGCTGGAGGGGTGGAGAGGTGCAGTTGCATGGGCACCGGCAGGCCCAGCTGTCTCCACCGGAAGGGATTGGTGGACCGAGGTGCAGCCTGAACGAGAAGCAGGGGTGCCGGAGCCTGGCGGCAGCGACACCCCTCAAGACAATCGTTCCGAGCTGCTGTGGAAATGTGCTGGGTGGAGAGGGGTGACGGTGTGGCGCACAGGGCCTACGTACCTGCTGGGCAGCAGCATCCGAGGGCCTGGCGCCACCCGACCCCTTCGCTCAGGTCAGACCACTGGGGGGACAAGCTGCCGGGCCGATTGGCCTTCACTCTGCTGGATAGGGTGAAGGGCCACCCGCCAGGTGGCAGGCCCTCGAGTCAGACAGTCCATGCGGGGAGGAAGCTCCTTGCCTGAAACAACAGCCGAGGCTGGCCATGCAGTCCATCCCTAAACGGACCGATCGATCAGAGTACGGCCAAGGCATCCCCGGGGGGGATGCCGGCTCCACATCCCTGCCTGCTCCTGGGGTGAGCAGGCTCAAAGGAAAGGCCCATCGGGAAGGGGCCGTGAGGCAGGAGCAGGCCCGGGCCCCTGGGGGCCCCGACAGGTGGGCCCGGGTGCTGCCTTCCCCTGTCTGAGAATCGCTGGACCTCACGGAGGTCTGACCAAGCAAACTCGGAGAAAAAGGTTCATCTGGAAGGGGCCGAGAGGCAGGTGCATACCCAGGCCCCTAGGAGTCCCGACGGGCGGGCCCGGGTGCTTTCTTCCCCTGTTACCGAATCGCCGGACCTCACGGAGGTCTGACTGACCCTCTCCCTAGTATTCCGGAGGAAAATTACCCCCCTTTCTTGTAATCCATGCACACGAGGTGACATAGGGAACCCAAAGCGCGAATGTACCCGACCTCCTGGAGCCCTCGCTGGGATCGAGGAGGCAAATGAGCCCTCATCAGGACTTCCAAGCAAGCCCGGCCAGCTGGTCGCCTCATTGGAAAGCATTGCGGGCGACCAGATGGCCGAGGGGATAGGGGCGACCAGATGGCCGAAGGGATAGGTGCGACCAGATGGCCGAGGGGATAGGTGCGATCAGATGGCCGAGAGGAAAGGGGCGACCAGATGGCCTGGCTCGAAAGGGAAGCTATCTGGATGCTCTGTGCCCCAACGAAAGAGTGAGTGGGTGCCGGGGCATGGGGGAACTGAAGGCCCAGGGACCCAGCTGGGCCCCAGCCATGGAGGCTGTGAGAGGGACCCGATGGGCCCTCCCACCCGGGGCCCGCGGACACCTTGCCAAACAGGGGACGCCTGCACGGGACCGACAGACCCCAGTCCTAGGCCCTTGGTGGAGCAGCAGGCCAGGGGACGGGGCCCAGGGCCGGAGCAACCGACCCGGGGCCCGATAGGGCCCCTGGACACAGCCGGGGCTCCTAGGCCCAGAGGACTGAGGACGGAGCCCAGGGTGGAGAGGCAATCCTCCCCGGGGCCCTTGGGAGCCGCAGAACCCAGCCAAGCAGGGGGAGGCTCCCTGTGCATGACAGAACCCCGTCCCAGGCATACCCTGCCCCTACTTATCCGGAGGAAGGCTAACCCCCTTTCTGGTAACCCGTGCGCTCTGAGTGATGGAGGGGACCCTAGGCGCAAATGTGCCTGACCTCCTGGAGCCCTGGCTGAGATCCAGGAGGGAAATGAGCCCTCATCGGGACATCCATGCCGGCCCGGCCATCTGGTCGCCCCATTGGAAAGTATTGCATGCGACCAGATGGCCGAGGGGAGAGGTGTGACCAGATTGCCGAGTCCGAAAGGAATCCCATTTGTCCACGCGAGCCTTCGCGGTAGGGTTCTCGCCTGCCCATGCAGGGCTCGGGGGCTCTGGGACCCTGGCTGGGACTCAAGTCCTGGGAAGGACCAATGGAGCTCTCGGGCCCGGACGCCCGGGGGATGACTGCCCGGGAACCATGGAGCCCATCCCAGGCACTTTGCCATGCTGCGGGCCGGAGGAGGGAGCCTCGGACGCCTACGGAGGTGTTGCCCGGGCATAGCCTATCTGGTCCCCGGCAGAGAACTGTCAGCCTAGGAGGGGTGTCCTGGCATACCCTGCCCCTAGTAAACCAGAGGAAGGCTATGCCTCTTTCTGGGAACCTGTGCGCACCGCAAGGCTCAGAGGACCCTAGGTGCGAACCTGCCCGACCTCCTGGAGCCCTGGCTGAGATCCGGGAGGCAAATAAGCCCTCATCGGTACTTCCAGGCATGCCCGGCCATCTGGTCGCACCATTGGAAAGCATTGCGTGCGACCAGATGGCCGAGGGGAGAGGTGCGACCAGATGGCTGGGACCGAAATAACGCCAATCTGCCTGCCCCGAGCCTTCGTGAGAGGGCTTCCACCTGTCCTTGCAGGGCTCGGGGCTGAAGGGTTCGGGAACTGCAGGGCTCTGGGGCTGCAGGGCTCCGGGGCTGCAGGGCTCTGGGCCTGCAGGGCTCGGGGGGGCTCGGAGACCCCACGCTGGGCCTCAGGCATGGGGAGGCCCGCAGGCGCTCCTGGGGCCCAGCCGCCCGGGGAGGACTGCCCGGGACCCATGGAGCATTGCAGGTCTCCGGGACTCTGCACCAGGGACCCTTGTCCTGCAGGCTGCAGGACGGGGGCTCCCAAACCCCAGGCCCTGCCTGAAACCCATGCCACGGGGCCGGTCCCTGCTTCTCAACCCAGCCAGGCCGGGGAGATCGGGGAGCCTGCCCAGGCACGAGGGACCCCTGTCCTGGGCAAATGGACCCTCAGGACGTGCGCTCGTTTTCCACACATTTTTTCCAAAATTCTGCGTAGTGGCCCTACGCCAACTACGCCCAGCCCTAATTAAGAGAAGCTGATTTTACCATTCTCTTTCTGTCAGATTCAAAAGTGTATCTTCCAATGCCGGATGTTTGGACTGACATGCATGATTGCTGGAATAGCAGACATTTGGCAGCCCATCAGTACCCCTCCTTCTGACTACCTCAAACAGTGCATGGGGTATAGGGAGGGGTCACTATGAGCGCCACCGCAGGCCCAGACCTCCCTTCACTAAATTTGGAAAGTTTTTTATAGTTGCACAGATGCTTGGTGAGTGGAATTTTACTTGCCCATATGCTGACTTTGATAGCATCTTGGTTTAGTTGTTACAAGTGTTCTTTACTCCTTGGGTAAAAATTGCAGTCGATGATAAGATTTTTTGATACAGTACCATTTGATTTACTAAATCATTTCCTCAACGGAAACACAGAATATAACAAACGCAGTGTTTGTTGCGGGACAACTATAAATTATGAGCCAACTCTTGTTGATTCACTTTGCTATTTTTAAAAAAAAAATTCTGTTTCCCATTACAATTAGGCTGATGTTGATTCAAGGGCAGGCGTTGTATGCCGTGGTAGAGGCCTGCTCCGATTTCATACCATCTATCTGTGTGAATGCAAGCAGATACCAACATTTCAACCTTTTTTCAAATGCACTTCATCCTTTCCAGGCAGCAGCCAGTGCAGGTTTCCTTATTTTTCCTTGGGCTCAAGTCATTGTAATGCACGGAGGTATGGGAATTGCCAGTGTAGCAATGTTGCATTTGTTTGCTGACCACTGTACCTGTTTACAATAGACAGGGTTAGCGACTGGTGTTAAAGTGGGTTTGAGGCCTTTGAGTCATTTTTTAAATTTCTCTAGTAAGATTTCTTGATACTTAGGGCCAGATGTATGACCATAGTATTTTGTAACTCAAAAATTGCGATTAATTGTGAGTCGCAATTTGCGAGTCGCAAAATGCTATGTACAACAGGGTTTGAGACACTGTTAGCGATTCCCAATGGGGTCGCAAAATGCATGTCTCATGAAAAATAATGAGGCTGACGCAATTTGCGACCCCATTGGGAATGGCTGGCACTCCCAGGGATGGTGGCCTGCTGGGGTCAGCAGACCTCCATGTCTGGGACTGCTTTCAAATAAAGCAGTTTTTTTAAAAAATGCAGCCCGTTTTCCTTTAAGGAAAACGGGGTGCATTTGAAAAATAAAAATTTAACTTTTCATTTTCATTTTTAAGGGCAGGCAGTGGTCCCTGGGACCCCTTCCTTTTTGGGAGTACTTTACCACCCTTCCGGGGAGGGTAGTATACTGGTAGTGTTTTGCGACCACCATTGTGCTCTCAAAACATCCTTACATAGCTTTTGGAGTCACTATTGGGAAGGGAACGCCCCTTCCTAATAGCGAGTCGCTAAACCCTATTTTACTAGTCACAAATTGTTTGCGACTCGCAAAATAGGGTTGGTGCATGGGCCACAGGTTTTTTGCGGTCGCAAACAGGCCTAAAATCCATGTGCGACAGCAAAAACGGTTGTACATCTGGCCCTAAAACTTTAGAATGAACAGAATTTTTCCCTAACTTTTCACGCAGCAAGAAAAGCTCCAAGGCCTTCCTTAAATTCCGACTTGGCTGCTCACTCATTCATTGCCCTACCACTTTTAGAATCCACCAGCAGCCGGACATGATGTGCAGAAGTGGCAACTAGCCTAAATATCATTAATTTTTACTGCTTTTGTCATTTGATTGTATCATTCACTACATGGTTGTGGGAAAGAGAAGGGAAATGATATCATGTTTTCATATTTCCATGTTTGCTGTATTTTCACATTTTCGTTGACCTCATTTGAGACATCTCCATGTTTTCAGTGCACTCATGTATGGCACGTAAGTGACTTATATCTACGTTATCATCAGTTTAACAGAGCAGGTATGGCCATATAATGAGATAAATTGTAGGAATGTGATAAAAGATGCAATGGGCCGGAAGTACCTTTTGCCAATCCACTAGACGACTTTTCTATTCTAACAGGATCAACCTGGATTCGTGGTGCCAGAATAAACAATGTAAATTTTCATGCTTGTCTGGATCCAATTTCAGATATCTTGCAGAATTTGTACCATCAATTAACGAAGGGCAAAATGTCAGCCTACCAATCATTGATTTTTTAGGAGATACTCACATTTTTTTTATTTTTTTATTTTTTGTTTTTTGAAGATAGAGACATCACAATACATATTTCAATCATAATAAGACTTTGACAGGACAAAAATTCAAAACAATCATCCACTAAACCTATAGAAATAATAATCATATAAAAACATCTGGAGAAATGGGGGGGGGGTAAGAGGGGAGAGGGTGGCTCCTCGTGTTACTCACATTTTAATCCGCCAGTGTTACAGCCATTGGTTGAAGGAACTGTCCTTCCTTTACTTCATTTATTTTAAAGCCTTTAACCAACCAATTGCCTTTCACACCGCACACAAAAAAAATCAGTCATGGCTTTAAAGAAAAGGAAAATTAAGGGAAAAAAGAGCTTTAATAAATGTAAATCTAAATGCACGAACTATAACAGTACAGACCATATTACATTTATGGTACCAATGCAAGGGGAAAGATCAATGGCATTTTAAAGCAAGCGTAATAAAAAAAAGCAGAACAGCAAATGCATTATAAAAAAGTTAGACACTCTGGGAATGGGTTTAGGTTTCGTGCTTTCCACGAGAGAAAGATGGAACTTGGAACAAGTATGAGTTAACTGAAATAATTCTCAAAATATCACAGGCTAGCCATGGGAGGCTCCTCAGTTATGGCGGCGGAGTGTCACCCCCTGCTGAAAGCCAGCAGAGACAAAGGAGAAAAAATAAAAAATGATAATAAAACAATTTAATTCTCATTTTATTTTTTGTTCGGCAGGCTGCCAGTCAGTCCGATGAAGAGGCGTGACCATCCATACTGAGTCTGACACTGCAGCTGCAGCACCAGGGACGAGGGGGGAGTGGTGGGCACTGCTAAGTGTGATGACGATTTGTCCGGCCATCTGGGGCCAGCCAAACAGTCACGCACACTTAGGGCAGTATTTTGACTAAGGTGGTCCATCGGACCGCTGTAGCCATAGTCGCGGTGCGGGAACTGCCGTACAGGCGGTCGGCCCGCCCCAATGTAACCTGGGTGGGCGGACCGTCGCAACTGCTTTGCGGCCGTCTTGAGGCAGATATGTACAGTGGCCCCGCCAAGCATATTGCTAGTTTCCTCACCACCACACTTTTCATGGCGGTGAAAGCACCATGAAAAGTGTGGCAGTGAGGAGACAAAGGGGCCCTTCAGGGACTCCTTGTGCCTCATCGCCATGGAGTGCATGCAGGGGTGCACATGTTGTGCCCGCCTCCCATCTGCATGCACCCCCAGTCCCTGCAGGGAATGGACTTGACAGTCCATGCCCTCCAGGAACTGCCTTTGATGCTCCCATTGCGGTGCCTTTTTCAAAGGCATTGCTGTGGGACTGCCAAAGAACTGCCCACCAGAGACTTTAAAAGTAGTACTCTGGCAAGCGTTTTTTATGGCTTTGGTGGTCTCAGGACAGGGCAGTGGTGTGGTGGACCCTCTCAGAGACCGCAAAAGCCATATTGCCTTTCTTTAAACCGAGCTGTGTTGTACAGCCGGGTGGAGAACCAACACAGGCTCCAAGTCCATATCTGAGAGACCAAACCAGGGCGCTCAGACCAATCCCAGTGCTTCTCTCATGCTGGGAATAGTATAAACAGCATGACAGAGGGATTGGAATTGTCATCTGGGAGCCTGTCCAGTGTGCAGCAGTTCCTGGACATCCGGGAGGTGAGGATCGGAAGCAAAGCGATGGCAGTCACAGCGGGAGGTAAGTGCAATTTTATATATTTTTAATTGTCGTTGTGATGTTTTTGGATTGTATTCCCCCTTCCCCCTCCCACCACCACTTTGCAAAGAAAGCGGACGCTATTGAGGCTAGTATGTGAAGCACAAGCAAAATGCTCAGACCCAAATTTACTAACATTTTGCATCATGGATTTGCCACTTTTTTTTTGGAAAGCCACGATCCATAATGCTAGTTGGGATTCACAAAGCCACGCAAGGGCTGATTTACATCACCTTGCATAGCTTTATAAAATAAAAGTAACAAAGGTGCCATGTTGTCGTACACTGTTTCATGTAGGTGTTACATGGGTGGCACATGGGAGTTACCATGCATCCACTCTATTTTGAGTTAAACTCCATTTTACTAAAGGCAGTAAACCTGGGTTTGCGCCAAAAAGTTGCGCCTATCTGAGAGAGGTGTAACAAGGAGAAATATCTTCAGTACTTTTTGTTATTTCATCTTTCCTTATGGGCTGCATTCTGCAGTACACATAGAAGGAGGAATGCGCCTCTAAGGATTGTTTTTGTGCAGAAAGACAATCCGTCCGTAAAAGCAGGTACCCTTGCACCATACGCTAAGGTGCCTGTGTTGGCCTTAGGGTGCCTGAAGTGTGCCAATACTATGAGAGAGCAGGAATTCACTAAATCATTGCAGTTGCTGCACATTTCTGCTCTATTCCTTTTACGCAAAGCAGCACAGCACATTGCCTTGCGTTAAAGCTTAGGAAATCAGGGCCCTACTGTCATTATTTAGGCAGCAAGCGCCCATTGCATAGAAAGTGAATGGTGTGATATTGGGACCATCAAGATGGAAAAAGACAATGGACTCAGTAAGGAAAATAATTGGACAGTGCACTCAATTTCAGAATGATTGAAATAAAAAATTTCCACAGATCAGAAAGAGATGACAGACACTTAAATCCTTATAGGAGAAAAAGCAATGAAAGTTAAGGCACAGTACGATAAACATGTAACCAAATATGTAAGCAATACACAATTAGGTGCAGAGACAGAATATCAAATAAAAATATCGAATTGCACAAATATCGAATAAAAAATGTTGTGGTTCAGAAATATCAACAGCAACAATATCGTGATCATGAATATCGACTTAAGGTAAGTAATATCGATTTAAAAAATATCAAAGAGTTTAGTATCATTTGCAAAAATATAGTTGTTAAAATATAGTTTTTCAAATTAATGTTATGTATTTTAGTTTATATTTTATATGTATGTTTTTTGTAGAAGAATTGTTTGTATTTTTGTTATATGTGTTAAAATTTTAGTAGTTATAAAAATAAAAAGAAATTGCGTTTTTAGTTCCGTAGCGGGTTGTGGGTATAGGGGAATAAGGTGGTAAGTAATTTAATTATATTAAATTAATTGATTATATTTTATTTATTAATATATGTTTAGTTGAGATTTTATAGTTTTAAATGTGTAAAGTAATTTATTATTAATGAATTCATTACGGTTGTTAATTAATTTTAATTACTTAATTGGTAATTAATTATGGTAATTGTGTAATTAGTTTTAGGTGTGTGTTGTGGTGTTTATAGGTGTAAGGGGTGGGAAGTAGTTTGTGTTTAATTAATTAATAGATAGTGATTAAATAATGTTAATTATTTCATATTTATTTTGGGCAATTGCTGCATTTGTTTGTGTGTTGTTTTTACTTTTAGAGGGGTAAACGGTGGGTATGAAATACATTTTAGTTACTTTATCTGAGCTGTTAATAGTAAGAGTTTTTAATTAAAAAAAAATTGAATTGTGTTTTATTATTTTATAGATTAATTTTGGTGTGTGTTGTGGATATTATAGTGTTAAAATGTGTGTAGTCAATTAATGTTTATTTGTTTTTTATTAATAATATTTTTTAATTGATTATTAATTATGTTAATAATGGAAGTAAATTTAATTTAAAATGTTGAAGTGTTTTGTTTTTGGTGTGGTGTTATAGGGTAGGAAATAAAATAAATACATGTATATATTGATCAATTATTTTGTTTATAAATATTTTCTAGTTTAAAACACTATTTTTTTTAAATTGTAATTATTATTTTATTTAATATAATATTTGCGGGTTTTTGCCATATGTAACTAATTTTACAATATGTTTTCTTTTTATCCATATAATATATTTTATTTCTCATTTTTTAAACATTGTTTATTTAGTTTTATAATTTTTTTATATATATCTATATATATTCTCAAAAGGATTGCCACATGCTCGGAGATGCACTCAAAAGACAGAAGCGGGCCCCCTTAGCTTTCAAGAAGGTCCTTTATTGCATCGCAAACCGGATTTCATTTCAAATTGTTCAAAAAGGTCCAACGCGTTTCAAAGCTCCTGCTTCTTGTTCACGGACCGGCTGGTTGGAGGCGGTGATAACGTCATCTCGGCAAGCCCCTCGTTAAGTAGTAGTTGACTGCCCCCAGGTGGGTTGGATCAGTATTCAGTCTGAAGGTATCCTGGGAC
The DNA here is from genome assembly GCF_964204655.1 of Triturus cristatus. NCBI lineage: Eukaryota > Metazoa > Chordata > Amphibia > Caudata > Salamandridae > Triturus > Triturus cristatus. The sequence continues at coordinate 54,092,987 of NC_140582.1, read as the reverse complement.
TTGTAGGATTGAGCGTTTCTGCCACAAAACATAAGTAACAAAGTATTAATCCTCTAGTAGGTATGAAATGAATTACGGTTTAAATTTAAAGCACAACTTCGTCTCTTCTGTATTTAGCGAGATGCAAGTATATCGCTACAGTCCATATGTATGTGGCGGTGCAAGCTCCACGACCGAGGCTGGCCGTAATATATTCTCAAAAGGATTGCCACATGCTCGGAGATGCACTCAAGAGACAGAAGCGGGCCCCCTTAGCTTTCAAGAAGGTCCTTTATTGCATCGCAAACCGGATTTAATTTCAAATTGTTCAGAAAGGTCCAACGCGTTTCAAAGCTCCTGCTTCTTGTTCACGGACCGGCTGGTTGGAGGCGGTGATAACGTCATCTCGGCAAGCCCCTCGTTAAGTAGTAGTTGACTGCCCCCAGGTGGGTTGGATCAGTATTCAGTCTGAAGGTATCCTGGGACTTGTAGGATTGAGCGTTTCTGCCACAAAACATAAGTAACAAAGTATTAATCCTCTAGTAGGTATAAAATGAATTACGGTTTAAATTTACAGCACAACTTCGTCTCTTCTGTATTTAGCGAGATGCAAGTATATCGCTACAGTCCATATGTATGTGGCGGTGCAAGCTCCACGACCGAGGCTGGCCGTAATATATTCTTAAAAGGATTGCCACATGCTCGGAGATGCACTCAAGAGACAGAACCTGTCATGTTGTGAAGTTTTAGTAGCATTAGAATCCGGTCTTTGCTTATGCGTTGATTAAAGGAGTCATGCTTGACACTGATGTGCTGTACTTAAATATGTAGATTGTGTTCAGTACCATTAACTCTTCCAGACTAGTGAATGAGTTTTGGTAAACTCCTAGGATGGTGTTGATTGTCTAAAATCACACTGTGAGTCTGTGTGCATTTGGGTAAGGATTGTGAGAGAAGCATTTGGTAACATTGTGTATTTGCTGACAGATAACTGTTTTAAAACCAGTCATGTTGTCAAGTTTTAGTAGCATTAGAAGACAGTTATGGCTTATGCTTTCATTAAATGAGTCAGGCATTGACAGTAAATTGCAGTCGTGAAATATGTAGATTGTGTGCAGTTCCCTTACCACTTGCACTGTACTGAATGAGTTTTGGTAAACTCCTAGGGATCGTGTTGTTTGTCTAGAATCACACTGTGAGTCTCTGTGCATTTGGGAACCACTGTGAGAGAAGTGTTTGGTTACATCGTGTATTTGCTGACAGATAAGTGTTGTAAAACATGTCATGTTGTCAAGTTTTAGTAGCATTAGAAGACATTTATGGCTTATGCTTTCATTATATGAGTCATGCACTGACAGTAAATTGCAGTTGTGAAATATGTAGATTGTGTGCAGTTCCCTTACCACTTGCACTGTAGTGAATGAGTTTTGGTAAACTCATAGGGATAGTGGTGCTTGTCTAGAATCACACTGTGAGTTAGTGTGCATTTGGGAACCACTGTGAGAGAAGTGTTTGGTAACATCATGTATTTGCTGACAGATAACTGTTTTAAAACCTGTCATGTTGTGAAGTTTTAGTATGATTAAAATCCAGTCTTTGCTTATGCGTTGATTAATTTATATAGTCTTGTCTGCTGCGCCAAAACCCTGTACGGAAGTGAGGTGTGGGGTTTTACAAATGGGAGAAAAATTCAGATTGAGGAAGATAAGTTCTTGAGGAGACTTTTGCAAGTCCCTCAAAGCATCCCCTCTTTCATAGTCCACGAAGAGCTGGGTATCCCCTATATTAGCGATAGGGCATGCCTCAAACCCATCATCTGTTGGATTAAAATCTGGATAAACCCTGAGGCAAGCCTTAGCAGACAAATTTTGGAGGACTGTCTGAAGGGGGACAAGGGGCTGCAAATACCCTGGCTCAAATATGTAAAGGACACGCTGACTAGTTTGGGCCATGCAAATCTTTTTGATGACCCCTCCATAATAGGAACGAGAGACAAAGAGGCCATAAAGGCAGACTTCTCACTATATGTAGCTAACGTTAGAGAGGAAAGGGAAGGGCGGAAACCTACTGTAAGAGAACACCAGCTTACAAAAAATTGTGCGGGGATGGAATTCTATCTGTCCAATATACATAACAGACATGACAGATTCCTGATAACAAGACTCAGATTAAACCTCCTGCACCACATTTTATCAGTTCCAGCTGGTTACACGAGTGATATTAGCAAAAAAGGGTGTTGCGGCTGCGATCAACGATCTCCGCAAGACACCATCCACTTTGTTCTCATATGTCCATTTTACGACCTTCCCAGAAAGCGTTTTTTAAAAAACATCTTGAAACGCGCGGGAATTAGACAGGCTAAAGTGGCCCTCTTGTTTCTCAAACTCTCTGCTGACCCATTTGTATTATTTAGCACTGTGCACTTTTTGCGACTGGCAGTTAGACTAAGAAATACCAGAGGAGAGGATTAACTACCAGGACTGCTACCTTGTTTTTATGATTATAAAGTATCCTCTCTGCCATAGACAATTATTAATAGGCACAAGAAGGCTGCCGACGAATGAACCTTAGCACTTAATTGTTCTGCTTTTTATGATCTCGCATTCTGGGATTTTATGTATTGATGATTTTAGGGTATTATGTAAATTTGATTGTGTTTTTTTAACAAAAGTATGTTGACTTGATGATGTGTATCTTTTATGGTTATTTGTAAATATCCGAATAAAGATATTTGATTGATTGATTGATTAAATGAGTCATGCTTTGACACTGATGTGGAGTTCTGAAATATGTAGATTGCGTGCAGTACCATTAACTCTTCCAGACTAGTGAATGAGTTTTGGTAAACTCCTAGGATAGTGTTACTTGTCTAAAATCACACTGTGAGTCTGTGTGCATGTGGGTAAGGATTGTGAGAGAAGCATTTGGTAACATCGTGTATTTGCTGACAGATACCAGTTTTAAAACCGGTCATGTAGTGAAGTTTTAGTAGCATTAGAAGCCAGTCTTTGCTTATGCTTTGATTATATGAGTCAGGCTTTGACATAAAAGTGCAGTCCTGAAATATGAAGATTGTGTGCAGTTCCCTTACCACTTCCACAGTAGTGAATGATTTTTGGTAAACTCCTAGGTATAGTGGTTGTTGTCTAGAATCACAGTGTGAGTCTGTGTGCATTTGAGAACCACTGTGAGAGAAGCATTTGGTAACATTGTGTATTTGCTGACAAATAACTAATTTAAAACCTCTCACGTTGTCAAGTTTTAGTAGCATTAGAAGCTAGTCTTTGCTTATGCATTGATAAAATGAGTCAGGGTTTGACACTAAGGTGCAGTACCATGTACTATTCTGTTCACTGTGGCAGAACTGAAAATTTTAAAGTTTTACCTAAGCACTGACCTAGAAGTAGTCTGATTATTTAGTCAGTTTCTAAGTACCAAATAGATTGCTTCAAATGTCTATGCAGTATGCATGTAGTGTTCTAACACTTGTCTTTTACACCTTCAATTCCCTAGTCAGTATCCATACACTTCCAGGAAACATCCTGTCACTTCCTTTGCAGTTCTCTAGAGACCCATTCAACAGCATGTACTAATCCATTCACTGTGCTAAAAGCCAAACACTTATAAATTCACCAAGACACTCTCTTTCCAGTACTCTAATGATTCAGTCACTGCCTAAGTATTCATGCACTGAGCCAGATCTTAGCACATGGACTTCTTCAAACCCCTTTCCACTATGCATGCAGTCCTCTAACCATCTACACACTTGTCTTTCACACCTTCAATTCCCCAGTCAGTATCCGTTCACTTCCAGCAAACACCCTGTCACTCCCCTTGCACTCCTCTAGTGACCCATTCAGCATCATGTACTAATCCATTCACTGCGCCAAACCCTAATAAATTCACCCAGGCACTCTCCTTGCAGTACTCTAATCATTCAGTCAGTACCCAAGTACTCATCCAGTGACCCAGGCCTTAGTATATGGACTGCTCAAACCCTTATCCACTATGCATGCAGTCCTCTAACCACCTACACAATTGTCTTTCTCACCTTCCATTCCCTAGTCAGTATCCATACACTTCCACGAAATACCCTGTCACTCCCTTTGCACTCCTCTAGTGACCCATTCAGTACCAAGTACTAATCCATTCCCTGTGCGAAAAGCCTAGCACTTATAAATTCACCTAGGCACTCTCCTTGCTGTACTCTAATCATTCAGTCAGTGCCCAAGTAGTCATGCAGTGAGCCAGGCCTTAGCACATGGACTGCTTTAAATGCCTATGCAGTATGGATGCAGTCCTCTAATCACCTACACAGTTGTGTTTCACACCTTCAATTCCCTAGTTAGTATTCATACTCTTCTAGCAAACACCCTGTCACTCACCCAGTGTGTCTCCTTATAGTATGTAATCATTTAGTCAGTTAGCATGTAGTCTTTTAGTGAGGTAGGCTTTAGGGCATGAACTGCTTCAAAGTAGTATGCACTATGCATGTAGTGTTTTAACGATCGTCACACTTGTGGTTCAGGGCTATAGTTTCTTAGTCAGTTTTTATATAAAATGTGTTTGTACAGTAATGGAATAGTATAAATTTGAAAGTTATTAATATACATTTATTTGTGATTCTTTTTTACAGATACAGAACAGGAGTGTTTCTCATCTGTTTGCACTCTTCTCGTGCAAGATTGTTTGGATGAAGGGTCCTTAGGTGTTTCATCATACTTGCTGTGCCGCATGAGTATTTTTTGTTAGGATCCCCTCATAACAGAACTCTTTAGAAAATCTTGCGAGTGACGAAGGTGGCATTGGTCTTTGTTTGCCCCTTGGAAAAAGTAAAAAATGTCCTCACCACTGAAGAAAAACGTTGTGGGCGTGGTGCCTTCTGCAAAAAAATTTCCTCAGATTCGGTAAATATTTTAAAGCGGCAACATTTACAGTTTTTGTAAGTTACACTTATACAATTTTGTCAGCTGTATGCATTTTATATATCTGTGATTTGTTTCTTGTGGTATTTTGTTGAGAATACCATGTTGGTTTTTTTTAACAATCTTTCTGATTTTCCAGGTCTGTCGTCGACATCCGTGGTTCCCACAGGAGTGTTCCGCCTTGTTGTTTTGTATTATTGTTGTTACATTTTGTTTATTAGTTTATTGCTTATATTTATGTAAATAAAAAAATAAAGTTTGAAAATAGTTTATCGTTTATATATTTATTATAATAAAAAATAAAGTTTGAAAAAAAAATTAATAATGTTTTTGGTTGTTCTCTTAACTGCTGTGTGACTCTTTCTTGTTCTTATTACTGTTATTTGATGGAGTCCACCATGGTGTTAAATTTTGGGGCACTTATTGCTGGAATACTGGTGACATCTGCAGTTTGCACCAACTTCTGAATAGTGTGTTAGATCTATCTCAACTTTACTTCCGTTAAAGTGCTGATAATGAAATGGAGAGTAGCCGTTCCCTTGCAAAAAGACACAAGGTGCACCTTTCCGATTTATTCTAAATACTAAAATCCTGTATTGTATTGCACTGAGGTATTGGCTGCACTTACAGTGTACACACAAAATCTATTAAGAAATCTCATTGTATTTATATTGATTGGGAATAGTGTGTCAGGTGCTGGATCTTGAAGAGATACACTGCTCAGTTTGTACATTGTTCTGCACACGAAAAAAATCACATCACAACTTTCACACCAATTGCAATGTGAAACAAATTCCGGCGATAAGACACGTTAGCACCAGGGATTTTACACCTGCTTTCTGCTGGTGTTAAGCAGGACAACTACCTGCACCATGAAAGGGAACACAGCCAAGAGCCACACCAGAACACCCACAGGTGCCATAGAGTCAATGAGCATGATACAGGCATACCCATGAGGGCAAGAAGACTTATCTCAACAACTCCAGGACCGCCAATGCCCCCCAAACCCACATATTAGTAAGTGTGTCCCTGTGGTCATTGTCTTAGCATGATAGGCACGAGCCCTGCAACATCACATTGTGCTGTCACCTCAGCGTTGGCAGTGAGCCTGGATGTGTAGCTACGCACGCATCCTCCTGCATGCACAACTGGCGTGTGCTGGTCTGGGGTTCACAGGTCAGTGGAGGGGTGTGCCTATCCGGCAAGGGGAACGGGGTGTCTCGGACATGTCCGTGTACAGGAAGTGCGGTAAGTGTGTCTCTGTGTTCTGGTGTGGCCTGTTTCAAGAGCCGCAGCAGTCGATGTTGTAAAGTGGCATGCACCACCTCCAAACGGCACTGTGATGTTGTAGTTGGAATGTAGCAGGACATGCGCAAATAGGCATTACAATGGTGTGCCGTACGAGTGCACGAGATACAACAGCGCACTGTACAAAAGTGTGGGGGCTCGTGGGAGGGAGGAGCAGCCGTTTGGCAGCATAACACACAGTGAACTCGGCCATATGCCACATGCTGGGCATCTCATCCATGATGACCACGGTCGCAGACATCCCACAACACCAACGACTGGCCTTTGTACACATCCTGTATGAATACAGCGTGGTTTTCACTTCTATGCTCGTTCAGTGGTGTGATATTGGCGGGTTGTGTTACTTGTGCTCCTTGTTAGTGTGTTTCATTTTGGCCATTGTTTGTCTATACTTGTGCTGTACTTAATTTTGCATGTGTGCCACTCTGCCCATCTCCCCCGTCCCCCCCACTCCCTGCTTCTTCCTCTTCCTAGTGCTGTTGTGTCTATAATTTTGTTGCTGCACACATAAATACATGTAAAGAATAAATTAGAATAGTTCCTTGATTCTTTTAGGTTTCAAAACTTCTCTATTGGTTTCTTTTTAATTTTCCATATGAACCGTTTTTTAAAATATTCAACAACACATAGAAGTCAGAAGTCCAACGTATTCTATCAACACACTTTCTAGAACATTCTACAATATGTGCACGTTAAAAGTTCATCAATTTTTTTAAACTTTACGATATTTTTTTGTAACATTTTCTTGAACATTTAACAACACGTGCAGGTTAAAAGTTGACGATTGTTTTAAGTTCGAACAGTGCCTTCCAAATGCAAGTAGCAGGTGTGGTTGAGCTGAGCAAATTTTATACTGTGATATGGACTCCACGTTGAAACTGCTTTTTCTTAACCAATTACAAAGATGCTTTTCCACAAAACTAATGTGCACCCTACTTTTAAAAAAGAATGCTTTTCATGATATCTTTAGAGATAAGTTATAGATAGGAATTAGCATTTAAAAAACCTTTGAAATTCACTGAAAAAACCATAGGTTTCATGCACGTTATAGTTAGGAATTGGCATTTAAAAAACCTTAGAAATTCACTGAAAAAACCATAGGTTTCAGGGGTGTTATAGTTAGCTGGACATTTCCCTCGTACAAAACCCTAGAAATTCCCCTGTTATAGTTACTTCAGCTAACTATAACTCACGCCCCCGCAATGCACTGCTGATGACGTCACATATTACATCACTCATGACATGGTCAGTGACATCACTGATGACATCACTGATGACATCTCAAATGACATCATCCATTGAGTATGTGTTTCTGAACAGTTTTAATATGTTTAATATATATAGGGAAAGGCCTGTTGAAAAATAACTGGCTGTACAAGTGTGTGAATGGAGGATTTTCTAGGTGCGTAACTGACTCTATAAGTGAGTCATTAAATGTATCTTACTGCAGACTAGTGACTAAACTGTGTGAATGTCTGTATGTGTCTGTGTGTTGGTGTATAAGTGGCTGCATGGTTTTGTGAATAGCAATATGAGTGTCTATATGGGTTATTGATTGGTTGTCTGAGTATGGGTGCCTGGGTGTTTGTGTGGGTAGGGTATGTGTGACTCTCTGACTAGATGTGTGAGTGGGTGATTCAGTGGGTGCATGGTTTTAAGAGTGCATCTGTGATGGACTGAATGGTTGGGTGAGTGTATGTATGGGTGTTAGTGATTGAATGTATATCTCAGTTGTACATGTGTCAGTAACTACATATGTGAAACGCAGTGTATATGTGTGTAAGAGTATATAACTATCTATATGTGAGAGTGTGTGATTTTGGGAGTGGCTGTATGCGCCATAGTGCAAGGATATCTGTGTCATGTGCTGTTTGTTTTTCTGCAGGAAGACACAGAATTTGTTAGTATTTTTATGAGTAAGTGAAATTGAGTGTGTTTAACTGTATAGGTGAGTAAATTGGACTGTGATTAAATATTTGCATGACTGACTAGATGTGTCAGTACCTCAATGGATGATTGGCGGTGTGTGAGTGTCTATATAGGTGTATAAATGCACAGAGTGACTGTAAGTATGAGTGACTGTACAGGTGAGTGAGTGGACATGTATGTAGTCCTAAAAGTCAATGAGTTGGTGTGTAGTTATTGGTATTGGAGTATCTATGGTTGTCAAAATGGCCGTTTGAAATTTTGAGTCGGTGGATCAAAGGTTATATTAGGGTATGAGAAGATGCACTAATTTATCACATGGATGACGTCATCAGTGATGTCATCAGTGATGTCGTTTGAGATGTCATCAGTGATGTCATGAGTGATGTCACTGACCATGTCATGAGTGATGTAATATGTGACGTCATCAGCAGTGCATTGCGGGGGCGCGAGTTATAGTTAGCTGAACTAACTATAACAGGGGAATTTCTAGGGTTTTGTACAAGGGAAATGTCCAGCTAACTATAACACCCCTGAAACCTATGGTTTTTTCAGTGAATATATATATATATATATATTCACTGAAAAAACCATAGGTTTCACACATGTTATAGTTAGCTGGACATTTTACTGATAAAAAACCAATGAAATTCCCCCGTTATAGTTACTGTAGGCAACTATAACTCACGCGACCGTAATCCTCTGCTGATGCTAATACTGTATTTAGACACTTATTTGCCCATGTCTTCTTCCATTAAATTTTAGCTATACATATATTACAAATATTTTTTTTTCATAAAGACACATATGTCATCAGCAGAGGATTACGGTCGCGTGAGTTATAGTTGCCTACAGTAACTATAACGGGGGAATTTCATTGGTTTTTTATCAGTAAAATGTCCAGCTAACTATAACATGTGTGAAACCTATGGTTTTTTCAGTGAATTTGTACGGTTTTTTAAATGCTAAGTTACTTTACGCCATTTGTGGCGTGCGCGCCCACTTAACGCAGTTCGTTCCATGCGCGCACGGTGCGCTTCGCGCACCGTGCGCGCACAGTGAGCACGCGGTGCGCTTCGCGCACCGCGTGCCCACATTACGCTAGATGGGCCATGAACGCGCACCGTGCGCACATGGAGGACATATGATGAGCAAACTCTTAAATCTGCTTTTCATTTATTTTTTTTTATTTTTTTTACCGTACGCTTACCGTAAGCTTACGGTACGCGTACCCCGTGATTTTTTTTAAAATCAATAAATGTTTTTTTTGTACTTTTCTGTCCTTCTTTGACCCCCTTACAAATGTTAGGGGGTCTGTAACTCTCCTCATTGCCCCCTTTCCTTGTTTTCTCTGTTTTTTTTCTGAGTGAAACACACAAAATGGCGGCCGCCGCTTCCTGGTTTCGGCCGATTCGAATGTTTACTAAGATCTATGGGCCAATCAGAATCTCCTTCGCGCACGCCATGTTTCTTCCGTACGCTTACCGTAAGCTTACCGTACGCGTACCCCGTGATTTTTTTTAAAAATCAATAAATGTTTGTTTTGTACTTTACAGTCCTTCTTTGACCCCCTCACAAATGTAAGGGGGTCTGTAACTCTCCTCATTGCCCCCTTTTCTTGTTTTCACTCTTTTTTTTTCAGAGTGAAACACAGAAAATGGCGGCCGCCGCTTCCTGGTTTCGGCCGATTCGAATGTTTACTAAGATCTAAGAGCCAATCAGAATCGCGCTCGCGCACGCCACCGTACGCTTACCGTAAGCGTACGGTAAGCGTACCGTAAGCGGGCTCAGATATATATATTGATTTAAAGGCTATTTTCTCAGAATCTACTGAACAGATTTACACCAAACCTACAAAAGGCACTTCCTTGACCTAGGGACTACCTCTCTGCCAAATTTTGAGTAATTCTGTTCAGCCGTTCGGGCTGTAGCTCGTTCTAAAGGTCCTATGGAAAAATGCATGGGAAAAACGCGTTTTGGGACCCCCTTTTATCTCAGCCCCCGCTTGACGGATCCCCCCGAGACTTTCAGGGTAGGAGCGGAGCGTAGCGCCCCACCTATTTTGAGAAATTCGCGAGGATTCGTCGACCGGCGCCAAAGTTATTCAAAATAGAATGTTGAGGTTTTCCTATGGAAACGTGGTCCTAACTATAACTACCTACTGGCGACCGCCAGTAGGTAATATATATATATATATATATATATTTATAAATCCCAAAATTGCCCTGAAGCAAGGACGCCCACGCAAAAGAGTGCTTTCTGAAAAAGCTTTTATTTTCATAACCGGAATTTACACACCAACAGCAAAGTTCCTAACGCGTTTCAAAGCTGGGAGGCTCCTTCATCAGAGGATGTCACTTGTTCCAACTGACAAACTCGCAGGGGCGCCATTACTGCATGCTCGTGTCTTGCCCACGTGGCCCTCACAGGTGAGTCATTATTCGGCTTGCTGGAACCCGTAGTTTAATGTTTACGAAAAAGTTTCCCCATGTAGGTGCAGTTCGAAAACAGTGTCTTTTCTTTAAAATAATATCCAAGTGGACTGGAGTTAGAACGCCAATTCCCTTTCATTCTCCTCAGTTGTGACGCAAGATTCAAATCTCTGAGACCTCTAGGCCCCAAAGAAAAATACACTGTTTTCGAACTGCACCCACGAGGGAAAACTTTTTCGCTAACATTAAACTACGGGTCCCAGCATGCTCGAATGATGACTCACCTGTGAGGCCCACGTGGGTAGTACATTAGCATGCAGGAAAGGCACCCCAGCGAGTTTGCCGGTTTTAACAGCGCCATCCTCTGATGAAGGAGCCTCCTGGCTCTGAAACACGTAAGTCTTTGCATTTTGAATTGGTAACACTGATTCGGTTAAATAAAGGCTTTTCTGAAAAGCACTCAACTGTGAAGAGCGTCCTTGCTGCAGGGCAACTTTGGATGTAATTTAACTCGGTAGCCTGGCCGAGAAGGATGCCCCACCATGAATCTGAATATGGGGCCAAAGAGGTTTTGAATATTCCGGACCTTGAGGCACAGCTGAGTAAAGTAAGCGGAATCTGGTGCTATCATTTCAGCCCACTTGGGTAGTTAATTTTACAAAGAAAAATACACTGTTTTCGAACTGGCACCCACGAGGGAAAACTTTTTCGCTAACATTGGGTCGCAGCATGCTCGAATGAGGACTCACCTGTGAGGCCCACGTAGGTAGTACATTAGCATGCAGAAAAGGCACCCCAGCGAGTTTTCCGGTTTGAACAGCGCCATCCTCTGATGAAGGAGCCTCCTGGCTCTGAAATGCGTAAGGACTTTGCATTTTGAATTGGTATCACTGATTCTGTTAAATAAAGGTTTTTCTGAAAAGCACTGAACTGTGAAGGGCGTCCTTGCTGCAGGGCAACTTTGGATGTAATATTATATATATATATATATATATATATATATATATATATATATATATATATATATAAAAAAATTATCCACACTCTCCCCACCCCGTGTGCAAATGGTGACTGAAGGGCACCATTTGTGCATAGCATCTCAACGAATACAAAATTTAAAAGCTTACCTTTCACAACGAAGCGCATATTATGTCCTCCATGTGCGTACATGGCCCATCCACGGCACTAACTGCGTAAAGTGGGCGCGCGGTGCGCGAAGCGTTAAGTGGGCGCGCATGCCACGAATGGCGTAAAGTAACTTAGCATTTAAAAAACCATACAAATTCACTGAAAAAACCATGGGTTTCACACACGTTATAGTTAGGAATTAGCATTTAAAAAACCTTGCAAATTCAGTGAAAAAACCATAGGTTTCACACATGTTATAGTTAGCTGGACATTTTACTGATAAAAAAACCAATGAAATTCCCCCGTTATAGTTAGTGCAGGCAACTATAACTCACGAGACCGCAATCCTCTGCTGATGACATGAAAAAAAAATATTTGTAATATATGTATAGCTAAAATTTAATGGAAGAAGACATGGGCAAATAATTGTCTAAATACAGTATTAGCATCAGCAGAGGATTGCGGTCGAGTGAGTTATAGTTGCCTGCACTAACTATAACGGGGGAATTTCATTGGTTTTTTATCAGTAAAATGTCCAGCTAACTATAACATGTGTGAAACCTATGGTTTTTTCACTGAATATATATATATATATATATATATATATATATATATATATATATATATATGTTTATTTATTTATTTATTTATTAACTGTTTGAGTGTGAATAGTAATGTTTGTCCCTCTGCTATCCAGGACTTTGCCTACTGTTGCACTCACTGGAGTGGAAATAGTAATTTTTACCCTTCCGTTATCCAACACTTTCCCTACGGTTGCACTCACTGGAGTTGAAATGGTAATTTTACCCCTTAGCTATCCAACACTTTCCCTACTGTTGCACTCACTGGAGTTGAAATGGTAATTTTACCCCTTAGCTATCCAACACTTTCCCTACTGTTGCACTCACTGGAGTGGGAATAGTAATTTTTACCCCTCCGCTATCAAGCACTTTCCCTGCTGTTGCACACACTGGAGTGGGGATGGTTAATTGTACCCCTCCACTATCCAGCACTTTCCCTACTGTTGCACTCACTGGAGTGGGCATAGTAATTTTTACCCCTCCACTATCCAACATTTTCCCTACTGTTGCAGTAACCGGAGTGGGTATATTTCTTTTTACCCCTCCTCTATCCAGCACTTATCCTACTGTTGCATTCAGTGGAGTGGTAATAGTAATTTTTACCCCTCTGCTATCCATTTTCCCTACTGTTGTATTGATTGTATTTTGAAATTTAAGTTTAAATATTTTTTAATAGTTTAAAGTTTTAATTTATTATAGATCTATGTTTTTTTATTTTTTAAATCATTAATATATATTTTTATTTTGTATATTATGGTAAACTTTTAATATAAATTAAAAATAATAGTTTATTAAGGGGCCTATTAGGATGTCAGTCGGAAATTCTCCCCCACCGCCATGGTAGCAGGAAAAGACCGCCTGCAAGGACCGCGGCATAACCGCCGGTCCAATTAGGATGCTCCGCAGTCGCAATCCGACTGCGGCTGTCGGATTCTGGTGATTAACATTGCGGCGGTTGCTGCTGCCAGCAGCACCGCCGCGGTGTGAAAAGGAGTATGTCATGAATGTCACTGCACTGCGCTGCAGGCACTGCACAGTGCCTGCCACCTGGTACAGGGACATGTAGGTGGGTACCATGGGTAACCCCAGTGCACCCACACCCCCAACACATTGGGGGCCCACAATGGGCCCTCAGAGACATTCTCCACATGCCTTTCCATAGCGGTTCCACCGTCGCGAAAAGGCTGGCTACCGCCGGCATCATAATCATGCCGATGGAGCCTGGCACTGCACCGGCATCATTGTAGCGGTACAGTTCTGCCCGCTGAGCATGCGTGCAGACTGGTACCGGCGGAGAAGTGGCGGGCGGAGATTCTCACTGCCGCGGTCATCACTGCCATGCTAATGGGACCGGCGGTTTTCAGGGTTGCGATCGCCGGCAGATGTCCGCCATCCTAATAGACCCCAAAGTGTTTTGAAGTAAATACATTATGTATGAATTATTATGTTTGTGTGTTTATCTTTTTTATTTTTTATTTGTTATATTTTAATAAAACGTTTATTAGATTTATTTAATTTTGTTAAAATTATATTTTATATTTTTGTAAAAGTCGATATTTTATACATCTATATTTTTTACTTTGACACACAATTAAAAAGAGGGAAACAGGCTAGTGCATACCACCTTTACTCCAGCTGATGTTCTGAAGAGCTCTGGAAAATGCCTATGTGATTGCAATAGCTAAGTTCGGGCTGCAATTGGCTTGGTGATCGTATCAGCCTGGTTAGGGCTACCACTGTGTTGATGATCATATCAGCCTGCTGGGAATGCAACCGAGTTCATGCTCATATCAGAAAAGATGGAGATTTATCTGTCTTGGTGATTGTTACAGCCCAATCAAGGATGGACCCTTCTCTGCAGCTGGAGGAGCCTGCAGTAGTGGAGTCAGCACATTTGCAGGGGTGCCAGAGCCAATAATTGGCATTGGATTAAACTTTGGTGGCCACATGTTTAGAGAGGTGGGATGCTCTTGGCTCGATAACGTCTGTGGAATACTCTCTGTTTACTGAAGAGCTAATCCTGCAGGTGAAACCAAGCTTGTGTGTCCACACTAGTCACGTGTGAGAAACTCATAGACTACTTTCCTACTCACTACACCACCAGGAGTAAGAACATGCTTAGTGCATTAAATGACTGTGTATTTCACTGGTAGGTCACCATTATTTGCACCTGAGCCTTATTCATGCTAGCATAACTGCTTAGGTAACAACCTTAGCTCGAGGTGCACCAGGTTGGGAAATAGAACAAAGGAAGGAACAGTGAGGTAGCGCACCAGGGAAAATCATGTGCTCCTTGTCCATCTTCCCCGATACCATCCTCACATATGAGATTCCACCTCCATATGGCAGAACCTATTCGCTAGAAGAATGAAAAAACTCCTCCCATCTGGCTGCCATTACCAAGCAGTCAGTGGAAAGGGTAGATAACAACATATAACTTACTGTTGATTTTCTTTTGCGTCCTGGGACACACTAAAGGTAAGTAAAGTTTTGTATTTCATTTTAATTTTTAAATGTTCGTTTACCCATATTTATTATTACGGCTTGCTACAGCAGTCTTCATTATGGCTTGTTGCCCACAACTTGAGGCAGGGACTGGTAGGACCGGTGTATCATGTACCATGCACTACGACCCTGCACAAGAATGACAGGGTGGGCCAACCACCGGAGACCACTTCCGGTCAGGGAGGGGAACGGGGCAGTATTAGCAGACCAGGAAAGAGCGAGGATGTGCCTTCGAGCATGAGCCAACGAAAGAGAATAAAGTAATTAAAGACTCCTACCTGTGTCCTGGTGTTCCTTGTGGTCTGGGGCAGAGGCACGACACGACATGTGGTGACATGAAGGTCACCACTAGGCGTGTGTGTCCATGTCCCGGTGACTTTAGGATGACTCGGAGCCCACCATGGTCTGCCTGCCAGAAAAGGAAAAAAAGCGTGATGTCGGGAGTCGACCCCGGCCGCAGGAAGAATCACAGAGCCAGTAACCCACACTGTTCTGCATGCCAGAAAGAATAACTGCAATGTTGGGAGCCCACCCTGGTCGCATCTCGTGCGGAAAGCAGTAAGAGGCCCCCCTGACCGCTCACCAACAAACAGTGCACATGACTGTTCCCGAAGCCGCAAGCCGAACAAAGAGAATGCCCGAGCCTCCGCGTAGATTTCAAATTGAAATCTTGCGAGAACTTGGAAGCCATTTGAAAGTCAGGCAAGATGTCCAATTGCAGGGACAGAAGCACCTGCAGCCATTTTGAAGTCAGGCAAAGACAAGAATGAGGCAATCTCGCTCTCGAGAGACTTCGGCAGCCATCTTAAAGTCAGGCAAAAGAGCCAATCTGCATCAAGGAAGGATAATAGAAAGCACACAGAAAGTGCAAAATACAAGCACATAAAGGCAAATAAAGAGAAATAAAGACCAAATGAACTGAAAATTTAACAAATACAGAAAATGCGAGCATTTTACAGAGGAGCAGGCCTGCGCAACAACCATCATGACGGAGGAAGGAAATGACAGCACCACTGCAAATGCAATCTTCCGCAGACCACTACCTTTTAGCCTTTCGACTCACAGACAGAAGGCATTCGCTGGGAGAGATGGGTTAGACAATTTGAACGCTACATGCGTGCCACCTGCAAAGAATACTCAGACCAACAAAAAATAGACTTGTTTTTAAACTTCGTGGACTATGAGGTGGGAGACCTGCTGGTAACATTTCCTCCAGAACAGATACCAACATTTAAAGGACTGATGATGTGTCTCACTGTAATATTTGACCTTCAGAGAAACGTGGATTTCAAGAGACACATACTCAACACCACATGCCAACTGGCAGAGGAATCCCTCGACGACTTAGCAACCAGACGGCGCAAACTGGTCACATACTGCAAATTCGATACATTTAACAATGAGCAGGCAATACGACTGTGAATCATCTGTCAGTGGAGTTTCGTGTCTGAATACTAAAAAAACCTTACACATTTGAGAAAATACTGACACTCGCCTTTGCAGAGGCCAGAGCCACAGCAACAGCCATACAAATGGAAAACTGGAGAGCACGGATAGTGGAACAGGCCAATCGCATGGCTGGGAATGCCAGAAGACGTGACAAAACACCGCTGCCCCGAAAGCAGAAACAAGAAAGAACATGCTTTTGCTGTGGACTTGAATTCCCACATGCTGGTGACTGCCCAGTCATGGGTCCCAACTGCCGAAAATACAACAGGGAAAACCAATTTGCGAGTGCCTGCATGAGTGGCAAGCAGATACGCATGGCACATGGACACATAAAACCGCAATCCCTCAGCTGAGTCTGATGGAGCAAATCCACAAGAGGTGGCAGAACGGCTGTATCTGATGTTAGACGTAGCAACACAAGGTTGCACACCCAAGCACATGCAAATAGTGGACAAACAACTGATAAAGAAAACAGTGATGGTGAACATTTAGGTAGGCAATCACAGCTCAAGATTTGTACTAGACAGTAGTGCCACATGCAACATCATGTGCATGTCAGAATATGAAAAGATGAGACAGAAACCACCATTATCATCGTACACTGTTGATGTCTTCATATGGGGCTCAAGGAAACCAGTGGTGAACATGGGGAAGTTTCTAGAGACACTAACATACAAAGAAAGATCGATAAAAGATGTACATGTCCTACGCGGGGACATCCCAGCACCGTGTCTACTAAGCAATGCCACTGTACAGGTAATGAGTCTTCTAGCCATGACATATCACATGTCAGAATCACATAACAAGGCAGTCAAGCCAGTGGCTCAGCATCACAAAAGAGTGCCCATACATCTGCAACCACAAGTGGAAGAGGAGATAAAAAGCCTACTGGCACAAGACATCATAGAGCAGACAGATGGACCAACTCCATGGGTATCTCTGATAGTCGCAGTTCCTAAAAAGAACACAGCTAAAATTTTAAGTTGCATTGATATGCAAATCCCAAACACAGCAATTGAGAGGAAAAGACACCCAGGGCTTCACTTAAACAACATGATTAGCTGTCTCACTGGAGCATGTAGATTTTCAAAGCTAGACCTATGCAAAGGGTACCATCAACTGGAGCTTGAGCCACAATCACAATACATCGTGATATTCTCCACTCACATGTGTCTGTTTTGCTACAAGCGACTCAGCTTCGGAATATCATCGGCGGAAGACATATTTCAAGAAACAGTGATACAGGTGTTTCGGCCCATAAAGAACAGCCTAAATTACAGCAATGATATCCTGGTATTTGGACGCTCAGATGAGGAGCACAACAAGGCCCTAAAAGAGGACTGCAGCCA
Source organism: Triturus cristatus (assembly GCF_964204655.1). Lineage (NCBI taxonomy): Eukaryota > Metazoa > Chordata > Amphibia > Caudata > Salamandridae > Triturus > Triturus cristatus. The sequence continues at coordinate 54,075,405 of NC_140582.1, read as the reverse complement.
GTTGGAACAAGCCGGCCCGACCTTTATTAGGACAAATGTGAACAGGGGAAGGGAGAACTAGTGTTCTTTGGACACATATTTTCAAAAAAAGGAATGAGGCCATAATTCAGCAAAGAGAAAATGCTGCAAAAAGCAAGACCTCCAGCAGATGTAGCAAAAGTAAGGTCATTTCTTGAGCGACTGTGCTCAATAAATAAAGGACTTCGCCACAGTGAGCACCCCACTTCGGAAACTAACAAAGCAGGGCCAGAAATTTATCTGCACAGTTGAATGCAACCGGTTGTTTAAAGCCATCAGACACACAGTCACAGCAGTGGATCACCTCGCCTACTTCAACCCATCGCTATGCTCCGAGTTCACTGTTGACGCCATCCCATTAGGGCTAGGAGCCATTCTAGCGCAACACATGCCCGTATGAGATTCGCCCAGGCAAATTGTTGAATATGCAAATAAAAGAGCCTATCGAACATAGAAAGGGCATACTTCCAACCAGAGAAGGAAAGCTTAGCAGTAGTATGGGTGCGTGAGCACTACCACATATTTCTGTATGGGAAACCATTTGCCATGGTATCTGACCACCAGGCACTAGGAACAATATATGGAAACCCCAACGCAGAAATTCCACCACACTTTGAGAGGTGGGCAACATGACTTATGGAGTATGATTACAAGATACTGCATAAACCTGGAAAGGAACACAACCCAGCTGACTACATGTCAACGTATCCTTTACCACAGTGAGCACCAGCGATCACGTCCATAGCAGAGGAGTACCTAAACTCCGTGTTATGACAAAACACCCCCACTCCAATAACAATTGAAGAGCTTGAGAGAGAGACAACAGATGATGCCACACTGCAATCAGTCAAAACAAACACACAGCAGCACAGGTGGAGACATGTAAACAACAGCAGCCCCATGGGAGAAGGAGTAAGAAGGGGGGAAATGCTAGAAATACAAGAGGAGCTATCAGAACTAGAAAAAGGAGTTCTACTTCGAGGAACAAGGAAAATATTACCAAATACACTACATCGGCATATGGTGAATCTGGCGCATAAGTTCCACAGAGGCATAGTGGCAACAAAAAAGATGCTAAGGGAAAAAGTATGGTTCCCTGGGCTGGCTCGACTGGTAGAAGCCATAATAATGTCACCTATGCCAAATAAGGAAGAACAGCAAAGCTAGAACAACCACACATGTCCGACCACCCCGGAGCAATGTAGACAACACTGTCAGCTGTTTTCTATCTGCCACTGGAAACTGGCAACTGCATGCTAGTAGTAATTAATGAATACTCAAGGTTCCCCAAAGTCTGACAAGTGTCATCAACGTCAGCCACAGCAGCGTTGCCGATATTTGATGACATATTTGCAGCATGGAGCTCCCCATAAAGGATGAAGAAAGACAACGGGCCACGATTTTCAGGCGAGGAGTTACCCAGATTCATGGCACACCCGGGCATACATCACAGGAAGGTTACACCTCTGTGGCCACAAACAAACTGCAAGGTGGAAAGATTCATGGGAAACATCAAGAAAGCACTCCAAAGTGCCAAACTAGCAAAGATTTCAGTGGGCCAGGCACTTTGCTGAATATTAAGGGACTACCAAAATACCCCTTACAGTTCCATGGGCTGATGCCCAAAAGAACTGGTGTTGGGAAGAACAAACAGGATGAGATTGCCCAAGCTGGAGGCAAAAGCGCCAACCAAACACAGCAGCATGACTGCAAGAGATTAAGAGGCAAAGGGAAAACTAAAACAGTACACAGACACACAGCGACATTCCACGCCATCTAAGCTGAAGCAAGGAGACTCAGTGCTGGTGTGTCAACGGCAAGCAAGGAAGTCAGACAGCCCTTTCACAAGTGAACCGCTAATTAGAATAAATGTCACGGGCCCATGATAATGGCTGCAGCAGGCTCCTACCGGATTACCAGAAACAGCTCACACCTCAAGGGACTTAGGACGTCAGATGAGGAAGAAGGAGAGGCAGCACATAAGAGCAACGCAAAACATGTCAAATAAGAAGTCATGGACAGCATTGAAGGAACATCACACAGCAGTGAGAGACGAGACCAGGTTGAAGAGATGCCAAATTAAGGAACTGAAATGTCACGCCCAAGGAGAGTTAGCAGAAAGCCAAAGAGACTTATCGAGTAACTATAATGATGGGGCAGTAAGCAGACACCACCAGCAGCAAAGCACACAAGGATGATCAGAGTGTAGCAGGGCAATGATTACAGTGTTTCTTTTGTCCTGTGTCCTGTGTCCTGCCTGTGTTTTTCTTTTTTCCCTCTCTCTTCTTCTCTCTTTTTATTTCCACAAAAGGGGGAGATGTTGTACCAAGGTGCAGAGGGCACTAGGGTCCTGCACAAGAAAGAAGGGAAGGGACAGCCACCAGACACCACTTCTGGTCAGAGAGACCAGGGAAGAGTGAGGAGATGCCTATGAGCCCCAGCCAACGGAGGAGAATTAAGGAATCAAAGACTCCTACCTGTGTCCCGGTGTTCCTTGGGGCCCGGGGCAGATGCAGGATACAACAGGCACTCCCCCGCTAAAGCAGATAAACGTGCTTTTATTTTCTCTATATGACATCTGCCTACACAAGGGTTTAAACCTATCTAAGCTGGCAAGATGAAATTGGGGTAGTTTTTCAGGGACTATTTAGTCCAAACCAACAAAATCCAACATGGCGCGCCTACCAATTCTTGGGAAAGTAAGGGTTGCCTTAGAAATCGGCTGAGTGCATTAAGCCTCAGTCAGTTTAATTGGGCAATGGAGAGGCTAATGTTGATGCTCCAGAACTTTCCTCAGTCTCCCTTTCTATGGCATTATTAGAAATTGGTTTTCTCGTTGGCAGAGGTATGGACCCTATTAAAGCGGGAACCACTAGCCTACTCAGAGTAAGGCAAAAACATACTTTAAATTAACCTGTGCTCACCCTCTGGTAGCTTGGCATAGAGCAGCCAGCCTAAATTTAAGAGACAACGTGTTAAAGCATTTGTGCAGCACACCAAATAGTTACTAAGTAAAAACACCACAAAAAGGCTCCATACCAGTTAAAAAACATAATGAATACATTTATAAATAAAACAAAATCCAATCAGTAGAAGTTGAGATATGGAGTTTTAAAGATTACATGCAAAAATAGCACTTAGGAGCAGTAAGCGCCTAAAGAATTCAAGAGTTCAGGCAGACCACGCTGGAGCACGGACTGGATACAGGGACCCCATTGGCTCAATGAACAAAAGTACACTAGTCCTTGGTTTGCGTTGACAGAGATGCAGAGCTCAGCTGAGTGATGCAGCGGTGGTCCCCAAGCAGTTGAGGTGTTGCACCAGATTTATCCACGCAACTGCGGCGATACTATAGTTCTGTGAGAGAAGCACCAGATCTTGAAGTGGAGTGGTTCTGAGTGCGATGCACCGGGTTTCACCATGCTGTAGGGGCAATGCATCGATCTCCACCAGATAATTCCAGAGACACCTAATTTGGGGGACCCATCTCATCCCAATTGGGAATTACATTTATAAAATGTATAAAATGTATTTAGGCAATCCCAATGTTATCCCATGGGAGAGATAGACCTTGAAGTAGTAAAAAACGAATTGAAGAGTATTTCACTACCTGGATATGTGAAACGTAAAAGTATACTTTAGAAATACACTGCACCCTGCACATGGGTTGCCCAGGGCCCACCTTCGGAGTTACCTATATGTAATAAAACGTAAGAGGCCTGGCCTGTGCTTTAAATGCCAGGTCAACTTGGCAGTTTAAAACTGCACACACATTCTCTGCAGTGGCAAGCCTGAGACATGTTTAAAGTGCTAAATAAGTGGGATGCACAATCAGTGCTCCAGGCCCACTAGTAGCATTTAATTTACAGGCCCTGGGCACAGGTAGAGCACTTTAAGAGGGACTAATAAGTAAATTAAATATGCCAATTGTGGATAAGCCAATGTTACCATGTTTTATGTTGAGTACAGAGCACATGCACTGTAGCACTGGTTAGCATTGGTAGTGTCCAGATTCCTAAAGCCAGCCAAAACAAAGTAAGCAAAAACACTAAAAATGGGAGGTCTGAAGGCAAAAAGTAAGGGTAAACCACACCAAGGATGCCAGGTATAACAGGTATCTATACAGCTCATGAACGAGAAAGCTGCAGAGGCCGATTTTATGGCTAGGGAGGGATCTACTTCTCCTAATGTGCCTCATATTCAAATTCAAGAGATGAAGGTAGATCCTGATGTGGATGCTGATACAGAGGACCAGAGGAGAGGCAGATTTATACAGGGAGCAGAGCTCTCTGATTTGTTTCAGTATTTAAGGGACAATATTGGTTTGCTTGTTACTGAATCAGTGGCAGTTGAATAACATTTTCTGTTACAAAATATGCGCCCCGAGCCTGAGTCAGTACACAAGCATGCTGCTATATGACGTATGTTGAAGCATGAAAGAAGACATGTGGAAAAGTTGTCTTACCCTCGTTCTTTTGGCCACACATCACCCTATTACAGCAAACAAATGATGGACTGAATGCTGACAATGCAAACATTCTCCCACAGTCAAAAGATCTGGGTTAAATCCATCAATCTTTTGCCCACTACGCTACCCAGTTTGGACCCAGCCATATGCAAATCAGTCTTGACTCTGTGCCCCATGGGAACAGTCCAGACCGAACTGCCAGGCCAGGTACTCCCTGTACCGGAACAAGCATCCTGGGATCGATTTAAGGATATGTCACCCTTCTTCAGTCAGGCTAGCTTGAATCCAGTGGCACAGTGAGAAAGCGACCCACATCTGGACATACCTATCCCACTTAGGGCGAAAAGTGTTACAGCAAACAAATGATGGACGGAATGCTGACAATGCAAACATTCTCCCCCAGGCAAAAAATCTTGGTTAAATCCATTGTTCTTTTGCCCACTATACCACCACAGTTTGGACCAAGCAGGTGCAAATCAGTCTTGACCCTGTACCCCATGGGAATAGTCCTCCCTGGACCGGAAACAAGCATCCTGGGACTGGTTTCAGGGTATGTCACCCTTCTTCTGCCAGGCTAGCTTGAATCCAGTGGCACAGTGAGCAAGGGACCCACGTCTGGGCATACCAATCCCACTTAGGGTGAAAATTGCTTCAGCAAACAAATGATTGACGGTATGCTGGCAATGCAAACATTCTCCCCCAGTCAAACGATCTGAGTTAAATCCATTGTTCTTTTGCCGACTACGCCGCCCCAGTTTGGGCCCAGCCATATGCAAATCAGTCTTGATCCTGTGCCCCATGGGAACAGTCCAGACCGAACTGCCAGGCCAGGTCCTCCCTGGACCGGAAACAAGCATCCTGGGACCGGTTTCAGAGTATGTCACCCTTCTTCAGCCAGGCTAGCTTGAATCCAGTGGCACAGTGAGCAAGGGACCCATGTGTGGGCATACCCAACCCACTTAGGGCGAAAAGTGCTACAGCAAACAAATGATGGACAGCATGCTGACAATGAAAACATTATCCCCCAGTTAAAAGATCTGGGTTAAATCCAATGTTTTTTTGCCCACTACGCCATCTCAGTTTGAATTCAGCTATATGCAAATCAGTCCTGACCCTGTGCTCCATGGGAACATTCCAGACCGAACTGCCAGGCCAGGTCCTCCCTGGACCGGAAACAAGCATCCTGGGACCGGTTTCAGGGTATGTCACCCTTCTTCAGCCAGGCTAGCTTGAATCCAGTGGCACAGTGAGCAAGGGACCTACGTCTGGGCATACCCATCCCACTAAGGACCAAAAGTGTTACAGCAAACAAATGATGGACGGAGTGCTGACAATGCAAACATTCTCCCCCAGTCAAAAGATCTGGGTTAAATTTGTCATTCTTTTGCCCACTACGCCACCCCAGTTTGGACCCAGCCATATGCAAATCTGTCATGACCCTGTGCCCCATAGGAACAGTCCTGACCAAACTGCCATAAACTGGGGTGGCAGGGTGAGCAAAAGAATGATGGATTTAACCCAGATCTCTTGACTGGGGGGAATGTTTTTATTTGTTCTGCATTCAGTCCATCAATTGTGTGTCTTTTGCTTCCTCGCCCTAAGGGGTATATCCACAAGAACGTGTGATAACTACCGCATGAGTAGCGTAACGCAATTTTCAATATCGCAGCCTATGGCGGGAAATTAGCCCCGTGACAACGTGGGATTCACAACAAGGCGGTAGCATGCGATAGTCACCAGATACCGCGCCAAATGCCCGCGTCAAAATCAACACCATGCCGCATAAATGAGATACGTGAACGCAGAAAAACATGCGATGAGGCCATTCGTGGTACAAAAACGAAAACCAGCTACAGGCCTGCAAATCCCACGCGTCTGGCGGAATAATGCACTATAAAAATCACAGAAAAAATACACCAAAAACAATCCAAAGTGCGTAGCAACATGGATGCACCCTGAAACATCGCCGGGGCCAACCCAAACCCCACAACCCTCACAGACTACCAGCAAGGAACAACTGGGTCGGGGAAGGCCAAGGAGAAGTGGGAGAGGAATACGGGGTGCAGACCGCAGGAAAACATGACCAGTGTCCCGGAGGTGACAGAACACTACCAGCAACTGACCCACAAGCAGACCACTTGGATTGCAGGCCGAGTGCCGAGGAGGCCAATCCAGGAGGCCAACAGGTGCCGGCATTACGTGAATACCTAAACCAGGCACAAACCTGCATCCAACAGGAAGGCAGCAATGGCGACAGGAGGTGGCAGTTCAGCGCCAGCGGAGGAGCTGAAGGAAACCCAGGCCACAGTCATCAGTGTGGAGACGGTGCAAGGAGTAGGGAGTATGGACACAGCTCGAGAGGACCTGACACAACATCAACAGGGAGTGCAACAAACAGGGACTGGGGAGTCGGGGGAGTGGGCACAATGGCATATATACACAACGAGGTGTACCACACTGCACACCCACAATCACCCAGGTCCATGGCCCAAATCCCCTTGGCACACTGCAACACACACATATAGCACGAACAGCACACCCACATTGAAGACAACGACGAACAATGCGCATAGCCGACACTGCAGAACAGAGGACACAACTGGCTCCGCACATGCACAGAAACATGCCTACTACATCTGACAGACCCGGAAACTGTGAAATGGAAATGTACTCATACGACCTCACATCCGTCATGTAGACCAAATGTACACTGTCCCGCAGAAGAATACAGCCCCCCCAAACAGTCACAATGTACATTGCCATACAGTCTGGATGCAAACCTGCACTATGCGCCAACATATATGTCAACACAAGGTCAATACACACCTCCCCTTCACATCGCAGAGGGGCACAAAACACATTCAGCAGAGCACAGAATACAACACATCAGTGATGCAGGAGAGGACCACCACACCGTCGACACCAATGCCCTACAACAGCACATGGATATCACACGCAACCCCCCCACCAGGACCCGGACAGCCAAGCTACTCAGAGGAGAACACCCACCCTGCAACAGAACACACAGCAGGAAGCACCCGCAAGCACAGCTGGCTCATGACACTTCCCCCACCCACACATCACACCCCAATGCCATGTTCCTGCATGCCAAAAGGAGGTGGCCCAACAGGTGTGGGTGGGGGCCAAACCCATGGAATATGAAGCAAGACACATACGTAGGTGTCCATCACCCTTCAGGGGCCACCAACACCCCACTAAGGAGACCCACACTGCCATAGAGACACATGCAGATGCACATTAACAGTACAGAACCACAGGCAGGGGCGCTCAAATAGAAGTCACACACCCATGTTGGCTCTGCGTACAATGGCCCTGGACATTCCCCTCACAAATTGAGTTGGTGACGACAAAGCTACATGTCCAAGCTACAACCCGCTGCCTGAGGTGACACGTCTGCATCCGATGTACACATCACAATATAATGTTGTAGGGCCCAGGGCCCTCATGCATACAACAAGACCACAGGGTCACACGCCAATATCATATTGAACTGGCTATGGGCACATGCGCCTGGCCCCTTTATTGGCAGGGCCACATGTACAGTAACACCTGTGCTGGATGTGTGTGGGATGAATGTAAGCCAGCCCGCATGGAATGCTTGGTGCTGGCAACAACTTGAACATTGAATACCAGTGCAACGGAAACAGAAAACACATGCATAACAGAGTTAACTGCACAGCAACGTGGAGGAAGCCGGAGTAAGGACAGAGATCACCCGAAATTCAGTCAGGAGGTTCCGTGAGTTGCAGTGCAGTGAAGTAGGGGCACTAGAGATGAGCGTGCTCATGTGAAGGTAACGCTAGGATTGTGTCCCTTCGTGTTAGTCCTGATGCAGATGCAGTGGGGTGTGTTACACCTGCATCAACTTCTTCATCAAAGTCCCAGGTCTCCCACACTGTCGGAGGGGACAGTTACATGCACAGTCCACAGCACAATACCCAGTAATGGTTCCGAGTGTGTGGCTCGACTACCACCTCCAGTCTGCATTCCAGCCTTGGGGATGTTGTCTCCTGCCCTCCCATTGTCTGTTCAATCTCCCGTCCGCACACTTGACACATCTTCCTCATCATAGTCCCAGCCCTTCCCCACTGCATGAGGTGACATTGCTGCGCAATATCTCCACAGCACAAATGTCAATCAGTAGCAGACAGTGGCTTGCAGTGCACTGAGTCATTGGCACCTGGAGTGCTGAGCAGGGTATCAGGCCGATGGTGCCATCCACGACAGGTCTGAGCAACTCTGTAAGTCTGTCAAGACCACCGTGTCGACTGTGGCAGATGGCTGTTGGAGGTGGTCCTTGCGGTGGTGGCGTGTGCCTCCTGCGGTGATGTCACGTCCGGGCCGATCAGGACTTGATTTGGTGTGTGAGCCCTGCTGGGACACTCTTGGGCCTAGAGGCTACGTACAGCGCAGGGCCACAGAGAAATGGCGTTGATGACCCCAAGGCCAACGCTACAGGGGCCATCCAATTTCTCAGAAGAAGGGGTCCCGGACCTGATTAGTACAGAGTTAGTGGCCCCGGATGGACAGTGGCCGGCACAGGCACCAAGCCATGGGACGGTGACTTGCGGTGCAGTCAGATGGGCCATGCAACCTGAGCGGGTCACCATCAATGTCCGAGGTGTATGTTGCAGAGGGTGTCAGGGTACAGTGGAAGGTGTCCTCCAGAGCATGACACCGAAAAGTTCGATTTTATCCGGAAGCAGCAAATGGGAAGAGTGGAATGCAACAGCCTTGTTGCCACCTCCAATTCGGTTTCAGCTACATGAGGATGAAAACTGCCCCCTGGTCCCTAGACTTAGACGCCACCAAAGTTAGACCAGAGTGTGTCCATGATTGTCGGGGAACAGACTTAGTGACACCGAGGCTGAGCGGGGATGCAGTCTGCAATGATGCCGGTACGCTGATATGAACTCAGCCAATGCAAAATGAAGAGTCTGCGACCTACTGGATTGCAGTGTAAGCCGGATGCAGCGGTCAGCATGGGCCATTCACCGAGTGTTGCCGGCATAGGTTGGATGGCCCCACCGGCCTGCGTAGTTCAGGTTCTGTGGCACCACGTGTTCGCTCACCTCCGTGACTGTGACCTGGCTTTCTATGGACTGAGCCGCATCTTCCTCTTACTCCTCTCTGTGCGACCACTGGTGTGGACTCTGCTATTCGTGATTTGTGCCAAGATGCTGGATGTGGGACCTACAAGTCCGCAGGGTAGTCCTGGTCCCTCATCCACATGTCGCAGGCTGGCGTTGAACAGGGTTAGTGGCACCACGTGTCGCAGGCTGGCATTGAACAGGGTTAGTGACACCACGTGTCACAGGCTGGCGTTGAACAGGGTTAGTGGCACCACGTGTCACAGGCTGGTGTTGAACAGGGTTAGTGACACTGGATGGGGGACCAAAAGCTGGAAGCATTCGCACTGGTTTGCAATAGGAGATTCAATTGCAAAGGTTAAATTACTCACATGATGCTTCGACACTGTAACTGTGTATTCTACTATGCTGTCTGAGACTGTATGTCATTATGCCACGTATGATTATGATATCGTATCATGTTTTGATGTTTATTTGAATGGTTGTGTAATATCAATTAAAAACAGATAAAAAAAAAAAAAAAGAACAGTGTTAGTGGCACCACGTGTTGCAAATAGCCCATATGGAATTATCGGGGTGGGTCTGGTGCTGTGGCCGCTGGCCCGGAATTGGGGTTACTGCCATTCATGAATCTGGACACATTATCGAACATGTGACCAACTGGGCCGAAGAGTAGTCCGATGGCGGCAGTAGAGTACATCAACGAGAAAGGACTAAAGCGGGCCTGTGTCGTGGAGGATGTGATGGACTGAGGAGGCTGCGAAGGTCGTGGCCCTTGGAGCTTGGGCTGGCACGTGGTGGGCCCTCCTTGACACACGCCGTAGTCAACAGGTGATCAGTGTGGCCTGGCTGCGCAGGGGCAGACCTGAAAGGGTTCGTGGTCCAGCGTGCAGGAGTCCGGCAGGTGCACGTCATCACAGGCAACTCCGCTCACGAGGACGGCCTTGGCCTTGTTGCGGGGTGAGATGTGCCAACCTGGCAGAGACGTTGTGCTTTCTGTAAGAGGACCACGCCCAGGGCTGCGCGCTTTTTATTCACACCCCTATGCTCGCGTGACGTACACCAGGCCATCCCACTCCTGTCACGCTTGGGGGGGCGTAACTGGCAACATTTCCGCAAGGTCTCCCACTGGCTGAGGTGAAATGGTTGCGTCCACTGTCCACTAGACTCCATACACCAGAGGTGTGTGTCGCCATGGATATGGGTGTGTTCTGCATACTGCGGTCTGTCCAGCACATCTCCACCACTCTGTTTTGTGTACATTCCCAATCATGGTTCTACTGCATCCTTCACAGATGCTTGATTGCCACCTCACCCCACATTCGGATGTTGTGTGACTGAGGTGCCATGCCGTTGATGGCTCATGTTCACGGCTTGGCCAGGTAAGAATTGTGAGTTGTTCTGTCGTGTCTGGTGGGTGGTCATGTTGTTGTGCATGTTGGTAGTGATTTTGTGACGTGTGCATTGCCAGACTTGTGAGTTGCATGGTTGTGGAGTTGAGGTAAGTAGGGTGTCCATTTGAAACTTGCCATGGGGCTGTGCATTTCTATTGTTGCCATCCTGGGTAGGCTGGTTGCTGATGGACTGTCGGAGGGTGAAGGAATCGTGCACAGTGGCTGGGTATTTGGAGGCAACATTGTTGGCTGTTCCACGGTGTTCTGTTGTTGCCTGCACATTGATGTGAAACGTGTGCTTCCTGTTGCAGTGATTGTGTGCTGTGTCACCAGGGGGCACAGGTGGGACATGTGTGCTGTGGATTGCCCCCAACACGTGCATGCATCCTGCTTTGGCATATGGTCCTTGCTTGGTTTCCAGCGGATTCTGCGCATTGTGTTGGACGTGTGGGGACTGGGGTACCAGGGTGATGGTGATGTCCAGGACAAGTGTGGAGGACTTGGATGTGGCTGGTTGTGAGACTCCTCTGACGGGTGTTGTTTGGGGGGTGCCAGGGGCCAACAGATGCAGCCAATCCAGCAGATTGGTGTGGGGTGGGATGTTGGTTGTCCGCTATGTTGGTGCCATAGGCCTGTTAGGCGATGATGGTCAGGATGCATAGGATGGTTGTCCCTTTCAGTCTGTAGTGGACGGTGACATTATCAGATGTTGGGTCTGTGAGGCTGGTGCATTTCCTCGGGGTCCACTGTCTTTGTCTGCGCTGCCTTTGTCTGCGCTGCCTCTGTGGTTGTCCGGGGGGGTGTTCCGGGTGTGGGTTGGGGTCCTGGGGTGGTGTGGGTGGGTGTTGTGGCCTTCTTGGGTGTCCGGGTCGCATGATGAGTGGCTCCTTGACATCTGTTGCACTTCAGATGTGGCCCTGGGCTGTGATTCCTTTTGTGGTGCTGGCTGCCGTCCAACTTAACACCAGATCAGAGCAGGTGTAGATTTCCTGGTGCTAACACGCCTTATCGCCTGTTTTGTGTTGTTATCGCCGTTCTGTCTGGTCGTTGAGAATGGTGAGGAGTGGTGTGGTTAGGCACGGAAACGCCCACTCTGCATCTCATTAGCGATAGTTGCAGGGGTCCTCTGTGGTGATGTTTTTTGCGGCTGTCATCGCTGGTAAACTGGTGCTGTGGGCTGTAAGCACAAGCTTGTGAATGGGGAGGTAAATTTATCTCGACTTTGGCTGCGATAAAGTGCTGTTAACTCGGCAATAGTTCCTTGTCAATATGCCCCTAAGTGTGCTGGGTATGCCCAGACGTGGGTCCCGGGCTCACGGTGCCACTGCATTCAAGCTATCCTGGCTGAAGAGGGGTGAAACCCCGAAACCGGTCCTAGGATGCTTGTTTCCGGTCCAGGGTGGACCTGGCCTGGCAGTTCGGTCTGGACTTTTCCCCTGAGACACAGGGTCAAGACTGATTTGCACCTGGCTGGGTCCAAACTGGGGTGGCATACTGGGCAAAAGAAAGATGGATTTAACCCAGATCTTTTGACTGGGGGAGAATGTTTTTATTTGTTCTGCATTCCGTCCATCAATTGTGTGTCTTTTGCTTCCTCGCCCTAAGTGCGCCGGGTATGCCCAGACGTGGGTCCCAAGCTCACTCTGCCACTGAATTCAAGCTATCCTTGCTGAAGAGGGGTGAAAACCCCAAAACCGGTCCTAGGATGCTTGTTTCCGGTCCAGGGAGGACCTGTCTTAGCAGTACGGGCTGGACACTTCCCATGAGGCACAGGGTCAAAACTGATTTGCATATGGCCAGGTCTAAACTGGGGTGGCATGGTGAGGAAAAAAATGATGGATTTAACCCAGATTTCTTGACTGGGGGTGAATGTTTTGATTAGTTCTGCATTCCGTCCATCAAGTGTGTGTCTTTTGCTGAGACATTACCCTATGGCAAATTTCTGTGAGGAATTTCCAATAGTGGTTAATACGGATAACCTAATGTCAGGCCTTTCATCTCAAGGCGGTGTTGTGGCTGTAGATGCTTCCCCACCAGATCCTGAAGACAAATAGGTGGAAGGCACTGTTAAATGAGCCTATGCAGCCTCTAATTTTGCCCTTGGAGCCAGTGCATATAGCACCTGCACTGTTCAGTTTCTTCTAAAGGACTTTCATCATTTGTCAGGGCCTATGTCTGAAGGATTAAACTGTTCATCCCTGTAAGAAAAGTCCTTCTTACAGACTCCCTTCATTTGTTGCCCCCATTTGGACTGCTAGATGCTGGTTATCGACTCTTACAGTGCACTGAAGCCTGCTACAAAGGCCCCAGTGCCAATGCACTCTCCCTTAAACTGATATGTGTGAATTGGTAACCCCAAGTATTTGGTATCAGTGGTACCCAGGGCATGGGTGTTAAAGGGTTCACTAGTGCTTGAAGCACTGTTTGTGCCACCTTGAGTGACCCAAGTAAACTGCTGACAGCAGACCTGCCATTGCAGACTGCAGAAGCAGTGCAATATGCCAGTCACCTCTAAGGAAGGCCTCCTGACCCCAGGAGGTAAGATGCATGATATATTAAAGGTTTGAACATATAAGTGCAAGCTTATATGTCCCTATAGTGAGGTTCCCCATTGGAAACTACTATGTGTGTGCAGAGGTCCTTAGGACAAAATAGGCAGGAACAGGGCATGCCTGAGTATGGCAACAGCATTATGGTACCACCAAAGTATGTCATGTTTGGTTTCAAACAACGTGCCCTCTCATCCCTGACATGAATCTTGTGCTGAGGTCGATATAGTGGGCACCCAGGTGGCTACCTTAAAAGTTGCCAACCTGGTCTCCCCAGCTTTTCAGTGCTATGACTGGCATACTCTGGCTTGTTGCTGCCAAGATGGGAGCCTGGCCTATGGCTAGGCAGGTTGATCAACAACCTCCCCCCCTGCTACAGGCACATTTTCACCAGAGCAGGTGGGAAATTAGGTGTGCAGGAGGTGTACACCCCCAAAAGGCTAGCCACATCGCCAGGGTGGCTTGCCTAATCTTTACAGCTAAGGAAGACTTCTGCCATTTTGAAAAATGTTAGAAATAGTGGGTTCTGGGTAGAAAAGGTGACCTACACCCTTTAACGTCATCCCCTCAGTGGTGGACTAGCTGAAGGGACTAGCAGCCCATTGGCTACTTGCCCCCACACTTCCATCTCCCCTAAATCTAAGATTTAAGGGACACCCTTGACACCAGAACCTTAGCTCTGGATCAATTTACATTAAAGAGGGCAAAGAAGAGACCTGTGTCTGTGACAACAGTACTTTGCACAAACCAAACTAAAAGAGGGATTCCTGTCCTTGTGACAATGTTACTGGAACGGCATTATCGAGACTTGTCCTAGGCTTAAGCTCAGTTTCTCCAGACAGAGGGACCACTGTGAGAGCCTGAAGCACCCTCAGAGTCCTCTAGACTAGTGGCACTAGTCCCCTGCCAATTGCAGGTAAAACAATGCTCTGGATCCCAAAAATTGCTGGCCATCGTGCCCTCCAACGGTTTTCCCAAATCAAGATGATCTAGTGAATTGTAGGAACTGTAGTCCTGCCTTTCACGAAGTTTCAGGCAGCTACTGTATTCCCTGGGGTGACCGAACTTTGAAATAACACTCTGCTGTGCTTGCAGCTGCAAAGGTTGCTTGTCGCCAGTCCGGCAACTGACCCCTACATTCGACGCTGCATATAGAGGGAACTCCATCAGACCTTCTTCTGACGTCAGCTGCTACCTTGTTGATATGTTTGCATCTTGTTCCCCACAACATGTGTAAGTGGTAAAACGCAGCTTCCCCACTGCTGCCTTTCAGCACCAAGAACAGCCAGGACAACTCTGAAACCCAGACTCAACTAACCAGGTAAAAGTGAACTGACTGTTTTGGCCTGGTTCATGGACTTGCATGTCCTATACTGTCTGTGGGTTCTACACAACTAGACCAATTGTCATTGCCACTTTTTCCAGTAACCGCAATGCAAATGTTCTGCAGTATTGAATTGCTGTGATTTATGTTACCTTCCAAAATCAATAACTCCAATTATATGTATGCTATCTGGTTCATTATGGTGTCTATATTAAGCTTTTATTTTTATAAATTGGTGTTGGATTTCTATTAAGTATTGTCAATTACTTATCGTCCATGTTGGTGCTCTGAAATTCATAACACAAGTTCCTCTAGTAAAACCTGACTGCTCTTTGCCACTTTACCACGACTGAGCTAAGGGTTTAGTATTGTGAATCCAAGGACCATCTTTGGGTTATCATGATAGTATTACTTGGTGAGGCTTAAATCCCACACCACATAATACTCCACCTTCCTACAATCCCTCCTCAGTGCTATGGAGCAACAGGGTAATTTTCTTTAGGATTTATCATTTGATAATATGTGTGTGGCAGTTACTATATCAGGAGCAGCCGTGTCACCTTGTACTCACCTATGGAAGTGAACCTGGAAGGCGGATGCAGCACAAAAATCAATTTTGATGAAATTAACTTTTGATTGTCATTCTCTCTTTGGACAACAGCTCGAGGGTATGATCAAACGGGCTGTTGAGAACAAGAAGTTAGTTACAGCAGTCAGATCCTTGCCTAAGGGTATAGGTTTTGGTTATAAAACAGCTTTTCCATTGACTGCTAGTAGAGGAAGCTCGCATCCCTTTTGAAGGAGGAGTTGTGGTAGGGGGATCCCAACTCAAGACAGTTCCTGGTCACTGAATTTTAGCAACACCTCTGTGCCTGCAGCCACCACCAACGTATGACTATTAACAAGAGCAGCCACTAGGTAGTCGGCTTTCCTTTTTCAAGGAAGTATGGAGGCCGACAATGTCAGACCAGTGGACAGTTTCTTTGGTCTCCAAGTGGTACCATCTAGAGTTGGTTCATCAACTAAAAAATCATTATCAGCTAATCCTGCTTTCCAGAAACGAGGCAAAAAGTCAAACTCTACTAGAAGGAGTAAAAGCCCTGCTGGTCAAGAATTCCATTTGCTCAGTGCCTCTTAAGGAACTAGGCAAGGCGTTCTCTTCAATTCTGTTCCATAGACGATCAGGAGTTTATTTATCCAGTGCTAGATCTCAAAGGGCTTAACAAGTTCTATGAGGATCAAACTTTCAAAATGTCCACATTGCACATTATCTTCCCACTGTTAAAATAGGGGGACTACATGACTTCTATAGATCTACGAGACACATATCTTCATCTTCTCATTTTTCCAGCCCATCAAAGGTTTCTTCGGGTTTTCTTTAGGCCACACGTATTTCCAATTTCAGGTGCTCCCATTTCGATTGAGCTATGTTCAAGGGTCTTTACAAAGCTCTTTCCACCATTGGTAGTTATTCTTCATTCCATGTGTATCCCTATCTTGATGGCGGGTTAATCAGTTTGCCTTCTTTTTCTAAGACAGAACGATGTGATTGAGGTGAGTGCTCGTCTCCTTACTTTTGAGAAATCATCCCTCCTCCCCGCTCAGAGGCTTTAATTCATGAGTGACCTTTTTTGTATGGTCAAAGGAGAAGTATTTATCTCCCCAGCCAGAAGCAACAGGTTAATGTTTCATCTGAGAGACTTGTTAAGCATACCTCGGGCTTCGATAAGGCTTTGGTGGTGAACTCAGGTGGAGATGACATCAGCTCTTGCCATCGTTCCTTAGAGCACCTACATCTTTATCCCTTGGTACATCATGTGTTGACACATTGAAACCCCCTTTCTCAGGACAACAAGGCTCTTATTCCTGTTACACCTCAGATTGTGCAGATCTTTAATGGTGGCTCATGCCAGAGAACTTGGGGGTCATCAGTTAAGTATACCCACTCCAGTGGTGATTTTTTGTAGATTCCAGCAAACTGGGGTGGTGGGCGGTCCTGGGGTCCTGCAAGGGGCAGGGCAAGTGGTCATAGAGTGAATCATAATGATCATTCAATAGGAGGGAATTGGCTGCAGTCAGGACAGCCCTGATTTCCTTTCTTTCTGAGATTAAGGGTCCTTCATTATGCATTCAATCAGACAATCAGGTGGCAGTGGTCTATGTCAGTCACGAGCGAAGGTTTGTTTTTTCTCTTTATCACCTCCCCAGAGAATGAGGTACTTGGGCAGAGACCAATCTCCTCTCTCTCAAAGCAGTGTATCTTCTGGGGAGGGAGGCTAGGCCTGCCGACTAGTTGAACAGGAAGTTTCTGTCCTCAATCTCCATTTGTCTGTCGTAGGTGCTGTTTCAGGAAAATTGTCTGAAGTTCGGTCATCCATGGTCGGACATATTTGTGACCAGGGATAATGTGCTGTTACCTCATTTTTGTTCTCTGATACCCACCAGCGATGCATGAGTGATAGATGCTTTGCAGTGAAGTGGCCCCGGGGCCTACTGTACTGTTTTCCTCTTAATCCTCGAGTATTACAGAAAGTCCGGGAGAATAGTGCCCTCGGGCTCGTGATTGTTCCACATTGAGTTCGGAGACCATGTGCCCCAGGCCTGAACGTATCCACCGGATCGAACCGATGCTCTTAGGGGTCCACCTCTCGACAGCCCCAAGTCTGGATATAATTACACGCAGACTTTAGGATAGTCAAGTTGGGGAAGGGAAGGATGGGCACAGCTGGGAGGGAAACCTGTAAACTCAAAAGGAAATACCATCTGTTTTGCTCTTTCAGATTAAATGACTATCACCACTCCCTCTATATCTAGATGGACCCAACCTTCCCCTAACCTATAAATAAAGAAAATACTGCTGTGCAGAAATGGGTGGTGAGCAGTTAATCTCAATTCCTTACACCGTAAACTGCAATAAACAAAATAGATGAGACTATAGACTTTGGAAAACCTATCTTACCTAAAGATCCCTGTAGTATGTGAAAAAACTAATTACTGGGTCTAAACACACACCCTTGATGTAAGTGTAAAAAGGTCAGAAACACAAGCAACAAGGATCACCTGCTTCTGACCACCCCTGTGGATGCGTAAACACAATATGTGGAAAACATTGAATGAATGTTGTTATGAACAAAAGGTGCAGTAAATATCATAGGCAAGCAAGGTAGTCTTAAACATGCAATAGCATATATTCCCAATAATGGTTATGCAGCAAACTTGAATGAGATAACAAAGGAACAGTGGTGAGAGTTCTTTATCACTCTCTGAGTGGTAAAAGCCCAAGCCTTAATTTAGGCTACAAGAACCTTTCCTGCATGAGCCACTACCACGGACTCGCCAACAGGGAAGGAAAGACGATAGCCCCTCAACAGGATAATTGCAAATGACAATATGAGCAAATTTTAATGCACCCAAACAATTGTGCTATTCCCTCGCATGAGTCACACAGTGTCAAAGAATAAAGTATTCTGTACTCACCAATGTCAAAGCCCACCTTGGACTCCAAGTAACAAAATAGAAATAAGCTGTGCCCAACTGCACCCTTACCCGGCAAGGGAACTCTCTGACTGCTGCGGAAAGCAAACTCCAAGAACCAGACATCAGGAATAATCGTCAGCGTCTCCTGCCGGTTCCTCACTCTTCACTAGTCTCGGACGTCAAGCACAACGGTATGTCTGACGTCAGATGTCTGCAGAGACTGCTGGGAGTTGTAGTTCTCCCGTGCGGCATTGATCACCTTATCCCTGGAAGTGTGTGGGTCCCGTGTTCCCTGATAGTACATCCCCTTCTCGGAGAACACTGACAGGCACAGGGCTTGTCTGGGTGACGTCTGTGGAAATCATCCTAGGAGCATGCACCGACGACTCAGGTTCCCAAGAGTTCTCCTCAGCACCATACCCCTTCCATGTCACCAGATACCAAAAGTATTTGGGCTGAAGTTTAGAGTCAAGAATACCAGCCACCTTGCATTCCTTGTCTTGGTCAACTCACAAAGGCACTGGTCTCTTTTGTACTGTGCCATATAATGGTTTGAATAAGGAAACATGAAACACCGGGTGGATTCTCGTATGTGAGGGCAAAACCAGTATCATGCCACTGGTTTGACGTGCTTCGACACTGTAAGGACCAATGTATTTCGGGTTAAAGACACTATATTTTTTTTAATGAATGTTGCGTGTTGATAGCCACACTAAATCCCCTTTTTTTATAGGTAGGCCCTGGTCTGCGATGTTTGTCTGCCTGCCTCTTGTATAGTTCTTTAGCATGGATCAACTGTTGTTGTGTGTCCTTCAAGATTCTATATATCTGTGGGATCCTACTATGTACCACTGGAATATGCTCACTATTGCTAGGTGTCAGAAAGGGAATAAAATGGGGGTGATTTCCATATGTGCTATAGAAAGGAGTATGTTTGGTGGAGCTATGCTGAGCATTGTTGTAAGCTATTTCTGCAAGCCATAACCACTCCACCCATGCTTCTGTGTTATTGTCTCCACCCATGCTTCTGTGTTATTGTCTACATAGCAACATAGATACTGTTTTAGTGTTTGGTTTAGCCTCTCTGACCATCCGGTTGCGGGTAGAAACTGATGGACATGGTGGAGGAAATTTGTAATGCTGAACACCATACCAGCCAGAACTGAGCTGTGAATTAGGCCTCACGGTCTGACACGATCACATGGGGGTGACCATGCAGTCTGACCACATGTATCAATAGCATTTGGCTAACTGTCCTGCTGTAGGGATCTGTTTACAGGCAATGAAATGTCCCATTTTAGTCAAATAATCGATTACCACCTGGATAACAGTGTGTTCTTTGTCCTTAGGAAGTCCCACTATGAAATCTAAGGAAAATCTTTCCCAGGGAGTATCTGGAGTGCATAGTGGTTGTAAAAGACCTTGTGGTTTACCCTTGACAGTTTTCATTTGGGCAGAAACAGTACAGTTCTTTACCCACAAAGGGATGTCTCTTCTGAGGTTAGGCCACCAAAACTGTTGTTGAATCTTTTGAAAAGTGTTTTCACAGGGATTTACATGACATCATTGGAAGACCGTCTGTCTAAATTTGGGAGTTAGACCAAGAACCTGATTTCCCTTGATGGGTATGCCTTGTCGCTTCTTCCATTCGGGATGTCCTTTCAAACAAACCTTCCATCGAAAGGTCTGGAGTCCTTTTGCGACCTCTTTTAAGAAGGTGTTGGTGTGGATCACTCCGATAACTCTCTTTGGTTCAATGATCGCTCTTTCGGGGCCCTGAAGTGGTACCACCGTGGACTCTTGTCTTGACAGTGCATCCGCCTTCTTGTTCATACTTCCAGGTCGAAACGTCACTATGAAAGTGTGTTCCTCAAAACACATCATAATAACCAAGGTATAAGCTGACAGGCGGTCTTTAAGAACTGAAGGTTGCGACGATCTGTGTATACCGTAACTGTATGTCTAGCTCCCATTAACTAATGCCTCCATTCCACAAAAGCTTCTTTTATGGCCAGCAGCTCTTTTTCTGCAATGGTGTAATATTGTTTGGCGCTGTTCATTTTCTTGGACATAAAGGCCACAGGATATAACTGTCCTGTGGTAACATTTCTCCAAGATAACACTCCTCCGATCGCCACCTCAAAGGCGTCTACCTCCACAATAAATGGCAATGCCAGATTGGCATTAGTCAGGATAGGAGCTGTAATGAATGCTTCCTTCAGGGTGTCGAACGCCGTTTGCGCCGTCCTTGGTCTACTGGAAGAGTGCGTTTTTCTTCACGAATCTCGTTATAGGTGCCGCCTTGTGGGAGAACTGTGCTATAAAACGCCGGTAGAAGTTTGCAAACCCCAAAAAGCATTTGATGTCCGCGCGCTCTTGGGACATGGCCATTCGGTAATTGCTCTTACTTTCCTTTTGGTCATTTCCTGTCCTGTTGGTGTGAGCTAAGAATTCAACAGTGGAAACGGGGAATTCGCATTTGCTAATCTTGCAAAAGAGTTGGTTGTCTTGCAAGGCTTGGAGAATCAATCCCACGTGTGTCATATGCTCCTCTTCTCTTGATAATTAGATAAGGATGTTGTCTATGTACTCGACTACTATCCGATTCAGATATTCCCATAGGACATCGTTAAGAAAGAACTGAAATGTGGCTTGCGCATTACATAATCCAAACGGCATGACTTGGTACTCATATAATCCATAATGAGTTTTGAAGGCAGTCTCCATTCATCTCCCTGGCGCATCCCAACCAAATGATATGCTCCTCTGAAGTCTAACTTGGTGTATATCACAGCTCCTTTAACCTGCTCCAACAATACAAACATCAATGGAAGAGGGTATTGATTACGTACGCTGATGGCACTCAAGGCGCTAAAGTCAATACATGTCCGAAGCTCTACATTTACCTTTGGTATAAAGAATAAAGGAGAGGCTGCAGGAGAGCTGGAGTGACGTATAAACCCCAAGGCCAAGTATTTATCTATGTCTGTCTATGATAAGGTGCCCCCTGGTCGTAATTCTAGGTCTGGGAGAAGGGGAAAACCAACAAAAATATAACAAAATACTCCCACACGACCTATAGTGGTTTCACTGCGGCTATCACAAGCTCTAATGGGCTTCCCATACTGTACAGATCAAGGCCTACTACCAAGTTTCATTTAAACATTTTATTCAGAACATATTTTTTTCATTTAAATATTTTTTTCAGAACATATTTTTCTTTTTTAATCAGATGAATATTTTTACTTTGTAGTGCACTTTTATTTATGAATATGACACATGATAAAGCATCATTTTTGTAAGTAAGCTGAAAAAGCAATATTTTTACATATATACAATTAAAACATGACAGACATGTGAACAACACATTTCATGGTTCAAATTTCGGTGTACATGAATATACTTTCACTGATATAATAATTCTGTCTTATCCCCATCAAGAGAGAAAAACAAAAATTTGTAAAGAGAAATCAAATCATACCGCACCTCTCACTCCATTCTACCGTCATTCATACTAGACATACATACACACTTACAACCTATCTTTTGCCACCAGGCTTAAAAAGGCGTGCTACAACACTGCATGGTAGAGGTCCTATTTATCCATCCATGGTGTGGCCATCAGCCGGGAGTGTACACAGCCAACGTACGTTTCGGTGGATTCAATTAGTTAGTGTTCACCTTCCTCAGGGCCATCCACTTTCTTTTCTTACTCTCACTAGTAGAGGTGCGATGAGAGAATCCTGATGGAATAATCAGAAAATGTTCTTTTCCAACGGCACCCTTACCCGACCAGTGAACTCTCTGACTGCTGTGGAAAGCAAACTCCAAGAACCGGACACCAGGAATAATCGGCAGCGTCTCCTGCCGGTTCCTCACTCTTCACCGGTCTCTGACGTCACGCACGACGGTGCGTCTGACGTTAGACGTCTGCTGAGGCCGCTGGGAGTTGCAGTTCTCCCGTGCAGTGTCAATCATGCGATGCCTGGAAGTGTGTGGGTCCCGTGTTCCCTGACACCATAGTTCCCAATGCTGACACAAATGGCTAGATCTCCCCTGTGGATTTTCCAACTACATCCATCATTGGGTCAACTTCAGTACTCTCTCGATGCTCTCAGTTAGTTGGCCTGGGGGTCTGGCAACTGAAAGGGGGCTCTTAATGGCAAAGGGGTGTCCAGCAGAGGTGTCTGACACTATCCAGTAGTATAGATGCCCATCTTTGAGAAAGTCATATAACAGGCATTGACAGAATTTGTAAAAGTGGTACCTGTCTAAATGTACATAGCCGATGTTGCGCACTCCGATCAGGATATTGGATTTTCTCCATGATGGGTTGAAATTGGGCCTAGCAGTTTCCATGATTAGGGCCCAGTTGGCTGTGATTCAGACTTTTATAGGTGACAGTGTAGCTGCAGTAATTTCTTTGTTTACCCGTCCTTTGCAAAGTTTTTTTCTCCAGTGTCCCTTGGTGCATTAACCAATTCATCCACAGGTCTTACCTTTGGTTCTTTTAGTGTTGGCGCATCCACCTTTTGAACCTCTGGAGATGGTGTTGCTCAAACTGTTAGCACAAAAAGTGATGTTTTTGGTTGCCATATGTTCAGGGAGACAAGTGGGGGATTTGAGGGCTTTACTGTCAGTTTCTCCTTTTGTTAATTTTTTCCCAGACAAATTGGCCCTTCTCTCTAGTTCAGCTTTTTTGCTTAAAATCCAGTCTGATTTTCACTGCTCTCAGTACATTATCCTGCCTGGTTTTTTTTTCGAGATAATTTCCCAGCTGAAGAAGAAGTTCTTCATGTGGGAAGCTGGCTTTTTATTTTAGGCCTGGGGGGTGAACTCTGGTCCATTCGTGCGGTTTTCCACACTCCATGCAGCATGCTGAATATCTTGCGGAGTGGAGCTTTTTCCTCACTCACCCTCGCAAACTTTAAGTTGCCAGGCACGAGTGATGAAAATCCAATGCTATACCACCTCCCAGCGAGATTTCTCAATGCTCGCAGTCGTGGATGGTCGCGACCGCCTATATTGAGAAACCTTTCATTTGTGTCGAGGAAGCTGGAGCTCAAGTCGAACATCTACTTGAGCTGCAGAAAGAAGCAGCGCTCTCTCGCATTGCACATGGTGCCATTCAAGCTGATTTTCCAGTGTGTGACCAACACCCAGCGCTAAAAATAAGCATGAACTGCGCAACCTAACGCACTCCACCATTGGCAGAACTTCACATAGCATGCCAGAGTTTTTGGTCACTTCACGGAGTTCCGCTATGTGAAACTTCGTCCAGGCTTACTTTATATAGTATACTAAAAAGAGGTATACTGTGCAAACAGGCCAGCTATTCCCCTATGAGTGGAAAGGGACTTGCTTTAGCAATCCAAGGTGCTCTTTCACGGGGTCGGTGTCGAGCAGCCTTAGGAGAGGAGTGTTTGACATCTGAAATACACATACAGTCAATAACTTGTACACAGGACTCAATAAAGAGATCCACACCGATTTACATAAAAAACATATTTTTAAACATATTTAGACAGAAGAACCAGTTCAATTAGGTAAGTACTTTTCAAGACAGAAATACTTTTAGGTTTCAAAAGTTGACTTGCAATTTTCATAGGAGGCAACGTTATCCTAAAGAGAAAAAATACTGCATACAAGTTCTTTACAGCGACTTAAGGGACAAATCCTCCAGACTTTAGGTGAGTACATGGCAAGGTCCAAGGCAGCACCAGCAGCTTACCTGCAGGGGTACTAAGGTAGCGGTGCAATGCAGCATTGAGTGGCCAATGTTAGCCAGTGGGGATCGGTCTGGTTGTAAGGAGACTTAAGTTTGGACTGGGAGACTAGTCCGGTTTAACCAAAAGAGGGTCTCAGTTCTTACGATGCTCTGGGACGTGGGTACACCTTTGGTCCTCTTCTCCATGGGTCAGGGGTGACAGGTGCAGAGGTGTCTTGAGGAGTCTGGTTTTTATCACCGGGAGCACTCTTGGTTAAGGGAGCCTGTAAAAAGAGACTGAATGTAGCAACAGTGAGTCCAGAGTAGGGAAGTCCAAGGTAGGCTTTGTCTCTGGAGGGCTGGGGGACTACACTTGCACTGATGGCCCACTTCAGCGTGGCACGGGTGCAGTGTTACTTTTAGTTGCCGAGTTGTACAGGTCCAGAGTCCTCTCCGGTTTCTTTGAGTGTCTGCAGCACACAGGGAAGCAACTCCGCTACTCCACGGGAGTTCTTGGTTCATGAAAGAAGTACTGGCAGGTCTCCCAAACTTTTGGAAACACAGTAACTACAGGACAAGTCAGTTGCTGGTCTTCTGTTCTTGCTTCCTGCAACTCTTCAATTCCATCTTCTTCTTGCAGATCACTATTCCGCCTATATAACCACTTCCTGTTGGAAGTGGTCATTACCCATAGTTCCTAATTCTGCCATCAAAAAGATGGCAGATTCTGAAATTTCGCATTCACTTGAGGTAGCCCACCTTAGAGGTGGAACTAACCTGAAAGTGAACATGTCTCTCAGACTACTCATTTTTCCACTGCCAAACGGGCCCTGGATAGGGGGGTCAGCCTCCTCTTCTGTGAGGAAAGCCAGATTTGCATTCCAAAGGTGGTGGGCTCTTTGGTGCCCCCTTGACTTGGAATGCTTTTTTGAAGGTCATCCTGTTGGAGGGGGTGTGAACACCCTCTGCCAGAACAGGCTTTGTTTCTCACCTCCTGAGAGCAAAGGCCCTCACCCCTGGGGGTCAAAAACGTATCTGTGGCGGCAGGCTGCCTGGGGCCTGTCAGCCAGAACACTGGTAGTTGGTAGATTTTCAGGGGGCACCTCTAAAGTGCCCTCTGGGTGCATGTATTAAAAAATGAATCACTGGAATCAGTGTTGGCTTATTCATACGAGATGTTTGATACCAAACATCTGTCGTTTCAGGGAAGCCATCATGTAGCTTGGGAACTCATTTTCACTAGTGTACAGCACATGCACTTAAAATGGCTTCCCTGGTCACTTGTACTGACAGTAATGGAACTGACCAGCACAGTGGGATATCTAGACCTCAGAGATATCAACACAGCCAATCTAGGAACTTGTTGTAAATTTTCCCTTTCTTCCCAAGTGGAAATGTACGAGGTCCATGCACTCACAGACTTCTACATCTACAACTCTTCTATCTCTAGCATCATGGATTCCATGGCTCCACTCCAACTAAAAAATGCACCTACAAAAATAACAAAACCATGGTTCAACGGCAACCTAACTTGGAACGTCGCAACCTAAGGGCTATCGAACGTTCCTGGAGATCCACTCCATCCGCGGACCAGCTAAAAATCCTTAGATCAGCAAGAAGCTCTCATAACAAACAAATCAAGATAGCTAAGGCGGACTATTTGAGATCCCAACTTAACCATGCTGCAAATCGCCCCAAGAAACGTTTTGAACTGGTTAAACAACAATCGGTGGAAGCCCCTTACCGATCTGACTCTGAAGTCAGCCCTCCCTCATGTGATGATCAGGCTGCTTTCTTTAGAGAGAACTCTAGATTCATTAACATGGATCTGGAAACCAGGTGGACTCTATTGCTACCCAATGGGTCTGCACGCCCCCGGCCTTACTAGACAAGTTCGAACCAAGTAGCCGGGGTATCAAGAACAATGCATCCTGGAACACCTTCCCCCCCCTCAATGAAAGTGACATCAAAAAGGTTCTTTGGAATATCAACCCATCTAATCACTTCAGTGACCCGTTACCACCCTCCATCTTCAAAGAAATTAAGGATGCCGTCTCTCCCATCTGGACAAATATCATCAATGCATCTTTGTCACAAGGCACAATGCCAGAATGCCTAAAAGCTGCACAGGTAACACCGATATTAAAGAAACCTACTGCAGACAGTGCTGATCTTAGCAACTTCCGCCCTATCTCCAGCATTCCCACACTAGCCAAACTCCTGGAAAAATGCATCCAGTCGCAACTCTGTGCGCACATTGAAAATTGTTATCTCCTGGACCAACATCAATCTGGTTTTCGTAGTGGGCACAGCACTGAATCGGCTCTCACTCATGTGATGGATGACATTTTAATAATGCTTGACCAAAATGAATCTTGCCTCCTTATCCTCCTTGACCTTCCTCTTTTTTGACACTGTCAATCACGACAACCTCCTACTCAGTCTGGAGCACAGGATGGGCCTCTCTGGTCAGGTGCTGCAATGGTTCTCGTCCTTCCTCCATCACAGATCCCAAAGAGTTAAGGCGATCCACTCTCTCTCCCAGCCATCACCAGGTTCCATGAGGGTTACCCAAGGGTCCAGTTTATCTCCCATACTCTTCAACCTGTTCCTGGAACCATTAGCTAATGAACTAAATTCCATGAACATTCTCTTCCACATGTATGCAAATGACACCCAACTCTATCTGAAAATCTCCTCCCCGGATAACATCACTTCACTCAACTCCACCCTATTGACTACTCAAAACTGGTTAACTGAGAACCATCTCCTGCTAAACACCTCCAAAACAGAATTCCTCGTCATTTCTCCCCCAAAACACACTCCTAAAATCGACCTCTGGATAGACCAACTCACTGCCTTCAACCGCTCCCCCCTCATTATTGACTCAGCTAAATCTCTAGGAATCATCTTGGACAAGCACTTGAACATGAAGACTCATATCAGCAATGTGTGCAAGGGAGCTAACCACCTTCTGAGGATACTCAGGAATCTCAAACCTTTCCTACATCAAGCGGACTTCAAGCAAGTGGTCCAAGCACTTGTTTTGCTGAGGCTTGCCTTTGGCAGTGCTACGCTCTGTGGCCGTGCCAAATATACCTTGGCCCCACTAAGGGCATCATTGAACGCGGTGGCCAGATTGGTTACGGGCACCAAGCGAAATGCACACATCTCCCCAGTCTTAAAATCTCTAAACTGGCTGCCCTATGAAGCTAGAATTCAGCTAAAGATTGCCTGCCTATCTCACAAAGAACTCCACTTCAAAACCCCCAACTATCTAGCGCAAAAGCTAGAACTATCCAGAGGGGGTAGACCGTCTAGGAGTGCTAACACTCTCCTCCTGAATCCTTGAATCTTTCCCAAAAAGAAAACATGCCAACAAGCTTTCCCCGGCTCTGCAACAAAAATCTGGAACTCTCTTCCACAGGAAATTCGTAAAATCTCCTACAAGGTTGCTTTCAAATTGGAAGTAAAAAGATTCCTCATGAATACGTTTTTACCTTAATATTATGTGTGATTGTCTGCTCTAATTGCATTGGACATACTCCAGAATTGGATGTTAATCTTGTATATTATTATTGGTTTTTTTCTCTTCTTCCTCTCTTGTTGTCTCATTTGCTCCCCTCGATTGTCCCATTTGACTCATATACTGAACTGTTACCTTCCTTTCCTTCAAATTGTAAAGTGCTCTGATATCCCTCGGGATCAAGTTTGAGCTATATAAAACTTTATACATAAATAAAATCTATGCTCATGCAGATATTTCAACACATGCATTTTAATGCACCGTTCTTTAGGACTATAAGAACGGCTGTAGGGGTGACTTACCTATGCTGCATGCACTGTCTGTGGGCATGGCACACCGGAATGTGTGCCATGCTGAGTTTTCACTTTTGTCTGAACCAAGACAAGCAGCCTGCAGTGGTAGTCTGTATGTGTTTGGTGAGGGGTCCCTTAGTGTGGCACAATTTGTTCTGCTGCCCTTAAAGACCATCTTTAGTCCCCTTCCCCTGGGTACCAGAGGTACCATTTACTAGAGGCTTACAGGGAGTGCTAAAGGGATTGATAATTGGGGTACCAGTTTTGGGAAAGAGATCTAGCAAGGGGGTCCTTGTTAGTAGAGCACTTCCAGTAAAATCACATCAAATACTAGGCAACAAGTGGAGATGACCATGTCAAAAAGGGGCACTTTCCTACGCACCACCCCCAAAGAAAGATGATGAGAGTGACCTTTCCCAGGAGAGTCTTCATCATCTAAGTGGAGGAACCTGGAAAGGCCATCTACTTTGACATGGTCAATCTCAGGTCTGTGTTCCACTGTAAAATCCATACCCTGTAGGGAACTGGACCACCTCAACAGGTTAGGGGTTTTATCTTTCATTTGCATCAGTAATTGAGAGGCCTGTGGCCAGTTTAAACCAGGATGTGAGAGCCAAACAAGTATGGCTCAGCTTCTGCAGGGACCAAGCCCCAGCAATAGATTCCCTCTCAAAGGTTCTCCAAAGCTGCTCTCTGGGAAGTAAACGGCTGCTAATGAAAGCAACAGGTCGGTCATGACCCTTGTCACTGGTTTGAGATAGGACCACTCCTAGCCCATGGTCAGAGGCATTTGTCTGCACTATGAACTGCTTAGAATGATCTGGAGCTTTTAAGTTCAAAAGATGGGTTTATTAAGCAACTAAGGATATATGTTAATGCTTCTCACAATTATCATCAAAAATTATGCAAAGCAGAAAATTAATCATGCATATGTGCTGGAAATAAAAATCATAGTTAAAGCAAAGGGATAAAAAGGAAAGATTTAATGCATTAAAAGGCATAGACATCGCTAAGTGGAACGAGATAAGAAAAACAACAAAGAAAAATAAAAAAATATTATAAATAACGATAGTCTAAATATAACAGAGTTCAGGGAGGTTGAGCAACTTATTGTACAAAGGGAATGGAAGCAAGAGATTTTTTAGCGCAGTCGTCTAAAAGTTGTAAACGTTTCTTGTCAAGAGACATAGGAAATACAAGAGTTGTGTCCATCCTATGATACTGACAAACAGCGTACCACCAAGCTGAATATGAGAGTTTAGATGTATCCTTTCAGTTTTTCGTAATCTGTTGAAAGGCCACTGCTAGTAATAAGTCAATAATTTGTATTTGAGCTATCTGTGTATTCCAACTTGTAGACAGGCTGCCTAGGAAAATGTTGGCAGGTGAGAGGGGAACATTGGCATGAAATATGGTATTAATCTTCGACCAGACGTGTTGCCAAAAGTTAAAAACACGTGGGCATGGATTAGTAGGTGTTTTAAATTAGTGTGTGCAAGGGAACATGACCAACAACTATCAGGAGTTCCAATCTGCATTTTATGTATGGTGGTTGGTGTTAAGAGAAGTCTATTGTAAATTTAAAAAAGAGTTTGTGCAGTATTAGCTGCTCTAGATGATTTTCTGATTTGCACCCAAATTTTATTCCAAAATCGAATAGACCATTGTGTACCCAGATCGGATTCCCAGGAAAGCACTGTTTTCCTTTTATCTCTCTCAAAGGGAGGTTGTGAGAGGCGAGAATAAATAGTAGAGGCTTTTGGTGATATTCGGAGGAGATTATACCATGTAGAATCCGTTAGTGAAGATGGAGAGGTTGATGGTTTAAACTGAGAACATGCCCCTAATATTGCAGTACGTAAACTTGAACATTTGTGAGGGAATGAAGGAGGCAGTTGAAAGACAGAGCATGCATCTGAAAATGTAAGGAAGGTATCTTTATCAACCAATTGATGAACCCATAGTAAACCTTTATCTCTCCCCGATTTCCAATAAATAGGTTTATTATTAACGCGTATGTGTTTGTTATGCCATATGGCGGAAGTGAGAAATGAATCATTATCTTGTGGGACGGTATGGAGAATAGTAGCCAACACTTTACATGGATGTTTGAAAATTGGCGTGGACAGTTTTTTTGGTTTGCGTGTGAACAACAAATATTACTGAAAAGAGAAGAGAGAAAGGTATGATCTCTTGAGATCATTTCATAATGGAGTATTATGAGGCGAATCAGACACCCATTTGGATAGATGTCTTAATAGGAAGGCTTTGTGATATTTAGGAAAGTCAGGGAAGTTAACACCAACTTCAGGTTTGGGATGTAACAGTTTTTGAAATGACATTCTAGATTTTTTGTTAAACCATAAAAAGGATATATGGATGGAGTTGATTTTATGAAAGAACCTTGTTGCTATGGGCATTGGAATATTGGAGATAATATAAAGAACAATAGGGGTCAACATCATTTTGATAGTGTAAAGGCCGACCCCACCAGGAAAGATAAAGGGGTACCATTTAGTTGTAGGGTTAGTCATTTTTTCTATACACTTGTCAGAATTTAGGGAAATTGACGTTGTATTAGATAGAGTGAACCATAATCCAAGATATTCAATATGATGTGGATTCCATGTAAAGTTAGAGATCGAAAAGTCCTCTTTAAAAGTGTACTTAGTGGCAATATTTCAAATTTCTCCTTATTTAACTTATAGTCAGAAACCGCTGTACAGTAGTGGACCTCAGTCAAGAAGGCCGGTAAGGTGAGGTGAGGTTGAGAGAGGAACATGAGCACATCATCTACATATGCTGCAAATTTAAATTGTTGGGAATTTAAACTAAAATCATTAATAGACTTGTTTTGTCGTAATCTGGACGAGAAAGGTTTTAAAGCAAGGTTAAAAAGAAATGGGGATAAGGGGCAACCCTGCCGTACTCCTCTATGAAGCATAAATTATGGAGATGTTAAGCCCATTAGCAAAAATTGCAGCTTTAGGATCTGAATAAAGCAAAAAAATCAACGAATGGTTTTTGGGCCAAAACCAAACCAACAAAGTGTTTGAAAGATGAAAGGCCTATAAACTCTATCAAAAGCCTTTCATGCGTCTAAGGCAATTGCAGCAAGAGGTTCTGTATATTTTGACGACATGGAAATAATGTCAAAAAACAGACGAGTATTGTCCGTAATCAATCGTCTCTTTACAAAGCCTGTTTGTTCCTTACTCCATAAGTGAGGAAGATGTGACTCGAAATGATGGGCTAAACCTTTGGAAAAAAATATATGGTCAACATTGACCATGAAAATGGGTCTGTAATTTTTACAATAACATAATTCCTTGCCTTCTTTCAGAATAAGACATACGTGGGCCTCTAAAAAAGTTCCTGAGGATCTACTTGAGTTAGTGAAAGAGGAAATTATATTATATAAGTGTGGGAGGTGTATTTGGGCAAAATGTAAATAAAATTCAACAGTGAAACCGTCAGGGCCTGACGCTTTATCTTTCTTATTTTTTTTTACACAAAGTTTATTAAGCAAAAAGAAAATACATGGTACAGTGCTTTGATAAGTCGGCATATGGGCCCACTGTGAAAACATGGCAAATACATCTTGTATAGTACGACTTGAGTACAGTCCACCAACCCGCCACCCCACACACATGTGAATAACATAATTCACAGGCAGCAATCCGCGCCTGGGCACATAATCATTTGCAGTAAGAGTCCCATCCCTTTCGGTGAGGAGACCTCCAGCATGAGGCGTCGATCTCGCTGTAGCTCAATGGTAGGGGATACAGACAAGTCACCTCTGTATTTGTTCCACCTCCCCCACTTGTGGTCCCATTTTGTAGGGCACCCTCTGTGCTTGAAAACATCTTTTTCGGCAATCATTGCCCTGTCCATGTCTATCGCCCAGTCCCTCAGGCCTGGGACCATCCCTGCCCCCATTTCTGCGCAATGTTGCGTTTCACGAGTGACCACCCTGTTGAAGCTCATGCCTGTTCTGCTTGTGTAAGATCCGTGGCATCCCACATGTTGAGTAGACAGAGCCGGGGGTAGCCATCACAGATTTACCACAAGCCCTCTCCATCTGCTTCATAATGTTCCCCCAATATGTTTGCATTTTGGGGCATTCCGACAATATGTGGAAGAAGGTGCCTGGCAAATTATAGCACTGCTTTATCTTTCTTGAGGGTTTTGAGAGCCCTGGGCATTTTTGTCTTCGTAATATCAGTTTCTAAAGGATCCAAATTTGTTGGGGGATTTGAATGTTTTTGAATAGTGGAAAGATAAAGGGAACTATCTGTTTCTGTGGGTGTGTTCTCTGGTATATATAACCGTTTATGGAAATGTACGAATTCTTGTGAAATATTGGAGTCTTTGTGCTTTTGTATTTAATTATCATCCGGCATAGATTCAATTCAATTCCCTCCATAGAATTTCACAATGGTCTTCAGTAGATATAAAGAAGCACTTTCAGTAGTGTCCCTATTGAATTTAATCTTAGCCTTAATGAGATCAACATTCTTTTCATTTAGAAGTATAATATGAGTTTTGCAATCTCTTTATCTCAGAAAAAAGTTCTGCATTAAGTAACTGGGCATTCTTCCGCTTGTTAGATGTAAATCTAATGATAAAGTCACGTGCAGATGCTTTGAAAGCATCCCAAACGTTATGAAAAGGAATCTTGTCAGTACTGTTGATTTGAAAGAATTTATGAAAGAAGGATGGAAAGGAAGCTTTAAAATTAGTGTCTAAAAGCACAGAGTTGTTAAAAAACCATCATCTGGGAGAAACAGGATGGGACAAAATATCTACCTGAATAGCGACGGGGCATGGTCAGAAATTAGTATAGGGCCTATTTTGGCTGAGAGTAAAGACTGGGAAACATTTTGTGAGATAAAGATGTAATCAATTCTTGACTGGGTATGGTGAGGTGTAGAAGGAGTATTCTTGCGATGAGGGGTTACACAATCTCCGAGCGTCTTTTAGGTTGAATTGTTTTCTAGCATTTGTGAAAGCCTTGTGTGCCTTATTTGGAATGATGGAGACTCTGGAATTTCGGTCAAGAAAAGGATTAGCTATCTGGTTGCAGTGACCAGCAGGAATAAGATTCTCCGCTGGTTTCTGAGCAATCAATCTGGAGATTTGGGATCAGAAAGGAGCGTCACCATTGGTAGGAGCATAAACATTAAATAAAGGAATCATAGTCTTCCCTATCATTAAATTAGTAAACAACCATCTCCAATCCAGGTCAACCTTTTGCAAAAGGAGTTTAGCATGCAAAGCTTTATGACACAAGGCTATGACTCCATTTCGTTTGCCATCCCCGGGTGAGAAAAAAACTCTGCCGACCCATCTTTTCTTGAGTTTTAAAGATTCCGTTTCTATTAGATGGGTTTCTTGCAGCAGAACAATACGAGCATCTAGCTTGGATAAGTATGATAGTAGGCATTGTCCTTTGATTGGGGAATTTAAGCCTTTAACATTCCAAGCGACAATTTTTAAAGCCATAGAGTATAAATATAAAGTTAATGATTGAAAAAACCAGCATTAATGCAAATATATTTACGTGAAACAAGTAGTACAAAAATGAATACAGTAGCATTATAACTCAGAAGAGTAAGAGAAGAAGAGAGAGGAGAGAAGGAGATAGAATGTAGGTAGGAGAGATTAATGTAGTACATAGAACCATAAGAGAAAGACAGTGAAGATATAGAAAAGAGTGAGGGTACAGCAGAAAGTATTAGAGAAAAAAGAATAACATACCTACATATATTCCAAAACATGTGAAAGGTGGGGGGATGAGGCTACATGGAACAATGACATGTCTGGCCTCAATGAGGGAGACAGACGACAGATTGATAGCACTACAAGGAGATGTAACCTGTAGGGAGGGAAAAGAGGTTAGATATAATTTAGCAGAACATAATAAGCTGAAACCTCGACCATTTTTAACAAGATGAAACCTTGAAGTAGTTAGCAAGTCTTAAACCATAAGACATAATGGAAGCAGCTACTTATCATGCTGTGAGGAAGTGTTCATAGTTTCTGTGATGCAAGAATTCAGAATACTTTTCAGTCTTTTAGGATCTCCATAGGTAGTAGTTTTGTTGTTGTAGGTTACTTTAAAGAGGCATGGTGAAAGAGGCCAAAGCGAGCACCAATAGAATGGAGGTGCGGTCCTATAGCCAGGAACTCTCTATGTCTGTCAGTTGTAGCATTTGCATAATAATGTGAGAAGAATAAAGAGGTACCTGACCATAACATTCGTTTAATAGACCTGACTCCTGACAAGACCCCAGGCAAGTCAGTATATTCTAGGAAATACAAGATAGCTCCCCTTGGTCGCCTCCCATTGGAAGAAGTCATAGAAGAAGAAGGACCCAGTCTGTGGGCAAGTTGAATGTTAAGGAGAGCACCCTCTGGTAGAGTCAGGATCTTTGGAAGAAATGACTTGAAGAAGGTAATAGGGTCTGAACCTTCCGATCCCTCTGGTAGATCATAAATACGAAGATTATTCCTCCTGTTTCCATTTTCAATATTTTCGACCTGTTTCTGTAGCACCGTCACTTGAGAATGAAGAGCTTCTACCTTGAAGTTGGAGGAACCCACAGATTCAATTTTATGCTCTGTTGTTGTAATCCTTTCCTCTAGTTGTGACCATTGGTGTGTTAGGAATAGTAGTTTAGAATTTGTTTCTTCTACAAAAGGGAGAAGAGCGCAGATCTCTTCCAGTAAGAGGTCCATAGATCCTGTCGCGGATTGTTTAGGAAGAAAAGGAGGGTCCTTCTTCAGCCGTTTGCTCGACGCTTTATTGGAACCAGGGATTATCTGGGTGGCAGATGACAAGGTGCCCTTTGGTGGTGAACTAATTTAATCATCCATTCTGAACAGGCACGCACGAAGGCTGGAGCGAGTTAGCATTGTATTTGAAGAGGGTGTTATCAGAAATGTAACTTTAGTTTGTTTGCCCATACACAAGAGCAATGGAGGAGGAAAAGAGGCAGTCACGTAAAAGGGGACTTTTGCACTTTAATTATGCCCTGTGATAATGAAATGACGTACCAAAATGTCGCAGGTGAAAGTGCAGGTTGAAGAAAAGATGTCAAAAGCACAGTGACACACTTATTTTGTGAGTTCACAAAGAGGTTCTCTAAACAGAATGCATAGCTCACAAGTAAGGATCTACAGGTGCTCTGTAAGAATACAAAAATGGTAAAAAAGGGATCAAAAAAGAAAGTCACAGCAATCCATTATCTAATGACAAGCACCAAAACAAAGGCACACATTAGAAAAGTCAAAGTGTAGCCACATTCCTGCCAGGAAAATAAAAAGAGGATAGCCCCTTCAATAGTGCCACCGCAGCTTAAGAAGGAGGGGCAGGCAGAGCACTGTTGGTGCAGTAATCCACTTACTTTAAAAAAAAAAATGAAATATTGCCAACAAATCTACATAAGTAATTATTGAAGAAATGCTCCAGTCACACATAGCGTGAACCACTCTGACGTCAGGACAACAAAATGGAGGGAGTCATAATGACTGAGCCGCTACGGAGAGCATTAAGTGTGAATGGCAGCTTGCGCGAAGCAGCGAGGTCAGGACTCACTTCATTAAAGACTCCTTTGCTTGCAGAACCATTTTTGGGGGGATAATAGGTGATGGGTGTGTTGCCTGGTCCGTCCGCTCACCCGCTGACCCGGGAGAGTCAAGGAACGGCCTCCATTATTCTTGGGCGCTAGCCACGCCCCAGCATGATCTGGAGCTTTTGAATGGGTGAAAAGCCTTTTGGCAACTTACGCTCCAATTAACATATTTGGCATTTTCTTGGAGGTCAATTGTGTGAGGGGTGCTACTATAGTACCATGCCCCTTCACAAACATCCTGTAGTACCCAGTCAAGCCAAGGAATGCCCTGGCCTGAGTCTGGGTGGTTGGGACTACCCAGTCTGCAATTGTCTGGATCTTGGGTTGTAAGGATTGAACTTGGCTCTACCTACAAAGTAGCCCAAGTATACAACAGAGCCCTGCCCTCGCTGGCACTTCTTTGCCTTGATAGTGATGGATGCACTTTGCAGAGCCTCAGGGACCTCTCCAAGGTGGATCAGGTGATATTGCCAAGTGGAGCTTTAGACAGCAATATTGTCAAGATTTGCTGCAATAAGACTCCAACCCAGCAAGGACTTTGTTCACCTACCATTGAAAGGTAACAAGGTCACTCTTTAGTCCAATGGGCATAATAGTGAACTGATAATGCTCATCTGGGGTCAAGAATGCTGATTTCTCTTTTTCTCCTGGGGTCAGACCAATCTGCCAGTAACTGATGTTAAATTAAAAGTATTGAGAAATCTGCTGCTTCTAGCCTGTCAATAGATTTGTCTGCCATTGGGATAGGGTGTGCATCTGTCTTAGTGACAGCATTAAGATCTCTATAAACCTCAAAAACCTCAGCTCTGTTTTACCACCCTTGGTATGAGGTTTGGGGACTAAGACCACTGGACTAGCCCAGGGACTTTCAGAGGGGTCAATCACCCATAACACCAGCATCTTTCTGACTTCGGCCCTAATGCTTTCTTTACTTTGTCAAACTGTCTGTACAGTTTACTTTTGGCAGGCATACTTTTCCCAGTGTTCACATCATGGACACACCAGTTAGTCTGACCAGGGGCGAGGGAAAAGAGATCAGCA
The DNA here is from genome assembly GCF_964204655.1 of Triturus cristatus. Classification (NCBI taxonomy): domain Eukaryota; kingdom Metazoa; phylum Chordata; class Amphibia; order Caudata; family Salamandridae; genus Triturus; species Triturus cristatus. The sequence continues at coordinate 54,038,860 of NC_140582.1, read as the reverse complement.
TACTGCTCCAGGACTTCGCTGCAGTCAGCTTGCTGTTGGTCAGAGAGGGTGGACATCTTTTGGACTGTGGGGGAGAAGGTCAGGAAAAGGATTACTCTCCTTTTCCTGATCCTCATCACGGACCATGAGCATGGCCACATCAGCCCTGTCATGGTACGATTTAACCTGGGTCACATGAATGAACCTCTTCGGGCTCCTGGAAGTGCCGCGCTCCACCAGATAGGTGACATCCCCTTTTCTCTCAAGGATAGTGTGAGGGCAACTCCATTTGTGCGGAAGTGCCATTGCCGCCGCAGGCTCTAATACTCACACCTGGTTGAAACTCCACTATTGCAGCCTTTTGGCCATACCAGAGCTTCTGGGACTCCTGACTGGCCTCAAGGTATTTGGAGGAGTTTTCAATGTCCCCAGCTAACCTCAAATGTAAGCCAATCACAGTCTACTATGTCCTGCTTAGGCTCTTTGAACTGTCTCTTCCAGCCTTCATTCACAAGACACAATGGTCCCCTGACAGGATAAACAAACAGAAGTTTAAAGGGGAAGCTCCCACTCCCTTCTGTGGGTCTTCTCTGTAGGTAAAAAGCAAGCATGGAAATAAGACATCCCATCTCCTTCTGAATTTTTCAGAGAGTCCACTGATCATACTTTTCATGGCTTTGTTGAATCACTCAACTAAACCATTTGTTTGTGGGTGATAAACGTGTATGTGCCTCATACTCAGCCCACATGGTTTTCGGGTAGCCAGACATGAAGTTATTTCCTCTGTCTGACACCCCCGCCTTAGCAAAGCCCACTCTTGTAAAGATACTCAAGAGAGTCCTAGCAACTGCAGGAGCAGTGACAATTCTAGAGGGAATGGAATCAGGGTACCTGGTGGCATTATCCAGTACCACCAGTATGAATCAGTTCCATGAGGCTGTTGGATAGTCCAGAGGACCAACAGTGTCAACATCACCCTTTCAAAGGGAACCACAACTACAGGAAGTAGAATTAGGGGGGCCTTTGTGTGGCTACCTGTCTTTTCACTGGCTTGGCAGGTAGCACAAGAGTTACAAAACTCCTTCACCTTCTAGGACATACCTGGGCAGTTGAAATAGGTGACTAACCTACGCCAAGTTTTGTTCTGGTCAAAATGCCCAGCTAAGGGGATGCTATAAGACCATGTGAGTAGGAACCCTCTATACTAGTGAGACTCTACCATTCGCCTAGTGGCACCAGGTTTAGGGTCTCTGGCTTCCATGTATAGGAGTCCCTCCACCCAATAGGTTCTGTGGGAGCCACTAATATCTCCCTCTTCCTTATCAGCAATGTGCAGTCTCAGGATCTCAAGAGTGGGAGAGGTCAGCTGTCCCTGACACAGATCTTACCTAGAGGGTCCCCCTGGGCCCAGGAGCTCTGCCCTGTAGGGCCAATTTCCTGGGGCTCAGTTCCCTCTGGGGCTCACAAGTCTTTTCCCTGAGGACAGGAGACCTAAGCTTATGTATGTTGTGTTGCAAGTGTTTGAGACCCCTTGCCTTTTCTTTAAGAGGGTTGGGCCATTATTCCAGGCTCCAACTTCTCTTTTTCTCCCTTTTCTGAGCACTGTGCTCTTGTATTTACATACCATTTCAGGTAAACCCAGCAAAGCTGTGTGGGTCTTTCATTTGACCACAGCCCATGCTGGAGACCCCAGATCATTTTCCAGCAGACAGGCTACAGGAGTTGCAGAGGATACCACCATCTTCTTTTGACCAGAACCCCCTCCCAATTCTAAGGATACCATTGCCATGGGGTAAAGCTTAGTTTTGTTGTCAGCATTGATGACTGACAGTATCCCACCAGTCGGATACTGTCCTGTAGATACAAGTTTTCAGTCACAATGGTGACACCTGCAATTGAGTCTCTCAGTACTTCAACTCTGATCTCTGAGGCTGTGGACCTAGGTCTACCAGGTAATTTTCAGAAACACAATTCCTTAGCAGATGCTATTTTATAATCAGATTACAAAGCCCATGATACTCTTACACCTTGCTACCTTTCAACCAGCCACTTAGTGTTTTGACTGAGAAGTCAACAAAATTTACCCAGGTCTGACTCAGGGTTTTTCGAGTTTCCCTGATAGTGTACTCCTCGGTGGAGAGTCCAAAGCCCTCAATCAGGGTATCTTTTATGAGGTCATAGGACTCACAATTTGCCTCATTCAGTGTCACAAGCCTATCCCTAAATTTCCCCGAGAACAGCTCCAAAAGAAGAGAGCCCCAATTCTTTTTTCTGAGTTTCCTCATTCTGCAAGCTCTCTCAAAGACTGTAAACCATTTGGTGATATCATCACCCTCTGTTTATTTAGGGACAATCCCTTTGGGGATTTTAGGGACAAAAACTTCATCTTTCTCCTTCTTTAAAACTTTACTGCCACCAGAGACGGGTCCTAGGCCCATTTCAGCTATTTCCTTTTCTACAACCAAAAGTTTAGCCTCTTATGCTATCGTCTTGGTTTATTTTTGAAGATCTGCATCTTCACTGTGTACTTCTCCTGGGGTACTGTCAGTACTCCCAGTGCTGCTAGCGTTAGGAAGACTGCTGGAATCATCATCTAAGTTTTCATCCACCTCCCCTTCTCCATTAGGGTTTTTTTCCTCCACCAGGGCCCTAGCATTTTCTGCAAGTAACTTTTGTAGATGTCCCTTAGTTGGTCTACTTCTCATGGTGAGGTTTCATTCTTGGTGGAGGGTCTTAAGTCGGCTCAACTTAAGTTTCCTATAGGACCCCAGATGGAGCTTCAGGGAAGGATCTGCATCTTCAGTCATGGTTTTAAAGTAGTTGGGACCTTTTTAAGAATTTAGCCAAAAAACATAGGTAAGCTTTCCAAAGGACCTAACTAACTTAAATACTTTTAAATTAAAATTCTAAACAGTTTGAACTGGGGCACTTAACACAAGACCCTATTAGTTATTTTAAACAATTGAAATAAATTTGACAAAGATGTTTCTAGCTAAGGGCACTTTGGGATTCCTTAGTGGTAACACCTATTAACCAAGTGGTACAACACATGTCAAGTCCTGTATCCCATCCCTGCACTACCACTGTGGGAAGTTGGCTCTTTATATAGTATACCAAAAAGAGGTACACTGTGCAGAGTTCAGGTGGACAAGGGCTTGCTCCAGCAACCCCAAGGGGCTCTTTTAGAGGGTATTATGGTGGAGCAGTCTTAGGCTTATCAGAGAGGAGAATTAAACATCTACAATACACACACAGTCAAAAGCTGGTAAGCATCACTCAATAAGGAGATCCACATCAATTTATTAAAAAATCACACATCTTGATATACATTTAGGCACCAGAATCAATATGATGAGGTAAGTACATTTTGAGATAGAAATACTTTTAGGTTTCAAAAGTCGACACTTAGTGAAATTTTCACAGGTGGCAATGTTATCCTACGGGGAAAAATTAATAGTTAAAAATGTAATAGCATACAATTTCATTACAGTGACTTACGGGACCAATCCTCAGGACTTAAGGTGAGTACACTTTACACAGTCATTTTGCCTCCTATATGACCACTTCCTGTGGGAAGTGGGCATATCTCTGACTTAGACTTCCTACTGTTCCCATCACAAAGATAGAAGACCCTGAAATGTTGCATTCACTTCAGGTAGCCCACTTTAGTGGTGGAACAACCCTGATGGTGAACACACATCTCTGACTACTAGTTTTCCTGCCTGGGCTTATTAATATGAGATGTTTGATACCAAACATCTCTGGTTTCAGTAAAGCCATCATACAGCTGGGGAAGTCGTTTTCGACTGTGTCCAGCACATACACTTAAAATGGTATCTCTGGTCACTTATACTGGCAGTAATGGAACTGACTAGCACAGGGTAATATCTGCTCATGTAGATATGTCCACACTTGGGGGCAGATTTATGTTGCACTTGCGACACTTTTGCGCCGCCGTTGCGTCACTTTTGTGACGCAGCAGCGGCGCAAATCCTGCGCCATGGTGCGGGGTATTTACAACGTGACGCATCTGGGAGATGCGTCAAGTTGTAAAGCCCTGCGCCCCATGTAGGCGTTCCAGGGCAGGTGGGGGCGTTCTGGCGCAGGAACGCCTCCTAAAAGTGGCTGAGTGAAATCTACAAGATTTCACTCAGTCACTTTTAGGCCCATGCTGCGTCAAAACCCTGCGCCTGCTTGAAGCAGGCGTAAGGATTGACGCAGCATTGTACAGATAGGGCCCCCCAGAACATTGCTGGAGCTGCGTCGCGCTTGCGACGCAACTCCAGCAATGCGCCACTTTTACGGCACAGATGCGTCACGCATCTGTGCCGTTTTTGCCCCATGGTGCGCTGCATTATAAATGCGGCGCATCCATGGTGGCGCAGCTGTGGCGCATTATAACTGGCGCATCCCTGCTGATATGCAGGGATGCGCCATTTATCATAAATCTGCCCCTTGCAGTATAGTGCACCCTGCATTAGGGATGTAAGGCCTGCTGTAGGGGTAACTTACCTGTACTGCATGCAGTATCTGTGGGCATGAAACACTGGGATGTGGGCCATGTCATGTATTCACTTTTGTCTGCTCCAAGACAAGCAACCTGCAGTGGCAGTCTTCATGTGTTTGGTGAAAGGTCCCTTAGGGTGGTACAACTTGTGCTGCAGCCCTTAAGGATCCATCTATTAGGTACTTACAAGGAGTGCTAAGTGTATTGCAAATGAGGACACAATTGTTCAGTTTTGGGAAAGAGATCTGGCACTGGTTAGCAGGAACTCAGTGTACTTCCAGTCAAAATCACATCAAAAACCAGGGCCACTTTCCTGTAACTTCCCCCCCCCCAAATGAATGTTCATGAGAGTAACCTTTCCCAAGAGAGTCTTCATCATTTAAGTGGAAAAACCTGGAAAGGCCATCTGCATTTGCATGGCCTGTCCCCGGTCTGTGTTCTCCACTGTAAAGTCCACACCCTGTAGGGAAATGGACCACCTCAGCAGTTTTGACCTTCACCTTTCATTTGCATCAGCCATCTTAGAGGCTTGTGGTCAATTTGAACAAGGAAATGAGAGCCAAACAAGTATGGCCTCAGCTTCTTCAGGGACCAAACAACAGCAAAAGCTTCCCTCTCAAGGGCACTCCAATGCTGCTCTCTGGGGAATAACCTAATGCTAATGAATGCAACAGGTTGGTCATGGCCATCATAGGTTTGGGATAGGACCGGTCCTATCCCATGTTCAGAAGGTAGTTTTTCTACAAAAGTATCAGTTTCCTCCTGTACCAAATATGATTTATCAATATGGAATCGGAACCTCCTATCCTCGCATTCAACACCCTTTTTCTGTTTTTCCCTATCAAATGCTACAGCTTTCTGAGTCAGTGTCTGCATTTTCCCTTTCTGTACCTCTTTCTCAGACTTCAATCGTCTCTCCCTAGCTGTCTTCTGCCACGCCCTAAGAGAATCAAACATAGACTGTCTACTTCGCCTCTTAAATAACTGTTCCTGTAAATACCCAATCTTTTGATCATCGAAAGTGCCCGTTAATGGCCACTACAACTCGGCATTGTCCCTCGTATATTTGTGCCATAATGTACTGAACATAATAGGACCAAGAGCATACATCACATACATATCAAAATTTGGAGTGCCTTCTGGAGGCGCCGGCTGAGCTTCTTCCAATTGAGAATATAGTGAACACAAAGTAAACAACTTACTAACTCCAGGCATTTTCAAAAGAAAAGAAGTCCACTATTTATGCCTGGCAAAGCAATTGCAAATGCTTTTATTCCAAAGACGGTCTTCTGACCGTACCAAATGCAAACCAAAATGGTACCTTATCCACATATAAAATAAAAAACTCATCTGATATACGCAGGTCAAAACAAACTAATTATCCACTGCTGACTCTTCAGAACAAACAGTCAGATCCAAGTGTTTCAGCTTTTAGGATTCCTGTTGGCATGACCGCTGGGTGAGGCACCGTCCAGCAGGACGGAAGGGGCAGCTGCGAGCAATCAATTCTCCTTTTACAGGGATCCCTGAACCATCAGTCTGACCCAACAATGGCCTCGATCTCCCCCCGTCCGTGGAAGGGGATGAGTCACTCACCCGAAGGAGTCACTGTTTGGGCGTCAACTGAATGAAGTGGCCTGATTAAGGTCACCCGGGTCACTCACGACCACTTCTCACCCTTCCAAAACAAATGAAGAGTCGGTCAGACAGTAGAGAATACAAACCAATGTCTGTTTATTCAGGTACACTCAGAGTGGAGCCCAGTCTGCCCAGTCACTTAGGAAGTCTGCAGAGAGACTGACATCGGCAAGCAGAGAGATACTTTATATACATTTCATTATCAATGAAAGTACGCCCATAATTGAATTTTTCAAGCAGATACAGCAAAACAGTGAAATACAAAAAAAATAAGTTTTGATTCTACAGCCGGGCACACACTATCTAGAAGTCAAAGTCATTCTGCCCGTGCCTGCCACTAGACAAGTGGGAGAAGGATTCTATCTAAGGGGAGAGGTATGGGTTAATAAGAACAGTGTATTCATTATCGAAGCAAAACCTAACCTCGGAGAAATAGAACCTAACAGAGGCCTTTTCACGGAAATAGCAGAGTATAAGTTTCGATTGTAACCCAAAATGGCGCCTACATATAAAATGGTGCTCCAAATGCTAACATACATACAATGATGCATAGGGAAGATTCTTTCTAGTCTAACAGATGCAGCCAGTCAATTATCTGGCAATATGGGCACACAGGGATCTGGTGGTACGGGAGAACTATGCCAAGGCACCTAGGGGCGTATCATCAAGCCAGGCGATAAAATTATCGCCGCTTTAGCGGCAGAAAACTGCCGCTAAAACGGCGATAATGGGCTTGATAATATGCTCTATGGAATTCCAATTGAAGCCCATGTTAGACGTCCTTCACATTTAACATGGGCTTCAATTGGAATTCCATAGAGCATATTATCAAGCCCATTATCGCCTTTTTAGCGGCAGTTTTCTGCCGCTAAAGCTGCGATAATGTTATCGCCTGGCTTGATAATATGCCCCTTGATTAGCTTGAAAAACAAGTGAGCAGCTGGATACATTTCCCGCTGTCACTTGTGGACAGGATCACCTTATAAAAATGGTAATACTTCACAGCGTTCTTTATCTCTTCATTAACATTCCCATTGCATTACCCAACCAGATATTTAAAAATATACGTTTTCAACAGATAAGGCTCATCTGGGGGGGGGGGGGGGCAGCCACGGCTTAAGTGGGAAACGCTCACCTTGGACTACTAGGATGGGGGCTTTAGAGTGCCTGATTTACATTTGTATTATCTATGCGTCCAAGCGCCCTTCGCGCATCTAGCGGTGGAGTATGGAGATGCATATCTGGCCCCCTGCGGAGTATACTACCAGACCACAAACGAGGGATACCCAGAACCGAAATAAATAAAATAAATTGAACAACTGCGGCCCGGCAAGCCCTGGGCCAGAAGGCTGACAAGCTCCCACTATATGCCCTGCTGCTCCCACTAGCGCACTAACCAGCCCTATCGGTCATGCAGGAGATAAGGGCATTGAATATCCTACAGCAGGCAGTTATAGGAAAAATGCAGGACATCCACCCGAGTTGAAGGTTTCTCACTAAGGAGGATTTACGATATGTACAAAATACGAAACCAAACACCACTGTTTGCATTCCTGTACCATAGACTCCAGGCAGCTGTGAGGGAGCTCTACCCCACATTCCCAGAGGAACAACCAACGCTACACACCCTACAGGTGCTCTTGGGTAGTCCCACGTGGCACAAATTGGTTTCCAGATTATACAAAATGGCTAGGGATGAAACACTGACTGACCCGAACCGCAGCTTCGACCGCAGGAATGAGAAGCTTCAACCCTAAATTATGCATGAGGACTGGGTCTACTGATGTAAGCAGATTGAATCGTTAACATCATATCATATAATTCACTTCAAATACTTACATCAAATATGCCACACACCAGCTAGATTGCACAAGTATGGAATTAAGGACAGTGATATGTGTCAGAGATGCAGAACACAGGGAGAGGACTTTCTGCACCTTGCATGGGAGTGTTACCAGATCCGTGGGATCTGGGAGTTGGTGGTTCAACAAATGCAGATCATGACACACACCACAATGCACTGTAGCCGGCAGGTCTGTTTGTTGGGCCTCATTTAACATCCGAGAGGTAGAGTGCGTACATTCATAACAATAGCTTAGTTGCTGGCCAAGAGGAGGGTGGTGGCACACTGGGGGAGTAAGTTGGCACCCAAGCTGGTGCATTGGCTAAAGGGCTTGGTGTACAGCAGGGAAAATATGGAGCTTTATGCAGAGGAGGTGCCAGAGCCATCGAGGCATCAAGATATTTGGAGACCTCTCACAGACTACTTGAGGACAAGAGACAGTTCTGATTGAACGGGGAAGGCTGAACATGCACGGGTAATCATTTGAGAAACAGTCCGATTGTATAATGTTACTATTAGATGTATTGGAGCAGGCAGGTATTACATGTGTTTGAGCTGCATGAGGACGGCTGTTGTTGTTATGACTAAATAAAAAAAGTAAAAGTCTCGACTAGAATACTTTGTTATGTTTTGTCCTTTTTATCAGACTTTGCATACATCTTTTATTCTCCCACTGTTGGCTAATCAGCATTTGAAACAAGTCAGACCTGCGTTCCTGTACTTACAGTTAATTGACGGATGTGCATATGAGTTTTTATTTGTCTAGTTTGTTATCTGGGGCTGTCACATTGACGAATCAACTGCAAAGTGATTGATGTATTGTATCTTTTTATTGATGTATTTTATGTTATATTCTGTTCCAAACTGAATGAAGCTGATTTGAATTGAAGTGACAATAAATAAGATTTCCGTTATGCACTCACGATAAGGAAAGCTACAAGTTGCATTAAAACATCATTTCGATTTATTTCAGCATGCCAGCAAACATCTCTACGCGTTTCGGTCTCTTCAGACCTTGCTCATAAGAAAAATCGATCAAGGCACAGTGCATTTTTTTCTTTTTTAAACTTTACAAAAAAATGTGATTTCATCACTTCCTGCCACCGCTAACTAGGCATTCTGGATCATGTAGTCAACCCTACACCCCAGTGATAATATTAGTGCAAGTGAAAAAAACATTATATGCAATACTATTTTAAATCAAGATTTGTACATGTTGCATGATTTGGATTGCTCATAATTTTGAAAAACAGATATTATGATACATATCGCAATGCTTTTGGGCACGGAGCATTGTGATTCACCTATTTTAATTTTGCTCGAGTGTCACTCTTATGTTAAAATACATTCACGATAACTGGATTTGCCCCTATCACTATTGGATCTTATTCCATTCCGCCATGTGTTTATATCAAATAATGCCCTCCAGTGGGCCAATTTTGTCTGAAATGTTGCCCTCCAGTGGGCCTTAAATTTATATGCTATAAGGCCATCCCGCATTATCAGAAATATATTTGGGAACACTATTGCCCCCTACTATGAATTAAACGTTCCCTCGATATGATGTACCTGATTTCATGTGTCTGCAACTGTTCTATTGTACAATACTTATTGACATTACATCCCTGACCTCAAGTCATATCAGTGTGCTGTGGTGTATAAATGTGGTGAAAATTAAGTGAAAATAATGTGATGACCCCTAATCAATTTTTTTTTTATATATGAGAATTTGGTGAAAGTTAAAACCTCAGGAGGCCAATATTCATACAGTCAATACAGCACGACAGGGGTGGCGAAATTAACATGCTTGTCACTTTGGAGTCCACTCAGGGCAGAATATATGCTTTTATTTCTGTGATGTGCGCAGGACTTAAAGTTAAATAATTGTTCTCAATAGGACTTTATATCCCAGCATGCATCAGTTATGACTCGCTATAAGCGGGCCCACTCAGGGCAGTATAAGAGGAGGAGCATGCTGAGAACCCCCTGCGAGATCAACAGTTGCAGTGACCTCAGAAGAAGGGGCGTGGGCCCTGAAACCCGTCAAATCTAGGGAAGATTGGTCCGGAATGGCGAAGCAAGTTGCTTGTGTGTGATGCAACCCGACTGTTTGAAAACCGGATGGTTCCCCTGCCGTTGTGTGTGCCCCCAAGCTTTTGAGATGTCATCAGTGATGTCATGAGTGATGTCACTGACCATGTCATGAGTGATGTAATATGTGACGTCTTCAGCAGTGTATTGCGGGCGCGCGAGTTATAGTTAGCTGAACTAACTATAACGGGGGAATTTCAATGGTTTTGTACAAGTGAAAAGTCTAGCTAACTATAACACCCCTGAAACCTATGGTTTTTTCAGTGAATTTCTGAGGTTTTTTAAATGCTAATTCCTAACTATAACGTGCCTGAAACCTATGGTTTTTTCTGTGAATTTCAAAGGTTTTTTAAATGCTAATTTCTAACTATGCCTAACTATGCCTACAGAGATAGGACATGTGAAGAAAGAAGAAAAAATGCACAGAAAGAAAAAAAAGAAGTGCAGAAAGAAGCAACAGAAGTCCTCAAAGACGAAGAAAAGTGCAGGAAGAAGGATAACGTGCAGAAAGAACAAAAAGAAGAGCAGAGAGAATCCTTGTTGCAAAATCATCCTGTACCCTCAACTTTTTCAGATGGATTCTGGTGGTAACTGAGTCTGACTAACCAGTCCTAGAGCCAGTGCTATGTTAAAAGACACTTAGAATACAGTGAAAACACCTACATACACTAGGGAACATTATGCGTTGGGGTCCCCCTGTGATTAGCATGACCTCCTCTGTAAGCCCCTAGTATATAATAGGGCAGGGGGATTAAAACTACCTCTTAAAACAGGTCACAGGGCGTTTTTGCACACGTTAACTCAGGCCCCGTCCCCTCCCTTCACCACTGTGTAAACACGCCCTGTGTCCGTTTTTAGTTGGGAGATTAAGTTCATTTGAATCCTGAGGGTCCCTAGGGTCCAACTAGCCCACTAGGTACCTCCAGTAAGTGCCACAGAGCTGCGTTGCAGAGAGGTGTAAAAAGTGGCACAGCCTGGACCACCTCTCTGCAATACAGCTCAGTGGCGCTTACTGGAAGCACTTGGTGCGCTAGTTAGCCCCCAGGGGCCCTCAGTATTGAAGGGAAATTATATCCCCAATTTAAAACGTGCCATAGTGCGTGTTTGCACACGTCATCTCTGGCCCCGTCCCCTCCCTTCACCACTGTGTAAACGCGCCCTGTGGCTGTTCTAAGTTGAGAGATTAAGTCCCCTTGAATCCTAAGGGTCCCTAGGGTCAAACTAGACCACTAGGTACCTCCAGTAAGCGCCACAGAGCTGCGTTGCAGAGAGGTGTAAAAAGGGGCTTGGCCTCAGAACACCTGTCTGCAGCGCAGCTCCCTGGCGCATACTAGAGATGCCTGTTGGGCTAGTTGGCCCTCAGGGACCCTCAGTATTGAAGAGGAATTAATTCCCCAACTTACACCTCGCCAGGGGACGCGTTTGCAGAGTGCTGCAAGGAGGGGGCGTGGCCTCCGGCACGATGCCAGTCTTTTATTTATTTTAATTTTTTAAGAAGGGGGGCTGTGTGGTTCCCCTTCTTATTCTAATTTATTGGCCCTGATGACCCCATCCCCCAGGGCCTGTCTCCTAATTATATTTTTTTGACCCCAATCCCCAGGGCCGGCCACTGTTTTTTATTATTTTAAAAGAATATATATTTATAGACACACCTAGGACATGCTGGACAAACCGTACGTTCCTATCACCATGACGATTTGAGTGATATTCATTAAAAGGCGACTATGCATACAATGAATCCACGTGGAATGTAGTTACACCACTAGTGAAGCTCTGACATGTCTGATGCCCTACCGTGCCTAATCCCGGTAGACACCCTTGTCGTTTATTTATACAAACATGGGTAGCTATTGACGGGCACATTTAATACACATGCACACCAAGCCATTCAAAGGGGATTCAACAAAAATTCGACCAAAACTATGTAAGAAACCCCCCTCACGGTTAATATAACACACATCCACTGCCGGATGTGTAATACTTTTTATTTTACTCTCTGGAAAGGGGACGAACATAACTTGAGAGTCACAGCGTGCTCCTGGCAGAGCCCAATGCTGTGTTACACCCACCATTGCCTGCAGAGTGCCACACACCTCTGTGTTGTATTCCACCAGCTAGTGCATATGCTATGACACTCTCTAGCCCATGTGCACTGTAACACCACCCCGTGAATATGTCATGCCACACTTGTCTTCGCACGGGTTATATTGCCCCATCTAACATGCCTTCCTCGATGCCTATGTTATAACGCACAGTGCTATGCCATACATATTACAATCTGGGATCCATATCTTTGTCACAGTGCATATGCAACGTTACACTCCCCAGCACATATTTTATATTACAACTTTAGAGACTAGTTAGGTTACACAACACTGCCCTGTGCATATTACACTCCAAGGCGCACATCGCATAGCACGCGCTAGTGCCTGTGCTATCTCGCGCTCTCCAATGAATCTGTCATTGTGCACAATGTATTGCATATTATATTTCACGCCCGGTTCATCTTATATCACACTTTTTGGCGCATAGTTTATACCATACAGTATATATCGTTTTCATTTTCAATCGTGCTCTCAGGACTATGTTCTATATAACACTGTGTTCACCTACCCTTTTCACGGGCATTACATTTTGCGATAGGGGGTGGAGGGTCAGGGGGTGTTTCTGCCAAGTGAGCCCGGAGTCACAGTCACAAACGTCCTCTTCTTCCTGAATAAAAGTGAGATTATGCTGCATACTTGTACATATTTTAAGTAGTTCGCTCAGACACACGTTTTAAAAACAACAAAGTTCCTAATACCCGCCTTCTCTGAACAGTTAGCTTGCTGCCCCATCCCCCTCCTCCCTATCCTCTGTTGTGTGAATCCATGGACTAGCCTCCTCCCTCCTGCCATGCATGGTCTGATGTGCTGCCACTGCCCTCAATTTAGTATGATGTACCAGTCCCCTCCTCCTGCCCTCCATTGCCCAATTCTATGCCCCATCATTGACCTCCTGCTTAAACTCTGTGCTTAGCTTGCTGCCCCTATTCTTCTTCCCCCTGCCCTCGGATGTCTTTGTGCATGCCCCTGCTCCATCCTTTTTGCCCACCATGTTCCATGGACCTGCCACTCCTATCTACTCTGAGTGTTCAGTTGAGCTGCCACTCCCCTCCCACCTGCCTAGCATTGTCAGATGACTGTAACCTGTCCCTGCCACCTCCACCCTGCCTGTCCACATGCCATGCCCCTATCCTCTTCCTCCTGTCCTACATGGTCCATTGTACTGCCACACCCTTCTGCCCTCCCTGGTCTGTTGTGCTGCAACTGCTCCTCCTGCCTGCCTCGTGCGGTCTGTTGTGAGGCCCCTTCCCCTGAACTTTCTTGTCTGTGCACAGGTCCTGACCCTCCCTTCTATCCTCCATCGTCCTTTGTGCATGCCCCTGCACCCTCCTTCTTGCCCATCATAGCCATTGTGCTGCCACTAACCCTCCCACTTGCCATGCATGGTCTTCTGTGCTGCCATGGCCCCTCCCACCTTCCCTCTGTGGTCAGTTAGCTGCCCCTGACCCCCTCCCACCTTCCCTCCATGGTCTGTGTGTATGCCATCACAGTCTCACTGTTGCTCTTCATGGTGTGTCTTGCTTCTAGTGCCCATCCTGCCTGACCTCCATGGCTATCTTGCTGCTCCTGCCCTGCCCCCTTGCCCCCAGCCCTCTGTTTACATGTGCAGACCCCTACTCCCTCCCTCCTGGCTTGTCTGTTCCATTGTAATGCCCCTGATCCGTCCCTCCTGCCCTTTATGGTCTGTTATGCTGCAGCTTTCTCTCCTGTCTGTCCATTATGCTACTATTGCCTCTTGCCCCTCTGTTCTCTGTTGTCCATGTGCATGGTCCTGTCCCCTCCCTCTTGCTTTCTATGGATTGTTGTGCTGCACTCCCGTCCCGCATGCCCTGTGTGGTGTATTGTGCTGCTGCAAACCCTGATGCCTGCCCTGCAGGGTCAGTTTGGTGCACCTCTCCATGTCCCTCCTGTCCTCTGTTATCCAAGTTCATGTCCCTACCCCATTTCCTTCCATGATCCAATGTACCATACTTGCGAACATTTTGAACTTGGTAAGAGGGAGATTTTGAAAAAAATCTGGGGTATTGATTTTCCCCTTTGAGTTACATTGAAAAAGAGGAGATTGTAGACAGGAGACAGATCAAATAAAGCCCATTTGAGCTTAAAAACATTGGACGTTTCCTGGCTGAATCGGGTCTGTTGGCATGTATGGTTGTACTACCCCACCGAACTCAAGAACTACCGCCCCATCTCGCTCCTCCCGTTTCCAGCCAAAGTCATCGAGAAGACAGTCAACAAGCAGCTGGCCGCCTTCCTCGAGACGAACAGATCCCTCGACCCCTCACAGTCTGGCTTCCCGGCCAACCACTGCACCGAAACCGCCCTCATCGCTGCCACCGATGACATCCGAGCCCTGCTGGACAACAGAGAAACAGCGGCCCTCATCCTCCTAGACCTCTCCGCGGCATTCGACACTGTCTGCCACCGCACCCTAGTGCAGCGCCTCAACAACGTCGGAATCCAGGAGAAGGCACTGGATTGGATCATCTCCTTCCTCGTTGGAAGGACACAGAGAGTTCGCCTACCCCCGTTCAGATCTGCAGCAACAGAAGTCATCTGCGGCGTTCCCCAAGGCTCCTCGCTCAGCCCCACCCTCTTCAATGTCTACATGAGCCCCCTTGCGGCCATCGCACGCCAACACAACCTCAACATCATCTCCTACGCCGACGACACACAGCTGATCCTCTCCCTCACCAACGAACCCGCCACCGCCAGAGCCAACCTACACCAAGGGATGAAAGACGTAGCCGAATGGATGACGACCAGCCGCTTGAAACTGAACTCAGACAAGACGGAAGTCCTCATCCTGGGCTCCTCGCCCTCCGCCTGGGACGACTCCTGGTGGCCCCCCGCCCTGGGCACCGCACCCAAACCGACAGACCACGCACGCAACCTGGGATTCATCCTGGACTCCTCCCTCTCCATGACCAGACAAGTTAACGCCGTCTCCTCGTCTTGTTTCAACATCCTGCGCATGCTACATAAGATCTTCCGGTGGATCCCCACCGAGACCAGGAAGACGGTCACCCAGGCCCTTGTCACAAGCCGTCTGGACTACGGCAACGCCCTCTATGCCGGAACCACCGCCAAGCTCCAGAAGAGACTCCAGCGGATCCAGAACGCCTTAGCGAGACTCATCCTCAACATCCCCAGACACAGCCACATCTCCAGACACCTGAGAGACCTGCACTGGCTCCCGGTCAACAAGAGAATTACCTTCCGGCTCCTTACCCACACACACAAAGCCCTACACAACCAAGGCCCGAGTTACCTCAACAGCCACCTCAACTTCTACGCTCCCAAACGCCATCTCCGATCGACCAGTCAAGCCCTCGCCGCCGTCCCCCGCATCCGAAGAGCGACAACAGGAGGAAGGTCCTTCTCCCACCTGGCCCCCAAGACCTGGAACTCCCTCCCTCCCGACCTACACCTGACCCAAGACCACCTCTCCTTCAGGAAGAAGCTCAAGACCTGGCTGTTCGAGCAGTAGCGGACCCCCCCCCCCCCAAGCGCCTTGAGACCCTCCGGGTGAGTAGTGCGCGTTATAAATGCCTTTGATTGATTGATTGATTACCATTGCCTCTTCCTTCTGCCCACAATGGTCTATTACATTGCCAAAGCCTCTCTTACAAGTCCTGTATTGTTGGATTGTTGCCCCTGCCCCCGTTTCCACTGCCCTCCGTAGTCTGTTGTGCTGCCACGGCCCTTCCTGCCTGTTCAGTGTGGTTAAATTGTTGCCTTTGCACCCTCCTACCTGCCTTCAATTTTCAGAGTCCGTGCCCCTGGCCTCTGCCTCTCAACAGTATCCTAATGAACAACTAGATTGCTAACATTCTATATTTATTACAAGAGTGTGGAACGCCTGACGTCATCTTGATGTAATCAAAACTGTAATACCTAGAGCCTTTCCTTTAGAAATTACATATATGAGAGGGTCTTATTGGCATCAAAATTATGGTTAGTGCTCTAAAAAACTAAAATAAGAACATATTCTCTGAGTTTTCAAATAGCGACAAAGCACTTTTAACCCCTTCGCTGCTGCGGACATTCCGCTGCAGCGCTGGGGGGGACAGGGGGGCAGCGCGGTGGGCCTGTGATCATGACGGAGCCGCTCCGTCATGAGCCACAGTTGAGCTGTGCTCATGACGGAACGGTTCCGTCATGACTCCGCCCATTTGCGTTGTCGCCCCGCACAGGCGGGGAAACAGCGCCGCGCAGGCGGAGCGGCCGCCAACAGGATTGTCATGACGGAACCGTTCCGTCATGAGCACACGCCAACCGTGGCTCATGACGGAACGGTTCCGTCATGAGCGGGGAAGGGGTTAAATTATTTGTTATCTTTATGTTTTTTTATCCAGTTGACCTCTTGATTAAATGTTGCACTTAGGGGAGAGGATGTGGTGTTACTTCCAGAACTGCAGACTTTGCAACTGGGGAACCAGGTTGGAGTTTCTGCTTCAGCTCGACATTCTGTGATTCTGGTCAAATCACTTAGTCTCCCCATGTCCACAACCAAAATGAATTTGTTCTTGTGTGATGTAACCAATGCTCATGTAAAGCACTCCAATACCTGACAAGTCTGCACTATATAACACTGCAAAAACACAAAATAATAAGTGTTTTGCACACTTGTGTCATTGGGCTATATTTGGGCTACATCTGGGTGATTTTGGGCTACATTTGGGCTCTTTTGTCTCCGGTGGCCATCTTGGGAGATTTATTTGTTATGAAGTTTCCTAATTTCCTCATGTACTGCAGTCTCCTCAGTAGGAAATGCTTTCAGTTTTTTACTTTGATTCCATAATGAAGGTATTCAGATATGTCACACATTTGCAATAAATTCTGAAAGTTAGCACTCTAGTTGCTCATTAGATCACTATAGTAAAACTACTGTTCACCATGGAAGTCTGCTCCTGGTATTAAAAGTGCAATTTTCAGTCTGCATGTCAGAATTTTTTAATGAAATAGAAGAGGATTTGAGAAGTCACTCAAAATGTGCCCTCATTTTCTTTCTTCAGCATTAATCATAATTTCTATGGCAAAATGAACCTCCTCATTGTGTTCCTTTTTAAAATAAATGTTTCAAGTGTTACCAGTTTATTCCAATCAAGATGGCTTCAGGTGTGCCATACTTTTGTCATAATGAAGACAGTAAGCGCACTAGTTGTTTTTAAGAACACTCTGGGACATTCTGTCATTGGGCTATACTTGGGCTACATCTGGGTGATATTTGGGCTACATTTTGGCTCTTTTGTCTCTGGTGGCCATCTTGGGAGACTTATTTGTTATGAAGTTTCCTAATTTCCTCATTTACTGCAGTCTCCTCAGTAGGAAATACTTTCAGTTTTTTACTTTGATTCCATCAAGAAGGCATTCAGATGTGTCACACATTTGCCATAAATTCAGAATGTTAGCACTCTTTTTGCTCATTAGATCACTGTAGTAAAGCTACTGCTCACCAGGGAAAACTTCTGCTGGTATTGAAAGTGCATGTTTCAGTCTGCATGTCAGAATTTTTTAATGAAATAAAAGAGGATTTCAGAAGTCAAAATGTGCCCTAGTTTTTCTTTCTGCAGCACTAATCATAATTGTTATGGAAAAATGAACCCCCTCATTTTGTTCCTTTTTGAATTAAATGTTTTAAGAGTTATCACTTTAATCCAAGCAAGATGGCTTCAGGTGTGCCATACGTTTATCATAAGTAGGACTGTTAGCGCTCTAGTTGTTCTTTGGAACACTCTGGGAAGCTGCAGTAGAACACAAAGGAATCAACTGACAGTCTCTGCCCTTGTTGGATGTACATGTTTTACTGAGAATGTCAGACTTCATTCTCACATGACTGACAAAAATAATGTGAATTTACGGAAAATAAGCTCTCAGTTTAGCTTATAGGTCACCTTCCAAACCTTTGTGGGAAAAGCATGAGAAAATATTTTTCTCTCAATCATGATATCCCAGCAGAAGGCTTTTTCACATGGGGAAATCACCTTAGAACATACCACAATTCCTAAAATGAGTATGGTACCATCAACAAATGATTTATAATGTAACTAAAGTCTTAAAACCTTCTATTAACTGCAATGCTTTTTAATGAGGTGCTATCATGTATATTGGTCCCAAGATGGCTGCCAACACTTCTTGGATGAAGTGCTGACAGCCAATCAGATCTCAGGATGAGATGTGTGGTTAGGCTCCGCCCACATATATACATGATTTTACTTTTGATTTTCTCAGGAACTACTGAACAGATTGACACCAGACCTGCAAAAGGCACTTCCCTGAGCTGAGGACTACCTCTCTGCCAAATTTCAAGTAATTCTGTTCAGCCGTTCGGGCTGTACCTTGGACTAAAGGTCCCTATGGAATATTGCATGGGGAAAACGCGTTTTGGGACCCCCCTTTTTTATCAGCCCCCGCTTGATGAATCCCCCGAGACTTTCAGGGTCGGAGCGGAGCGGAGCGCCCCACCTATTTTGAAAATTTCATGAGGATTCGTCAACCGGCGCCAAAGTTATTCCAAACAGAATGTTGCGGATTTCCTATGGAAACACGGTCCTAACTATAACTATCTACTGGCGACCGCCAGTAGATAATATATATATATATATATATATATATATATATATATATATATATATATATATATATATATATATATCCAAATACCGCTGAGACGATTGAGGATGACAGTAAAATGCCTCGACTCCAAAGACCAAGCGGACACGGATCTTTTTTTAATTTTTTTTTTAAAACTTTTATTTTTGAACTTTTGAGCGAACATACAGCATCAAGCAAAGGTGCGGCAATGAGTACACATTCCATTCACAGTTAATACAGTGGAAGTAGTGAGAAAAACAAGCCCAATCAGGCAGCGATAGTGCGGACATTATCATCAAAGCAGTACCACACAACAATCAGTTGGTTTCATATAGAGACTACTGTGCCTATTCTCTACCCAGAGGAGCCCACCGCCTCGTCCCCCATGCATCGATAACATGTTACAACAATATAGATTTCATCCGGGTGGGGACTCTCAATATGCAGTGTCTACATAACAATACCCGGAGGGCAATGTTCTCGGTCACCCACTACTCAGTAGTTCGTCAGGGTTGCTGCAGCAGGTATCTACGTGGGCGCCCTGTCGACCGCGGCAGACTCCCCCGCCAAGAGGTAGCAACGCAATGGAGCCCAGATATCCGTAGGACGTGACGTTGTCGGCAAAAGTTTGGAATATGTACTGATTTGTTCCTGGCAGCAGATAAGATCCCGCACCCAATCCTTGAACTTCGGGGCCCTGCCCCTGCCCCATCTACATGCAATCTTCTTTTAGCAAGCAAAAAGGCAAGCGCAATGAATTTGCGGTGTGAAGCTTGTATGGGCTCTACATATCCCAGGAGGGCAAGGAGAGGGGAGGGCTCCACTGCTGCGTTGATCATTTTGGATAGTGCTTCAAATACCTGGCACCAATAGCGGTGTACAACTTCGCACGCCCACGCTAGGTGAAGAAAATCCGCCCATGGGGCATGACACCTATCGCACCTGTCGTTTTCACGAAGCTGATATCTGTGCAGCCGAGCAGGGGTGTAATATAATCTGTGGATGTATTTATAGTGTATTATTCTAAATCTACTACTGGAGGAGATACGTTCCGTCTGTTGTAGGCAGAACTCCCACTGTTTATCCGTCAGTGGGACCTGCAGCTCCAGGTCCCACTTTTCCCTAGCCGCCAGATGCGGCGCGGTTGTTAACGAGTGCACAGATCTGTATATTTTAGAAACTAACTTGGCAGGGGCTTCATCTTGAAGGCTGCGTTGCAACGGTGCCATATGCGGGGGTTCCTGCGGAAAGCTGGGTGTGAGCGCCCTAATCCCTTGTCGGAGCCTGAGGTACAGAAAAACGTCAAGGTGAGAAGGTTGTATGCCTTCATATAGGTGTTCCATAGATTGGTATGTGCCATCGTGGTACAAGTCGCCTCACGTCGAAACGTGGATAGTATGAAGTAGTTTCCGAAATCCCGCTTCCTGCAGCAGGGGCATGCTAGGATGATAAGCAAGGGGCAAGAGCGGCGCATACAACATAGTAATCCCTAACTTGGCAGTCAGTTGATTCCATGCAGTTACCGTACTGATCACCATCGTGGGTGTTTTATCTCTTCCCTGCACCGGGATATACAGTGCGCCTTCTATAGGGATCGGGTGTGCCAGCCAGTGTTCGGCCGCTAGCTGGGGCATATATCGAGGTTGCCGTATCCAGAAATAAGCGTAATGTGCCTGGGCTGCATGATAATCAGCTCAAAATCAGGGACGCCAAATCCGCCCTGACTGTACGGCTTGGTAAGGGTCTCCCACTTGAGCCGGGGCGACTTCCCGCCCCAAACTAATCTGATGAGCTCTGTGCGTAGTTGCCGAAAAAAAAGCTGCCCGGGTAAAAGGGAATGTTAAGGAAGAGATACAGCAACTGCGGCAATATTACCATTTTAATCAACGACGATCTGCCAGCCATGGAGAGGGGCAGTGTGATCCATCGAGCGATGTAGTCTGTAATACGGGTCATCGTCGTGCCTTAATTGGCCCTCAGGAGGTCATCCCTGTTTTTTTCTATGTGTATGCCTAAATATTTAATGTCCCCCTCGCACCAGGCGAGGGGGTAGTCCAACCCAAACCGCCCAGTGGAGGACGTTAGGGGGAACAAACAAGACTTGCTCCAGTTGATCTGGACCCCAGAAATCCTGCCAAATCGGATAAATTCCCGAAGAATCGGATTGAGGTTATCCCTAGGGTCACGTATATATAGAGTAATATCATCTGCGTACATAGATATTAATATTTGCCTCTGGAAACACCTGAGCGCTTTTTCTTTGTGGTGTTGCCTCAATTTTGCAGCCAGAGGCTCCATGGCTATAGCAAACAGCAACGGTGACAGGGGGCAACCTTGTCTGGTGCCTCTGGTAATGGGAAATGCAGAGGAAAGCTGGCCGTTTATCAGTACTTTGGCTCTAGGAGAGGTATATAATAGCTTTATCCATGAGATAAATATGCGTGGAAACCCCATGCGCTCCAGCACTTGGAATACATAATCCCATTCTAGGGAGTCGAAAGCCTTCGTGGCGTCAAGGAAGACGGCGGCCATTGGCTGGTCTTCATGCACCGAGTTTAGGATCGAAAAGAACGTGCGCAGATTATGGGACGTCGCCCTTCCGGGCACAAACCCAGCCTGATCAGGTAGTATCAAGTTGGGGAGTAGTAGATTAATACGGGTAGCAATTAGCTTAGCAAGGATTTTCACATCGCATTTGAGCAATGAGAGGGGTCGGTAGGAGTCACATTTATTCGCAGCTTTCCCGGGTTTAAGGAGTGACGTGATGAGGGCCATGCGCATCGAAGGGGGCAGATGCCCCACCTCCAGGGCATCTTCATACACCTCCCTCAAGACCGGGGCCATAAAGTCAATGTAAGTCTTGTAGAATACGATCGGTATCCCATCTAGCCCCGCGGCCTTAACCGACCGCATGTGCATGATTGCCTCCCGCACCTCGTCCAGTTCAAAAGGGGAGCTCAGAAACTCTCTTTGCGCATCGCTAAGCCACCCCAGGGACACATCCTCTAGGTATTCATGCAGATGCAGCTCCCCAGCTCTAGTCGATGTATACAATTCGTGGTAATGCGCCACAAACGCATTAAGAATTTGCGCGGTGTCTCTGTATATTGTGCCGTCCCCACCTTCAAGTTCCGTGATAGTGTTAGCGGGCCGCATCAGCATCATCGTCGCCGCTAGAGCTTTCCCCGGTCTCTCGCCTTCACCATACCGGCGGGCAATCCAGTGTTTACCTCTAAATTTCGTCTCCCTAGCGGCTTCGGCCATATATTCTGTGACTTTGTCACGAATGCGTGCTAGTGTGGCATCGTCAGGGTTATCAGCCAATGACGTCTCAAGCGCCTTAAGATCAGTTTCCAGGGTACGTAGCGGCGCTAGTATAGTCTTCAGTACACCCGACCCCTTAGCAATGCACACGCCCCTCAAAGTCACTTTAAATGCATCCCAAATAGTTTCAACATCCTTCACAGAGTCCTTGTTGCGCTGAAAGAATTCTAAACAGTCTTCCCGCAGCTCCTCCTGAAAAGAAGCATCTAACAGCATCATGGGCTGCAGGCCGTCAGTGGGGGGCCAAGGTCCGCAGTCCGTAAGGTAACGCGAACTGGCGAATGATCAGAGAAGGTTCTCAGGAGATGGTGTGCTCGAACAAGCGCCGCATGAAAGCGTGGAGCTAGAAAAACATAGTCAAGCCGCGCCCAGGATCTTGCTTGCGCCGTGAAGTGTGTACCTTCCCGCACATCTGCATGAAGGTGCCTCCATGTGTCAATCAGTCTATGCTCTTCCAGTGTCTCTAATAGCGCTCCACGGGTTTTAGTATAATGATGTGGGGCCGGGTGGGACCTGTCCATTGTTGGATCGAGCGTGGTGTTGAAGTCCCCCCCCCAGATGAGGTATTGTGGGCCTACGCCTATTATGAGCGCTCCGAGGTCTGCGAAGAAATGCGGATCGTCTATGTTGGGGCCATAACAACAAACCAGGGTAACTGCCACATGCCCCAGTCTGCCCCACATCAGACAGTACCTGCCCTGGGTATTACCCTTAGTGCCTGCCATAATGAAGGGGGTTCCTTTCTTTACCAGTATTGCAACTCTTCGAGAGTATGATGAATAGGAGGAAAAGGCAGTGTATTTCGCCCATCTACCAGCAAAGGGTTGAGTAGCCTGCGCTTTAAAGTGGGTCTCCTGGATAAAGGCTATGTGTATTGCATGGTGGTCTAAATAAGAGAGTATTTGTCTCCTTTTCCTTGGGTCCCGCAGGCCTCTGACATTCCATGTAAGTATGTTTAAATCAGTGTCTCCCATAGGCAGGTCGATAGTGAGAAGAACTGTAGTGCGCTGACGAAGGGCTTCCAAACTCGCTCCCTGTAACGGTCATGCGCGACACCTGCCGAACCCCCACCGTGTAGAAGCATTGCACTCCGTGTCCCGTATCAGTACCCAGGGTAAAGCCATAACTTCCGCCAATGATTGTGTGTGCTACATGCCCCACAAGGGGGGCGCCTCGCAAGCCTTCAGCATAACACCTTATCAGAACTGTGAATAGCATCCCTTTGATATTAGCTGCGCACAACATTGTAACAACATTTTCAAAGAACTCTATCCCCCCACCCTTCCCCGGAGATATCCCCAACATGCATCTTGTAACATTTTCAATTGCAATTCCCTCTGATGACGTGATATTGTCAATCCCATAGGATGCGAAAAAAGGGGGGGCCCTTCCCGCCCACCAATAACTAGTTCTCAAGTACATCCTCCCGGCCCCAGTGCCCGGAGTCGTAGCCGTGGTTGAGTCTAGCTGTCTATCGCGCTCATTTATCATTGCTGAAACATAAGGGGTCAGGTTACCACCGCCACCCAGGCCATACCGTCCCCCGCCGTAGCCGCCAGACTCGTCCATGGCGTCAGAGGTTCCTGCAGCAAATCCTGGAGCTGCTACACTATCCTCCTCCCAGTGGGTACCTAAGAGCAATAAGGCTGTCCCGATCTGCTCTGTGACCCAAGACCGAGCAGCAAGCTGAGTAGACCTCCCCAACCCCAGATATGGTCCAGCTAACAATGCCCACATCATACAACCCAGGCAAATCACAGTGTTTCTTATGAGCAGAGAGACATCAGAACCATGAAAGGAAATGGAAGATACCAAAGTTGTCATGAAAACCCCCATCCCACTGAAGCATCCCCAACTTGCCAGAATCCCCTTCCCACCCCCCTCCCAAAGTCGCCATCAAACAGCTCAACAGGAGCAACGTAGTCAGTTTGTCCATTGGGGTACACCCTATAGGGGTCATCCAGGGGTCACACATATCCACCCTCTGCGACCCGCTCCCCAGCACAGTCGAGGGAAGGGGGGGGGTGGTGCCTGGAATACATTACCAACAACTGTCCAACTCCCGACCATGGCAATCTCGTTCCGCCTTGGTGTCATCAATCACATGGGCTCGTGCGGTGGGCCTCTAGGTTACCGGCAGCTGAACCGCCTCCAGGTTCAGAGGCCCAGCCACAGAAAGCAGCGGTCCTGTAGTTACTGGTCATCCTCATGTTCAGCTCGGTCCTCTTCGTGCTGCTCAGACCGCGCATTCCTCAGAGCCTTCAAAAAATCGTCCACTTGTTGCGGATTCGTAAAGAAGTGTTGCTTTGCTTGGTGGGTGACTCTCAGCTTCGCCGGGTACAGCAATGCGTAGTCAATTTGGAGGGCACGGAGTTTTTGCTTGACATCAAGGAATTTACGCCGCTGTTCTTGGATGATAGGCGTGAAATCCGGATAAACGGTGAAGCTGACACCATCGCATGTGAGTTTTTGGTTCATGCGCGCGGCCCTCAGCGCAGTATCTCGGTAGTTTAAAAGCCGTGCAATGATGGGCCTAGGTGGAGCTCCGGGTTTGGGCTGTGGCCCAAGTGAGCGGTGCGCTCTCTCGACAATAAATTGTTTAGAGAAAACTTCTGATCCAATGGAGGCCAGGAGTATCTTCTCCACGTATTCTTCCATTCGCCCAGTATTGGTGGACTCCGGCACACCCACCACGCGAATATTATTTCGCCAGCTGCGAGCTTCCAGCTCCTCATTCTTAGCAGCGATAACTCTTAGGACATTGTCCATTCTCGAAAGTTGCGTAGTGTGCGAGGCTGTGGTGTCGTCATTATCTGAGATCCGCCTCTCAGTTTCAGTTATACGTTCTTCATGTGCATCTATTTTCTGTGCGAAGGCATCCATTCTTGATGATAGGCGATCCACCTTATCCACTATGGTAGCAAAGCCTTGCCTCATTTCTTGCATCAGCTGTTGTAAGTCCGACGATGGAGAGCCTGAACTTGCGTCAGCCGCCGGTGGGTTGTGAGAGCCCACCGCATCTTGTGTATTCCGAGATCCTTTCTTAGCCGCTGGGGCATCAAATGTAAGCTTAGGCTGTCTACTGTCCTGTTTACCCATCTCGGGCCCTCTGCAGGGAGCTGCGGCTACTGCGAAGGGGCGAAGCCCGTGGTCCGCTCAGGCAGGGCAAAAGCTAGAGTTCCCAGGCACAACACAGCGTGACCGCACGTAGCTGCTGTCAGCATACAGAAAGGTCCGAGCAGGCATGCTCAACTAATGACTGGTAGGGAGGGTGTCATCTATCCTCACCATCACCAGACTAGGGCCGGCCGTCTTAGGCTAGTGGCATCCGCATCAACCTCAGCGGGAAGGTATAGCCACGTAGTCAATGCTCGCCTGCTGTCACTGCGCCGCGGTATGCCAGGATTGCCTCAGGGGTATGATCAGGTGACCAGTCGGCAGAGTGGGCACCACTCTCTGGGATCGCCAATAGCCTGCCACTCTTTAGGCCCACGGATCAGGGTCAACAGTCTCCCCACAGCAGTAGAGGAAATAGGGCTAGCGCCGCTGGAGCTCGCAGCAAGGATATAGTCGTAGGTATCGTGATGGCACCAGCAGGAGCTGCGAAGTGGTGAGTCGTGCCAGCGTGCCCCCCCAGGGCCTGACCCTCAGTTGCCGATAGTGCACGTATCCTCGCTCCTGTGCCTCTACGTTACAACCGCAATGCAACACCGGCCATCACCATTCCCGAGCCGAAATCCTCGATGCAATGTCGCCGCCGCCTGTCGTCTGCGCCCCGCGCCAGTGTTCCCAGCGCGGAGGCCCGCAGCACACTCAGCCTGCAAGCACGTGAAT
Organism: Triturus cristatus; assembly: GCF_964204655.1. NCBI lineage: Eukaryota > Metazoa > Chordata > Amphibia > Caudata > Salamandridae > Triturus > Triturus cristatus. Next base: position 54,012,942 of record NC_140582.1, on the reverse strand, counting down.
CGGGAGGTCCGGGTTGACCCCAGCACACCGTCCATGTGCCCCACAGGCAGTCGCAGCAGCGCCCAACTCCGCAGCAGCGCACCGGGCATCCACCAGCCGCCCGTCTCGTATGTTCAATCCGGCGGGGGGGTCGGGCACCCCACTATCGGCCCCACTCTACTAAGCCCTCCAGGCCATGGGTGTAGCGCGGCAGGGGGGGGCAATACCCCCACTCCGGCGACATCGCCCTCCGCTAGGTCCAGGCCACTCCGGTCCGCGGCTACGAGCAAAGCCGATAGCAATACGTACGAGCGATCCTCCATCAAGGGCCTAACCGCCTCGTGGTGCTCCCCGGCTTAGTGTAGATCTGAGGCCCGTCCGCTCGCTCCGCCCCTCATCAGCCCAAGGCTCGCTCAATCTCGTTCTGCCTCCAGCTCCGTCACGGCTGGTCGTACGGCTCTCAAACTTTCACCGAAGCTGCCGGATGATAACAGCAACAGCCGTATGTGATTTTCGTCGGGAGTGCAGTCAGTGCAGAAGGATAAATGTAGGATTATGATTCCATGCTGCAGGAGCCTCACATGAGTGCGGCCATACTGCTTGTGCGCCCTCTAGCGCCCCCCAAGCGGACACGGACCTTCAGTTAAGTGCTGCTTTTATTTTATTTGCAGTGTCGTCTTGACGTTTCGGCTCCCATGAGCCTTGTTCACATGATATATATATATTCACTGAAAAAACCATAGGTTTCAGGCACGTTATAGTTAGGAATTAGCATTTAAAAAACCTTAGAAATTCACTGAAAAAACCATAGGTTTCAGGGGTGTTATAGTTAGCTGGACTTTTCACTCGTACAAAACCATTGAAATTCCCCCGTTATAGTTAGTTCAGCTAACTATAACTCGCGCGCCCGCAATGAACTGCTGATGACGTCACATATTAGATCACTCATGACATGGTCAGTGACATCACTCATGACATCACTGATGACATATCCCACCCACCGAGTGCCGAGTGCCACACACCTCTGTGTTGTATTCCACCAGCTAGTGCGTATGCTATGACATTCTCTAGCCCATGTGTACTGTAACACCACCCCGTGAATATGTCATGCCACACTTGCCTTCGCACGGGTTATATTGCCCCATCTAACGTGCCTTCCACGAAGCCTATGTTACAACGCACAGCGCTATGCCATACATATTACAATCTGGGATCCATATCTTTGTCACAGTGCATATGCAATGTTAAACTCCCCAGCACATATTATATATTACAACTTTAGAGACTAGTTAGGTTACACAACACTGCCCTGTACATATTACACTCCAAGGCGCATATCGCATAGCACGCGCTAGTGCCTGTGCTATCTCACGCTCTCCAATGAATCTGTCATTGCGCACAATGTATTGCATATTATATTTCACGCCCTGGTTCATCTTATATCACACTTTTTGGTGCATAGTTTATACCATATACTATATCTAGTTTTCATTTTCAATCGTGCTCTCAGGACTATGTTCTATATAACACTACGTCCACCTACCCTTTTCATGGGCATTTCATTTTGCGATGGGGGGTGGAGGGTCAGGGGGTGTTTCTGGCAAGTGAGCCCGGAGTCACAGTCACAAACGTCCTCTTCTTCCTGAATAAAAGTGAGATTATGCTGCATACTTGTTCATATTTTAAGTAGTTCGCACAGACACACATTTTAAAAACAATAAAGTTCCTAATACCCACCTTCCCTGAACAGTTAGCTTGCTGCCCCATCCACCTCCTCCCTATCCTCTGTTGTCTGATTCCATGGACTAGCCTCCTCCCTCCTGCCATGCATGGTCTGATGTGCTGCCACTGCCCTCCATTTAGCATGATGTACCAGTCCACTCCTCCTGCCCTCCATTGCCCCATTCTATGGCCCATCATTGACCTCCTGCTTAGCCTCTGTGCTTAGCTTGCTGCCCCTATTCTCCTTCCCTCTGCCCTCCGATGTCTTTGTGCATGCCCCTGCTGCATCCTTTTTGCCCACCATGTTCCATGGACCTGCCACTCCTATCTACTCTGAGTGTTCTGTTGAGCTGCCACTCCCCTCCCACCTGCCTAGCATTGTCAGATGACTGTAACCTGTCCCTGCCTGTCCACATGTCATGCCCCTATCCCCTTCCTCCTGTCCTCCATGGTCCATTTTACTGCCACACCCTTCTGTCCTCCCTAGTCTGTTGTGCTGCAACTGCTCCTCCTGCCTGCCCCACGCGGTCTGTTGTGAGGCCCCTACCCCTGAACTCTTTTGTCTGTGCCCAGGTCCTGACCCTCCCTTCTATCCTCCATGGTCCTTTGTGCATGCCCCTGCACCCTCCTTCTTGCCCATCATAGCCATTGTGCTGCCACTAACCCTCCCGCTTGCCATGCATGGTCTTCTGTGCTGCCATGGCCCCTCCCACCCTCCCTGTGTGGTCAGCTAGCTGCCCCTGACCCCCTCCCACCTTCCCTCCATGGTCTGTGTGTATGCCATCATAGTCTCACTGTTGCTCTCCATGGTGTGTCTTGTTTCTAGTGCCCATCCTGCCTGACCTCCATGGTCATCTTGCTGCTCCTGCCCTGCCTCCTTGCCCCCAGCCCTCTGTTTCCATGTGCAGACCCCTATTCCCTCCCTCCTGGCTTGTCTGTTCCATTGTAATGCCCCTGATCCGTCCCTCCTGCCCTTTAATGTCTGTTATGCTGCAGCTTTCTCTCCCGTCTGTCCATTATGGTCAGCTAGCTATCATTGCCTCTTTCCCGTCTGTTCTCTTTTGTCCATGTGCATGGTCCTGTCCCCTCCCTTTTGCTTTCTATGGATTGTTGTGCTGCACTCCCGTCCCACATGCCCTGTGTGGAGTATTGTGCTGCTGCAAACCCTGGTGCCTGCCCTGTAGGGTCAGTTTGGTGCACCTCTCCATGTCCCTCCTGTCCTCTGTTATCCGAGTCCATGTCCCTACCCCAATTGCTCCTGCCTACCATGATCCAATGTACCATACTTGCGAACATTTTGAACTTGGTAAGAGGGAGATTTTGAAAAAAAACTGGGGTATTGATTTTCCCCTTTGAGTTACATTGAAAAGGAGGAGATTGTATACAGGAGACAGATCAAATAAAGCCCATTTGAGCTTAAAAACATTGGACGTGTCCTGGCTGAAACTGGTCTGTTGGCATGTATGGTTGTACTACCACTGCCTCTTCCTTCTGCCCACAATGGTCTATCATATTGCCACAGCCTCTCTTGCCAGTCCTGTATTGTTGGTTTGTTGCCCCTGCCCCCCTTTCCACTGCCCTCCATAGTCTGTTGTGCTGCCACTGCCCTTCCTGCCTGCCCAGTCTGGTCAAATTGTTGCCTTTGCACTCTCCTACCTGCCTTCAATTTTCAGAGTTCGTGCCCCTGGCCACTGCCTCTCAACAGTATCCCAATGAACAACTAGATTGCTAACATTCTATATTTATTACAAAAGTGTGGAACGCCTGACCTGATGTAATCAAAACTGTAATACATAGAGCATTTCCTTTAGAATTTACATATATGAGAGGGTCTTATTTGCATCAAAAGTATGGTTAGTGCTCTAAAAAACAGGTTGGAGTTTCTGCTTGAGCTCAACATTCTGTGATTCTGGTCAAATCACTTAATCTCCCCATGTCTACAACCAAAATGAATTTGATCTTGTGTGATGTAACCAATGCTCATGTAAAGCACTCCAATACCTGACAAGTCTGCACTATATAAAACTGCAAATACACAAAAAATAAGTGTTTTGCACACTTCTGTCACTGGGCTACATGTGGGCTACATCTGGGTGATATTTGTGCTGCATTTGGGCTCTTTTGTCTCTGGTGGCCATCTTGGAAGATTTATTTGTTATGAAGTTTCCTAATTTCTTCATTAACTGCAGTTTCCTCAGTAGGAAATGCTTTCAGTTTTTTACTTTGGTTCCATCAAGAAGGCATTCAGATGTGTCACACATTTGCCATAAATTCTGGATGTTAGCACTCTAGTTGCTCATTAGATTACTGTAGTTAAGCTACTGCTCACCAGGGAAGTCTGCTGCTGGTATTCAAAGTGCATGTTTCAGTCTGCATGTCAGAATTTTGTTTATGAAATAGAAGAGGATTTGAGAAGTCAAAATGTGCCCTAATTTTTCTTTCTGCAGCACTAATCATAATTTCTATGGCAAAATGAACCCCCTCATTTTGTTCCTTTGTAAATTAAATGTTTTAAGTGTTACCACTTTATTCCAATCAAGATGGCTTCAGGTGTGCCATACTTTTGTCATAAGTAAGACTGTTAGCGTTCTAGTTGTTCTTTAGAACACTCTGGGACATTCTGTCATTGGGCTATACTTGGGCTACATCTGGGTGATATTTGGGCTACATTTGGGCTCTTTTGTCTCTGATGGCCATCTTGGGAGATTTATTTGTTATGGAGTTTCCTAATTTCCTCATTTACTGAAGTCTCCTCAGTAGGAAATACTTTCAGTTTTTTACTTTGGTTCCATCAAGAAGGCATTCAGATGTGTCACACATTTGCCATACATTCTGAATGTTAGCACCCTAGTTGCTCATTAGATCACTGTAGTAAAGCTACTGCTCACAGGGGAAGTCTGCTGCTGGTATTCAAAGTGCATGTTTCAGTCTGCATGTCAGAATTTTTTTATGAAATAGAAGAGGATTTGAGAAGTCAAAATGTGCCCTAATTATTCTTTCTGCAGCACTAATCATAATTTCTATGGCAAAATGAACCCCCTCAGTTTGTTCCTTTGTAAATATATGTTTTAAGTGTTACCACTTTATTCCAATAAAGATGGCTTCAGGTGTGCCATACTTTTGTCATAAGTAAGACTGTTAGCACTCTAGTTGTTTTTTAGAACACTCTGGTACATCATGTCATTGGGCTATACTTGGGCTACATCTGGGTGATATTTGGGCTACATTTGGGTTCTTTTGTCTCTGGTGGCCATTTTGGGAGACTTATTTGTTATGAAGTTTCCTAATTTCCTCATTTACTACAGTCTCCTCAGTAGGAAATACTTTCAGTTTGTTTACTTTCATTCCATCAAGAAGGCATTCAGATGTGTTACACATTTGCCATACATTCTGAATGTTAGCACTCTAGTTGCTTATTAGATCACTGTAGTAAAGCTACTGGTCACAAGGGAAGTCTGCTGCTGGTATTCAAAGTGCATGTTTCAGTCTGCATGTCAGAATTTTTTTATGAAATAGAAGAGGATTTGAGAAGTCAAAATGTGCCCTAAATTTTCATTCTGCAGCACTAATCATAATTTCTATGGCAAAATGAGCCCCCTCAGTGTGTTCCTTTGTAAATATATGTTTTAAGTGTTACCACTTTATTCCAATCAAGATGGCTTCAGGTGTGCAATACGTTTGTCATAAGTAGGACTGTTAGCGCTCTAGTTGTTCACGGGGTGGGGGTACGCTCCGTGCCTACGGGGTGGGGTTGGGGTACGCTCCGTACCTACACGGGGTGGGGGTACGCTCCGTACCTACACGGGGTGGGGGTACGCTCCGTGCCTACGGGGTGGGGTGGGGGTATGCTCCATACCTACATGGGGTGGGGGTATGCTCCGTGCCTTCGGGGGTGGGGTGGGGGTACGGCACGTACATAGTGGGGGGCTGGGGGTACGGCGCGTACATGGGGGGGCTGGGGGTACGGCACGTACTTGAGGGGGTGGGCTGGGGGGTGTTCGGCGCGTATGCGGGCACATGTTTGAACGTCTCCATGGTTGCTATGGGTATTCGCTCCGTACGGTGTTTTTTCCATACGGTTGTGCATTCGGACCGACGGGACGGATCGTACTTGCGCGCTCGGACTTCAGTTTCCCGATTCGTACGTAAAACTGTCCAGGGACGTGTCGGACACTTTTTCCGACCCGAGATTCGTATGGATTTTTTAACATACGAATCGTACTTGCCAGTTTGTACAGGACTTGTACGATTCGTACGTAAAAAAATCCGGATACGATTCGTACGGGGAATATTTTTAACGGATTGGAATCGGCACCTATATGTTGGGAACCAGAAAGAGCTATACTGTTTTTATATATCAAAGCAATTGATCCAACTATTCCTTCATAATTGATATTTGTTGTTGGGATATAATAAATAAATAAATATATAAATATATAGATATACAAGTATAAATATAAATACATATATAACCATATACAAACCTACATAAATACACATCTGTATATATTCAATAAAAGTATATAGACATAAATATATTCATAAAATCACCATAAATATATAGAGAATATATAATATAATATTACTTTGTGCAAAAATGCTTATAAAAATTATATATGCGCACACATCAAATCACCACAGAGTCCAAGACCTGACCGCTTTTTTTGCTATTGTTGGGATGAATCCCATTTGTTCTATTTCATATTCATTATTGACTGTCTGATCTTCTTATTTGGACCCTGGCTAATTACCCATGTTTATCTTATTCATGCACTATCCATTAGTTTTTATCAATTGCTCCTTTGCCCTAATTTATATCTGGTTCAACTAAACTTTTTTTTTTTGTTTAAGAATTTTTTTATTAAATTTTCAAGAGAAACAAAACACAAAAATACAAAAAAAGAATACAATCCATTAGAAAATCAAGATTATACTTACAAGTTATAGAAATCAATTACAAGCAAACCAATATAAAAAATCCCATAAAATTATCAAATCATAACAGAAAAGAAGGAAGGAAAAGAAAAAGAACAAAAGAGAGAGAGAAAAGAAAAAGAAAAGGAAAAGAAAAGTAAAGACCAAAGAGATAAAAAAAACAAGAATCATAAAATATAAAACATAGAAAAGCAAATGTCCAAGGCCACATAAGATACCAGAGAAAAGAACCAAATTAGGGTAGAGGAGCATGTGAAGAAAGATAAGATGTAAAAGGTAACCAGAGAAGATCAGATTTAATTTTTTGAGAAAGGACAGAAGAAGAGACACTGGCAATCCGATGTTCATCGCAAATAAGTTCCACCACATTAATATAGATAATTTCGAATTGTCTTTCCACGAAGATAAAATGACTTTAAATGCCAGTGCAATAAAAAGGTCAAACCATGAAGAAATAGAAGCGGAGTCATCCAGATCAGGTGAGGAGGAACCTAAAAAAACATTATGAAATGATAAACTCAGATTACAGTTGAAAATGTTCATGCACTTTGACCAAACCGATTTCCAAAAAATCAAAACATTTGAACAATCATAAAGTAAATGTCTCAGAGTGCCAGTATGCTTAGAGCAAGACCAGCATAGGGGGGACGAGGAAGGGGAGAACTTGGAAATGCAAACAGGAGTAATAACAGCTCTATTATAAATAAAATATAAGGATTGAGTTATACGGGCAGCAGCAGAGATTTTAAATAACTTAGACCATAATTTATCCCAGACATCAATATTAAACATCAATATTAAATGAGAGGGATAAGTCTATTTCCCAAGCAAGTTCAGTAGGGGATTTAGGTCTCTCAGTTATGTTTAACAACAATATTTGATAAACAAGAGCAGCTTTAGGTTTATGCATAGGAAATAGAGTGTACAAAGGTGTCGGGGAGTGAGGGATGTTGGGGATGTAGTAGTATCAAAAGAGGCTAACTGTAGTTGTATAGCAGCTGAAATTAAAAGATATTCAGTAAGAGAGGTATCAGGTAGCTGAAACCGTGTTTGCAGATCAAGGTAGGGAATAACAGAGTGCTGATGGATTAATTGATGAACAAACATAATACCCTTCTCCTTCCAGTGTTTGTAGTAGAATGATTTACCCTTATATCTAAGAAATTTATTATACCAAATAGTGGAAGATAGAAAGCATTGAAATGGAGTTAAACCCTTAGCGAATGTACTATACAGTAAGTTTTGGGAATATTTTATAATAGGGTTGTTGGAGATGAAAGTACAATTAGACATATAAAGCACATTCTGAAAAGAAAAATCCTTTAGAGAGGAACGTTCAAAAACAATCCATCTCGGTATAGGGGTATCAGCAAAATCAAAAGATAAAGCAAAGGACTGCTTGATTATAAAGGCTGAATGATACTCCTTAAAATCGGGAAAACGTACTCCACCTTCAGACTTAGGGCGTTTAAGTTTCATAAGGGAAATACGTGGATGTTTCTTATTCCATAAGAATTTCACACAAATGGAATTAATTTGTGACAAATATGTAATGGGAATGCGGATAGGCAACATAGACAGTATATAAAGGACATGAGGTACAATCATCATTTTTATCGTATCTAACCTCCCCCACCATGAAAGATACAGTGGAGTCCATGTAAGAAGCAGAGATTGAATTTTAGAAATTAATGCAGCAAATGTATGTTTAATTGTGGCAGGTAGGGAGGAGGAGAACCAAACACCTAGATATTTAATTTTCGTAGGGCACCATGTAAAATTAGTATCATTTAACATATATTGATAACATGACGAGTTCAGGGGTAGGACTTCTGTCTTAGAGAGATTTAACTTATAACCAGAGATGCTGGAATATAAGCGAACCTCATCCAAGAAGGAGGGAAGGGACGTAAGAGGATTAGCCATATATACCAATACATCGTCAGCGTATGCTGATAATTTAATTTCTAGAGAATTATATGTAACGCCAGATATATGAGCATTAATCCGAATCCGCTCGAGAAATGGTTCGAGGCAAACAACAAATAATAAAGGAGAAAGAGGGCAGCCTTGACGCGTACCACGAGTCAATGAAAAAGATTTTGAAAAATGGTTATTTACAAAAATACTGGCCGTGGACAAGAGTATAATAATTTAACATAGGAAATGAAAGCTGGACCAAAACCAAACCATTGGAGGGTTCTAAACACAAATTGCCAATTAATGCGGTCAAAGGCCTTTTCGGCATCTAAAGACAACGCTGCGAGAGGAGATTGAAATTTTTTTGCATGAGAGATGACATTTGCAAACATTCGAGCATTATCTGCTGCTAATCTACCCTTAATAAAGCCAACTTGATCAGTCTTAACCAATAATGGAAGAAGACTCTCGAGCCGAGTAGCAAGAATCTTTGCAAATATCTTACAATCATAGTTAATTAATGAAATGGGGCGATAGTTTTTGCAGAGAGAATGATCTTTATCAGGTTTGGGAATAATAATTATTAAAGCATCCATAAAAGAGCCAGAGGCCTTCGCATCATTAATAAAGGAATTAAATAGAGCCAGCAGCTTAGGAACAAAAATCAATGCGAATGTAGAATAAAATTCCACAGAGAAGCCATCCGGTCCAGGAGCCCTAGATTTTTTCAAGGATTTAATGGCATTAATAATCTCTTGGGCAGTAACCACATTTTCCAATGACTCAAATTCACTGGGTAAGGCTGGGGGAGAAGGAAGGCCAGAAAAGAAAATATCTAAATTTATGTTCGAAGGATTCGTGTCATCAGTATAAAGGGCCTGATAGTAATCATGAAAAATATTAGCAATGTCATCATCTGAGGAGACCAAACGGTTGGTAGATTCATTCAAAATAGGACCAATATTTTTACGCTCAGATTTAATCTTTAAATAGTTGGCTAACATCTTGCCAGCTTTATTTTGGCCCCCATGATATTTAGATTTAATTTTAAGGAGGATGTTACAAGCTTCAACTGTAGCCAGTTTATTGAGTTCAGATTTGGCCTTAATGAGCTCATGAAGTGCCGAGGGAGATTTGGAGGTAAAGTAATTATGTTCCAATAATTTAAGCCGTTGTAATGAAGCTAAATATTTATTCCGAGCAATTTTCTTTTTCTTAGACATATAAGAAATGGCAAAAGCCCGAAAAGAGGCCTTAAAGGCATCCCAGTTGTTCGAAACAGAGGTAGCTAAGGGATTATTAGACATGAAAAATTCCTTAACAAAGGAGGTAGCTTCTGTAATGAAAATGGGATCTAATAGTAGAACATTATTAAACTTCCAACGACTAAATTTTTGTGAGCTTAATGACAGGTCCAGAACAGTAAGGACTGGTGCATGGTCAGAGATGAAAATAGACCCAATCTCCGAGGATTGGATAGATGGGAGTAGGGATTTGCTGACTAGAATATAGTCAATCCTGGACCGAGTATGGTGAACATTGGAAAAAACGTGAACTCAAGAGAGTCCGGGTTACATGTCTTCCAAACATCAAATAAAGGACAAGAGGTAATGGCCGATTGAAAAGCCTTGTGGGATTTGTCTGGATGAAACTTGGACTTAGATTGTCTATCAGAAAAGGGGTCAATCCATTGATTAAAATCACCAGCAATAATAATATTAGGACAGTCAAAAGAAGGCAGCAGAACCTTAATGCTATGCCAAAATTTGGGGTCAGGTTTAACCGGACCATAAATATTTAATAAGACCAAATCCTTGCCCTGCACAACAACCCTGGCCATTACCCATCGTCCATCAGTATCATTTTGCGTAGCTACAATTTGCACAGACAAAGATTTATGAAATAATATAGCAACACCCCCTTTTTTGCTAGAGGCAGGGGAGTAAACGACCTGACCTACCCATTGTCTTTTTAACTTAAGTGACTCTTCTTCAGTACAATGAATAAATGAAATTTGAGAATTCAATTAGGATAAGTGAGAAAGTACCTTCTGTCTTTTGACGGGGTTGCCAAGACCACGAACATTCCAGGTGACAAAATTACACATAATGGAGGAACGGAGGGGTACAATACATGAGGAGATGAAACACTTCAGGGATACAGCTAGGAAAAAAGAAACACCAAAATTGATCAAAAAAATAAAAAAAGTATACAGAAAAACAATATACAATTCCAAAGGACATATGTACTAAACAACTCATTATCAAATGAGTAAAAGGACATGTAGGAGGATAAAGCAACAAAGCGAAGATAGAAAGAGAGAATAGAAGAAGAAGTAAAAGAAGATAGATCAAGGAAAAATATCCAGATCTAAAAGACAACAACAAAAACAAATGCATGGGGCTTAACAGCACCTATGAAAGATGAAACGACAGAGAAGAAGAAAAGGATAGAAAACCAAGAAACAGCCATACTAAAAATAGAAGGTAACAGATTTCAAGGACATTAAGGAAGAGATGGAGAGCCAGTTGCAGGGAGTGAAGAAAGGTTATGAAGAATCAATTTCAGTTTAAGAGGGACATCAAAAGAGCGAGTGGAGCCCTCATGTGTGATTTTACACAAACAAGGATGGAGGATGCCATAACGAATATTCAACTGTCTCATTTGTGGACGAAGCGCTAGAAATTCCTTCCTTCTTGCATTGGTAGCATTAGACAAGTCTTGTGAAATAAAGATGTTGTGTCCATACCAAGTAAGATGACGTTTGGTTTTGGCAGCTGAGAGAACTCGCATTAGATCAGTAAATTCCAAAAACAACATGATAATACCTCTAGGTTTAGAGGCATTAGGTTGAAAACGTCCAAGTCTATGGGCACGTTGAATGTTTAATGCAGGGTCAGGAGAAATGCCTAAGAGCTCAGACAGAAATTTCTTCAGGAAGAGAAGCAAATCAGGACCCTCAATATTTTCTGGTAAACCATAAAGGCGCAGGTTGTTACGTCGGTTGCGATTTTCAATGTCCTCAGTGTGAAGCTTAAGACGATGAATTTCTTGTTCTAGAAGTGGAATTTTAGTAGTAATATCTTGAACATCACTAATACGCTGCTCCATATCAAACACCTTAGCTTTCATAGTAATCCATCTGTCCTCAATTAGCTGGAGCTTCTCATTAGTAGTAGCCATAAAAGATTTGAGTCCCCTCACTTCATCCAAAATAGTGTCAAGAATAGGATTTTGAGATGATAGAATGGGTGAGGGGGGGTCATTCTTGGCTCTCTTGGGTTTGGTACCAGAAGAGACTGCTCTAGCCACATGTGAGTCTTCACTGGCCATCTTGAAATGGTAGGATGGTCGAGAGGTGATTCTTAATAAGGACTTCCGTCTGCCCATCCGTCAGAAGAGGACACCAGACTCCTCGACACGCCTTTGGAGACCAAAAACAATGACAAAAAAGCCAAAAGAAAAAGATAATAGCATGTGCACGTGGAGGACGTCACCTTCCGTCAGCACTCCGGTGATATTATACACTCGTGAGAAAAAAACAGCGACACGACTAAAAATGACCGAACACCAAGAGGCTAGGAAGTGTGACAGAAATAAATCCGATTAAAGTAGGCACATATTAAATATACGGAACCTGAGAAAGAAGAAGAAAGTGCAACTGGCAGCGCCTCTGAAGAGTCTCCAAAAATTATGTTAAAAAAATAACATGCTGCAACTGAAGCACGAGGTAATGAAGGCAAGAACATAACATCAGCTGCGAGGCGTGGTATCCGGCAACAGTCATTCCATAATATGATGCATCAGATAATATAGAATTCAAAATAGAAGAAAAAAACGTTGCAGCGCGTTTTAACCAGAAACGCCGGTTACCTCATAACATGCAGCAATGTGCGAGCGGTCATCACAAAATGGCGGCCGCCGCTCACATTTCACTGAAGAGAAGACACCATAACGATTATTGGGTCCAGAAAAGCAGAGTCCAAGGTCAGGGCGAACAGGAACGCCGCACCAACCTTTCAGCAATTCAGACCCATCTTCGAGGTGTCCCCAAAGGTCAAATATCAGGCTGAAACAAGCAGAAACTCTCTGCATACGAGTGGAGCTAACGACACGCCGCCATCTTCCCTTGGCGTGAGACCACACCCCCTGGTTCAACTAAATTTATATCTTTATTATAGTTAATCTTAACCCACATTAGATAATCTCACTATTAATGGATGTATTTGTGCAAAAAAGTGCTTGTGTGAAAAACTTAAAAACAGCGACAGAAAAAAGTGTGCAAATTGTGCCAAATTAAAAAAATGGTAGTTTATATATATTACCTACTGGCGATTGCCAGTAGATAGTTATAGTTAGGACCTATTATCCATAGGAAATCCGCAACATTATATTTGGAATAACTTTGGCGCCGGTTGACGAATCTTTGCGAAATTTTAAAAACTGGTGGAGCGCTCAGGTCCGTTTCTATCCTGAAAGTCTCGGGTTGATTTGTGAAGTGGGGGCCAAGAAAAAAGGGGGGTCCCAAAACGTGTTTTCCCATGCAATTTTCCATAGGAACCTTTAATCGCAGCTACAGCCCAAACTGCTGAACGGAATTACACCAAATTTGGCAAAAATGTAGCCCTTGGTTCACTGTCGTGCCTTTTTGTTAAATGGTGTAAATCTGTTCAGTAGTTTTTTTAGATAGTAAAGGAAAAAAGATAGATATATCTGGGGGGGAGCCTAACCACTCATCTCATCGTGAGAACCAAGAAGTGTTGGCAGCCATCTTGGGACCAATATACATGATAGCCCCTCATTAAAAAGCATTGCAGTTAATAGAAGGTTTTAAGACTTTAGATACATTATAACTTATTTGTTGATGGTACCATACTCATTTTAGGAATTGTGGTGTGTTCTAAGGTGATTTTACCATGTGTAAAAGCCTTCTGCTGGGATATCATGAATCATGTTTGAGAGAAAACTATTTTCTCATGCTTTTCCCACAGAGGTTTGGAAGGTGATCTATAAGCTAAACTGAGAGCATATTTTCTGTAAATTCACATTATCTTTCACAGTCATGTGAGAATGAAGTTTGACATTCTCAGTAAAACATGTACATCCAACAAGGGCAGAGACTGTCAGATGATTCCTTTGTGTTCTACTGCAGCTTCCCAGAGTGTTCTAAAGAACAACTAGAGCGCTAACAGTCCTACTTATGACAAACGTATTGCACACCTGAAGCTATCTTGATTGGAATAAAGTGGTAACACTTAAAACAGTTAATTTGCAAAGGAACAAAATGAGGGAGTTCATTTTGCCATAGAAATTGTATGATTAGTGCTGCAGAAAGAAAAATTAGGGCTCATTTCGACTTCTCAACCCCTCTTCTATCTCATTAAAAAATTCTGACATGCAGACTGAAACATGCACTTTCAATACCAGGAGCAGACTTCCCTGGTGAGCAGAAGCTTTACTACAGTGATCTAATAAGCAACTAGAGTGCTAACATTCTGAATTTATAGCAAATGTGTGACACATGTGAATGCCTTCTTGATGGAATCAAAGTAAAAAACTGAAAGTATTTCCTACTGAGGAGACTGTAGTAAATGAGGAAATTAGGAAACCTTATAACAAATAAGTCTCCCAAGATGGCCACCAGAGACAAAAGAGCCCAAATGTAGCACAAATATCACCCAGATGTAACCCAAGTATAGCCCAATGACAGAATGTCGCAGAGTGTTCTAAAGAACAACTAGAGCGCTAACAGTCTTACTTATGACAAAAGAATGGCACACCTGAAACCATCTTGATTGGAATAAAGTGGTAACACTTAAAACATTTAATTTGCAAATTAACAAAATGAGGGGGTTCATTTTGCCATAGAAATTATGATTAGCGCTGCAGAAAGAAAAATTAGGGAACATTTTGACTTCTCAAATCCTCTTCTATTTCATTAAAAGATTCTGACATGCAGACTGAAACATGCACTTTGAATACCAGCAGCAGACTTCCCTGGTGAGCAGTAGCTGTACTACAGTGATCTAATGAGCAACTAGTGTGCTAACATTCAGAATTTATGGCAAATGTGTGACACATCTGAATGCCTTCTTGATGGAACCAAAGTAAACAAGCATTGAAAATGCAATAGGTCTCGCCCTGTTTTAAGTTAAAGCAATTCTGTGTGTAATTAGGTGACTTTTAAGCTTTGCTTTTATTAGTCTTTTTCAAACTTTCATGTACATAACATGCATAAGTATGCATATATGTATATGTGTTTGTATGCATGCATTTATATTTGTATTTATATAGATATGCAGATTATATATAGGTTTATATATGTATGTATATATATATATATACACATACATATATATAAATGCATATGCATATATATGCATACATGTATGTGTATATGTGTGCGTGTAGAGAAAGGTAGAGAGGTAGAGCTGTAGAGGTAGAGGTGTAGAGGTAGAGAGGTAGAGGTAGAGAGGTAGAGGTAGAGGTAGAGAGGTAGAGAGTAGTAGAGAGCGGTAGAGAGGTAGAGAGTAGAGGATGAGTAATAGAGAGTAGAGAGTGAGTAGTAGAGAGTAGTAGAGAGAGTAGCAGAGAAAGAGTAGAGTGAGTAGTAGAGTGAGTAGTAGAGAGTGAGTAGTAGAAAGTGAGTAGTAGAGAGTAGTAGAGAGTGAGTAGTAGAGAGAGTAATAGAGGGTAGTAGAGAGTGAGTAGTAGAGAGTGAGTAGTAGAGTGAGTAGTAGAGAGTAGTAGAGAGTGAGTAGTAGAGAGTAGCAGAGTGAGTAGTAGAGAGTGAGTAGTAGAGAGTGAGTAGTAGAGTGAGTAGTAGAGAGTAGTAGAGAAAGAGAGTAGTAGAGAGTGAGTAGTAGAGAGTAGTAGCGAGAGAGTAGTAGAGAGTAGTAGAGAGTGAGTAGTAGAGAGTAGTAGCGAGAGAGTAGCGAGAGAGTAGTAGAGAGTGAGTAGTAGAGAGTAGTAGAGAGCGAGTAGTAGAGAGCAAGTAGTAGAGATTGTGTAGTAGAGAGTGAGTAGAGAGTGAGTAGTAGAGAGTGTAGTAGATAGTGAATAGTAGAGAGAGTAGTAGAGAGTGAGTAGAGAGTGAGTAGTAGAGAGTGTAGTAGATAGTGAATAGTAGAGAGAGTAGTAGAGAGTAGTAGAGTAGTAGAGAGTAAGTAGTAGAGTGAGTAGTAGAGAGTAGTAGAGAGCGAGTAGTAGAGAGTGAGTAGTAGAGAGTGAGTAGTAGAGAGAGTAGTAGAGAGTAGTAGAGAGTAGTAGAGTAGTAGAGAGTGAGTAGTAGAGAGTGAGCAGTAGAGAGTAGTAGAGAGCGAGTAGTAGAGAACAAGTAGTGGAGAGCGAGTAGTAGAGAGTAGTAGAGAGCGAGAAGTAGAGAGTGAGTAGTAGAGAGTAGTAGTAGAGCGTAGTAGAGAGTGAGTAGTAGAGAGTGAGTAGTAGAGTGTAGTAGTAGAGAGTAGTAGAGAGTGAGTAGTAGAGAGTGAGTAGTAGAGAGTAGTAGCAAGTGAGTAGTTTAATTTAAAAGGAACACAATGAGGGGGTTCATTTTGGAGTAGAAATTATGATTAGTGCCGAAAAAAGTAAAATTAGGGCACATTTTGAGTGACTTCTCAAATCCTCTTCTATTTCAATAAAACATTCTGACATGCAGACTGAAACATGCACTTTCAATACCAGCAGCAGACTTCCCTGGTGAGCAGTAGCTTTACTACAGTGATCTAATAAGCAACTAGAGTGCTAACATTCTAATGTAAGGCAAATGTGTGACACATCTGAATGCTTTCTTGATGGAATCAAAGTAAAAAACAATGTATTTCCTACTGTGGAGACTGTACTAAATGAGGAAATTAGGAAACTTCATAACAAATAAGTCTCCCAAGATGGCCACCAGAGACAAAAGAGCCCAAATCTCACCCAGATGTAGCCCAAATATAGCCCAATGACAAAATGTCCCGGAGTGTTCTGAAGAACAGCTAGAGTGCTAACAGTCTTACTCATGACAAAGGTATGACACACCTGAAGCCATCTTGATTGGAATAAAGTGGAAACACTTAAAACATTTAATTTGCAAAGGAACAAAATGAGGGGGTTCATTTTGCCATAGAAATTATATGATTAGTACTGCAGAAAGAAAAATTAGGGCTCATTTTGACTTCTCAAACCCTCTTCTATTTCATTAAAAAATTCTGACATGCAGACTGAAACATGCACTTTTAATACCAGCAGCAGACGTCCGTGGTGAGCAGTAGCTTTACTACAGTGATCTAATGAGCAACTAGAGTGCTAACATTCAGAATTTATGTGAATGTTACTGCTACTTGCTGTGCTGGAGTTTGATCCTGACGCTGGAGGATTGAGGAAGCGTCTTGAGGCTCACAGCTAGCGCTTTGTAAGGCGCTACCTTTCGCCGGACCCGCTTCTCGGGTCCCGCTTCACGGTGCTGTGGTTTGCTGAAGCCTGGACACATCGCACTGAGGGCTTTTGGTAGACAGGGCTGCGAGCGAGAATACCGCAGGACTCCAACTTCCAAGAGTCCCTGCTGTTTCCTTCACCCAATCCACCTGGTGACGCTCTTCCTGTAGGCCACGCCCCCCTCTACACCCAATCAATATCAAACGGGTCACTGCTCCGCTGCGCGGGAGCGCGCGGGAAGCGCCCGGGAGAAGCCCGGGACAAGGGCGGGCCCTCTGAGGCCCTCAGAGGCACGAGAAGGCTAGGCTAGGCCAGTCCCCTAACATCTGTCTATCCGCATACTGTTCGGCCAGAGTACCCCCACCTGTCTTGTGACCTCCTCGCCCCATCTGAAAAATGTTTTAGAATGTTTACAACAATCTGAGAGGTTTTGTAGACATAGATTACCAGGCCTAGGATTAGTTTATTAAATTTATACCTTAGAGAAAACTGCCAAGTATTTCAGCCTAGATGCACTAAATAGTAATTTCCCCTACACTTTTTATCGTTTCTCATTGTTTGTTTGTGATGATGACAAAGAAATTAAGGTCTGGGAGAATACTGGTAGGAAGATCAGGCTCAAAAACCAGATCGAATCCCCTCCGAAATAAGCTCAGCCAAGCCACTAATTTGAAAAGCACTTGCCAGCTTTTTAATCTTTGGGAAAGGGGTAAGAATAAAGCTATAGTGGCGGACAATATGTCGGAGGATATTAAGGACTCTGGAGTAGGCCTGGGCGGTAAATTCCGTTCCGCTCGCGGAATTTGCGGAATTTTGGTAATTTCGCGTTCCACGGAGAACGCGAAATTACCCCAAATTCTGCTTTCCACGACTTCGCGAAATTTTTTCTTGTTCGCGTTCTCAAAATGCGTGTTCGCGAGATATTTCTCCCCGAGCACGCAAACAGCAACCATGAACAGGAAAAAAGCATCGCGAACAAGCAATTCCGCGTGTTCGCGGAATTTCTGCGTGTTCGCGGAGATTTTTTACCGTTTCGCGGAGATTTGCGTAACGCGATTACGCAAATTCCGCCCACCCCTACTCTGGAGCTATCCATTCAGACATATTACCCAATACTTTGAGAGAGATGCCCGAAAATAAAAAGGTAATTGTGGTTAATAGTTCAGTAGTAACAAAAGTAGCACCTTTGTCCTCTGAGTGTGGTTTTTCTCCTCCCCTATTCTCTACAATGAAAAATATTATTGAACTGGTACCAGAAGTAGTTATAAAAACAAAGAAAAACATAGAACAAGATAACTTGCATATAGAGAAAACTTCACACGAAGAGGCCCATCATACAGTAAATATAACGCCAACAAAAGATTCTTTCAACAATGGTCTGTCTCCAATGGTCCTTGACAAAGACCTATGTCAAAGGTACATAGAGACTGACCTGGTCAAAGCCGAGATGGACTTAAAAACCCCGGTAACATCGACCCATGCTGGCTTGCATCTTTACAGTAGTACCCCTTCCAAGTCCTCACACTCAAATTTTTCCATAAGCCCCAATTTAAATCTGATTGGGATAAATGCACTACAATGTCAGGGGACAGACAAACCCATTTCTGATTCCCTCCATATATTAGAACACTTATTGTCGTCCATTTTACAATTATTGGAAAAATTTGTGGGGGGATCCGACTGTGTACTTGATACGGTGACCCAAATTTTGAAAGTTTTATTGGGCACTCAAAAAGAGAAGGATGCAGTCCAAAAGAAGCAGTCCTCCTCCTCTGTAGTATCAGATGAGGTAGGAATAAAAGATCAATTATCTGTAGTTAATAATGTTCCAAATAGAGTATATGAGGATGTAAAAACAAGTGCTACCCAGCCATCCCCCACCCTAAATTGTTCTTTAGTTAATGATTCAGAAATTAAATTTTGTGGGGAACTCCCTCCAAAAACTGGGAATGACCTTTTTCCTATTTTTAAGAAGCAACAGGGAGAAGGAGATAGAGAGGTGGACGCCACTCCGGTAGGGAATGGTAATAAAGGGAAGTCAGTGATAATAAAAAAGAACGGAAATAATAAGAGGAAACTATTGAGACGGATAGAAAAAAATAGGCGGAGGAAAATCCTCTTTAGAAAACATCTTAATTCCCCCTTACACAATGAGGTATATCAAACTCAGGTGGTAGCTGAAAAGGATAATAACCCTGAAAATAAGATCATTAAAGAAAATATTGTGCCTCCGCCCTTGGCTACTCCAGCATTATTATCTACTCCCCCCCCCTCCCCATCATCAACAATTGACACAAATATCCTCTTCCAACAAGTTACCATCAATAGGGATATAATTGGGTCAAAAAATCCAACATTTTCAGGACAGGAGCAAAACCCCTCCGGCCAAGTAGCTCCAATACTTAACCCCCTAGCAACACCTTTCTTGGGAGTAGTTGCAAGAGGTGTCCCATTAATAGAGTCTAAGGAGAAAAGCATAGATACCGTATGGGTAGAATTTTCTCCCCTTTTTGATGCTGAATGCATTCTGAACAGATCCCTCTTGCTTAAATATTTTCAAGAATCTTCTAACTTGAAACTAATACAATCAGCCGATCTAGATATGGTACAATTATTAAAATCAGAAGTGGGGATGATAACTAGGGTGAAGTTCCACTCCAAGTTAGTAGCCAATCTAATTCTGCAACGCTCAGAAGATCTGCAGAGCAGAGGAATAGATGTAATCCCGGTGTTGGGGCATACTAGACAAAACAATATCCTTAAATCCCAAACTCGCCAGAAACCCCCCTTTTCTCTGTTGCAAGCAGCAACAGGTAGTATAAATAAGGTGGGTGAGCTTACAGAGTTAAAAATATGCAAGTCTAAGGATTCTCGTTTAGTATCCTATGCTAACCCTACCTTGCCATCTTATCAATCTGATATCGGAGAGGAAAATGTTCAATGGAATTGGCTTCCCAGAGTTCTTGCAGAAAGATCCCTAAATAAACTAATCTAATTCGCATCTTTAGCAAAGAATTATTTATAATATCCTGGAATGCAGCCGGTTTAAAAAACAGTCCGGAGAAAACGGCATTCCTTTTGTCCCTGGAGGCAAATATAATATGCCTCCAGGAGACATGGTGTACCGATAAAATTCAAATAGGGAAAGATTATTATGTATTGGAAGGTAGCGCCACCCCGAATAAAAAAGGACATGCCAGTGGGGGGATAGCCTGCCTCTTATCGAACCGAATAAATTGGAACTATGTGCACTATATGGATCCGAGTAAACTCTTCCAAGTAGTAACCTTATTTGAGTCTGGCAATCCTAAAACTGGCAATCGTCTGGTTCTGATAAATGTCTATATACCACCGGAAGCTGGTTTTAATGCAATCTTAAAAAAGGTTTTCTTGCATAGCCAGAGTATCAGGGAGAAAGATCCAACGGCGGCTATAATTTTAGTTGGGGACCTAAATTGCAAGGTCTCCAACTCAAGCATAAACTTATTTTGTGATAAACTTAGAGAAGAAACTCTCCATATTCCTCGGGCAGCGTTTCCTGAAAATATAAAAACAAATAAACGTGGCAAACTTTTACTAAATGAGTTGGCAGAAATGGATGGGATTATTGCAAATGGGAGACTCCCCTCGGATTCCCCGGCTAAGTTCACGCACAAATCCTACCAAGGGGAATCGATTCTTGATTACGTAATAATGGGGTCCCAATCATTCGAGTTATTGAAGGATCTCGATATTATTGATACAACGTTAAGTGATCACAGAATCCTCTCCATCTCGATGAATGTAAAGCCATCTAAATGTGATCAGTGGTCTCTGAATAGTGATCAAACAAATTTCGGTTCCAAATCAGGAAGGTGCTACTGGAACGCAAGGGCGTGTCGAAATTTGGAAGAAATGCTCGATGTAGCAATATCTGAGCTTCCTTCCTGGTATGGCTCTGAAATTGAAAATTTCTCTCTGTTCTTGAAGTCAGTGATAACAGGGGCAAAAAAGCTCAATAGGAAAAAGTCCTTTGGAATATTTACTAGCCCTCTGAGACTGCTTAACATAGAAATTAATAAATTAGTAAGGGCCCAATATTTAAATAGATCTGTTGTTATAGCACAAAAAATAACAATGTTAAAAAGGAAACGGAGAAGGCTATTAACCACATTACGCAAAGAAAAAGAGGATGCTATCTGGGTAAAAATAAGAGAAGCTGCTATTAACGGGGAAATGAGGCAATTTTGGTCCCTTATAGGTGAGGGGTGCGGACTAAGAACAAGCCCTTTACCCATCCCTATTGAGGAACAAATATGGAGGGATTTTGTCTCTAATCTTTATGCAAGCAATAATACGGTGACCTCGCAAGTACGGCCAAACGAAATGAGCTTGTCTTTAGAGCCATTTACAGAAAAGGACATAGACTTAGCTATTGGAGAAATGAGGCACTCCGGGGCTATGGGCCTGGATGAATTGCCCATTAATGTACTAAAACAGAACAGGGCTAAATGGAGTATGCTACTCTGTCCAATTTTCAATATTTGTTTATCTAGAGGTAAGGTTTTACCCTCTTGGAAGGGAAGTATCCTGGTACCATTGTTTAAAAAGGGAGATCGTTTATCCCCCTCAGAATTACCGCCAGATTGCACTGTTGGATGCAATCGGCAAAGTTTTTACAAGATGTCTGCTCATACGATTAAATGATTGGGTGGAGCATTTAAATATTCTTCCTCTCGAGCAGACAGGTTTCAGGAAAAACCACAAGAAAGGGGAGAGTCTATGCGGCATTCATAGATTTCTCCACGGCCTTTGATAAGGTCGACCGACAAGTACTGTGGAGAAAGCTACATGCCCTGGGAATGCCTCATAGACTCTTATGCTTGGTACAAGATTTGCACGATACCACGTGGTGCAGAGTGCTATTGGGGGGTGAAAGGGGCTTATCCCAGCTTATTCCATCGGCAAATGGCCTTAAACAGGGCTGTTTTTTAGCTCCTCTTTTGTTTTCCCTTTACATTAGTGATCTCCCCCTTATCATATCTGCATGCAAAGGAATTGCCCCACGTCTGGGAGACAGATATATCTCTTGTTTAATGTATGCGGACGATATATTAATCCTAGACCTTACTCCAAAAGGCCTTAACAACCGTCTGCATTCATTATACGCATTCTCCGAAAACCATTTCCTGAAAATAAACATTTCCAAAAGCAAGGTAATGTGTATGGAGGGGCGAAAAAAAACTGAAGTTGGAACACATTAGCTGGGAGCTGGGAGGCCAAAAACTAGAAAGAGTAAAATCATACGTATTTTTGGGTAAGGTTGTAAATAGCAACTTGAGCAACAAATCCCATATAGAAAATAGTTCCCGCAAGGCAAAGTCGCAGGGAAATGGGTTAAGAGCATTATACAAATCAACCGGTAAAAGACACTTTGGTTATTTGCTGGAGGCTTTCCGGGCAAAAGTCCCCCCAACTTTGCTTTACGGCATAGAATTCATCGACCTAGTCGAATGGGGTTTTTTGGACATTATCGAGGGCTCCCTCTTGAGAAGCTTAACTTCAGTTAATAATAGTTGCAGTGCAGCAGCCCTTCGTTTAGAATTCGGTCTAAGAAGTAGCTGGGCACAGGGTCTGGCAGGAGTCATTCGCTGGGTTATCTGTTTGGTCAAAGGAAAGCCAGCCTCACTAAGATCCCTAATCACAAAAGAGTTGATGGGCCCACTAAAAGAGCATTCGATTCTTATAAAGAATTATAGGAAGGCCATTACACTCTTGGACTTAGAGGAAGCCACTCTTTTAGACCTTTCTATGCAACAATTAAAATTTACATTAAAACAAGCCACATGGAAGCTAAGCTACGAAAGGGATCGTAACTTGATTGTACAAAAGAAGGGGGCCACTCAAGCTGTTGATTCCTATTTGTTTAAGCAAATACAACCTTACGCCTCCTGGAATATACCCCACGGTTTGCGCCGTTTCTGGCTGCTTCTTAGGCAGGATCTCCTTCCACTGAATAAGCTGTTGGCCAAATGGCATGGTGTATCTAATATATGTAACCTTTGCAATATCTCAGTCCAAGACTCTATACATGTCCTGCTAGTCTGTCCAGCATTAATGGCCCACCGTCGTCTGTGGGTAAAGCCTGTATGTATTCAGTTTGGTATTTTATCCGCAAGATCTCTGATAGATGCTATCTTCAGTCCCCCAAACAAAATTTTCTGTAACAGAATTTTTAACTTTTTTAAATGTTTTTTAGAATTGTATTAGATGAACGGTATGATAATCTGTACATTTTTTGCTAGAAAAAGTCGATTATATGTGGACTCATTTTATTTTGGCTGTTATTTTGTAATATGTGGATCTCCAAAGAGTTCCAAAATCATATTTAAATAAAAAAAACATTGGAGACAAAAAAAAAAAATTGTGAAATGTGTGACACATCTGAATGCCTTCTTGATGGAACCAAAGTAAACAAGCATTGAAAATGCAATAGGTCGCGCCCTCGTTTAAGTTAAAGCAATTCTGTTTGTATTTAGGTGGCTTTTTAGCTATGCTTGTAATAGTGTTTTTCAAACTTTCAGGTACATAACATGCATATGTATGCATATATGTATATGTATGCATGCATTTATATTTATATTTTTATAGATATGCAGATTATATATATGCTTATATATGTATGTATATATATATATAATAATACACATAAATATATATAAATGCATATGCATATATATGCATATATATGTGCATATGTGTGCTTGTAGAGAGAGGTAGAGAGAGGTAGAGGTGTAGAGGTGTAGAGGTAGAGGTGTAGAGGTAGAGGTGTAGAGGTAGAGATGAAGAGGTAGAGAGGTAGAGATTGGTAGAGAGAGAGGTAGAGAGTACGGAGTGAGTAATAGAGAGTAGAGAGTGAGTAGTAGAGAGTAGTAGAGAGAGTAGCAGAGAGTGAGTAGTAGGGAGTGAGTAGTAGGGAGTAGTAGAGAGTGAGTAGTAGAGAGTAGTAGAGCAGTAGAGTGAGTAGTAGAGTGAGTAGTAGAAAGTGAGTAGTAGAGAGTGCGTAGCAGAGAGTGAGTAGCAGAGAGAGAGTAGTAGAGAGTGAGTAGTAGAGTGAGTAGTAGAGTGTGTAGTAGATAGTGAGTAGTAGAGAGTAGTAGAGTAGTAGAGTGAGTAGTAGAGAGTAGTAGAGAGAGAGTAGTAGAGAGTGAGTAGTAGAGAGCAGTAGAGAGAGAGTAGTAGAGAATGAGTAGTAGAGAGTAGTAGAGAGAGAGTTGTTAAGAGTGAGTAGTAGAGAGTAGTGGAGTAGTAGAGAGTGAGTAGTAGAGAGTAGTAGAGAGTGCATAGTAGAGTGAGTAGTAGAGTGGGTAGTAGAGTGAGTAGTAGAGAGTAGTAGAGAGAGAGTAGTAGAGAGTGAGTAGTAGAGAGTAGTGGAGAGCAATTAGTAGAGAGTAGTGGAGAGCGAGTAGTAGAGAGTGTGTAGTAGAGAGTGAGTAGTATTGAGTGAGAAGTAGAGAGAGTAGTAGAGAGTAGTAGAGAGTGAGTAGTAGAGTGAGTAGAAGAGTGAGTAGTAGAGAGAGAATAGTAAAGAGCAGTAGAGAGTGAGTAGTAGAGTAGTAGAGAGTGAGTAGTAGAGTGAGTAGTAGAGAGTAGTGGAGAGTGAGTAGTAGAGAGTGAGTAGTAGAGTGAGTAGTAGAGAGTAGTAGAGAGTGAGTAGTAGAGAGTGAGAAGTAGAGAGAGTAGTAGAGAGTAGTAGAGAGAGAGTAGTAGAGAATGAGTAGTAGAGAGTAGTAGAGAGAGAGTTGTAAAGAGTGAGTAGTAGAGAGTAGTGGAGTAGTAGAGAGTGAGTAGTAGAGAGTAGTAGAGAGTGCATAGTAGAGTGAGTAGTAGAGTGAGTAGTAGTGTGGGTAGTAGAGAGTAGTAAAGAGAGAGTAGTAGAGAGTGAGTAGTAGAAAGTTGTGGAGAGAGAGTAGTAGAGAGTAGTGTAGAGCGAGTAGTAGAGAGTGTGTAGTAGAGAGTGTGTGTTGGAGGGAGGCCCACCGGGTAGTCGGGGAGACTATTCCGGACACCCTCCTACCGCAAAAGTTATAGCCGAGCGCCGCTGAGAAGCCCCCTCGGGGAGGTCTTTCTCCAATGTTCGTACTAGGCCCAGTAACACCACCACACAGGACTCAATAGTAGTTGCAAGATTAGATTCTT
This sequence comes from Triturus cristatus, assembly GCF_964204655.1. Classification (NCBI taxonomy): domain Eukaryota; kingdom Metazoa; phylum Chordata; class Amphibia; order Caudata; family Salamandridae; genus Triturus; species Triturus cristatus. The sequence continues at coordinate 53,987,790 of NC_140582.1, read as the reverse complement.
TATCGGTAGCAATACGTGCAATATTTACAAAGGGATCGAGGGATCCTATCAGAGTCTCAATGTTCATTCAAGAGGGTAGGGTAGCGAGACAGTCTTAGTGCCAGCCAGGCACGGGAGGGCTCTGCGCCAGACCTTGGATGCTGGTCTCAGAGCGGCTCGGACGTGGAGAGCCGCGACATCGTCTGCAGGGCTCGGATGATAGTTCCGCTTAGGTCGAGCCGCGACACGGTCAGCAGGGCTCTGGTGGTAGGTCCGCTTCGGTCGAGCCGCGACGAGGTCAGCTGGGCTCTGGTGGTAAGGTTCAACAAGGTCAGGCCGCGACAGCGTCAGCAGGGCCCCAAAGGTTCGTGAAGGTCTTTAAGCACGGTGGAGCCGCGACGTCGTCAGCAGGGCTCAAGTGGTGGTTCAGGGTGAGTCTTCTTCCGTAGGGTCAGCCGCGATCCGATCAGCAGGGCTCTTGACTCCAGGATACAACTACTGCCCTGTTGTCGGGTCGCCCCAGATATAGGACGGGAGCCCTTTGATGTCCGGACCCGTGCGCCCGGAGTGGGCGGAGAGGCCGGGTAGGGAGCGGCCAGACGCCCAGCAGGAGAGGCGCCAGGCCCCAGAGAGCTGTGGAGCGATCACACCTAGGGGTGGAGAGACGGTAGGGGGTCCCATCGATACTGCCCTCCGCCGGGAGTGGAAAGGGCTCACGTGGTATTCCCCGGGCCAGGGGTTGGCGTCTCGATGTCGGGACTCGCTGGGACCGAGGCCGGGTAGAGCAGGGTCATACAGGTGGTCACGTGGAGTGACGTGTAATCCAAGATGGAGGAGTCCCGATGTGCATGGGACCTCGTGCGGCTTAGTGCGGGGAAACAGGACCACACCACGAGGCCGGCTCCCACAGTGTGTAGTAGAGCGTGAGTAGTAGAGAAAGCGAAGTAGAGAGTAGTGGAGAGTGAATAGTAGAGGGAGTAGAGAGAGAGAGTAGTAGAGAGTGAGTAGTAGAGAGTGAGTGGTAGAGAGTAGTAGAGTGAGTAGAAGAGAGGGAGTAGTAGAGAGTGGATAGTAGAGAGTGAGCAGTAGAGAATAGTAGCAAATGAGTAGTAGAGAGTGAGTAGTAGAGAGAGAGTAGTAGAGAGTAGTAGAGAGTGAGTAGTAGAGATTTAATAGTAGAGAGTAGTAGAGAGTGAGTAGTAGAGAGAGTAGTAGAGAGTGAGTAGTAGAGAGTGAGTAGTAGAGAGTAGTAGAGAGTGAGTAGAGAGTGAGTAGCAGAGAGTGAGTAGTAGAGTGAGTAGTAGAGAGTAGCGGAGAGTGAGTAGAGAGTGAGTAGTAAAGAGTGAGTAGTAGAGTGAGTAGTAGAGAGTGAATAGTAGAGAGTGAGAAGTAGAGAGAGTAGTAGAGAGTAGTAGAGAGTAGTAGAGAGTGAGTAGTAGAGAGTAGTAGAGCAGTAGAGTGAGTAGTAGAGTGAGTAGTAGAAAGTGAGTAGTAGAGAGTGCGTAGCAGAGAGTGAGTAGCAGAGAGAGAGTAGTAGAGAGTGAGTAGTAGAGTGAGTAGTAGAGTGTGTAGTAGATAGTGAGTAGTAGAGAGTAGTAGAGTAGTAGAGTGAGTAGTAGAGAGTAGTAGAGAGAGAGTAGTAGAGAGTGAGTAGTACAGAGCAGTAGAGAGAGAGTAGTAGAGAATGAGTAGCAGAGAGTAGTAGAGAGAGAGTTGTTAAGAGTGAGTAGTAGAGAGTAGTGGAGTAGTAGAGAGTGAGTAGTAGAGAGTAGTAGATAGTGCATAGTAGAGTGAGTAGTAGAGTGGGTAGTAGAGTGAGTAGTAGAGAGTAGTAGAGAGAGAGTAGTAGAGAGTGAGTAGTAGAGAGTAGTGGAGAGCAATTAGTAGAGAGTAGTGGAGAGCGAGTAGTAGAGAGTGTGTAGTAGAGAGTGAGTAGTATTGAGTGAGAAGTAGAGAGAGTAGTAGAGAGTAGTAGAGAGTGAGTAGTAGAGTGAGTAGAAGAGTGAGTAGTAGAGAGAGAGTAGTAAAGAGTAGTAGAGAGTGAGTAGTAGAGTAGTAGAGAGTGAGTAGTAGAGTGAGTAGTAGAGAGTAGTGGAGAGTGAGTAGTAGAGAGTGAGTAGTAGAGTGAGTAGTAGAGAGTAGTAGAGAGTGAGTAGTAGAGAGTGAGAAGTAGAGAGAGTAGTAGAGAGTAGTAGAGAGAGAGTAGTAGAGAATGAGTAGTAGAGAGTAGTAGAGAGAGAGTTGTAAAGAGTGAGTAGAAGAGAGTAGTGGAGTAGTAGAGAGTGAGTAGTAGAGAGTAGTAGAGAGTGCATAGTAGAGTGAGTAGTAGAGTGAGTAGTAGTGTGGGTAGTAGAGAGTAGTAAAGAGAGAGTAGTAGAGAGTGAGTAGTAGAAAGTTGTGGAGAGAGAGTAGTAGAGAGTAGTGTAGAGCGAGTAGTAGAGAGTGTGTAGTAGAGAGTGTGTGTTGGAGGGAGGCCCACCGGGTAGTCGGGGAGACTATTCCGGACACCCTCCTACCGCAAAAGTTATAGCCGAGCGCCGCTGAGAAGCCCCCTCGGGGAGGTCTTTCTCCTATGTTCGTACTAGGCCCAGTAACACCACCACACAGGACTCAATAGTAGTTGCAAGATTAGATTCTTTATCGGTAGCAATACGTGCAATATTTACAAAGGGATCGAGGGATCCTATCAGAGTCTCAATGTTCATTCAAGAGGGTAGGGTAGCGAGACAGTCTTAGTGCCAGCCAGGCACGGGAGGGCTCTGCGCCAGACCTTGGATGCTGGTCTCAGAGCGGCTCGGACGTGGAGAGCCGCGACGTCGTCTGCAGGGCTCGGATGATAGTTCCGCTTAGGTCGAGCCGCGACGAGGTCAGCTGGGCTCTGGTGGTAAGGTTCAACAAGGTCGGGCCGCGACAGCGTCAGCAGGGCCCCAAAGGTTCGTGAAGGTCTTTAAGCACGGTGGAGCCGCGACGTCGTCAGCAGGGCTCAAGTGGCGGTTCAGGGTGAGTCTTCTTCGGTAGGGTCAGCCGCGATCCGATCAGCAGGGCTCTTGACTCCAGGATACAACTACTGCCCTGTTGTCGGGTCGCCCCAGATATAGGACGGGAGCCCTTTGATGTCCGGACCCGTGCGCCCGGAGGGGGCGGAGAGGCCGGGTAGGGAGCGGCCAGACGCCCAGCAGGAGAGGCGCCAGGCCCCAGAGAGCTGTGGAGCGATCACACCTAGGGGTGGAGAGACGGTAGGGGGTCCCATCGATACTGCCCTCCGCCGGGAGTGGAAAGGGCTCACGTGGTATTCCCCGGGCCAGGGGTTGGCGTCTCGATGTCGGGCCTCGCTGGGACCGAGGCCGGGTAGAGCAGGGTCATACAGGTGGTCACGTGGAGTGACGTGTAATCCAAGATGGAGGAGTCCCGATGTGCATGGGACCTCGTGCGGCTTAGTGCGGGGAAACAGGACCACGCCACGAGGCCGGCTCCCACAGTGTGTAGTAGAGCGTGAGTAGTAGAGAAAGCGAAGTAGAGAGTAGTGGAGAGTGAATAGTAGAGGGAGTAGAGAGAGAGAGTAGTAGAGAGTGAGTAGTAGAGAGTGAGTGGTAGAGAGTAGTAGAGTGAGTAGAAGAGAGGGAGTAGTAGAGAGTGGATAGTAGAGAGTGAGCAGTAGAGAATAGTAGCAAATGAGTAGTAGAGAGTGAGTAGTAGAGAGAGAGTAGTAGAGAGTAGTAGAGAGTGAGTAGTAGAGATTTAATAGTAGAGAGTAGTAGAGAGTGAGTAGTAGAGAGAGTAGTAGAGAGTGAGTAGTAGAGAGTGAGTAGTAGAGAGTAGTAGAGAGTGAGTAGAGAGTGAGTAGTAGAGAGTGAGTAGTAGAGTGAGTAGTAGAGAGTAGCGGAGAGTGAGTAGAGAGTGAGTAGTAGAGAGTAGTAGAGAGTGAGTAGTAGAGAAAGAGTAGTAGAGAGCAGTAGAGAGTGAGTAGTAGAGAGTGAGAAGTAGAGAGAGTAGTAGAGAGTAGTAGAGAGAGAGTAGTAGAGAATGAGTAGTAGAGAGTAGTAGAGAGAGAGTTGTAAAGAGTGAGTAGTAGAGAGTAGTGGAGTAGTAGAGAGTGAGTAGTAGAGAGTAGTAGAGAGTGCATAGTAGAGTGAGTAGTAGAGTGAGTAGTAGTGTGGGTAGTAGAGAGTAGTAAAGAGAGAGTAGTAGAGAGTGAGTAGTAGAAAGTTGTGGAGAGAGAGTAGTAGAGAGTAGTGTAGAGCGAGTAGTAGAGAGTGTGTAGTAGAGAGTGTGTGTTGGAGGGAGGCCCACCGGGTAGTCGGGGAGACTATTCCGGACACCCTCCTACCGCAAAAGTTATAGCCGAGCGCCGCTGAGAAGCCCCCTCGGGGAGGTCTTTCTCCAATGTTCGTACTAGGCCCAGTAACACCACCACACAGGACTCAATAGTAGTTGCAAGATTAGATTCTTTATCGGTAGCAATACGTGCAATATTTACAAAGGGATCGAGGGATCCTATCAGAGTCTCAATGTTCATTCAAGAGGGTAGGGTAGCGAGACAGTCTTAGTGCCAGCCAGGCACGGGAGGGCTCTGCGCCAGACCTTGGATGCTGGTCTCAGAGCGGCTCGGACGTGGAGAGCCGCGACATCGTCTGCAGGGCTCGGATGATAGTTCCGCTTAGGTCGAGCCGCGACACGGTCAGCAGGGCTCTGGTGGTAGGTCCGCTTCGGTCGAGCCGCGACGAAGTCAGCTGGGCTCTGGTGGTAAGGTTCAACAAGGTCAGGCCGCGACAGCGTCAGCAGGGCCCCAAAGGTTCGTGAAGGTCTTTAAGCACGGTGGAGCCGCGACGTCGTCAGCAGGGCTCAAGTGGTGGTTCAGGGTGAGTCTTCTTCCGTAGGGTCAGCCGCGATCCGATCAGCAGGGCTCTTGACTCCAGGATACAACTACTGCCCTGTTGTCGGGTCGCCCCAGATATAGGACGGGAGCCCTTTGATGTCCGGACCCGTGCGCCCGGAGTGGGCGGAGAGGCCGGGTAGGGAGCGGCCAGACGCCCAGCAGGAGAGGCGCCAGGCCCCAGAGAGCTGTGGAGCGATCACACCTAGGGGTGGAGAGACGGTAGGGGGTCCCATCGATACTGCCCTCCGCCGGGAGTGGAAAGGGCTCACGTGGTATTCCCCGGGCCAGGGGTTGGCGTCTCGATGTCGGGACTCGCTGGGACCGAGGCCGGGTAGAGCAGGGTCATACAGGTGGTCACGTGGAGTGACGTGTAATCCAAGATGGAGGAGTCCCGATGTGCGTGGGACCTCGTGCGGCTTAGTGCGGGGAAACAGGACCACACCACGAGGCCGGCTCCCACAGTGTGTAGTAGAGCGTGAGTAGTAGAGAAAGCGAAGTAGAGAGTAGTGGAGAGTGAATAGTAGAGGGAGTAGAGAGAGAGAGTAGTAGAGAGTGAGTAGTAGAGAGTGAGTGGTAGAGAGTAGTAGAGTGAGTAGAAGAGAGGGAGTAGTAGAGAGTGGATAGTAGAGAGTGAGCAGTAGAGAATAGTAGCAAATGAGTAGTAGAGAGTGAGTAGTAGAGAGAGAGTAGTAGAGAGTAGTAGAGAGTGAGTAGTAGAGATTTAATAGTAGAGAGTAGTAGAGAGTGAGTAGTAGAGAGAGTAGTAGAGAGTGAGTAGTAGAGAGTGAGTAGTAGAGAGTAGTAGAGAGTGAGTAGAGAGTGAGTAGTAGAGAGTGAGTAGTAGAGTGAGTAGTAGAGAGTAGCGGAGAGTGAGTAGAGAGTGAGTAGTAAAGAGTGAGTAGTAGAGTGAGTAGTAGAGAGTGAATAGTAGAGAGTGAGAAGTAGAGAGAGTAGTAGAGAGTAGTAGAGAGTAGTAGAGAGTGAGTAGTAGAGAGTAGTAGAGCAGTAGAGTGAGTAGTAGAGTGAGTAGTAGAAAGTGAGTAGTAGAGAGTGCGTAGCAGAGAGTGAGTAGCAGAGAGAGAGTAGTAGAGAGTGAGTAGTAGAGTGAGTAGTAGAGTGTGTAGTAGATAGTGAGTAGTAGAGAGTAGTAGAGTAGTAGAGTGAGTAGTAGAGAGTAGTAGAGAGAGAGTAGTAGAGAGTGAGTAGTACAGAGCAGTAGAGAGAGAGTAGTAGAGAATGAGTAGCAGAGAGTAGTAGAGAGAGAGTTGTTAAGAGTGAGTAGTAGAGAGTAGTGGAGTAGTAGAGAGTGAGTAGTAGAGAGTAGTAGATAGTGCATAGTAGAGTGAGTAGTAGAGTGGGTAGTAGAGTGAGTAGTAGAGAGTAGTAGAGAGAGAGTAGTAGAGAGTGAGTAGTAGAGAGTAGTGGAGAGCAATTAGTAGAGAGTAGTGGAGAGCGAGTAGTAGAGAGTGTGTAGTAGAGAGTGAGTAGTATTGAGTGAGAAGTAGAGAGAGTAGTAGAGAGTAGTAGAGAGTGAGTAGTAGAGTGAGTAGAAGAGTGAGTAGTAGAGAGAGAGTAGTAAAGAGTAGTAGAGAGTGAGTAGTAGAGTAGTAGAGAGTGAGTAGTAGAGTGAGTAGTAGAGAGTAGTGGAGAGTGAGTAGTAGAGAGTGAGTAGTAGAGTGAGTAGTAGAGAGTAGTAGAGAGTGAGTAGTAGAGAGTGAGAAGTAGAGAGAGTAGTAGAGAGTAGTAGAGAGAGAGTAGTAGAGAATGAGTAGTAGAGAGTAGTAGAGAGAGAGTTGTAAAGAGTGAGTAGAAGAGAGTAGTGGAGTAGTAGAGAGTGAGTAGTAGAGAGTAGTAGAGAGTGCATAGTAGAGTGAGTAGTAGAGTGAGTAGTAGTGTGGGTAGTAGAGAGTAGTAAAGAGAGAGTAGTAGAGAGTGAGTAGTAGAAAGTTGTGGAGAGAGAGTAGTAGAGAGTAGTGTAGAGCGAGTAGTAGAGAGTGTGTAGTAGAGAGTGTGTGTTGGAGGGAGGCCCACCGGGTAGTCGGGGAGACTATTCCGGACACCCTCCTACCGCAAAAGTTATAGCCGAGCGCCGCTGAGAAGCCCCCTCGGGGAGGTCTTTCTCCTATGTTCGTACTAGGCCCAGTAACACCACCACACAGGACTCAATAGTAGTTGCAAGATTAGATTCTTTATCGGTAGCAATACGTGCAATATTTACAAAGGGATCGAGGGATCCTATCAGAGTCTCAATGTTCATTCAAGAGGGTAGGGTAGCGAGACAGTCTTAGTGCCAGCCAGGCACGGGAGGGCTCTGCGCCAGACCTTGGATGCTGGTCTCAGAGCGGCTCGGACGTGGAGAGCCGCGACGTCGTCTGCAGGGCTCGGATGATAGTTCCGCTTAGGTCGAGCCGCGACGAGGTCAGCTGGGCTCTGGTGGTAAGGTTCAACAAGGTCGGGCCGCGACAGCGTCAGCAGGGCCCCAAAGGTTCGTGAAGGTCTTTAAGCACGGTGGAGCCGCGACGTCGTCAGCAGGGCTCAAGTGGCGGTTCAGGGTGAGTCTTCTTCGGTAGGGTCAGCCGCGATCCGATCAGCAGGGCTCTTGACTCCAGGATACAACTACTGCCCTGTTGTCGGGTCGCCCCAGATATAGGACGGGAGCCCTTTGATGTCCGGACCCGTGCGCCCGGAGGGGGCGGAGAGGCCGGGTAGGGAGCGGCCAGACGCCCAGCAGGAGAGGCGCCAGGCCCCAGAGAGCTGTGGAGCGATCACACCTAGGGGTGGAGAGACGGTAGGGGGTCCCATCGATACTGCCCTCCGCCGGGAGTGGAAAGGGCTCACGTGGTATTCCCCGGGCCAGGGGTTGGCGTCTCGATGTCGGGCCTCGCTGGGACCGAGGCCGGGTAGAGCAGGGTCATACAGGTGGTCACGTGGAGTGACGTGTAATCCAAGATGGAGGAGTCCCGATGTGCATGGGACCTCGTGCGGCTTAGTGCGGGGAAACAGGACCACGCCACGAGGCCGGCTCCCACAGTGTGTAGTAGAGCGTGAGTAGTAGAGAAAGCGAAGTAGAGAGTAGTGGAGAGTGAATAGTAGAGGGAGTAGAGAGAGAGAGTAGGAGAGAGTGAGTAGTAGAGAGTGAGTGGTAGAGAGTAGTAGAGTGAGTAGAAGAGAGGGAGTAGTAGAGAGTGGATAGTAGAGAGTGAGCAGTAGAGAATAGTAGCAAATGAGTAGTAGAGAGTGAGTAGTAGAGAGAGAGTAGTAGAGAGTAGTAGAGAGTGAGTAGTAGAGATTTAATAGTAGAGAGTAGTAGAGAGTGAGTAGTAGAGAGAGTAGTAGAGAGTGAGTAGTAGAGAGTGAGTAGTAGAGAGTAGTAGAGAGTGAGTAGAGAGTGAGTAGTAGAGAGTGAGTAGTAGAGTGAGTAGTAGAGAGTAGCGGAGAGTGAGTAGAGAGTGAGTAGTAGAGAGTAGTAGAGAGTGAGTAGTAGAGAAAGAGTAGTAGAGAGCAGTAGAGAGTGAGTAGTAGAGAGAGTAGTAGAGAGTGAGTAGTAGAGAGTGAGTAGTAGAGAGTGTAGTAGATAGTGAATAGTAGAGAGAGTAGTAGAGTAGTAGAGAGTAAGTAGTAGAGTGAGTAGTAGAGAGTAGAAGAGAGTGAGTAGCAGAGAGAGAGAGTAGTTGAGAGTGAGTAGTAGAGTGAGTAGTAGAGAGTAGTAGAGAAAGAATAGTAGAGAGTGAGTAGTAGAGTGAGTAGTAGAGTGGGTAGTAGAGTGAGTAGTAGAGAGTAGTAGAGAGTGTGTAGTAGAGCGAGTAGTAGAGTGAGTAGTAGAGTGAGTAGTACAGAGTGAGTAGTAGAGAGTAGTAGAGAGTGAGTAGTAGAGAGTGAGTAGTAGAGATTAGTAGAGTGAGTAGAAGAGAGTAGTAGAGAGTGAGTAGTAGAGAGTGAGTAGTAGAGAGTAGTAGAGAGTGAGTAGTAGAGAGTAGTAGAGTAGTAGAGTGAGTAGTAGAGTGAGTAGTAGAGAGTGAGTAGTAGAGAGTAAGTAGCAGAGAGTGAGTAGCAGAGAGAGAGTAGTAGAGAGTGAGTAGAGAGTGAGCAGTAGAGAGTGAGTAGTAGAGTGAGTAGTAGAGAGTAGTAAAGAGAGAGTAGTAGAGAGTGAGTAGTAGAGAGGAGGAGAGAGAGAGTAGTAGAGAGTGAGTAGTAGAGAGTAGTAGAGTAGTAGAGAGTGAGTAGTAGAGAGTGCATAGTAGAGTGAGTAGTAGAGTGAGTAGTAGAGTGAGTAGTAGAGTAGTAGGGAGAGAGTAGTAGAGAGTGAGTAGTAGAGAGTAATGGAGAGCGAGTGGTAGAGAGTAGTGGAGAGCGAGTAATAGAGAGTGTGTAGTAGAGAGTGTGTAGAGAGTGAGAAGAAGAGAGAGTAGTAGAGAGTGAGTAGTAGAGAGTAGTGGAGTGCATAGTAGAGTGAGTAGTAGATTGAGTAGTAGAGTGAGTATTAGAGTAGTAGAGAGTGCATAGTAGAGTGAGTAGTAGAGTAGTAGAGAGAGAGTAGTAGAGAGTGAGTAGTGGAGAGTAATGGAGAGCGAGTAGTAGAGAGTAGTGGAGAGCGAGTAATAGAGAGTGAGTAGTAGAGTGAGTAGTAGAGTGAGTAGTAGAGAGAGAGTAGTAGAGAGTAGTAGAGAGTGAGTAGTAGAGTAGTAGAGAGTGAGTGGTAGAGGGTAGAAGAGTGAGTAGTAGAGAGTAGTAGAGAGTGAGTAGAAGAGAGTGAGTAGTAGAGAGTAGTAGCGAGTGAGTAGTAGAGAGTGAGTAGTAGAGAGTGAGTAGTAGAGAGTGAGTGGTAGAGAGTAGTAGAGTGAGTAGTAGAGAGGGAATAGTAGAGAGTGGATAGTAGAGAGTGAGCAGTAGAGAATAGTAGCAAATGAGTAGTAGAGAGTGAATAGTAGAGAGAGAGTAGTAGAGAGTGAGTAGTAGAGATTGAATAGTAGAGAGTAGTAGAGAGTGAGTAGTAGAGAGAGTAGTAGAGAGTGAGTAGTAGAGTGAGTAGTAGAGAGTAGTGGAGAGTGAGTAGAGAGTGAGTAGTAGAGAGTGAGTAGTAGAGTGAGTAGTAGAGAGTGAATAGTAGAGAGTGAGAAGTAGAGAGAGTAGTAGATGGTAGTAGAGAGTAGTAGAGAGTGAGTAGTAGAGTGAGTAGTAGAGAGTAGTAGAGAGTGAGTAGTAGAGAAAGAGTAGTAGAGAGCAGTAGAGAGTGAGTAGTAGAGAGAGTAGTAGAGAGTGAGTAGTAGAGAGTGAGTAGTAGAGAGTGTAGTAGATAGTGAATAGTAGAGAGAGTAGTAGAGAGTAGTAGAGTAGTAGAGAGTAAGTAGTAGAGTGAGTAGTAGAGAGTAGTAGAGAGTGAGTAGCAGAGAGAGAGTAGTTGAGAGTGAGTAGTAGAGTGAGTAGTAGAGAGTAGTAGAGAAAGAATAGTAGAGAGTGAGTAGTAGAGTGAGTAGTAGAGTGGGTAGTAGAGTGAGTAGTACAGAGTAGTAGACAGTGTGTAGTAGAGCGAGTAGTAGAGTGAGTAGTAGAGTGAGTAGTACAGAGTGAGTAGTAGAGAGTAGTAGAGAGTGAGTAGTAGAGAGTGAGTAGTAGAGATTAGTAGAGTGAGTAGGAGAGAGTAGTAGAGAGTGAGTAGTAGAGAGTGAGTAGTAGAGAGTAGTAGAGAGTGAGTAGTAGAGAGTAGTAGAGTAGTAGAGTGAGTAGTAGAGTGAGTAGTAGAGAGTGAGTAGTAGAGAGTGAGAAGCAGAGAGTGAGTAGCAGAGAGAGAGTAGTAGAGAGTGAGTAGAGAGTGAGTAGTAGAGAGTGAGTAGTAGAGTGAGTAGTAGAGAGTAGTAAAGAGAGAGTAGTAGAGAGTGAGTAGTAGAGAGGAGGAGAGAGAGAGTAGTAGAGAGTGAGTAGTAGAGAGTAGTAGAGTAGTAGAGAGTGAGTAGTAGAGAGTGCATAGTATAGTGAGTAGTAGAGTGAGTAGTAGAGTGAGTAGTAGAGTAGTAGGGAGAGAGTAGTAGAGAGTGAGTAGTAGAGAGTAATGGAGAGCGAGTAGTAGAGAGTAGTGGAGAGCGAGTAATAGAGAGTGTGTAGTAGAGAGTGTGTGGAGAGTGAGAAGAAGAGAGAGTAGTAGAGAGTGAGTAGTAGAGAGTAGTGGAGTGCATAGTAGAGTGAGTAGTAGAGTGAGTAGTAGAGTGAGTAGTAGAGTAGTAGAGAGAGAGTAGTAGAGAGTGAGTAGTAGAGAGTAATGGAGAGCGAGTAGTAGAGAGTAGTGGAGAGCGAGTAATAGAGAGTGAGTAGTAGAGTGAGTAGTAGAGTGAGTAGAAGAGAGAGAGTAGTAGAGAGTGAGTAGTAGAGTAGTAGAGAGTGAGTGGTAGAGAGTAGAAGAGTGAGTAGTAGAGAGTAGTAGAGAGTGAGTAGGAGAGAGTGAGTAGTAGAGAGTATTAGCGAGTGAGTAGTAGAGAGTGAGTAGTAGAGAGTGAGTAGTAGAGAGTGAGTAGTAGAGAGTAGTGGAGAGAGTAGCAGAGAGTGCGTAGTAGAGAGTGAGTAGTAGAGAGTAGTAGAGAGTGAGTAGTAGAGAGTAGTAGAGTAGTAGAGTGAGTAGTAGAGTGAGTAGTAGAGAGTGAGTCGTAGAGAGTGTGTAGCGGAGAGTGAGTAGCAGAGAGAGAGTAGTAGTGAGTGAGTAGTAGAGTGAGTAGTAGATAGTGAGTAGTAGAGAGTAGTCGAGAGTAGCGGAGTGAGTAGTAGAGAGTAAATGTAAATGTAAATGTAAATGTAGTTGAGCTTATATAGCGCACAGCTACCCGCAGTGGGTTTCCCGGCGCTTGCTTAGGGAACCCGTCCTGGTATTCCCCTGTGAGATAGCAGGGTATCCACAAGGTGAAAGTCAGGCATCCCGCCGCGAGGGGCCGTTGTGGAGATTAAGCAAGCTATTGCCCAGAGTCGCAGAGTGTGAACCCGTGAGTCGAGGAGGCACCAGGGCGAGAATTATCGAGTCCGTGGAATTTTTTTTTAGCCCAAGACCCGCCGAGGCGGGGAATTGAACCCTGGTCCAGGACCGATCTCAGCTTCCGGGTCTGCCGCCTCTAACCCCTGAGCCACACTTCTCAGGTTCCTTCCTGATTCAATGGTCCAAGTTATAGTTAACACTATACATAGTCCAGCACATCTAGGAGAAAAAGCTATGCTAGACAGCATTCAACACATTTGGTTCAATAAACATTTACGAGCAGCAGCCAAACAAAAAGTCCGTACCTGTATGATCTGTTGCCAGTTCAACCCAGGAAAAAGTGTTCCCGTAGAACAGGGTGGATTTCATCCTCCTGATCACCCTTTTGAAGTCCTCCAGATGGATTATATCCAGATGGAACGATGTCGAGGATTCAAATATGTTCTCGTAGTTGTCTGCGCTCTGTCCCGTTGGACGGAGGCATACCCGGTTTCAGATTACACTGCCCCGACTACTGCCAAACAGTTAGTTCGAGAATTCTTCCCACGATACGGTTTACCACGTGTTGTCTACTCAGATAACGGCCAGCCGTTCTCATCCGAATTAATGAAACATGTTTCACTTCTGCTAGGATATCAGTGGAAATTCCACTGTGTTCGACACCCCGAGGCAGCAGGTCTCGTAGAAAGACATAATCAGATACTGAAAATCAGACTGTCCAAAATATGCAGAGAGAAAGGTGTCGACTGGATAGTAGCATTACCAGTTGCCCTCTTTTACATGAGAATGGTAGCACACTCTCGAACAGGGCTATCACCGTATGAGGTGATCTTCGGCAGACCACCAAATATGTGGGGGACGCCTATACCACGCAAAATAACTGATATTGACTGTAATATGCTGACAGATTACTTGGCTTCCTTGATGTCTGCACTACAATCTTGTCGTTCACAGGTTGCTGCAGCATTTCCCGACAACACTGAGGTGAAACCGCATGACATAGTCCCGGGGGATTTCGTGTTTGTGAAAAATTTCGACCGAAAGACTCAGCTGGAGCCCAGGTGGAAGACACCCAAGTTGGTTCTGCTGACCACAAGAACAGCCGTGAAGATCGAGGGCCGCAAGGGCTGGATTCATTCAAGTCATATCAAGAAATTTCATGGACAATCCTCGGATATAGACATTGTGCCCTGCACTCCCTCACAGACTGATTCAAAACTTCCTTTGGTTGAAAAGACTGAAACCGAACTCTACAAAGTTAAATTGAGGCCTAGAACGTCAGACGATTCGATTGTTTAAGTCCTCTCCTAGGTGAAGCGGTTGAATCTGTCTCTGACATGTATCCTCTAGACCTGAATCATGGACAGTCGCGAAAAATGATGAAACGACAGGCGTATTGTAAATCACTGCGTAGCCATTGCATTGTGACATTAATAATCTTGTTTTTCTTGAGTCTTTTAATAATTACTGCAAGTATATTGTTGCACATATATTACCCTATTGCCAGAAACGTTTACAATGTTACAGCAGAACATTCTTTTAGTGACTTACCCCCGCATGAATTGTCTTATAGACTTGCGCTGCGCAATAACACTTTCATTAGTATGTTACATCATTCCCATCAGACTAGTAATGCCACTAATTGTTGGGTGTGTGGCCGGCTCCCTCCCTATCAGAATTATGAAGGAGTCTTGCCATTCTTTCCGCACCCATTTACACATAATGGCTCCTGTGGAGCATGGTTTAGTTTAATCAATTCCATAGACTCAGACACAGCAGTTTACCAAGATCAGTGGGTATGGGGAAACCTGAACCTAGTTTTACTCAAGGTCTGCTACCCTGACAAGGAGGGTCGCCCCAAACGAACAGGAACTGATCTAGAAAATGAAGTATATGGATTAGGTAATTTTACACCTAATCTCATGATTCTAAATGTCGTATCCGAAGTTGAACTAGTCTTACCCACCATGTCAGTATTCCCAGCGAAGGGTGAATTGTGTGTAAGAAAGGTTGGTTCCATACATATGGGCCATAGTAAATGCACTACTACAGTAGAATTCAGTGATCAAGGCAAATCCTCGTTCAGAGCTTATCGCCACTCCTACTTTATATGTGGTCAGACTGCATATATGCGTCTACCTCCAGATTGGGATGGTACCTGCTACATTGCATTCCTTTTGCCACCTGTTTTCCTTGCTCCTCCTGATTATTACAGAAATATTCATTTAGTACACAACAGAGAGCGGAGAGATCTCCCTATTGTCGATTACACTGAAACAGCATGGGAAAAATACACAGATTTCAATAAAAGCATCTTTCCTTATATAGGTACTGTTACTAATAGTAAACTGATACGTAGATTAACTAGAACCCTTGAAGCAGTAGTGAATGAGACTATTTCCGCCTTAGGCAATTTAACGGAAGAGCAGTCTGCTATGCGGATTGTTGTGCTTCAAAATCGTCTTGTCCTTGACGTCATCCTGGCTGATAGGGGCGGAGCTTGTAGGGTCATCGGATCAAGCTGCTGCGTGTTCATACCAGAAAATTGGCCATCAGTATATAAAGCCATAACTCGCCTTCATGAGATTGTAAATCAGATACACCAGAACCCAGGCACTTGGACTTGGTCCAGTTGGTTTTGGAGTATGATATCAGCCTGGGGATGGAGAGTTCTATCTTTCCTAGGGATTGGCCTTCTCATACTATTCAGCTGCTGTCTATGTCTACAATGTGGACCAGCGATCTGTGGTCTGTGTACCACCTCGTGCATTCCACCACCAAGATTTCATTCGTCACGGAAGAAGAAAGAAGAACAAATGATGCTATATGAACAGATCAATGGATTAATGAAGATTGATATCTCTTGACGGGCAAGTAGGGGACAAGGAGGGAATGTGGAAATATGGATTTTTCTGGTCAGTTATGTCCCCTATCTTGGACCCCAACGGTTCTATGTGCATGTTACAAGTACATGTATGTTCCCTCCAGTTCCAGTTATGAAGACGCAAATACATGTGCGTCCACCGTCAACATGTCCTCTGTCAGATCCGCCATGAATAGGCCGGATATTCCATTCCTAAGTACGAAAGGCCACCGCCTTTATATGGTTCACTTATGCCATTTTACAGTCCAGGCAAGTAGGCCCTGATTCTGTCGTCAAACTCTTTTTGCCTTCTGCCTCTGAAAGCTCCAGTCTGAGCCTGCATCTGTGACCATGAACTTTGTCTCATTCTCTGCGCGGCTCACGAAGCCTGACATCAGCCTATTCTCTGCCAAGAACTGTATTTCACCTTCGAGTTATCTGCTTCCCCCTCAGCCGATGCATTCCTGCCTAGTAGTTTAAATAAACATTCTCCCGGCCACCGAGCAAAAAGCCCGGCTTCTCTGCCCTTATGCAAGTAATTCATAGTCCTGTTACTATGGAAGATTCCTGCCCTCGCATTTAGTGTAGAGAGTAGTAGAGAGAGAGTAGTAGAGAGTGAGAAGTAGAGAGTAGTAGAGAGAGAGTAGTAGTGAGTGAGTAGTAGAGAGTAGTGGAGTAGTAGAGAGTGAGTAGTAGAGAGTAGTAGAGAGTGTGTAGTAGAGTGAGTAGTAGAGTGAGTGGTAGAGAGTAGTAGAGAGAGAGTAGTAGAGAGTGAGTAGTAGAGAGTAGTGGAGAGCTAGTAGTAGAGAGTAGTGGAGAGCGAGTAGTAGGGAGTGTGTAGTAGAGGGTGCGTAGTAGAGAGTGAGTAGTAGAGAGTGAGAGGTAGAGAGAGTAGTAGAGAGCAGTAGAGAGGGAGTAGTAGAGTGAGTGGTAGAGAGTAGTAGAGTGAGTAGTAGAGAGTAGTAGAGAGTGAGTAGTAGAGAGTGCGTAGTAGAGAGTAGTAGCGAGTGAGTAGTAGAGAGAGAGTAGTAGAGAGTAGTAGAGAGTGAGTAGTAGAGATTGAATAGTAGAGAGTAGTAGAGAGTGAGTAGTAGAGAGAGTAGTAGAGAGTGAGTAGTAGAGAGTAGTGGAGTGTGAGTAGAGAGTGAGTAGTAGAGAGTAAGTAGTAGAGTGAGTAGTAGAGAGTAGTAGAGAGTAGTTGAGAGTGAGTAGTAGAGAGTGAGAAGTAGAGAGAGTAGTAGAGAGTAGTAGAGAGTGAGTAATAGAGTGAGTAGTAGAGAGTAGTAGAGAGCGAGTAGTATAGAGTAAGTAGTAGAGAGTAGTAGAGAGTGAGCAGTAGAGAGAGTAGTAAAGAGTAGTAGAGAGTGAGTAGTAGAGAGTGAGTAGTAGAGAGTAGTAGAGCGTGAGTAGTAGAGTGAGTAGTAGAGAGTAGTACAGAGTGAGTAGTAGAGTGAGTAGTAGCGAGTAGTATAGACCAATTAGTAGAGAGTGTGTAGTAGAGAGTGAGTAGTAGAGAGTGAGTAGCAGAGAGTGAGTAGCAGAGAGTGAGTAGCAGAGAGAGAGTAGTTAAAATTGAGTAGTAGAGTGAGTAGTGGAGAAAGAGTAGTAGAGAGTGAGTAGTAGAGAGTGAGTAGTAGAGTGAGTAGTAGAGAGTAGTGGAGTGTGAGTAGACAGTGAGTAGTAGAGAGTAAGTAGTAGAGAGTAGTAGAGAGTAGTTGAGAGTGAGTAGTAGAGAGTGAAAAGTACAGAGAGTAGTAGAGAGTAGTAGAGAGTGAGTAGTAGAGTGAGTAGTAGAGAGTAGTAGTGAGCGAGTAGTAGAGAGTGAGTAGTAGAGAGTAGTAGAGAGTGAGCAGTAGAGAGAGTAGTAAAGAGTAGTAGAGAGTGAGTAGTAGAGAGTGAGTAGTAGAGAGTAGTAGAGCGTGAGTAGTAGAGTGAGTAGTAGAGAGTAGTACAGAGTGAGTAGTAGAGTGAGTAGTAGAGAGTAGTAGAGAGTAGTAGAGAGTAGTAGAGAGCGAGTAGTATAGACCAATTAGTAGAGAGTGTGTAGTAGAGAGTGAGTAGTAGAGAGTAGTAGAGAGTGAGTAGTAGAGAGTGAGTAGCAGAGAGTGAGTAGCAGAGAGAGAGTAGTTAAAAGTGAGTAGTAGAGTGAGTAGTGGAGAAAGAGTAGTAGAGAGTGAGTAGTAGAGAGTGAGTAGTAGAGTGAGTAGTAGAGAGTAGTGGAGTGTGAGTAGACAGTGAGTAGTAGAGAGTAAGTAGTAGAGTGAGTAGTAGAGAGTAGTAGAGAGTAGTTGAGAGTGAGTAGTAGAGAGTGAGAAGTACAGAAAGTAGTAGAGAGTAGTAGAGAGTGAGTAGTAGAGTGAGTAGTAGAGAGTAGTAGAGAGCGAGTAGTAGAGAGTGAGTAGTAGAGAGTAGTAGAGAGTGAGCAGTAGAGAGAGTAGTAAAGAGTAGTAGAGAGTGAGTAGTAGAGAGTGAGTAGTAGTGAGTAGTAGAGCGTGAGTAGTAGAGTGAGTAGTAGAGAGTAGTACAGAGTGAGTAGTAGAGTGAGTAGTAGAGAGTAGTAGAGAGTACTAGAGAGCGAGTAGTATAGACCAATTAGTAGAGAGTTTGTAGTAGAGAGTGAGTAGTAGAGAGTAGTAGAGAGTGAGTAGTAGAGAGTGAGTAGCAGAGAGTGAGTAGCAGAGAGAGAGTAGTTAAAAGTGAGTAGTAGAGGGAGTAGTGGAGAAAGAGTAGTAGAGAGTGAGTAGTAGAGAGTGAGTAGTAGAGTGAGTAGTAGAGAGTAGTGGAGTGAGAGTAGAGAGTGAGTAGTAGAGAGTAAGTAGTAAAGTGAGTAGTAGAGAGTAGTAGAGAGTAGTTGAGAGTGAGTAGTAGAGAGTGAGAAGTAGAGAGAGTAGTAGAGAGTAGTAGAGAGTAGTAGAGAGTGAGTAGTAGAGTGAGTAGTAGAGAGTAGTAGAGAGTGAGTAGTAGAGAGTGAGTAGTAGAGAGTAGTAGAGAGTGAGCAGTAGAGAGAGTAGTAAAGAGTAGTAGAGGGTGAGTAGTAGAGAGTGAGTAGTAGAGAGTAGTAGAGCATGAGTAGTAGAGTGAGTAGTAGAGAGTAGTACAGAGTGAGTAGTAGAGTGAGTAGTAGAGTGAGTAGTAGAGAGTAGTAGAGAGCGAGTAGTATAGACCAATTAGTAGAGAGTGTGTAGTAGAGAGTGAGTAGTAGAGAGTAGTAGAGAGTGAGTAGTAGAGAGTGAGTAGCAGAGAGTGAGTAGCAGAGAGAGAATAGTTAAAAGTGAGTAGTAGAGTGAGTAGTGGAGAAAGAGTAGTAGAGAGTGAGTAGAGTGACTAGTAGAGAGTAGTAGAGAGTGAGTAGTAGAGTGAGTAATAGAGTGAGTAGTAGAGTGAGTAGTAGAGAGTGAGTAGTAGAGAGTAGTAGAGAGTGAGTAGTAGAGAGTGACTGGTAGAGATTAGTAGAGTGAGTAGTAGAGAGTGAGTAGTAGAGAGTGAGTAGTAGAGAGTGAGTAGTAGAGAGTGAGTAGTAGAGAGTAGTAGAGAGTAAATAGTAGAGAGTAGTAGCGAGTGAGTAGTAGAGAGTGAGTAGTAGGGAAAGAGTAGTAGAGAGTAGTAGAGAGTGAGTAGTAGAGATTGAATAGTAGAGAGTAGTAGAGAGTGATTAGTAGACAGCGTAGTAGAGAGTAGTAGAGAGTGATTAGTAGAGAATAGTAGCAAATGAGTAGTAGAGAGTGAGTAGTAGAGAGAGAGTAGTAGAGAGTAGTAGAGAGTGAGTAGTAGAGATTGAATAGTAGAGAGCAGTAGAGAGTGAGTAGTAGAGAGAGTAGTAGAGAGTGAGTAGTAGAGAGTGAGTAGTAGAGAGTAGTAGAGAGTGAGTAGAGAGTGAGTAGTAGAGAGTGTGTAGTAGAGTGAGTAGTAGAGAGTAGCGGAGAGTGAGTAGAGAGTGAGTAGTAAAGAGTGAGTAGTACAGTGAGTAGTAGAGAGTGAATAGTAGAGAGTGAGAAGTAGAGAGAGTAGTAGAGAGTAGTAGAGAGTAGTAGAGAGTGAGTAGTAGAGTGAGTAGTAGAGAGTAGTAGAGAGTGAGTAGTAGAGAAAGAGTAGTAGAGAGCAGTAGAGAGTGAGTAGTAGAGAGAGTAGTAGAGAGTGAGTACTAGAGAGTGAGTAGTAGAGAGTGTAGTAGATAGTGAATAGTAGAGAGAGTAGTAGAGAGTAGTAGAGTAGTAGAGAGTAAGTAGTAGGGTGAGTAGTAGAGAGTAGTAGAGAGTGAGTAGCAGAGAGAGAGTAGTTGAGAGTGAGTAGTAGAGTGAGTAGTAGAGAGTAGTAGAGAAAGAATCGTAGAGAGTGAGTAGTAGAGTGAGTAGTAGAGTGGGTAGTAGAGTGAGTAGTAGAGAGTAGTAGACAGTGTGTAGTAGAGCGAGTAGTAGAGTGAGTAGTAGAGTGAGTAGTACAGAGTGAGTAGTAGAGAGTAGTAGAGATTGAGTAGTAGAGAGTGAGTAGTAGAGATTAGTAGAGTGAGTAGTAGAGAGTAGTAGAGAGTGAGTAGTAGAGAGTGAGTAGTAGAGAGTAGTAGAGAGTAGTAGAGTAGTAGAGTGAGTAGTAGAGTGAGTAGTAGAGAGTGAGTAGTAGAGAGTGAGTAGCAGAGAGTGAGTAGAAGAGAGAGAGTAGTAGAGAGTGAGTAGAGAGTGAGTAGTAGAGAGTGAGTAGTAGAGAGTAGTAGAATAGTAGAGAGTGAGTAGTAGAGAGTGCATAGTAGAGTGAGTAGTAGAGTGAGTAGTAGAGTGAGTTGTAGAGTAGTAGGGAGAGAGTAGTAGAGAGTGAGTAGAAGAGAGTAATGGAGAGCGAGTAGTAGAGAGTAGTGGAGAGCGAGTAATAGAGAGTGTGTAGTAGAGTGAGTAGTAGAGTGAGTAGTAGAGTGAGTTGTAGAGTAGTAGGGAGAGAGTAGTAGAGAGTGAGTAGTAGAGAGTAATGGAGAGCGAGTAGTAGAGAGTAGTGGAGAGCGAGTAATAGAGAGTGTGTAGTAGAGAGTGTATAGAGAGTGAGAAGAAGAGAGAGTAGTAGAGAGTGAGTAGTAGAGAGTAGTGGAGTGCATAGTAGAGTGAGTAGTAGAGTGAGTAGTAGAGTGAGTGTTAGAGTAGTAGAGAGTGCATAGTAGAGTGAGTAGTAGAGTGAGTAGTAGAGTGAGTAGTAGAGTAGTAGAGAGAGAGTAGTAAAGAGTGAGTAGTAGAGAGTAATGGAGAGCGAGTAGTAGAGAGTAGTGGAGAGCGAGTAATAGAGAGTGAGTAGTAGAGTGAGTAGTAGAGTGAGTAGTAGAGAGAGAGTAGTATAGAGTAGTAGAGAGTGAGTAGTAGAGTAGTAGAGAGTGAGTGGTAGAGAGTAGAAGAGTGAGTGGTAGAGAGTAGTAGAGAGTGAGTAGAAGAGAGTGAGTAGTAGAGAGTAGTAGCAAGTGAGTAGTAGAGAGTGAGTAGTAGAGAGTGAGTAGTAGAGAGTAGTGGAGAGAGTAGCAGAGAGTGCGTAGTAGAGAGTGAGTAGTAGAGAGAGTAGTAGAGAATGAATAGTAGAGAGTGAGAAGTAGAGAGAGTAGTAGAGAGTGAGTAGTAGAGAGTGAGTAGTAGAGAGTGTAGTAGATAGTGAATAGTAGAGAGAGTAGTAGAGAGTAGTAGAGTAGGAGAGAGTAAGTAGTAGAGTGAGTAGTAGAGAGTAGTAGAGAGTGAGTAGCAGAGAGAGAGTAGTTGAGAGTGAGTAGTCGAGTGAGTAGTAGAGAGTAGTAGAGAGTGAGTAGTAGAGAAAGAGTAGTAGAGAGCAGTAGAGAGTGAGTAGTAGAGAGAGTAGTAGAGAGTGAGTAGTAGAGAGTGAGTAGTAGAGAGTGTAGTAGATAGTGAATAGTAGAGAGAGTAGTAGAGAGTAGTTGAGTAGTAGAGAGTAAGTAGTAGAGTGAGTAGTAGAGAGTAGTAGAGAGTGATTAGCAGAGAGAGAGTAGTTGAGAGTGAGTAGTAGAGTGAGTAGTAGAGAGTAGTACAGAAAGAATAGTAGAGAGTGAGTAGTAGAGTGATGTTGGACCCGGCCTCGTGGCGTGGTCTTAACCCTCTTGGATTGTGCTCGTCCCCCCGCACCGGCCTACACGGACCGCCCTTTCAGGCCGCCAGGGACCCCTCCTCCCTTCGAGGCCCCCTTTGGATTGTACCCGTTTTCCTACACCCGCCTCAGCGGCCCCCTTTTCCAGGCCGCACCGGGACCCCTCATCCCTGCGGGGTCACCCCCATGCTTGCTCCACGCGCCAGCCCACGCAGCCCGGCTCCCTCCGGCCTCGGCCCCAGCGAAGCCCCGACATCGAGGCACCAAGATCTGGCCAGGGGGCACCGCATGGCCACTTCACCACTCCCGGAGGAGGAGAGTTTCGATGGGACCCCCACCGTCCCTCAACACCTAGGTGCGATCGTCCTCCGGCCTCCCAGGGCCTGGCGCCTCTCCCGCTGGGCGTCTGGCCTCTCCCAGCCCGGCCTCTCCGCCCCCCCCAGGCGCAAGGGTCCGGATATCAAAGGGCTCCAGACCTATATCTGGGGCAACCCCGCAATGGGACAGTAGTTGTATCCCGGAGTCAAGAGCCCTGCTGATGGAATTGCGGCTGACCCTACGGAGAAGAACTCTTGCTTGACACTATACCACGAGCCCTGCTGACTGCGTCGCGGCACCACCTTATTGAGACAAGGAACCTCACGGAACATCGGGGCCCTGCTGACGCTGTCGCGGCCCAACCTTGCTGAAACCTCCCCCAGAGCCCTGCTGACGTCGTCGCGGCTCGAGCTGAAACACCTTAAGAGCTCTGCTGACCTAGTCGCGGCTCCAGCTCCACGAACTGATCGTCAGAGCCCTGCTGACGCCGTCGCGGCTCGATCCCTCCGAGACCCGGAGTTCCCCCCAGCTTGAGGATCAAGAACTGGGCCTAAGGTACCCTCGTACCCAACTGCTACTAAAGACTGTCCCACTACCCCGTCCCTACCAAAGATTTTGAGACTCTTGCGGATCCCTCGATCCCCCCTTGTATATATCGATAACCGTAACTTCCTAAACGCTGATAAAGAATTGCTCGTCTTGATAAACATCCTCGAGTCCTGTGTGGTGGTGTTACTGTGCTAGTACGGTGTAGGAGAAGGACCTCTCCTAGGAGGCTTCTCAGCAGCGCTCGGCTACTTCATACAGTGTGGGGGCCCCCCCTGGGTGGTCTCTCCGACTCCCCCGAGGTCCGCCTTCCAACAAGTGAGTAGTAGAGTGGGTAGTAGAGTGAGTAGTAGAGAGTAGTAGACAGTGTGTAGTAGAGCGAGTAGTAGAGTGAGTAGTAGAGTGAGTAGTACAGAGTGAGTAGTACAGAGTGAGTAGTAGAGAGTAGTAGAGAGTGAGTAGTAGAGAGTGAGTAGTAGAGATTAGTCGAGTGAGTAGTAGAGAGTAGTAGAGAGTGAGTAGTAGAGAGTGAGTAGTAGAGAGTAGTAGAGAGTGAGTAGTAGAGAGTAGTAGAGTAGTAGAGTGAGTAGTAGAGTGAGTAGTAGAGAGTGAGTAGTAGAGAGTGAGTAGCAGAGAGTGAGTAGCAGAGAGAGAGTAGTAGAGAGTGAGTAGAGAGTGAGTAGTAGAGAGTGAGTAGTAGAGTGAATAGTAGAGAGTAGTAAAGAGAGAGTAGTAGAGAGTGAGTAGTAGAGAGGAGGAGAGAGAGAGTAGTAGAGAGTGAGTAGTAGAGAGTAGTAGAGTAGTAGAGAGTGAGTAGTAGAGAGTGCATAGTAGAGTGAGTAGTAGAGTGAGTAGTAGAGTGAGTAGTAGAGTAGTAGGGAGAGAGTAGTAGAGAGTGAGTAGTGGAGAGTAACGGGGAGCGAGTAGTAGAGAGTAGTGGAGAGCGAGTAATAGAGAGTGTGTAGTAGAGAGTGTGTAGAGAGTGAGAAGAAGAGAGAGTAGTAGAGAGTGAGTAGTAGAGAGTAGTGGAGTGCATAGTAGAGTGAGTAGTAGAGTGAGTAGTAGAGTGAGTATTAGAGTAGTAGAGAGTGCATAGTAGAGTGAGTAGTAGAGTGAGTAGTAGAGTGAGTAGTAGAGTAGTAGAGAGAGAGTAGTAGAGAGTGAGTAGTAGAGAGTAATGGAGAGCGAGTAGTAGAGAGTAGTGGAGAGCGAGTAATAGAGAGTGAGTAGTAGAGTGAGTAGTAGAGTGAGTAGTAGAGAGAGAGTAGTAAAGAGTAGTAGAGAGTGAGTAGTAGAGTAGTAGAGAGTGAGTGGTAGAGAGTAGAAGAGTGAGTAGTAGAGAGTAGTAGAGAGTGAGTAGAAGAGAGTGAGTAGTAGAGAATAGTAGCGAGTGAGTAGTAGAGAGTGAGTAGTAGAGAGTGAGTAGTAGAGAGTAGTGGAGAGAGTAGCAGACAGTGCGTAGTAGAGAGTGAGTAGTAGAGAGTAGTAGAGAGTGAGTAGTAGAGAGTAGTAGAGTAGTAGAGTGAGTAGTAGAGTGAGTAGTAGAGAGTGAATAGTAGAGAGTGAGTAGCGGAGAGTGAGTAGCAGAGAGAGAGTAGTAGTGAGTGAGTAGTAGAGTGAGTAGTAGATAGTGAGTAGTAGAGAGTAGTCGAGAGTAGTAGAGTGAGTAGTAGAGAGTAGTAGAGAGAGAGTAGTAGAGAGTGAGAAGTAGAGAGTAGTAGAGAGAGAGTAGTAGTGAGTGAGTAGTAGAGAGTAGTGGAGTAGTAGAGAGTGAGTAGTAGAGAGTAGTAGAGAGTGTGTAGTAGAGTGAGTAGTAGAGTGAGTGGTAGAGAGTAGTAGAGAGAGAGTAGTAGAGAGTGAGTAGTAGAGAGTAGTGGAGAGCTAGTAGTAGAGAGTAGTGGAGAGCAAGTAGTAGGGAGTGTGTAGTAGAGAGTGTGTAGTAGAGAGTGAGTAGTAGAGAGTGAGAGGTAGAGAGAGTAGTAGAGAGCAGTAGAGAGTGAGTAGTAGAGTGAGTGGTAGAGAGTAGTAGAGTGATGTTGGAGGGAGGACCACCGGGGAGTCAGGGGGCCCACTCCGGGGCACCTTTCTTCTGCAAAGTTATAGCCGAGCACCGCTGAGAAGCCTCCTAGGAGAGGTCTTTCTCCTATGATCGTACTAGGCCCAGTAACACCACCACACAGGACTCCGTATCAGTTGCTTATCTAGGTACTTTATCAATAGTAGCACATTCGAAATATTTACAGGGGGATCGAGAGTTCCAGAAAGAGTCTCAATGTCTTTGTAGGGACAGGGTAGCGGGACAGTCTTAGTACCAGCCTGGTACGGGGAAGCTCTGCGCCAGACTATGCGTTGGGCCGAAGGTGGCTCCGGGGACCGGAGCGGCAGGTGCTGGTCTCAAAGCAGCTCGGACGTGGAGAGCCGCGACGGGGTCTGCAGGGCTCGGGTGGTAGTTCCGCTTGGGTCGAGCCGCGACACAGTCAGCAGGGCTCCGGTGGCAGGTCCGCTTCGGTCGAGCCGCAACGAGGTCAGCTGGGCTCTGATAGAAAGTTCAACAAGGTCGGGCCGCGACAGCGTCAGCAGGGCCCCAAGGGTTCGTGAAGGTCTTTAAGCACGGTGGAGCCGCGACGTAGTCAGCAGGGCTCAGAGCGTGGTTCCAGGATGTGTCTTTCTCCGTAGGGTCAGCCGCGATCCGATCAGCAGGGCTCTTGACTCCGGGATACAACTGCTGTCCTGTTGCAGGGTCGCCCCAGATATAGGTCTGGAGCCCTTTGATGTCCGGACCCTTGCGCCCGGGGGGGCGGAGAGGCCGGGTCGGGAGCGGCCATATGCTCAGCAGGAGAGGCGCCAGGCCCATGAGAGCTGTGGGGCGATCGCACCTAGGTGTGGGAGGACGGTTGGGGGTCCCATCGATACTGCCCTCCGCCGGGAGTGGGGAAGTGTTCACGTGGTACCCCCTGGCCAGTTGTTGGTGCCTTGATGTCGGGGCTTGCTGGGGCCGAGGCCGGGTTGAGCGGGGTCACGTGGGCTGGTGCGCAGAGTCACGTACAATCCAAAATGGAGGAGCCCCGAGGTGCAGGGGACCTCGTGCGGCTTGGCGAGGGGGAACAGGACCACGCCACGAGGCCGGCTCCAACAAGCGTCCCCCCCAGCTGAAGGCAGGGAGAGTCACCCATCTCCTTGGGGGTTCTCCTCGCCGAGGCGGAAGAATCTGGATAGGCCGTCGGCATTGGCGTGGTCGTTGCCGGGCCGGTGCTCTACGGTGAAGTCCATCCCTTGCAGCGAGATGGACCATCGCAACAATTTGGGGTTCTCGCCCCGCATCTGCATTAGCCACCGCAGGGGCCGGTGGTCAGTCTGGACTCGGAAGTGGGTGCCAAAAAGGTAGGGCCGGAGCTTTTTGAGAGCCCATACCACGGCGAAGGCCTCCCGCTCGATGGTGCTCCACCTCTGTTCTCGGGGCAGCAGTCGGCGGCTGATGAAGGCCACAGGTCTGTCGAGGCCCTCGGTGTCCATCTGGGAGAGGACCGCCCCAACCCCCTACTCCGAGGCATCTGTCTGAACCACGAATTCCTTGCCGTAGTCAGGGGCCTGTAGTACAGGGGCAGCGCACATTGCCGCCTTGAGGGTTTCAAAAGCGGTCTGACAGCGGGGCGTCCAGTGCACCGTTTTGGGCTGCTTTTTGGAAGTGAGCTCCGTGAGGGGGCCCACAATACTGCCATAGTCTTTGATAAATCGCCGGTAGTAGCCTGTGAGGCCTAAGAAGGCCCGGACAGCGGTTTGGGTGGCGGGGGGCTCCCACGCCTGGATGGCATCGACCTTCAACTGGAGGGGCGCCACCTGGCCACTCCCCACCTGATGGCCCAGATAGGTCACTGATCCTTGACCGATCTGGCACTTGCTGGCCTTAATCGTGAGCCCGGCCCTTTGGAGAGCGGCCAGGACTTCTCTGAGGTGTCCTAGGTGCGCGGCCCAGTGGTTGCTGAAGACTGCAATGTTGTCTAAGTAGGCCGCGCTGAAGGCTTCTAGTCCGGCCCGGACCTTGTTCACCAGTCTCTGGAAGGTCGCTGGGGCGTTCTTCATACCGAAGGGCATCACCCGAAAGTGGTAGTGCCCATCGGGGGTGGAGAAGGCGGATCGTTCCTGGGCGCCGGGGTGAGCCTGATCTGCCAGTACCCAGCGGTGAGATCAAAAGTGCTTAGGTAGCGGGTGGCCCCTAAGCGGTCGATCAGCTCGTCTGCCCGTGGCAGGGGGTGGGCATCGGTCTTGGTGATTGCGTTTAGGCCCCTGTAGTCCACACAAAATCTGAGTTCCGGGGGGGTGCCGGGGGAGGCGGCCTTCGGCACCAAGACCACAGGGCTGGCCCACGGGCTGTCGGATGGCTCGATGACTCCAAGGGCGAGCATCTTGGAGACCTCCGTTTGTATGCAGGCTCGGACCCGGTCAGGCACTCTGTAGGGTTGCAGCGGCTGCCGGCAGTCTTGGCGCTGTTCTGGGGTCAGGGTGGTGGAGAGTTTGACGCCCTCCAGGGAGCCGTCTTGGTCCGAGGACCCCAGGGGGTCGGGTAGGGGCTCGGAGTCGCTTTCGCCCCCATCGTCGGTAGCCAGCAGCAGGCTTAGTTCGGTTCGGGCAAAGTGGGGCTTGAGCCGGTTGGCGTGTAGGACCCGGAGGGGGTTCCTTGGGGACTCCATGTTGACCAAGTAGGTGACGGGGCTCTTCTTCTCAACCACCTTGAAGGGCCCGGTCCTTCTGTCCTGAAGGGCGCAGGGGTCCACGGGCGACATGACCCAGACTTGCTGGCCCGGCTCGAACTCGATGGTCGAGGCATTTTCGTCATACCAGCGTTTCATGTCTTCTTGGCTGGCTTCGAGGTTAGCTTTTGCCAGGGCCCAGAACTTCCGAGTCTGGTTCCGCAGGGTCAAGAGGTACCTGTAGACGTCGGGGGGGGCATCTTGGACGCTCGCCTCCCAGCCCTCGTTGACCAGGCTGAGGGGCCCTCTGACGGGGTGCCCATACAACAGTTCGAAGGGGCTGAAGCCCAGGGATTTCTGTTGAACCTCTCGATAGGCGAACAGGAGGCATGGCAGCAGGACGTCCCATCTCCTCCTCAGGGGCTCTTCCAGGCCCTTGATCATTCCTTTCAAGGTTCTGTTGAACCGCTCGACCAGTCCGTTCCCCTGGGGGTGGTAAGGGGTGGTGAACTTGTAGGTGACCCCACATTGTTGCCAGAGGGATCTCATGTATTTCGAGATGAAGTTCGTACCCCTGTCGCTCACCACTTCTCGGGGGAACCCCACCCTGGAGAAAATGCCCATCAGGGCCCGGCCCACCACTGGAGCTGTCACAGTTCGGAGGGGGGTGGCCTCTGGGTTTCGGGTGGCGTGGTCGACCAGTACCAGGATGAAGCGGTGGCCCAGGGCGGTTCGGGGGTCGAGGGGCCCCACGATGTCGATCCCTACCCATTCGAACGGGGTGTGGACAGCTGGAAATGGTTGGAGGGGGGCTTTGACTCGACCCCCAGTCTTCCCGCTGGCTTGGCAGGTCTGGCAGGACCGGCAGTGGTGGTCCACGTCTCTCCGCATTTGGGGCCAATAAAAATGGGTCACCAAGCGGCTGTAGGTCTTGTCTCGCCCGAGGTGTCCAGCGAGGGGCACGTCATGCGCCAGGTTCAGGAGGAACTCTCGGAATCGGAGGGGAACCACCAACATACGGCCGGCTCCTAGTTCGGCGACTTTTTGTTCGCTATATAACAAGTCATTGTCCCAATAGATCCAGTGGGTTCCCGTGGGGTCCCCCATGGCCTGGGCGGCCGCTTGCTGTCGCGCCCCCTCGAGGGACGGGCAGGCCTTCTGTTCTTGTTGGAACTGTTCGCGGGTTGGGCCCCCGTCGTGGCGCCACTGGGCCAGCTCTGGGATCTCGCTGAGGGAGGCGGCCTCGTCGGGGGAAAGTTCGGATGGCCCGGCCTCATCGTCAGGCTCCTCCGTGCCGGAGGAGGGTGGCAGTTCTGGACCCGCAGGCTCGACGGGGGCCGCTGCAGTGGCTGGTTGGGCGGTCACGGACCGGGTGGTGGTGCAGGCCCATTCGGGCAGCCCTAGCATCCCCAGATGCTCTCGGCGCTCCACCTGGGCCCAGGGGGAGCTCTCCAGGTCGTTCCCCAGGAGGCAGTCCACTGGAGCGTCGTCGCGGACAGTTACTTTCAGGGTGCCTGACACTCCTCCCCACTCGAAGGGGATCCGGGCCATCCGGCAGATGCTTTCGGTGTTGTCCGCTGTGGGAGCCGGCCTCGTGGCGTGGTCCTGTTTCCCCGCGCTAAGCCGCACGAGGTCCCATGCACCTCGGGGCTCCTCCATTTTGGACTATACGTCACTCCACGTGACCACATGCGTGACCCCGCTTCACCCGGCCTCTGTCCCAGCGAGGCCCGACATCAAGGCACCAACCCCTGGCCCGGGGGATACCACGTGAACCCTTCTCACTCCCGGCGGAGGGCAGTATCGATGGGACCCCCAACCGTCCTTCCACACCTAGGTGCCATCGCTCCACAGCTCTCTGGGGCCTGGCGCCTCTCCTGCTGGGCGTCTGGCCACTCCCTACCCGGCTTCTCCGCCCCTCCGGGTGCAAGGGTCCGGACATCAAGGGCTCCAGTCCTATATCTGGACGACCCGACAACAGGACAGTAGTTGTATCCTGGAGTCAAGAGCCCTGCTGATCGGATCGCGGCTGACCCTACGGAGGAAGACTCTGCCTGAAACTACCTGCTGAGCCCTGCTGACGACGCCGCGGCTCCCTCGTACTTACAAGACCTTTACGAACCTTTGGGGCCCTGCTGACGCCGGCGCGGCCCGACCTTGTGAACTTGCCATCAGAGCCCAGCTGACCTCGTCGCGGCTCGACCCAAGCGGAACTACCACCCGAGCCCTGCAGATGCCGTCGCGGCTCCCCACGTCCGAGCCGCTCTGAGACCAGCACTCAAGGTCTGGCGCAGAGCCCTCCCGTACCTGGTTGGTACTGAGACTGTCCCGCTACCCTATTCCTTTCGAGACATTGAGACTCTTACTGGATCCCTCGATCCCACTGTAAATATTGAACGTACTACTTTTTGATAAAGAACCAAGTCAAGCAACCGATATTGAGTCCTGTGTGGTGGTGTTACTGGGCCTAGTACGATCATAGGAGAAGGACCTCCCTGCAGGGGGTTCGCAGCGGCGCTCGGCGATACTTGGGCGGTAGGAAGGTGCCCCGGAATAGTCTCCCCGACTCCCCGGTGGTCCTCCCTCCAACATTTGGTGGCCAGCGACGGGATCCGAGCCAGACGCAATCGTACAGGCAAGTAACGCACCCACTACCTGACCAGACGGAAAAAGAAAAAGGGAACCATGGACGGCCAAGAAGCAACCGTGGCCGCAATCTTCCAGCTGGAAAAACTGGAAGAATACACCCACAAAGAACTCAAACAATTCTGCAAAGACAAAGGGATCGCAACCACAGGATTGGGCACCAAGGAAGAGATGCAGAAAGCCCTGAAAGCCTGGACAGAACCCGAGACCACTCCACCCCGAGCCGAAGGGACCTCGGCCCGGGACGGAAACCTGCCGACCCCAACCCCGACAGATGGGGGCCGAGCCGACCCAGAGACCAGCCTTTCCCCCGAAGAAATACGAGAACGGGAGAGGGTCCGGACACACGAAATGGACCTCGCCCGACTCCGGCTGGACGGTGAGCTCCTACTGGCGGAGAAGAAGATAGCCTTGGAGCAACTACGGCTGCAAGAGGAAATCGAGGAAAAGAAACGGCGTCGGGAACTAGAGGAGAGACGGCTAACCCTCGAGCACGAAAGGAGCCTTAAGGAACTTAAACTCAAAGCTAAAACGGGGGAGACCAGCAACCCCGGAACCCGGGACGCTCTGCCCCTGACCGAGCCAAAGGTTCACATCCCCAAGGATGTCGTCAAAGAGTACTATAAAAATGACGACATCCAGCAATGGTTCCGAGCGTACGAAGTAGCCATGACCTCCCATCGGGTACCCCGGAATGATTGGGGTGCCGGCCTATGGAGGAGGTTCCTCAGCGAAGGCCGGGATACCCTGCTGCAACTCCCGGACGCGGTGATGACATCATACGACCACATGAAGGAAGCCCTACTCACACGCTACGGACTATCAGCCGAGATGTACCGGCAGCGCTTCTGGGACTGCAAGAAGCTCCCCGGTACCACATGGGTCGAATACGTGGACTTCTTCAGCCGAGCGTTGGAAGGTTGGATAAAAGGAAGCAAGGTCACCTCATACAATGAACTGTTCGACCTCATTGTCTGGGAGCACCTCGCCAACAACTGCTTTGTTGAACTAAGGCAACACCTCCTGGACAGTAAACTGACCGAGCCCCGGAAGCTCGCCGCCGAAGCAGACCGATGGGTCAACACCCGGGTCCCCCGGAACCCAGTGGGGGACTATCCACGGAGTACCACGGGACCTACCCGCCAGCGAGGCGGAGGAGGGGGGTCCCACCGCAATCGAGAATTCCCGGCCGGGCCGCCCAGAAGCCCGCCACGAGGTCAAGCCACCAACCACACTTCCCCGACCCAGGGCCGAAGGGGGACCCCTGTCGCACGGCCTGGACCACGACCGACAGTGACCTGCTTCGGCTGTCAGCAGACCGACCACTATGCGAGCGACCCGGCCTGCCCCATGAACTGACGGAACGGGGACACTGGGCCCCCTCCCCGACAAATAGCCGCCGCAGCCCTGGGGGAGGGAGAAGACGAGGAGGAAAACCACGACGACGGGTCCCCCGAGTGGGAACCAGCTGCCATGTCGCTTGTATGCCTGGGCTCCCGAGAAATGGTGCCCCGAGCCGCCATCCCAAGCAACACCCAGAAGTACCAACAGTGGGTCACCATCAATGGACGACGGGCCGAGTCCCTCCGGGACACTGGGGCCAGTGTGACCGCCGTCCGCTGCCACCTGGTGACCCCCGAACAAATCCTGCCACATGTCCTCTGCCCTGTCCGGACCGCGGACAACACCGAGAGCATGTGCCGGATGGCCAGGATCCCCTTCGAGTGGGGAGGAGTGTCCGGCACCCTGAAAGTGACTGTCCGTGACGACGCCCCAGTGGACTGCCTCCTGGGGAATGACCTAGAGAGCTCACCCTGGGCCCAGGTAGAACGCCGAGAGCATCTGGGGATGCTAGGACTGCCCGAGTGGGCCTGCGCCACCACCCGGTCCATGACCGCCCAACCAGCCGCTGCCACGGCCCCCGACAAGCCGACGGGCCCCAAACTATCACCCTCCTCCGGCACAGAGGAACCTGACGAGGAGGCCGGGCCACCCGAACTTTCTCCCGACGAGGCCGCCTCCCTCAGCGAAATCCCCGAGCTGGCCCAGTGGCGCCACGATGGGGGCCCCACCCGCGAACAATTCCAGCAAGAGCAGAAGGCCTGCCCGTCCCTCGAGGGGGCCCGACAGCAAGCGGCCGCCCAGGCTGCGGGGGACCCCACGGGAACCCACTGGGTCTATTGGGACAATGACTTATTGTATAGCGAGCAGAAAGTCGCCGAACTAGGGGCCGGCCGGGTGCTAATGGTCCCCCTCCGATTTCGAGAGTTCCTCCTGAACCTGGCACATGACGTGCCTCTCGCCGGACACCTCGGGCGGGACAAAACTTACAGCCGCCTAGTGACCCATTTCTATTGGCCCCGAATGAGAAGAGACGTGGACCATCACTGCCGGTCCTGCCCGACCTGCCAAGCTAGCGGGAAGACTGGGGGGCGAGTGAAAGCCCCCCTCCAACCATTTCCAGCCGTCCACTCCCCGTTCGAACGAGTGGGAATCGACATCGTGGGGCCCCTCGACCCCCGAACCGCCCTGGGGCACCGCTTCATCCTGGTACTGGTCGACCACGCCACCCGATACCCCGAGGCCATCCCACTCCGCACCGTGACAGCTCCATTGGTGGGCCGGGCCCTGATGGGCATCTTCTCCAGTGTGGGGTTCCCCCGAGAAGTGGTGAGCGACAGGGGTACGAACTTTATTTCGAAGTACATGAGATCCCTCTGGCAACAATGTGGGGTAACCTATAAATTCACTACCCCTTACCACCCCCAGGGGAACGGACTGGTCGAGCGGTTCAACAGAACCCTGAAGGGGATGATCAAGGGCCTGGAAGAGCCCCTGAGGAGGAGATGGGATGTCCTGCTGCCCTGCCTCTTGTTCGTCTATCGGGAGGTACCACAGAAATCCCTGGGCTTCAGCCCCTTCGAACTGTTGTATGGGCACCCCGTCCGAGGGCCCCTCAGCCTGGTCAAGGAGGGCTGGGAGGCAGCCATCCAAGATGCCCCCCCGACGTCTACCGGTACCTCCTGACCCTGCGGAACCAGACTCGGAAATTCCGGGCCCTGGCGGAAGCCAACCTCGAAGCCAGCCAAGAAGACATGAAACGCTGGTATGACGAAAATGCCTCAGCCATCGAGTTCGAGCCGGGCCAGCAAGTCTGGGTCATGGCGCCCGTGGACCCCTGTACCCTGCAGGGCAAGTGGACCGGGCCCTTCAAGGTAGTTGAGAGGAAGAGCCCCGTCACCTACCTGGTCGACACGGAGTCCCCAAGGAACCCCCTCCGGGTCCTGCACGCCAACCGGCTCAAGCCCCACTTTGCCCGAACTGAACTAAGCCTACTGCTGGCTACCGACGATGGGGGCGAAAGTGACTCCGAGCCCCTACCAGACCTCCTGGGGTCCTCGGGCCAAGACGGCTCCGTGGAGGGCGTCCGCCTCTCCGCCACCCTGACACCAGAACCGCGCCATGAATGCCAGAAGCTGCTGCAACCCTTCGCTGCCCTCTTCTCCCTCATGCCCGGGGTGACCCCCTGGTGCGTCCACGATGTGGACACAGGGGACAGCCCCCCTGTACGACACCGCGCTTACAGAGTACCTGACCGAGTCCGAACCTGCATACAGACCGAGGTCGCCAAGATGCTCGCCCTCGGAGTCATCGAGCCTTCCGACAGCCTGTGGGCCAGCCCGGTAGTCTTGGTGCCGAAGGCCGCCGCCCCCGGCACGGCCCCCGAACTCAGATTCTGTGTCGACTACCGGGGCCTGAACGCAGTCACCAAGACCGACGCCCACCCCTTGCCACGAACCGACGAGCTGATCGATCGCCTAGGGGCCGCCCGCTACCTAAGCACCTTTGATCTCACCGCTGGGTACTGGCAGATCAAGCTCACTCCCGGCGCCCAGGAACGATCCGCATTTTCCACCCCCGATGGGCACTACCACTTTCGGGTAATGCCCTTCGGTATGAAGAACGCCCCAGCGACCTTTCAGCGGCTAGTAAACAAGGTTCTGGCCGGACTAGAAGCCTTCAGCGCGGCCTACCTCGACGACATTGCCGTCCTAAGCGACCACTGGGCCGCGCACTTAGGACACCTTGGGGAA
Organism: Triturus cristatus; assembly: GCF_964204655.1. NCBI lineage: Eukaryota > Metazoa > Chordata > Amphibia > Caudata > Salamandridae > Triturus > Triturus cristatus. Next base: position 53,954,762 of record NC_140582.1, on the reverse strand, counting down.
GTCCTGGCCGCTCTCCAAAGAGCCGGGCTCACCATTAAGGCCAGCAAATGCCAGATCGGTCAAGGATCTGTGACCTATCTGGGCCACCAGGTAGGGAGTGGCCAGGTGGCGCCCCTCCAGTTAAAAGTCGACGCCATCCAGGCGTGGGAGCCCCCCGCAACCCAAACCGCTGTCCGGGCCTTCCTAGGCCTCACAGGCTACTACCGACGATTCATCAAGGATTATGGCAGCATTGTGGGCCCCCTTACGGAGCTCACTTCAAAGAAACAGCCAAAGGCGGTGCACTGGACGCCCCGCTGTCAGACCGCTTTTGATGCTCTCAAGGCGGCCATGTGCGCTGCCCCTGTGCTACAGGCCCCTGACTACAGCAAGGAATTTGTAGTCCAGACCGATGCCTCGGAGTACGGAATCGGGGCGGTCCTCTCCCAGGTGGACACCAAGGGCCTCGACCGACCTGTGGCCTTTATCAGCCGCCGACTGCTGCCGCGAGAACAGAGGTGGAGCACCATCGAGCGGGAGGCCTTCGCCGTGGTATGGGCTCTCAAGAAGCTCCGGCCCTACCTGTTCGGCACCCACTTCAAGGTCCAAACTGACCACCGGCCCTTGCGGTGGCTCATGCAAATGCGGGGCGAGAACCCCAAGCTGTTGCGCTGGTCCATCTCGCTGCAAGGGATGGACTTCACTGTGGAACACCGGCCCGGCAACGACCACGCCAATGCTGACGGCCTGTCCCGATTCTTCCGCCTCGGCGAGGAGAACCCCCAAGGAGATGGGTGACTCTCCCTGCCTTCAGCTGGGGGGGACACATGTGGGAGCCGGCCTCGTGGCGTGGTCCTGTTTCCCCGCGCTAAGCCGCACGAGGTCCCATGCACCTCGGGGCTCCTCCATTTTGGCCTATACGTCACTCCACGTGACCACCTGCGTGACCCCGCTTCACCCGGCCTCTGTCCCAGCGAGGCCCGACATCAAGGCGCCAACCCCTGGCCCGGGGGATACCACGTGAACCCTTCCCACTCCCGGCGGAGGGCAGTATCGATGGGACCCCCAACCGTCCTTCCACACCTAGGTGCCATCGCTCCACAGCTCTCTGGGGCCTGGCGCCTCTCCTGCTGGGCGTCTGGCCGCTCCCTACCCGGCTTCTCCGCCCCTCCGGGTGCAAGGGTCCGGACATCAAGGGCTCCAGTCCTATATCTGGGGCGACCCGACAACAGGACAGTAGTTGTATCCTGGAGTCAAGAGCCCTGCTGACCGGATCGCGGCTGACCCTACGGAGGAAGACTCTGCCTGAAACTACCTGCTGAGCCCTGCTGACGACGTCGCGGCTCCCTCGTACTTACAAGACCTTTACGAACCTTTGGGGCCCTGCTGACGCCGTCGCGGCCCGACCTTGTGAACTTGCCATCAGAACCCAGCTGACCTCGTCGCGGCTCGACCCAAGCGGAACTACCACCCGAGCCCTGCAGACGCCGTCGCGGCTCCCCACGTCCGAGCCGCTCTGAGACCAGCACTCAAGGTCTGGCGCAGAGCCCTCCCGTACCTGGTTGGTACTGAGACTATCCCGCTACCCTATTCCTTTCGAGACATTGAGGGCCCGATTCACAGAACAAACTTAAGACAAAATCCTAAACTTAGTACCATTTTAGTATTCACAGAATGCACTTACTACTTCTGGTATTCACAGAATGAACTTACTACTTTTGCGATTCACAGAATAAACTTACTACTTTTGCTATTCACAGAATGGATTTAACACTACTAACTTTACGTCCGCACTCGGGCCGGAAATTCCGGCCCGGAGGCGGAGCTTCCGGCCTGGAGGCGGGACTTCCGGGCCAGAGGCGGAGCTTCCAGCCCGGAGGTGGGGATTCCGGCCAGTGGCGGAGATTTAAAATCTCCACCTCAGGGCCAGAAGCTCCGCCTTCGGCCCGGAAGCTCCGCCTCCGGCCCGGAAGCTCCGCCTCCGGGCCGGAATTTCCGGCCCGAGTGCGGACATAAAGTTAGTAGTCTTAAATCCATTCTGTGAATAGCAAAAGTAGTAAGTTTATTCTGTGAATCGCAAAAGTAGTAAGTTCATTCTGTGAATACCAGAAGTAGTAAGTGCATTCTGTGAATACTAAAATGGTACTAAGTTTAGGATTTTGTCTTAAGTTTGTTCTGTGAATCGGGCCCTGAGACTCTTACTGGATCCCTCGATCCCACTGTAAATATTGAACGTACTACTTTTTGATAAAGAACCAAGTCAAGCAACCGATATTGAGTCCTGTGTGGTGGTGTTACTGGGCCTAGTACGATCATAGGAGAAGGACCTCCCTGTAGGGGGTTCTCAGCGGCGCTCGGCTATACTTGGGCAGTAGGAAGGTGCCCCGGAATAGTCTCCCCAACTCCCCGGTGGTCCTCCCTCCAACATCCGCGGTCCGGACAGGGCATAGGACATGCGGCAGAATCTGTTCGGGGGTCACCAGGTGGCAGCGGACAGCGGTCACACTGGCCCCAGTGTCACAGAGGGCTTCGGCCCGTTGCCCATTGATGGTGACCCACTGCTGGTACTTCTGGGTGTTGCTCGGGATGGGGGCTCGGGGCACCATTTCTCGGGTGCCCAGGCATACGAGTGACATGGCAGCCGGTTCCCACTCGGGGGACCCGACGTCGCGGTTTTCCTCCTCTTCTTCTCCTTCCCCCAGGGCTGCGGCGGCTATTTGTCGGGGGGGGGGGCCCAGCGGTCCCGTTTCGCCGGTTCACGGGGCAGGCCGGGTCGCTCGCATAGTGGCCTGTCTGTTGGCAGCCAAAGCAGGTCACTGTTGGTCGGGGTCCAGGCCTGGCGATGGGGGTCCCCCTACGGACCAGGGTCGGGGACGTGTGGTTGGCGGCTTGGCCTTGTGGCGGGTTTCGGGGCAGCCCGGCCGGGAATTCTCGACTGCGGTGGGACCCTCCGCCCCGCTGGCGAGGAGGTCCCGTGGTACTCCGTTGGTAGTCCCCCACGGGGTTCCGGGGGACCCGGGTGTTGACCCATCGGTCGGCTTCGGCGGCGAGCTTCCGGGGCTCGGTCAGTTTGCTGTCAAGGAGGTGTTGCCTTAGTTCGACAAAGCAGTTGTTGGCGAGGAGCTCCCAGACAATGAGGTCGAACAGTTCGTTGTACGAGGTGACCTTGCTCCCTCTTATCCACCCTTCAAAGGCTCTGCTGAAGAAGTCCACGTATTCGACCCATGTGGTACCGGGAAGCTTCTTGCAGTCCAGGAAGCACTGCCGGTACATCTCGTCTGATAGTCCGTAGCGGGTGAGTAGGGCCTCTTTCATGTGGTCATACGAGGTCATCACCGCGTCGGGGAGTTGCAGCAGGGTATCCCGGCCCTCGCTGAGGAACCTTCCCCATAGGCCGGCACCCCAATCCTTCCGGGGTACCTGATGGGAGGTCATGGCTACCTCGTATGCTTGGAACCATTGCTGGATGTCGTCGTTTGGGGATATGAACCTTTGGCTCGGTCAGTGGCAGAGCGTCCCGGGATCCGGTGATGCTGGTCTCCCCCGTTTTGGATTTCAGTTTGAGTTCCTTGAGGCCCCTCTCGTGCTCGAGGGTTAGCCGTTTCTCTTCTAGTTCTCGATGCCGTTTCTTTTCTTTGATTTCCTCCTGCAGCCGTAGTTGCTCCAAGGCCAACTTTTTCTCCGCCAGCAGGAGTTCACCGTCCAGCCGGAGTCGTGCGAGTTCCAATTTGTGTGTCCGGACCCTCTCCCGTTCTCGCATTTCTTCGTGGGATAGGCCGGCTTCCGGGATGCTTCGTCCCCCATCTGCCGGGGTCATGGTCGGCGGCAGGTTTTCGTCCCGAGCCGAGGTCCCTTCGCCTTGGGGTGGAGTGGCCTCGGATTCCGCCCAGGCTTTCAGGGCTTTCTGCATTTCTTCCTTGGTGCCCAATCCTGTGGTTGGGATCCCTTTGTCCTTGCAGAAGTGTTTCAATTCTTTGTGGGTGTATTCTTCCAACCTTTCTTGCTGGAAGGTTGCGGCCACGGTTGTTTCTTGGCTGCTCATGGTTCTCTTTCTTTTTCCGTCTGGTTAGGCAGCGGGTGCGTTACTTGCCTGTACGATTGCGTCTGGCTCGGATCCCGTCGCTGGCCACCAAATGTTGGAGGGAGGACCACCGGGGAGTCAGGGGGCCCACTCCGGGGCACCTTCCTTCCGCAAAGTTATAGCCGAGCGCCGCTGAGAAGCCTCCTAGGAGAGGTCTTTCTCCTATGATCGTACTAGGCCCAGTAACACCACCACACAGGACTCCGTATCAGTTGCTTATCTAGGTACTTTATCAATAGTAGCACATTCGAAATATTTACAGGGGGATCGAGAGATCCAGAAAGAGTCTCAATGTCTTTGTAGGGACAGGGTAGCGGGACAGTCTTAGTACCAGCCTGGTACGGGGAAGCTCTGCGCCAGACCTTGCGTTGGGCCGAAGGTGGCTCCGGGGACCGGAGCAGCAGGTGCTGGTCTCAAAGCAGCTCGGACGTGGAGAGCCGCGACGGGGTCTGCAGGGCTCGGGTGGTAGTTCCGCTTGGGTCGAGCCGCGACACAGTCAGCAGGGCTCCGGTGGTAGGTCCGCTTCGGTCGAGCCGCGACGAGGTCAGCTGGGCTCTGATGGCAAGTTCAACAAGGTCGGGCCGCGACAGCGTCAGCAGGGCCCCAAGGGTTCGTGAAGGTCTTTAAGCACGGTGGAGCCGCGACGTAGTCAGCAGGGCTCAGAGCGTGGCTCCAGGATGAGTCTTTCTCCGTAGGGTCAGCCGCGATCCGATCAGCAGGGCTCTTGACTCCGGGATACAACTGCTGTCCTGTTGCAGGGTCGCCCCAGATATAGGTCTGGAGCCCTTTGATGTCCGGACCCTTGCGCCCGGGGGGGGCGGAGAGGCCGGGTCGGGAGCGGCCATATGCTCAGCAGGAGAGGTGCCAGGCCCAGGAGAGCTGTGGGGCAATCGCACCTAGGTGTGGGAGGACGGTTGGGGGTCCCATCGATACTGCCCTCTGCCGGGAGTGCGGAAGTGTTCACGTGGTACCCCCTGGCCAGTTGTTGGTGCCTTGATGTCGGGGCTTGCTGGGGCCGAGGCCGGGTTGAGCGGGGTCACGTGGGCTGGTGCGCAGAGTCACGTACAATCCAAAATGGAGGAGCCCCGAGGTGCAGGGGCTTGGCAAGGGGGAACAGGACCACGCCACGAGGCCGGCTCCAACAAGTGAGTAGTAGAGAGTAGTAGAGAGTGAGTAGTAGAGAGTGCGTAGTAGAGAGTAGTAGCGAGTGAGTAGTAGAGAGAGAGTAGTAGAGAGTAGTAGAGAGTGAGTATTAGAGATTGAATAGTAGAGAGTAGTAGAGAGTGAGTAGTAGAGAGAGTAGTAGAGAGTGAGTAGTAGATAGTGAGTAGTAAAGAGTAGTGGAGTGTGAGTAGAGAGTGAGTAGTAGAGAGTAAGTAGTAGAGTGAATAGTAGAGAGTAGTAGAGAGTAGTTGAGAGTGAGTAGTAGAGAGTGAGAAGTAGAGAGAGTAGTAGAGAGTAGTAGAGAGTGAGTAGTAGAGTGAGTAGTAGAGAGTAGTAGAGAGCGAGTAGTAGAGAGTGAGTAGTAGAGAGTAGTAGAGAGTGAGCAGTAGAGAGAGTAGTAAAGAGTAGTAGAGAGTGAGTAGTAGAGAGTGAGTAGTAGAGAGTAGTAGAGCGTGAGTAGTAGAGTGAGTAGTAGAGAGTAGTACAGAGTTAGTAGTAGAGTGAGTAGTAGAGAGTAGTAGAGAGCGAGTAGTATAGACCAATTAGTAGAGAGTGTGTAGTAGAGAGTGAGTAGTAGAGAGTAGTAGAGAGTGAGTAGTAGAGAGTGAGTTGCAGAGAGTGAGTAGCAGAGAGAGAGTAGTTAAAAGTGAGTAGTAGAGTGAGTAGTGGAGAAAGAGTAGTAGAGAGTGAGTAGTAGAGAGTGAGTAGTAAAGAGTAAGTAGTAGAGAGTACTAGAGAGTGAGTAGTAGAGAGTAGTAGAGAATGAGTAGTAGAGAGTCAGTAGTAGAGAGAGAGTGTTAGTAGTAGAGAGTGAGTAGTACAGAGTGAGTAGTAGAGAGAGAGTAGTAGAGAATAGTAGAGAGTGAGTAGTAGAGTAGTCAGTCAGTGTCAGTCAGTGTCAGTCAGTGTCAGTCAGTCAGTCAGTGTCAGTCAATCATTGTCATTCAGTGTCAGTCAATCGGTGTCAGTCAGTGTCAGTCAAGCAGTGTCAGCCAGTGTCAGTCAGTCAGTCAGTGTCAGTCAGTCAGTGTCAGTCAATCAGTGTCAGTCAGTGTCAGTTTCAGTCAGTGTCAGTTCAGTCAATCAGTGTCAGTCAGTGTCAGTGTCAGTCAGTGTCAGTCAATCAGTGTCAATCGGTCAGTGTCAATCAGTCAGTGTCAATCAGTCAGTGTCAGTCAGTCAGTGTTAGTCAGTCAGTGTCAGCTAGAGCAGCTCTGCTGACTTGGTTCTCTGGCTCTAGAGCAGCTCTGCTGACCTGGTTCTCTGGCTCTAAAGCAGCTCTGCTGACCTGGTTCTCTGGCTCTAAAGGTTCTGACCATCCACATGTTTTGCTTTTTTTGATATGTACTACTGTCAAGGTAAGATTAAGTAATCCAAACACTATCAATGTACAACTACATTCAGCTGTGCACTATATATATAAACCTCTAACCAGCTACTTAGTAAAGTACTACCCATGCAACCTAGGAATCCTCCTGTCTGTCCCATGCACTTCTCCAATCACCCATCCAGCACTATCTACGTATCCTATCACTCCGCAATACCTAAGCACTTATAAATTCAACATGTACTCTCTTTGCAGCACTGAAATTATTCTAGTTACTAGTAATGTATCTAAGGAATGACCAAGTCAGTAAAACTAGTACAGCTACAATATTCTGTGCACTATGCATGCAGACCTCTAATCAGCTACATAGCATTGATACAGTCTTTTAAATACTCAGTTAGTACCTATGCAGTCTAGGAATCCTTCTGTCTGTCCCATGCACTTCTCCATTCAACCATCCAGCACTATCTACGTATCCTATCACTCTGCCAATACCTAAGCACTAATACATTTAGCATGCACTCTCTTTGCAGCACTGAAATTACTCCAGTTATTAGTCATATACTTATGGAATGGCCTAGCCACTAACACAAGTGCAGGTACAATATTTTGTATACTATGCATGCAGACCTCTAACCAGCTACATACAATTGATATGCTCTTCTAAATACCCAGTTAGTACCTATGCAGTCTAGGAATCCTTCTGTCTGTCCCATGCAATTCTCCATTCACCCATCCAGCACTATCTATTTATCCTATCACACCACCAATACCTAAGCACTTATAAATTCAGCACACACTTTCTTTGCAACACTGAAATTACTCCAGTTATTAGTCGTATACTAAAGGAATGGCGTAGTCACTAACACTAGTGCAGGTACAATATTTTGTACACTAGTTGTCCGCTTAAGCTGTTGCCTTGTTCTATCTGGAGGGCACAGCAAGGGCCACTGGATCCCAGATGATGTGGGTTGCTACCCAGGTGGCTGATGGGATTCATTTCCACTAGTGATAGTACCCACGTGCTTCTTGACTTTTTTTCAAAGTTTGACCATAGGTTTTCTATTTTGTAGTTATAACACTATGCATGCACACCTCTAAACAGCTACAAACTATTGATACACTCTTCTAAATACCCAGTTAGTACCTATGCAGTGTAAGAATCCTCCTGCCTGTCCCATGCATTTCTCCAATCACCCATCCAGCCCTATCTACTTATCCTATTAATCCACCAATACCTAAGCACTTATAAATTCACTATACACTCTGTTTGTAATACTGTAATTATTCTAGTTACTAGTCATGAACTTATGGAATGGCCTAGCTACTAACACAAGTACAGCTATAATATTGTATGCACTATCCAAGCAGACCTCTAACTAGCTACATACTATTGATACACTCTTCTAAATACCCAGTTAGTACTCATGCAGTGTAGGAATCGTCCAGTCTGTCCCATGCACTTCTTTAATCACTCATCTACCACTATCCACTTATCCTATCACTCCACTAAGACGTAAGCACTTATAAATTAAGTGCTCACTCTGTTTGCAGCACTGTCATCATTCCAGTTACTTGTGGTATTCTTATAAAATGACCCAGGCACCAACACAAGTACACATAAAATATTCTGTGCATAATACCTACAAATCTCTAAGCAGATACATACTATTGGTCCACTCCATTAAATACTGAAGTAGTACCCATGCAGCGTAGGATACCTCCTGTCAGTCTCATTCAATTCTTCAATCACCCATCCAGCACTCTTGGTTCTTATTGTATCAGTCTGCCAATACCTAAGCACTTATGGGGCAGATTTACAAGCACCCTGCGCCACCAGTACGTCACTTTTTGTAATGTAGTGATGGCGCCAGGCACTCCTTCACCTATTGTGAATAAAAATGATTAGTACATACAATTATAAAACCAATGTTTTCATGAGGAAACAGAGAGCAATAACATGGAGAGACATAAATGCATACTAGGGGAACTCATCAATCGGCGTGCAAGTGTGTTGCTAACTCCTCATCTAGATTATGACCTCCATAAATTTGAATATGGCCGCCGTTGTAACACTGCTATCCGAACTCAATGTGAGCAATAGTCATTCTTTCATGACATTTGTTTAGGTATGCACGGTCATTCCAATAGCTCAGCGCGTAATCAAGGCAGTTTTCTGCCGAAATGCGTAGCGACTAAGGAATAAAATCAATTTGCACAAGCAGAGTATTGTTTGCGTTTGCGCTCTATTGAACTTTGTCTTTGAATACTATTGCCTGGCTGTGGTTCCGCTGGCCCCGCGTACCACCTGACCACGGGCTCGATCCCAGGAGGAACCCTCCTCTTTGGCGATATATATATATGTGTATATATATATATTTATATATATATATATATATTCACTGAAAAAAACATAGGTTTCAGGCACGTTATAGTTAGGAATTAGCATTTAGAAAACCTTAGAAATTCACTGAAAAAAACGTATTTTTCAGGGGCGTTATAGTTAGTTGGACATTTCATTCATACAAATCCATTGAAATTCCCCGTTATAGTTAGTTCAGCTAACTATAACTCTCGCGCCCGCAATGCACTGCTGATGACATCACATATTACATCACTCATGACATGGTCAGTGACATCACGCATGACATCACTGATGACATCTCAAATTACATCACTGATGACATCACTGATGACATCATCCAGTCAATGTGTGTTTTTCTGAAAATTAAATATGTTTTATATATGTATATCTCAAGCTCGATGAAAGAATAAATGGGTAAATAAGTGTGTAAGTGGATGATTTTTTGTAAAATTGATTGTATAATGGACTGATTAAGTGTATCTTAGTGAATACATGGGTTAGAGAGTAATGTTTAAATATGTAAATATCTGTATCAGTCTCTCACTTTGTGTATAATTGGCTGCATGGGTTGGTGAGTAGCTACATGAGTGTCTATATGTGTTATTAGTTGTTTTTTTGAGTATTAGTATGAAGATCTGAGTGTCTGTATGTTTCTGCGGGGGTATTACTTAGCGCATAGATGCATGAATGAGTGACTCACTGTTTGTATGTGTTTTCAAGAGAGCATGTGTGCAGGACTGTATGGGTGGATGAGTGTGTGTATGGGTGTGTTAGTGAGTGAATGACTGTCTCAATAGTGTCTTTATGAGTAAGTACATATGTTTTAAACTAGTATATGTGAGTATTGGTGTTTATAAGTGAGTATATGTGAGAGTGAGAGATTGGAAGAGTTCCTGTATAAATAAGTATGTGTTTCTATAAGTGATTGTTTAAGAGAGTAAGTATGTGTGAGTTTCTGTAGAAGTAAGTGTAGTGGTGTGTGTATAATGGTATATGCAAGTAAATGTAAGTTTGAATCTTTATTAGCATGAGTGAATATGTGTGTGAGTAACTCTATGAATGAGTGGCGGTGTGTAACAGGATGTATAGGTGTATGAGTACATATGATGAGTGAGTACATGTATGAGTGACAATATAGGACTGTTGGTGAATGAGTGGATGTATATGTAGATCTTAGAATTACTGAATAGGTTGTTGTAACTGGTATTAGTATGTCAATTTTTTTTGAAAATATTAGTTTCTATTTTTGAATGTGTGTATCAAAGGTTATATTAGGGTGAGAGGAGGTCTGCCACTCTATCACAAGGATGATGTCATCAGTTATGTCATCAGTGATGTTATTTGAGATGTCATCAATGATGTCATGAGTGATGTCACTGACCATGTCATGAATGATGTAATATGTGACGTTATCAGCAGTGCATTGCGGGCGCGCGAGTTATAGTTAGCTGAACTAACTATAAAAGGGGAATTTCAATGGTTTTGTATGAGTGAAATGTCCAACTAACTATAACGCCCCTGAAACCTATGATTTTTTCAGTGAATTTCTAAGGTTTTTAAAATGCTAATTCCTAACTCTAACGTGCCTGAAACCTGTGGTTTTTTCAGTGAATTTCAAAGGTTTTTTAAATGTTAACTTCTAACTTTAACGTAACTGAAACCTATGGTCTTTAAGTGAATTTCAAAGCTTTTTTAACTGCTAGTTTCTAACTATACCTACAGAGGTAGGACATGTGAAGAAAGAAGAAAAACACACAGAAAGAAGAAAAAGAAATGCAGAAAGAGGCCCTTGTTGCAAAATCATCCTGTACCCTCAACTTTTTCAGATGGGTACTGGTGGTAACTGACTCTGACTAACCAGTCCTAGAGCCAGTGCTATGCTAGAAGACACCTAGAATACAGTTAAAACACCTACATACACTAGGGAACACTATGCGTTAGGGTACCCCTGTTATTAGCATGGCCTCCTCTGTAAGCCCCTAGTATATAATAGGGCAGGGGGATTAAAACTACCTCTTAAAACACGCCACAGGGCGCGTTTGCACAATGGTGAAGGGAGGGGGGGAGCTGAGCTGACGTGTGTAAACATGCCCTGTGGACGTTTTAATTTGGAGGATAAAGTCCCCTTGAATCCTGAGTATCCCTTGGGTACAACTAGCCCATCAGGTATCTCTAGTTAGCACCACAGAGCGGCGTTGCAGAAAAAATAGGCACGGCCTGGACCACCTCTCTGCAACGCAGCGCAGTAGCGCTTACTGGAAGCACCTGGTGGACTAGTTGGCCCCCATGGGCCCTCAGTATTGAATGGGAATTATTTCCCTAACTTAAAACGTGCCATAGGGCATGTTTGCACACGTCACCTTAGGCCCCGCCCCCTCCCTTCCCCACTGTGTAAACACGCCCTGTGGCCATTTTAAGTTGAGAGATTAACTCCCCTTGAAACCTGAGGGTCCCTCGGGGCAAATTAGCCCTCTAGGTACGTCCAGTAAGCACCATTGCAGAGAGATGTAAAAAGGGGCACAGCCTGCACCACCTCTCTTCAACGCAGCGCAGTGGCGCTTACTGGAAGGACCAGGTGGGCTAGTTGGCCCCCAGGGTCGCTCAGGATTGAAGGGGAATTATTTCCCCAACCTAAAATGCGCCCCAGGGCGTGTTTGCACATGCCACCTCAGGTCCCGTCCCCTCCCTTCACCATTGTGTAAATGCGCCCTGTGGCCGTTCTAAGTTGAGAGATTAATTCCCCTTGAATATTAAGGGTACCTAGGGTCAAACTAGCCCACTAAGTACCTCCAGTAAGTGCCACAGAGCTGTGTTCCAGAAAGGTGTAAAAAGGGGCGTGGCCTCTGAACATCTGTCTGCAACGCAGCTCCCTGGCGCATACTGGAGATACCTGTTGGGCCTAGTTGGCCCTCAGGGACCCTAAGTATTGAAAGAGAGTTAATCCCCCAACTTAAAATGCACCATGGAGCGCGTTTGCACAGTGGTGAAGGAAGGGGGCGTGGCCTGAGGTGACATGTGTGCAAACACACCCTGTGGCACGGTACAAGTTGGGGAATTAATTCCTCCTCAATCCTGATGGTCCCTGGAGGCCAACTAGCCCACCAGGTACCTCCAGAATGCGCCAGAGAGCTGCGTTGTAGACAGGTGTTCAGAGGCCATGCCCTTTTTTACAACACTCTGCAACGCAGCTCCGTGGCGCTTACTGGAGGTACCTGGTGGGCTAGTTGGCCCCCAGGGACCCTCAGGATTGAAGAGGAATTAATTCCCCAACTTAAAGTGCGCCACAGGGTGTGTTTGCACATATGTCAGCTCAGGCTCCGCCCCTTCCCTTCACCACTGTGTAAACGCGCACGTGGCATGTTTTAAGTTGGGGAATTAACTCCCCTTGAATACTGAGGGTCCCTGGGGTGCAACTAACACACCAGCTACCTCCAGTAAGCGCCACAGAGCTGCATTGCAGAGAGGTGTAAAGAGGGGCGTGGTCTCAGAACACCTCTCTGCAATGCAGCCCCCTGGCGCATACTGGAGGTTCCTGGTGGGCTAGTTGGCCCCAAGGACCCCCAGGATTCAAGCAGAATTCTTTCCCATCTGCAAACGCACCATGGGGCGCGTTTGCAGAGTGCTCAAAGGAGGGGGCGTGGCCTCCCGCGATGCCGGTCCTTTTTTTATTTTTATTTTAAGAAGGGGGGCTGTGTGGCCCCCTTTTTTCCCTAATATTCTTGGCCCTGGGGACCCCATCCCCCAGGGCCTGCCCCCATATGTATTTATTTATTTTTAATTTGGGAAGTGGGTCATGCGGCCCCCCTCCCGAGGCCTTGATCGGCCCCGGGAACCCCATCCCCTGGAGCATGGCCTTTTTATAAAATAAATATTCTTTTGGAGGGAGGCTGCACTCCCCCCCTCCTCAGCCCACTTAAGGACCCTGGGACCCCATCCCCCGGGGCCAGCCTTTGTTTTAAAAAATATTTTAATTATGTAAATTTTGGGGAGGGGGCCACGTGGCCCCCCTCCCGGGCCACTTGTAGCCTCGGGGACCCCATCCCCTGGGGCTGGCCCTCTCCATTGAGGACCATGGGGGGGTCCCCAATCCCTCCATGGTCCCTGCCGGCTCCCCGCATCCCTCGGGAGCCGGCATTGCCTTTCCACATGGGGAGCTGCTAAGATGCAGCTCCCCATGTCGAAAAGCAATTTGGTTTAAATTTTGAAAGAGAGAGCAGGTTTCCCTGCTCTCTCTTTCAAAATTCAAACCGAGTTTGCTATGGCAGGGCAGGAGCCACGAGGCTCCCGCCCTGCCATAGCAAACTACAGTGTCCCGGGGGTGGGCACCCCCAGACACTGCAGGAGCCGGCCCTGGGGTGTGGCGGTCCCCAGGGCCATCACAGGCTCCAGGAGGGGGGCAGTGGTCCGTCACTGACCCCCAATTTAAACATTTAGAGCCCCGGGGAGGTGGCAGTCCCTAGGGCGTGTGGGGGGGGCTTGAGCCCCCATCATAGGGTATTTAAAAAAAAAAAAAAGGCCCAGGGTGGTGGTCCCCGGGGCTGGGGGGGGGCCTGAGAGCCCCCGACACCTAATTTAAAGATGCCCCAGGGGTGGCGGTCCCTGGGGCTGGGGGGGCCTGAGAGACCCCACCTAATTTAAAGAAGCCCCGGGGGGTGGTGGTCCCCTGGGCTGGGGGGCCTGAGAACCCCCCGCACATAATTTAAAAAAAAACCCAAGGGGTGGCAGTCCCCGGTGCTGTGGGGCCCCCATTACATAATAACCATGGCTCCCGGGATTTGGCCCCCTCGGGGGCTAAATACCAAAGATGCGCGGTTCGTTTTTTTTTTATCGGCAGGATCTGCGCACCCAGCGCGGATTTTGACAGTTGAAAAAAAATATACATATTGTTTGGGGCCTTGCGGGTCCTTGTGGGACCCCCTGAGAAGGCCTAGGGGGTCAGGGTGTTTCTACCCTGCCCCCTTTTTGCGTTTTGCGCATTTTTCCTTCTGTTATCTTGTGCCTCGGTTCTACCAAGGCACAAGATGGCTGCCAACACTTCCTGGTTTGGAGTGTTGACAGCCAATTAGCATACATTTTGTGATTGGGAGGGTGCGCGGATCCACCACGCCCATAGATATATATGTGATTTTACTTTTGATTTTCTCAGGAACTAATGAATGGATTTACACCATTTAACCAAAAGGCACAACTCTGAACCAAGGGCTACCTTTTGCCAAATTTGGTGTAATTCCATTCAGCAGTTCGGGCTGTAGCTGCGACTAAAGGTTCCTATGGAAATTTGCAGGGGCTGAGAAAAAAGGGGGGTCCCAAAACGCATTTTCTCCATGTTATTTCCCATAGGAAACTTTAGACACGACTACAGCCCGAGCTCTTCAACGGAATTACACCAAATTTGACAAAAAAGATAGCCCTTGGTTCAGAAATAGACCTTTTTAGGTCTCGCTGAGCCCAGCGCATGCGCTGGCTCGGAGAGATATTTTGTATGTGGGATTTTCAAAGTGCTTCCCACACTGCTTTGCTGGCCTAAAGCTTGAATGCACGATCATGTGCACATGCACAGCTGGCATCTAATGGCTCTTCAGCTCACACTCCCCCCTCCCTTCTCATTAGCTGTATAAATTGAGGCTGCTTTGTTTGTATCCCCCTCCCTTCTCTCCCCGCTCTTTTTGCACTACCCCCTCCCTTCTAGTCAGCTTCCTTGAGGCTCTTCTGACTGCACTTCCCCCTCCCTTCTCTCCCCGCGTCATCTCGGATTGCACTACCCCCTCCCTTTTCATCAGCTTCCTTGGGGCTCCTCTACTTGTGTTGTTGTCAGTGAGAACTCCAGCTCAGCAGGGGCACAGATTGTGTGGAAAGGAGCATTGTTGAACACAATAAGGTCAAGCTCTGTGTAATTCTCACAAACAAGATTCCAAAATCCCTAAATGAGAATTGTTGGACAGAATGATGGGCATTGTATTAGCCACGTGCTTGCAGAAGAGTAACTGATGGTTTAGAAAGGAGAAAATATAAAAACGATTTGAAACAGCAACAGGTTTGTCAAAAAATGGAATCACCATTCAAAAAACTTGTCATTTAGCAGCTCGCTCTGGAGTGATATCACCCTGGCTCAACCCCATCTCATTCAGTTACCCAAATGGAAAATACAATTTGTGTACAACAAATATTTTTTAATGCATAGCTTTTAAATCGAAAGTTCGTGAACTTAAGAGCCTTAGCATGCTGTTGCCTGAAACCGAGGCGCTTACACTTCAGGTTAAAATATCAAGAAAATGTGCTCCAAATTGCTTGGTGTATCCTGAGTTTATAGTGTACGATGTATCAGAAAGTGCTATGTGACACATTCTACTCTAGCCACAAGCACATCAGCCCCAAAGGCCAGGACTCACCCAACTTTTTTTCTGTTCACGGGGTCACGGAATTCAAACACTGTTCTTCTGAACCCTGGGACATGAAGTTCTTCTTTTCTTTTAAACGCGCTAAATGCACCAGCAGCTCGAGTTGCAGGGACTGCATGGCCCATCATGCCAAGTATATTTTCACCGCCGCATTGACGTCAACAACATCCCAGCTGTGCTTCACCGAAACCATCACTTGGCCAGATTGACTGATTTACGCAGGGAGATAACCTCCTTCCCTGTACACGTCCAACCTCGACTTTTAGATCGAATATGATGTTTCAGTAGTGAAGTGTGTGAAACAAGTGCATTGTCACGCACCCTAAAATGTGCTTGTTGATGCATCCCTGTAGAGCATGCACTTTTGTTACACCCTGCTGCGTTGCATCACTTAATTGCACGCCCAAAACAGATCCCCTTGTGACTGGAAGCGGTTGCACCTATAAAAAGGTGCCTTTGATTTTACAGTACCCATGATTCTGTCATTTAAATGTATGGAAGGATCTTTAACATACGAAACCTTTGAAATTCGGTTCGTAGTAGACTCGACGGGCAGTGTTGTACATTGTTTTTGCCAAAACTGAGCATTGTATCAAGAGAAACAAGCATTGGCATAGCCAATAAGTCTCGCCTTTGGGACCTTATAAGTGTTTAGCCATGCAACAGTTGATGTTGTTGCACCAAGGATATTGTGCTGCATAACTAAATACTTATAAGGTCCCAAAAGCGAGACCTATTGGCTATGCCATTGCTTGTTTTAAATGGTGTAAATCCGCTCAGTAGTTCCTGAGAAATTCAACAAATAGAGGTCAAAAAATCAATTTCCCATAGGAAACTTTAAACACGGTTACAGCTGAAACTTCTGAACGGAATTGCACCAAATTTGGCAAAAAGTTAGTGCTTGGTTCATAAAGCGACCTTTTTTTTAAATGGTGTAAATCCGTTTAGTAGTTTTCGAGATATTAAAGGAAAAACATCTTTATATATCTGGGCGGGACCTACCTACACAAGCACGAGCTTGGCTCTAATTGGCTGCCAACACTTCAATCCAGGAAGTGTTGGCAGCCATCTCGGTTCAAAGCTTTTTAGGTCTCGCCTAGCGAAGCAGCGCAAGAGCTGCTCACTATACAAACACCACTGCAATACCCTAAGCCCTGAAACACCACCCCCAGCACGACCCCCTACACTGCCCGAACACCACTGCACTGCCCTAAACCCTGAAACATCCCCCCAGCACGACCCACTGCACTGCCCTAAACCCTGAAACACTACCCCCAGCATGACCCCCTACACTGCCCGAACACTACTGCACTGCCCTAACCCCTGAAACATCACCTCCAGCAAGACCCCCTACACTGCCCGTACACCACTGCCCTAAACCCTGAAACACCACCCCCAGCAAGACCCCCTACACTGCCCGTACACCACTGCACTGCCCTAAACCCTGAAACACCAGCCCCAGCACGACACTGCTCGAACACCACTGCACTGCCCTAAACCACCAGCCCCAGCATGACCCCCTACACTGCCCGAACATCACTGCACTGCCCTAAACCCTGAAACACCAGCCCCAGCATGACCCCCTAAACTGTCCGAACACCACTGCCCTAAAACCTGAAACACCACCCCCAGCAAGACCTCCTACACTGCCCAAACACCGCTGCCCTAAACCCTGAAACACCACCCCCAGCAAGACCCCCTACACTGCCCGAACACCACTGCTCTGCCCTAAACCCTGAAACACCACCCCCAGCACGACCCCCTACACAGCTTGAACACCTCTGCACTGCCCTAAACCCTGAAACACCACCCCCTGCATGACACCCTACACTGCCTGAGCACCACTGCACTGCCCTAAACCCTGAAACACCACCCCCAGCACGATCCCCTACACTGCCCGAACACCTCTGCACTGCCCTAAACCCTGAAACACCACCCCCAGCACGACCCCCTACATTGCCCAAACACCACTGCACTGCCTTAAACCCTGAAACACCACCCCCAGCACAATCCCCTACACTGCCCGAACACCACTGCACTGCCCTAATCCCTGAAACACCACCCCCAGCATGACCCCCTACACTGTCCGAACACCGCTGCCCTAAACCTTGAAACACCACCCCCAGCATGACCCCCTACACTGCCCGAACACCACTGCACTGCCCTAAACCCTGAAACACCACCTCTCGCACGAACCCCTACACTACCCGAACACCACTACACTGCCCTAAACCCTACAAAACCACCCCCAGCACGAACCCCTACACTACCCAAACACGACTGCACTGCCCTAAACTCTAAAACACCGCCCCAGCACGACCCCTACAGTACCCAAACACCAGTGCACTACCCTAAACCCTAAATCTACCCCAGCATGATCCCCTACACTACTCAAACACCACTGCACTACCCTAAACCCTCAATCTACCCCCGCACGACCCCCTACACTACCCAAAGACCACTCCACTACCCTAAACCCTAAAATACTACCCCCAGCATGACCCCCTACACTACACCAACACCACTGCATTACCCTAAACCCTAAAACACTACCCCAGCATGACCCCCTACACTACACCAACACCACTGCATTACACTAAACTCTAAAACACTACCCCAGCATGACTCCCTACACTACCCAAACACTACTGCACTACCCTGAACCCTAAAACACTACCCCCAGCACGACCCCCAACACGACCCAAACACCACTGCACTACCCTAAACCCTAAAACACTACCCCAGCACGACCCCCTACACTACACAAACACCACTGCACTGCCCAAAACCCTAAAACACTACCCACAGCATGACCCCCTACACTACACAAACACCACTGCACTCCCCTAAACCCTAAAACCCTACCCTCTGCACGACCCCCTACACTGCCCAAACACCACTGCCCTAAACCCTGAAACACCACCCCCAGCAAGACCCCCTACACTGCCCGTACACCACTGCACTGCCCTAAACCCTGAAACACCACCCCCAGCATGACCCCCTACACTGCCTGAACACAACTGCTCTGCCCAAAACCCTGAATCACCACCCCCAGCATGACCCCCTACATTGCCCGAACACCACTGCACTGCCCTAAACCCTGAAACACCAGCCCCAGCACGACACCCTACATTGCCCGAACACCACTGCACTGCACTAAACCCTGAATAACCAGCCAACACGACCCCCTACACTACCCAAACACTACTGCACTACCCTAAACCCTGAAACACCAGCCCCAGTACGACCCCCTACACTGCCCGAACACCACCGCACTGCCCTAAACCCTGAAAGACCAACCCCAGCACAACCCCCTACACTGCCCGAACACCACTGCATTGTCCTAGACCCTGAAACACCAGCCCCAGCACGACCCCCTACACTGCCCTAACACCACTGCACTGCCCTAAACCCTGAAACACTAGCCCAAGCACGACACTGCTCGAACACCACTGCACTGCCCTAAACCACCAGCCCCAGCATGACCCCCTACACTGCCCGTACACCACTGCACTGCCCTAAACCCTGAAACACCACCCCAGCATGACCCCCTACACTGCCTGAACACAACTGCTCTGCCCAAAACCCTGAATCACCACCCCCAGCATGACCCCCTACATTGCCCGAACACCACTGCACTGCCCTAAACCCTGAAACACCAGCCGCAGCACGACACCCTACACTGCCCGAACACCACTGCACTGCACTAAACCCTGAATAACCGGCCAACACGACCCCCTACACTACCCAAACACTACTGCACTACCCTAAACCCTGAAACACCAGCCCAAGCACAACCCCCTACACTGCCCAAACACCACTGCACTGACCTAAACCCTGAAACAGCAGCCCCAGCACAACCCCCTACACTACTCAAACACCACTGCACTACCCTAAACCCTCAATCTACCCCCGCACGACCCCCTACACTACCCAAAGACCACTCCACTACCCTAAACCCTAAAATACTACCCCCAGCATGACCCCCTACACTACACCAACACCACTGCATTACACTAAACTCTAAAACACTACCCCAGCATGACTCCCTACACTACCCAAACACTACTGCACTACCCTGAACCCTAAAACACTACCCCCAGCATGACCCCCAACACGACCCAAACACCACTGCACTACCCTAAACCCTAAAACACTACCCCAGCACGACCCCCTACACTACACAAACACCACTGCACTGCCCAAAACCCTAAAACACTACCCACAGCATGACCCCCTACACTACACAAACACCACTGCACTCCCCTAAACCCTAAAACCCTACCCTCTGCACGACCCCCTACACTGCCCAAACACCACTGCCCTAAACCCTGAAACACCACCCCCAGCAAGACCCCCTACACTGCCCGTACACCACTGCACTTCCCTAAACCCTGAAACACCACCCCCAGCATGACCCCCTACACTGCCTGAACACAACTGCTCTGCCCAAAACCCTGAATCACCACCCCCAGCATGACCCCCTACATTGCCCGAACACCACTGCACTGCCCTAAACCCTGAAACACCAGCCCCAGCACGACACCCTACATTGCCCGAACACCACTGCACTGCATTAAACCCTGAATAACCAGCCAACACGACCCCCTACACTACCCAAACACTACGGCACTACCCTAAACCCTGAAACACCAGCCCCAGTACGACCCCCTACACTGCCCGAACACCACCGCACTGCCCTAAACCCTGAAAGACCAACTCCAGCACAACCCCCTACACTGCCCGAACACCACTGCATTGTCCTAGACCCTGAAACACCAGCCCCAGCACGACCCCCTACACTGCCCTAACACCACTGCACTGCCCTAAACCCTGAAACACTAGCCCAAGCACGACACTGCTCGAACACCACTGCACTGCCCTAAACCACCAGCCCCAGCATGACCCCCTACACTGCCCGAACACCACTGCACTGCCCTAAACCACCAGCCCCAGCATGACCCCCTACACTGCCCGTACACCACTGCACTGCCCTAAACCCTGAAACACCACCCCAGCATGACCCCCTACACTGCCTGAACACAACTGCTCTGCCCAAAACCCTGAATCACCACCCCCAGCATGACCCCCTACATTGCCCGAACACCACTGCACTGCCCTAAACCCTGAAACACCAGCCGCAGCACGACACCCTACACTGCCCGAACACCACTGCACTGCACTAAACCCTGAATAACCGGCCAACACGACCCCCTACACTACCCAAACACTACTGCACTACCCTAAACCCTGAAACACCAGCCCAAGCACAACCCCCTACACTGCCCAAACACCACTGCACTGACCTAAACCCTGAAACAGCAGCCCCAGCACAACCCCCTACACTGCCCGAAAACCACTTCACTGCCCTAAACCCTGAAACACCAGCCCCAGCACGACCCCCTACACTGCCCTAACACCACTGCACTGCCCTAAACCCTGAAACACCAGCCCCAGCACGACACTGCTCGAACACCACTGCACTGCCCTAAACCACCAGCCCCAGCATGACCCCCTACACTGCCCGAACATCACTGCACTGCCCTAAACCCTGAAACACCAGCCCCAGCATGACCCCCTAAACTGTCCGAACACCACTGCCCTAAAACCTGAAACACCACCCCCAGCAAGACCCCCTACACTGCCCGAACTCCACTGCTCTGCCCTAAACCCTGAAACACCACCCCCAGCACGACCCCCTACACTGCTTGAACACCTCTGCACTGCCCTAAACCCTGAAACACCACCTCCTACATGACCCCCTACACTGCCTGAGCACCACTGCACTGCCCTAAACCCTGAAACACCACCCCCAGCACGATCCCCTACACTGCCCGAACACCTCTGCACTGCCCTAAACCCTGAAACACCACCCCCAGCACGACCCCCTACATTGCCCAAACACCACTGCACTGCCTTAAACCCTGAAACACCACCCCCAGCACAATCCCCTACACTGCCCGAACACCACTGCACTGCCCTAATCCCTGAAACACCACCCCCAGCATGACCCCCTACACTGTCCGAACACCACTGCCCTAAACCCTGAAACACCACCCCCAGCATGACCCCCTACACTGCCCGAACACCACTGCACTGCCCTAAACCCTGAAACACCACCTCTAGCACGAACCCCCTACACTACCCGAACCCCACTACACTGCCCTAAACCCTACAAAACCACCCCCAGCACGAACCCCTACACTACCCAAACACGACTGCGCTGCCCTAAACTCTAAAACACCACCCCAGCATGACCCCTACAGTACCCAAACACCAGTGCACTACCCTAAACCCTAAATCTACCCCAGCATGATCCCCTACACTACTCAAACACCACTGCACTACCCTAAACCCTCAATCTACCCCCGCACGACCCCCTACACTACCCAAAGACCACTCCACTACCCTAAACCCTAAAATACTACCCCCAGCATGACCCCCTACACTACACCAACACCACTGCATTACCCTAAACCCTAAAACACTACCCCAGCACGACCCCCTACACTACACCAACACCACTGCATTACACTAAACTCTAAAACACTACCCCAGCATGACTCCCTACACTACCCAAACACTACTGCACTACCCTGAACCCTAAAACACTACCCCCAGCACGACCCCCAACACTACCCAAACACCACTGCACTACCCTAAACCCTAAAACACTACCCCAGCACGACCCCCTACACTACACAAACACCACTGCACTGCCCTAAACCCTAAAACACTACCCACAGCATGACCCCCTACACTACACAAACACCACTGCACTCCCCTAAACCCTAAAACCCTACCCTCTGCATGACCCCCTACACTGCCCAAACACCACTGCCCTAAACCCTGAAACACCACCCCCAGCAAGACCCCCTACACTGCCCGAACACCACTGCTCTGCCCTAAACCCTGAAACACCACCCCAGCACGACCCCCTACACTGCACGAACACCTCTGCACTGCCCTAAACCCTGAAACACCACCCCCTGCATGACCCCCTACACTGCCTGAGCACCACTGCACTGCCCTAAACCCCCTGAAACACCTCCCCCAGCACGATCCCCTACACTGCCCGAACACCACTGCTCTGCCCTAATCCCTGAAACACCACCCGCAGAATGACCCCCTACACTGTCCGAACACCACTGCCCTAAACCCTGAAACACCACCCCCAGCATGACCCCTACACTGCCCGAACACTACTGCACTGCCCTAAACCCTGAAACACCACCCCCAGCATGAACCCCTACACTACCTGAACACCACTACACTGCCCTAAACCCTACAAGACCACCCCCAAAACGAACCCCTACACTACCCAAACACCACTGCACTGCCCTTAACCCTAAAACACCACCCCAGCACGACCCCTACACTACTCAAACACCACTGCACTACCCTAAACCCTCAATATACCCCAGCATGACCCCCTACACTACCCAAAGACCTCTTCACTACCCTAAACCCTAAAATACTACCCCCAGCATGACCCCCTACACTACACCAACACCACTGCATTACCCTAAACCCTAAAACACTACCCCAGCATGACTCCCTACACTACCCAAACACTACTGCACTACCCTGAACCCTAAAACACTACCCCCAACATGACCCCCAACACTACCCAAACACCACTGCACTGCCCTAAACCCTAAAACACTACCCCAGCACGACCCCCTACACTACACAAACACCACTGCACTGCCCTAAGCCCTAAAACACTACACCCAGCATGACCCACTACACTACATAAACACCACTGCACTCCCCTAAACCCTAAAACACTACCCTCTGCATGACCCCCTACAAGGCCCAAACACCACTGCCCTAAACCCTGAAACACCACCCCCAGCAAGACCCCCTACACTGCCCGAACACCACTGCTCTGCCCTAAACCCTGAAACATCACCCCCTGCATGACCCCCTACACTGCCTGAGCACCACTGCACTGCCCTAAACCCTGAAACACCACCCCCAGCACGACCCCCTACATTGCCCAAACACCACCGCACTGCCCTAAACCCTGAAACACCACCCCCAGCACGATCCCCTACACTGCCCGAACACTACTGCACTGCCCTAATCCCTGAAACACCACCCCGAGCATGACCCCCTACACTGCCCGAACACCACTGCCCTAAACCCTGAAACACCACCCCCAGCATGACCCCCTACACTGCCCGAACACCACTGCACTGCCCTAAACCCTGAAACACCACCCATAGCACGAACTTCTACACTACCCGAACACCACTACACTGCCCTAAACCCTACAACACCACCCCCAGCACGAACCCCTACACTACCCAAACACCACTGCACTGCCCTAAACCCTAAAACACCACCCCAGCACGATCCCTACAGTACCCAAACACCACTGCACCACCCTAAACCATAAATCTACTCCAGCATGATCCCCTACACTACTCAAACACCACTGCACTACCCTAAACCCTCAATCTACCCCAGCACGACCCCCTACACTACCCAAAAACCACTTCACTACCCTAAACCCTAAAATACTACCCCCAGCATGACCCCCTACTCTACACCAACACCACTGCATTACCCTAAACCCTAAAACATTACCCCATCACGACCCCCTACACTACACCAACACCACTGCACTACACTAAACCCTTAAACACTACCCCAGCATGACTCCCTATACTACCCAAACACTACTGCACTACCCTGAACCCCAAAACACTACCCCCAGCACGACCCCCAACACTACCCAAACACCACTGCACTACCCTAAACCCTAAAACACTACCCCAGCACGCCCCCTACACTACACAAACACCACTGCACTGCCCTAAACCCTAAAACACTACCCCAGCATGATCCCCTACACTACTCAAACACCACTGCACTACCCTAAACCCTCAATCTACCCCAGCATGACCCCCTACACTACCCAAAAACCACTTCACTACCCTAAACCCTAAAATACTACCCCCAGCATGACCACCTACACTACACCAACACCACTGCATTACCCTAAACCCTAAAACACTACCCCAGCATGACCCCCTACACTACACCAACACCACTGCACTACACTAAACCCTAAAACACTACCCCAGGATGACTCCCTACACTACCCAAACACTACTGCACTACCCTGAACCCTAAAACACTAACCCCAGCATGACCCCCAACACTACCCAAACACCACTGCACTACCCTAAACCCTAAAACACTACCCCAGCACGACCCCCTACACTACACAAACACCACTGCACTGCCCAAAACCCTAAAACACTACCCACAGCATGACCCCCTACACTACACAAACACCACTGCACTCCCCTGAACCCTAAAACACTACCCTCTGCACGACCCCCTACACTACTCAAACACCACTGCACTACCCTAAACCCTAAAAAAGTAACCGCCACCCCATGCCCAATCCACCTTACCTCTCACTTCTCGTGGTTCCTCTCTCCTCATGGTTCCTGCTTCATGTCATCTCTGAGGGGCGGTAAATTACCATGAGTTCTAAAAAAAATGCGTAGTAATGACTTCGCAATGTACAACGCATGCTTGGTAATGCATGCATTGTAATGGTATCGCGAAGTAAAAAAACGTTGTAACGGCTGTTTACCAATAGAAGCTGGCCCCTGTTCTTCAGTGAGTCGCTTTTTTGATAAATTAGGAGGATGGAATGTGTTTTTTTTACTGAAAAGTGCATTCCCGGCTGTTGTATTGTGAAAGTGTCCGCGTGGCCTGGTTTCACTTCCGGTGAGAGAGTGGAAAAGTCTGTTTGGATCTAAAGGGGTTCTGCTGTTGGACGGGGCCGGCGCGACATGTCATCAGAAAACACAGCTAATGGAAAGCGTTGTCCCGGAAGTGTTGAGCAGTGCCATGAGAATTCAAAAAGGGTGCGTCCCACCGCAGTATGACCGTACTGCGTGACCCATGTGCCGCCTCCACTGTACGAACGGCAGAAGCGGCATCCATCGCAGATCCTCTTGAAGACCGTTGTAGCACTAATTCTACATTTTGGAACTAGGGCATTTTAACCTTGTTTTTCCTGCCAGATACAAAGAGAAGATCCTGTGTTATTCAGTGCCCTCGTTACCTTTTCTGTGGGTAGTGGTGCTTGTCACTTCGCTGCCCCACCTGTGCACACGACTGGGCTCCCCACCTCGTATGCCATCTGCAGGGCCTCTGCCCTCGGATCACTGGTTTCGGTTTCTGGAGTGGGATCATATACAGTTGCTCCCAAAGGCCTAGCCTGAACACTTAGGTGAATATCCCCTGCGCCAGCATTCCACGGAAATTCTTTCCTAGCTCTCCCACGTCGACGACGATGTCATAATAGCACGGCTCCACTCGCGACACCGTATGACATCATAGGAGCCATAAGAGGACCTCGTCTGCCTGCTGACGTCATTTACACCCATGTTTTCCGTGCCACCGAGGTAAACAGGTGGACCGATACATTTTCACATGTATACATAGTATACTAAATATATATATATATATATTCACTTAAAAAACCATAGGTTTCACACATGTTATAGTTAGGTGGACATTTCACTCGTAAAAAAACAATGAAATTCCCCCGTTATAGTTAGTTGAGATAACTATAACTCACGTGCCCGCAATCCTCTGCTCATGACATCACATATTACATCACTCATGACATGGTCAGTGGCATCACTCATGACATCACTGATGACATCATCCTTGTGATAGAGTGGCGGTCGCGCGAGTTATAGTTATCACAACTAACTATAACGGGGGAATTTCATTGGTTTTTTACGAGTGAAATGTCCACCTAACTATAACATGTGTGAAACCTATGGTTTTTTAAGTGAATTTGCAAGGTTTTTTAAATGCTAATTCCTAACTATAACGTGTGTGAAACCTATGGTTTTTTCAGTGAATTTGTACGTTTTTTTAAATGCTAAGTTATGTATTTATTATTATATTTTTTATATATTTATTTTACAATAAACTACGTATTCATTTTTTTTTTTTATGGTTTTTTACCGTGCGCGCACGGTGCGCGCACCCCGCTATTTAAAAAACAAAAAAATGTAAATGTTTTTTTCTGCCTTCGGGGTCCTTCAGGGACCCCCTGACAAAGGCTAGGGGGTCAGGAACTCTCTACCCTGCCCCCTTTTCACGTTCGCCACCTTCCTTTTTCACTCTCGCACTCAAAACAAACAAAATGGCGGCCGACACTTCCTGATTTTGACCGATTCGAACGTTGACTGACATGTAACCACCAATCAGAATTACGCTCACGCACGTCAGGAACTACTGAACAGATTGACTCCATATATGCAAAAGGCACATCCCTGACCTGAGGACTACCTCTTTGCCAAATTTCAAGTAATTTTGTTCAGCCATTCGGGCTGTACCTTCAACTAAAGGTCCTATTGGAAAATGCATGGGTAAAACGTGTTTTGGGACCCCCCTTTTTTCTCAGCCCCCGCTTGACGAATCCCCCCGAGACTTTCAGGGTAGGAGCTGAGCGGAGCGCCTCATTAGTTTTGAAAATTTCGCGAGGATTCGTCAACCGGCGCCAAAGTTATTCAAAATAGAATTTTGAGATTTCCTATGGAAACACGGTCCTAATTATAACTATCTACTGGCGACCGCCAGTAGATAGTATATATATATATATATTTATATATATATATATATATATATATATATATATATATCCACAGCAACACGCGCTCCTTCAGCAGCATAATCCGGGCCACACCAACAAATGCTTGTCTTAAAAAAGATTTCTTTATTTTAGAACAATAGGCATGACGCGTTTCGAGTCATCAGACTCTTAATCATATGCCGTGCTGTTGTATCGGTGGGTTCGTTAGAGTTTAAATAACGTAGCTTCTTAGACATTGAAAAAGGACAACATGCCATATTACCAATCTGAATTTAAAGAGGCAGTTAATTCACGGTTTTCAGTTCGTAATTTGTGTCATATATTGTTAAATCAGCGAGGGTGAGTACATTCTTCTACTGCTGGTTATCCATTAAACCCCCAAATGGTTAATAATCAATGTTTCCCTCGTTGCTCAATTGCATTCATTATTTTTGCATCTTTATCACAGTTTTAACGACTGCAACTCCCAGAGTGCTCCATAACTGCCCTTTATTTTCCTTTTTGTTGGTTTCAATGTCGATATTGGCAAGACTCTACTTGCTTCGCTGTTTACCGAGTGCAACACTTGCTTTAGAAGGATAATTCCATAACTCGGTCACAGTGTTTCACAGGACAGTCCCGCTACCACCGCATACCTTCACAGTTCATTATTCTCACGATGGTCGTTTCAAGCATGACGTGCGTTTCAGGAGAAATCCATTCGCAGATCCTGGCTGGTGACAAGTTCATTTCCCAAGTTCAGGCAGGCCTGATGGCCCTTCCATAAAAACTTTGTTCATGTTCCATGTACCAGCCTGTGGGCACTCCTTTGAATAAGCTCCAAGCTTCCACAAAATTTTCTGACAAATCGGAGCGCCTCAGCCTCGCGGACCCGGGCCCGGTTTGAGGTGTGTCAGACACCTCTTAACATCCACAGCAACACGCGCTCCTTCAGCAGCGTAATCCGGGCCACACCAACAAATGCTTGTCTTAAAAAAGATTTCTTTATTTCAGAACAATAGGCATGACGCGTTTCGAGTCATCAGACTCTTAATCATATGCCGTGCTGTTGTATCGGTGGGTTAGTTAGAGTTTAAATAACGTAGCTTGTCACTGACCATGTCATGAATGATGTAATATGTGACGTGATCAGCAGCGCCTTGCGGGGGCACGAGTTATAGTTAGCTGAACTAACTATAACGCCGGAATATCTATGGTTTTGTACGAGTGAAATATCCAACTAACTATAACGTTCTGGAAACCTATGGTCTTTTCAGTTAATTTCTATGTTTTTTTAAATGCTAATTTCTAACTATAACGTGCCTGAAACCTATGTTTTTTTCAGTGAAAATATATGTATATAGATTTATATATATATATATATATATATATATATATATATATATATATATATAAAAATTTATATAAGGTAGTTATAGTTAGAACCTAGTTTCCATATGAAAAGCATTTTCTGATTTGCTAATAACTTTGGGGGCTGAGAAAAAAGGGGGGTACCAAAAAGTGTTTTCTCCATGTTAATTTCCATAGGAAATTTTAGCCAAGGCTACAGCCCGAACTGCTGAACGGAATTACACCAAATTTTGAAAAAAAAGGTACTGCTTGGCTCTGAAAGCGACCATTATAAAAATGGTGTAAATCCGTTCAGTAGTTGCTGACAAATTGTAAAAAAACAGATATCAATATCTAGGGGCATGGAGGATCCACGAACACCCCGACCACAAGGCCTGCTGAGGGGGTGCCACAGGGACCCCCAGGAATCTGGACAAAAACATTTTTTAAAAATGAAGCGAGGGCTCCCACGCTTCGTTATTTTTAAGCCCCCGGGTGGGCCAGGACCCGGGGGCAATGCCAAAATGTATAGCAGGGGACTGCGAGGGCACCTGCAGCCCTGGGGACTGCCACCTCCCCGGGGCTTTTTTCATTATTTGCGAGGGGCACGCTGCCCCCCGAGCCCCGGGGACCACCACCTCCCCGGGGATCTCCAGTTTCTTTTTAAAAAGGTATGTGTGGGGAGCTCCAGCCCCTACATGCCCCAGGGACCCTCAGGATTCAAGGAGACTTAATCCCTCAACTTAAAACGCACCCCAGGATACGTTTGCACACTTGTCACATCAGGCCCACCTCCTCTCTGCACCACGGTGCAAACGTGCCCTGTGGCACATTTTCAGTTGGGGGATTAATTCCCCTTCAATCCTCAGGATCCCTAGGAGCCAACTAGCCCACCAGGTACCTCCAGTAAGCGCCACTGGGCTGCGTTGCAGAGACGTGGCCCGAGGCCACGCCCCTTTTTACAACTCTCCGCAATGCAGCTCTATGGCCCTTACTGGAGATACCTGGTTGGCTTGTTGGATCCCAGGGACCTTCAGGATTTATGGGCAGGCTTCAGGGAAGTTATAGTTAGAAATTAGCATTTAAAAAACCTTTGAAATTCACTGAAAAATCCATAGGTTTCAAGCCCGTTATAGTTAGAAATTAGCATTTCAAAAACCTTAAAAATTAACTGAAAAAGCATAGGTTTCAGGGACGTTATAGTTAGTTGGACATTTCACTCATCCAAAACCATAGAAATTCCCCCATTATACTTAGTTCACCTAACTATAACTCGCGCCCGCAATGCACTGCTGATGATGTCACATACATATTACATCATTCATGACATGGTCAGTGACATGACATCTCAAATGACATCACTGATGACATCATCCATGTGATAATCTGATGTACCTTCTCACACTCTAATATAACCTTTAAAACACCCACTTAAAAATGCAGACTACTGTCTTCGAAACCATAGACACACCAATACCAGTTACTATATACCCACTTACTGATTCCTATGGCTATACACACATCCACTCATTCACCCATATAGTTACTCATACATGCAGTCACTCATCAATACAACACAATCATAAGCACTCAAACACTTGTACATGCACTCACACACCACCACTCATCCTGGGTTACTCACACACCTAGTCACTCATGCAAATAATCAATCACACTTCCATTTACTCACCTATTCAGTTATACACCCACCACTTCACTTATTCATAGAGATACTAACACATACTTACTCTCTTCTACAATCACTGACACAAGTACACACTCGTCCATACAGATACTTTCACATTCACTCACTCTCACATATAATCATTTATATTCTCCAAAACTCAAATATACTGCCTTTCACATATGTAGTTACTCACACATGTACAACTAAGACTTCTATTAACTCACCAACATAGCTATACACACACTCACCCACCTATACAGCCCTTCACTGATACACTCTTGTACCCATACACCCAGTGAATCACCCACTCACATATCTATGCATAGATTCACACCCCCCACACACCCACACAGACACTCAGGCACCCATACAGATACTCAGACAACCAAACAATAACCCATATAGACACTCATGTAGCTACTCACCTACCCATGTGGCCGCCTACACACCAACTAAGAAACTGATACATACATTTACACAGTTTTCTCACTAACCCATGCATTCAGTAAGATACACTTAATCAGTCACTTAAACAATCAGTCACACATCTACTAAATCATCCATACACACACTCATACACCCAGTCATTCTTCAATGCACCTTGGCATATTTATATAAAATATATTTAAACTTTATACAAACACACAGTCACTGGATGATGTCATCATTGATGTCATCAGTGATGTCATTTGAGATGTCATCAGTGATGTCATCAGTGATGTCACTGACTATGTCATGAATGATGTAATATGTGACGTCATCAACAGTGCATTGCGGGGGCGCTAGTTATAGTTATAGTTAGGTGAACTAACTATAAAGGGGGAATTTCTATGGTTTCGTACCAGTGAAATGTCCAACTAACTATAACGTCCCTGAAACCTATGTTTTTTTCAGTGAATTTCTAAGGTTTTTAAAATGCTGATTTCTAACTATAATGGGCCTGAAACATATGTGTTTTTCAGTGAATATATATTATCTACTGGCGGTCGCCAGTAGATAGTTATAGTTAGGACCACGTTTCCATAGGAAATCCGCAACATTCTATTTGGAATAACTTTGGCGCCGGTCGACGAATCCTCGTGAAAATTTCAAAATAGGTGGGGCGCTATGCTCCGCTCCTACCCTGAAAGTCTCGGGGGGATTCGTCAAGCGGGGGCTGAGAAAAAAGGGGGGTCCCAAAACGCGTTTTTCCCATGCATTTTTCCATAGGACCTTTAGACACAGCTACAGACCGAACGGCTGAACAGAGTTACTTGAAATTTGGCAGAGAGGTAGTCTACAGGTCAAGGAAGTGCCTTTTGTAGGTTTGTTGTAAATCTGTTCAGTAGATCCTGAGAAAATAGCCTTTAAATCAATATATATATCTGTGGCAGCTTACGGTGCGCTTACCGTGAGCTTACGGTAAGCTTACCGTACGCGTACGGTGCCGTGCGCGAGCGCGATTCTGATTGGCTGTTAGATCTTAGTAAACATTCGAATTGGTCGAAACCAGGAAGCGGCGTCCGCCATTTTCTATCTCGCACTCTGAGGGGGTGGAAGAAAAACAAAGGCAAAAAACATGTAAAGGGGCTGTTTAGACTGCTCCCAACCACCTAGCCTTGATGAAGGTGTCCCCAAAGAACCCCCAGGCCAAAAATTCAATTTTAATTTTTTTCAAAAAATCGCCGATTACGCTTCCCGTATGCGTACGGTAAAAAAACCTTCCCAAAAAAAAATATCCACACTCTCCACACCCTGTTTTCAAATGGTGCCCGAAGGGCACCATTTGAGCATGGCACATAAATTAATTACAAAAAATCAAACATTACCTTTCTCAACGAAGCGCATAATATGTCCTCCATGTGCGCACTGTGCGCGAAGCGCATCGTGCGTACATGGCCCATCCAGCGTAACGTGGGCATAGCATGCGCGTAGCGCACCGCGTGCCCACCGTGCGTGCACGGCACTAACTGCGTAAAGTGGGCGCGCGGTGCGCGAAGCGCACCGCGTGCTCACTGTGCGTGCACGGTGCGCGAAGCGCACCGTGCGCGCACGGAACGAACTGCGTTAAGTGGGCGCGCACGCCACGAATGGCGTAAAGTAACTTAGCATTTAAAAAACCGTACAAATTCACTGAAAAAACCATAGGTTTCACACACGTTATAGTTAGGAATTAGCATTTAAAAAACCTTGCAAATTCACTGAAAAAACCATAGGTTTCACACATGTTATAGTTAGCTGGACATTTTACTGATAAAAAACCAATGAAATTCCCCCGTTATAGTTAGTGCAGGCAACTATAACTCACGCGACCGCAATCCTCTGCTGATGACATATGTGTCTTTATGAAAAAAAAATATTTGTAATATATGTATAGCTAAAATTTAATGGAAGAAGACATGGGCAAATAAGTGTCTAAATACAGTATTAGCATCAGCAGAGGATTGCGGTCGCGTGAGTTATAGTTGCCTGCACTAACTATAACGGGGGAATTTCATTGGTTTTTTATCAGTAAAATGTCCAGCTAACTATAACATGTGTGAAACCTATGGTTTTTTCAGTGAATATATATATATATATATTATCTACTGGCGGTCGCCAGTAGATAGTTATAGTTAAGACCACGTTTCCATAGGAAAAAATCTTTTTCATGTGCTTATAACTTTGGCGTCGTTTGATGAATCTTTACCGAATTTTCCAAAAAGTTTAACTTTTTTGATCAGCTCCTATCTTGAAAGTTTGGGGGTGATTGGTCAAGGGGGGCTGAGAAAAAAGGGGCGTCCCTAAACGTGTTTTCTCAATACATTTTCCATAGGAAACTTTAGACAAGGCCACAGGTCAAACTGCTGAACGGAATTACGCCAAATTTGGCAGGGAGAAAGGTGTTGGTCCAAAAGGCACGTGTTTGTTTAAATGGTGTGCATTCGTTCAGTAGTATTTGAGAAATATCAAATTTGACAGCTATCGATATTCGGGAATTCTGACATCTGATTGGCTGAGGGGTTACAAGCACGAGCTTGCAGCTGATTGGCTGTGAACGGTTGAAACTGGGAAGTGTTGGCAGCCATTTTGTGATTCAGTCTGTCCGCTCACATTGCTCCGTCTACAAGCCATCGGGTCCGTAGTTCTACCTGTGCGAGGCAACACTGAAAATGTACCGCAGCTCTGTCTGTGCGAGATGCCCCTTTCACGGTCCCTCTCCTCACATCACCGGCTCGTGGCTCGTTCCCCACATCACAGGAAACCAGGACCTCATTATGTTGTGGTGTACCAAAAACACGCCTCAGTGCACAGAAACCCCTATCCGGCTAGCTATAGTATCTCATTTGTTCGCCGTACTACAGCAGAGCTACCAATGATTAGATATCCTAGAACAATGGGACTCAGGTCCTCCCAGAATTCGTAAGAAGATGACACTCTTTCGCTTACACACTCATACCTGTTCACAATGTGAGTAACCAGAGACTTTGTATAGTTTAAAATGTTTATTTCAACCAACGAGCTCTGTAATGTAGTACACGTGCTAATGTGAGCAAAGAAATGCATGTAAACAATACAATCAGCATAGTTACAATTGCATAAAGTACGAATGGAGAAAGCATATTATAATGTCAGTAGATTAAGCCAAATAGCGCTTACCACCCTCCCCATGCTACAAGCTATGTTTATTATATCAGTGGACAACCACTGACTCATTCGTTCTCCGTACTATAGCGGAGCTACCAATTATTAGATATTCTAGAACAATGCGACTAAGGTCCTCTCAGATTTTGTGGGAAGAAGACACTTTTTTGCTTATACACTCAAAGCTGTTCACAATGTGAGTAACCAGAGACTTTGTATATATTAAAATGTTTATTTCAACTAACAAGCTCTGTAATGTAGTACACGTGCTAAAGTGAGCAAATAAAAGCATGTAAAGAATACAATCTGTATAGTTACAATTGCATATTATAATGTCAGTGGATTAAGCCAAATGGTGTTTACCACCCTCCCCATGCTACGAGCTATGTTTATTATATCAGTGGAAGACCTCTGGGCTTGGACAGTGGAACCCCCTACCTCAAGTCTTATATGATGGGATTTATATTTCCGGACAAGCACAGCTCTTCCTCGGGAAAGATTGTTCTCCACGTGTGTGTAATTTGCATCCTGTGCAATATTAGAAGCACTCGAAATTTCAGAAGTGGAGATCTGTTCCATGTTATGTCTATATGTGCATGGGACGGGCCAAAGCTTAATAACCAGCAATGTTGTTTTCTGCTCTTGAACATGGCGTACAGACAAGAACTCAGTGCACAGCAGAAATAGTGAAAGGCAGACAGTTCCCATGCAAAGCAGCAAAAACAGACGTGTTTACAAGAATCAATGCATTTAGAGTCCTGTGGAAAAAATGGCTAAAATGGCTGTGTTGCAACGTACAAATCATGCTAACTTAGCAATGTTCGTTGGCACCTCCTAACCCCCGCGACACCCTCCCCTATGGACGGTCCTACACACAGTGAGCAAAGTAGAACACAGAGTCCAAACAGTCTGAGCCAAGAAGAGCAGATATCCAATATAGGAAAATGAAGTAGGCGAAGAATGTCAACAGGGTTGAAAAGAGAAAAATTTAGTAATACCAAAAAAAACAAAATCATGTGGCACCGCCAAATTAATCCATCAGTGTGTAAGAGCAGTAAGTTGCAACAGCTTCCCACAGGAAATCTTTATTTTCGTCTGAAAAAGTAGATGCCATCCAATTCAGCAATTCGAAGGAGCAAACATGCTCATTGATTGTCGGTGCTTCCAGCACCATAGCAGGGCAACTTGCTTGGTACTCGATGTAACTCCGTTGCAGGAAATCATGTGCAGCAGCACATGCCATGAAACCAATACTGGAACATTCATGCTCATGATTCACCAAAAGGGTTCATCAGTACAGGAAAATCCATGTCAGGCGACGCTGTGTTTGTGAGGCATAGATCCAACGCCCAGGGATAGGACATGCATGAGAACACTGGTTAGATGCAAGTATACCAGGGATAGCAGAAAGACAAATTGTAAGCCACGCTGAGAGTGGCCAGCGGCAAGGTTCCATAAGAGTAAAGCATGCGGTTGCAAAGTAGCTGTAGTAGGGCTGGGTTGTGAATGAGCGCAGGTGGAGCAGCCATTACTGAGCATGCAGGTCAAGAGGAAAAGTCCAGCAGCCACAGCTAGTCAAAGTGGTAACCTGTCAAAAACACTAGAGAAAATAGAAAAAATGAAAGCAGGGATCACACCAAAAATAGTTTGAAAAGACGTTACAAGGCTGGATCCCAAAAGCTTAAAAAAATGCTCCAGCCCTGTTGTATGTGAAGCATTGAAAATAGAATGAATTAGCTCACCAAAATGTTGTGGGAGATCAGTGTTTAAAAGACTATGAACTTGTGTTCTCGTGTTGGCCACCTACATGACATTAGTCTCATGGGCAGAAGTGAGAGAAACTTCTTTCTGGGACAATAAGGCTCTTATTCGGCTCAGCTTGTCGAACTCTGCCTTCAAGGTCAGAATGGAAGGCCAAATAGAGGAATTCGAAACTCCCCTGTGAGGGAGGAAACAGCAGGTTTTTACAGCAAACTACACTTTGTGACACAGTCACAATGTACGGAATACCTTTGAAGATGCTGTAGCATTTTTCATTAGTCATGAGAAAATAACTGCCATTACACAACATTGTTTTGTCTGTTGTTGATATTGTACAGGATGATGTATCTGTATTATATCATGATCAGAACCAATTGCGGCTCGCGACTATGCCTTTAGAAACCAGTCCATCGGCTCGCAGCTCTGCGCCAACGAGCCGTCAGGCCCGCAGCTCTACCTCTGTGAGCTAGCCCGTTACCTCGTAGCTGTGTCTCTGCTAGCAGGCCCGTCGGCCCGTTGCTCTTCCTCTGTGAGTCAGCCCGTCGCCTCGCAGCTCGGGCCCGCAACTCTACCTCTGCGAGCCAACCCGTTAGCTCGTAGCTGTGTCTCTACTAGCAGGCCCGTTGCTCTCCCTCTACGAGTCAGACCACAGCTGTCCTTCTGCGAGACAGCACGCTGCTGTGCTTTTGCGAGCCAACGGCCCCTAGCTCTTCCTCTGCAAGCCGATATATATATTCACTGAAAAAACCTTAGGTTTTACAGACGTTATAATTAGAAATTAGCATTTATAAAACCTTTGAAATTTACTGAAAAAACCATAGGTTTCTGGGGGGTTATAGTTAGCTGGAAATTTTACACTTACAAAACCAGAGAAATTCCACCGTTATAGTTAGTTCAGCTAACTATAACTCGCGCCTCCGCAATGCACTGCTTGTGATGTCACATATG
The DNA here is from genome assembly GCF_964204655.1 of Triturus cristatus. Taxonomy (NCBI): domain Eukaryota; kingdom Metazoa; phylum Chordata; class Amphibia; order Caudata; family Salamandridae; genus Triturus; species Triturus cristatus. The sequence goes on along the minus strand of NC_140582.1, from coordinate 53,918,479 downwards.
ACATCATTCATGGCATGGTCAGTGACATCACTGATGACATCTCAAATGACATCACTGATGACATCACGGAAGACATCATCCAGTGACTGTGTGTTTCTGTAAAGTTTAAATATGTTTTTTATATATGCCAAGGTGTATTGAAGAATGAGTGGGCGTATAAGTGTCTGGATGGACGATTTAGCAGGTGTGTGACTGATTGTATAAGTGAGTGATTAAACGTGTCTTACTGAATGCATCGGTTAGTGACTAAACTGTGTGAATGTCTGTATCAGTCTGTCTGTTGTTGTGTAAACTGCTACTTGGGTTGGTTAGTAGGTACGTGAGTGTCTAAATGGGATATTTTTTGTTTGCCTGGGTATTTGTATGGGAGACTGAGTGTGTGTGTGGGTAGGTGGGAGGTGTGTGACTCTGTGCATAGATGTGTGAATGGTTGATTCACTGGGTGTATGGGTTCAAGAGTGGATATGGAAACAGCTGTATGGGTGGGTGAGTGTCTGTATGAGTGTGTTGGTGAGTTAATGAAGGTCTCCGTGGTACAAGTCCAAGAAACTACAAATGTTAAAGGCATTATATGTGAGTGATGGTGAATATAAACAACTATATGTGAGAGTGAGGGATTCTGACAGTGGCTGTATGGATGATAGTGTACTTGTATCAGTTATTATATAGGAGAGTAAGTATGCGTTACTATCTGTATGAATAAGTGAGGTGGTGGGTACATAATTGTATAGGTGAGTAAATGGGACTGTGGTAGATTCTTTGCAGGACTAAGTGGGTGTGTGAGTAACTGCATGGATGAGTAGGGGTGTGTGATTGTCTGTATAGGTATATTACTGCATATGATAGTATTGTATTCATGAGTGACTGCATGTATGAGTGACTGTATGGATGAATGAGTAGATGTGTGTCTAGAGCTCGCAATCAGTGAGTACATATGTAGTAACTGGTATTGGTGTGTTAACAATTTCGAAAATGGTTGTCTATATTTTACAGTGGATGTATTAAAGGTTATATTAGACTGTGAAGAGGTGCATCAGATTTTCACATGGATGATGTCATCAGTGATGCCATCAGTGGTGTCATTTGAGATTTCATCAGTGATTTCATCAGTGATGTCACTGACCATGCCATGAATGATGTAATATGTGATGTCATGAGCAGTGCATTGCGGGGGTGCAAGTTATAGTTAGCCGAATTAACTATAACGGTGGAATTTCTCTGGTTTTATACGTGTGAAATGTCCAGCTAACTATAACGTCCCTGAAACCTATGGTTTTTCCAGTGAATATATATATATATATATATATCTATATATATACATTACCTACTGGCGGTCGCCAGTAGGTAGTTATAGTTTGGACCTATTTTCCATAGGAAATCCGCAACATTCTATTCCCAATAACTTTGGCGCCAGTTGACGAATCTTCGCGAAATTTTCAAACTTTTGGCCAGCTCCGGTCCGCTCCTACCCTGAAAGTCTCGGGGTGATTTGTCAAGCAGGGGCCGAGAAAAAAGGGGGGTCCCAAAATGTGTTTTCCCCATGCAATTTTCCATAGGAACCTTTAATCGAAGCTACAGCCGGAACTACTGAACGGAATTACACCAAATTCGGCAAAAAGGTAGCCCTTGGTTCAGAGTCGTGCCTTTTGGTTAAATGGTGTAAATCCATTCAGTAGTTCCTTAGAAAATCAAAAGTAAAACCCACATATATATCTATAGGCGCGGTGGATCCGCGCACCCTAAGCGCACCCTCCCGAGCACGATCTGTATGCTAATTGGCTGTCAAAACTCCAAACCAAGAAGTATTGCCAGCCATCTTGTGCCTTGGTAGAAGCGAGGCACAAGAAACCTAAGAAAAAAACGCGCAAAACGCAAAAAGGGGGCAGGGTAGAAACATCCTGACCCCCTAGGCCTGGTCAGGGGGTCCCACAAGGACCACCAAGGCCCCCCCAAATTTTTTTTTTTAAATCAGCAAAATCCGCGCAGGGTGTGCGCGGATCTTGCCCACGCTATATTCTTAATTAGCCCCCGGGGGCCAAATCCCTGGGGCAACAAAAGAGTGTAGGTGGGGAGCCCAGAGGGGCCCCCCAGTCCCGGGGACTGCCACCCCCTGGGGCTTTCTTAAAAATTGTGTGGGGGGCTCATAGCCCCCCCAGCCCTGGGTACTGCCACACCCTGGGGCTTTTAACATAACTGGGTGGGGAGGCTCAAAGGCCTTTTTCACTATATATGCAGGGGGGCTCACGCAGCCCCAGGGACTGCCACCCCCCGGGGCTTGTTTTTTGTAATTAAAAAAAAACCTGTGTGGGGGGCTTGAGCCCCCCACACGCTCTAGATTTTCAAAATAGGGGGTCTGTGAGGGACCCCCAAGCCCCGGGACCACCTCCTCCCCGGGGCTTTTAGAAATGGTGGGGGGGCACGCGGCCCCCCTCCTGGAGCCTTGACATGGCCCTGGGACCACCATCCCCCAGGGCTGGCTCCTGCAGTGTCCCGGGGTGCCCACCCCCGGGACTCTGTAGTTTGCTATGGCAGGGCAGGAGCCTCGCGGCTCCTGCCATAGCAAACTTGGTTTGTATTTTGAAAGAGAGAGCAGGGAAACCTGCTCTCTCTTTCAAAATGCAAACCAAATTGCTTTTCCACACGCGGGGCTGCATCTTAGCAGCTCCCCATGTGGAAAAGCAATGCCAGCTCCCGCAGGAGGCGGGGAGCCGGCTGGGACTGTGGGGGGATTGGGGACCCCCCACGGCCCCCAACGGAGAGGGACAGCCCCGGGGATGGGGTCCCCGGGGCTACATGTGGCCCGGGAGGGGGGCCACGCAGCCCTCCTCCCCAAAATATAAATATAAAAAAAATAGGCCCCGGGGAATGGGATCCCCGGGGCCACAAGTGGCCAAAAGAGGGGGGCAACGCAGCCCCCCTCCAAAAGAAAGGAAAAAAAATAAAAAAAGGCCATGCCCCGAGGGATGGGGTCCCTGGGGCCGATTAAGGCCTCGGAAGGCAGGCCACGTGGCCCCCTTCCAATTTTTTTTATTTTTTAATAAAAAGTCAGGGGTCAGGCCCGGGGGCATTGGGTCCCCAGGGCCAAAACATTAGAAAAAGAAGGGGGGCTACACAGCCCCCCTTCTTAAAAACAAAACAGAAAAAAGACCAGCATTGAGCCGGAGGCCACGCCCCCTCCTTTCAGTACTCTGCAAACGCACCCCCTGGAGCGTTTGCAGATGGGAAATGAATTCCCCTTGAATACTGGGGTCCCTGTGGGCCAACTAGCCCACCAGGAACCTCCAGTATGAGCCAGGTGGCTGCGTTGCAGAGAGGTGTTCTGAGGCCGTGCCCCTTTTTACACCTCTTTGCAACGCAGCTCTGTGGTGCTTAATGGAGGTAGCTGGTGGTCTAGTTGTGCCCTAGGGACCCTCAGGATTCAAGGGAAGTTAATCCCCCAACTTAAAACGCACCACGGGGCGTGTTTGCACAGTGGTGAAGGGAGGGGGCGGGGCCTGAGGTGACATGTGTGCAAACACACCCTGTGGTACGTTTTAAGTTCAGGAATTAATTCCTCTTCAATCCTGAGGGTCCCTGGGGACCAACTAGCCCACCAGGTACCTCCAGTAAGCGCCACAGAGCTGCGTTGCAGAGTGTTGTTAAAAGGGGTGTGGCCTCTGAACACCTCTCTGTTCTTTGGTATGAAGGATCCGGTCATTGTCTGTTTGGTGAATGTCAAATTGTTCAATGACAGTCCAGGACATGTCATTGGGGGTGTGGTGTGCACTGAGGTAGTGATCTGTCAGTCTGCTGATGTTTTTGTCACACCTGATCATGCTTCTGTGTTCAACCACTCTGGTCCTGATTTTGCGGGTCGTAATGCCCACATAACGGAGCCCACAGGGGCATGTTATGAGGTAAACAAGGTTACTGGAGTTGCAGTTGGTGTGTTGGTGTTGTGTCCAGATTTTGCCAGGTTCAAGATTGAGAGTTTTCGTTGGTTTGGTGAGATGACACACACTGCAGTTGTTGCATGGATAATGTTCAGTGACTTTGGGAAGGCCCCAACAGTTAAGGACTGTGTTGTCCATAGATTTGCGACTGGCACCTGGTCTTGTTGACACTAGTTTGTCTTTAAGGTTGTTGGCACGTTTGAATGCAAAGCGCGGGATCTCTCATTTTCTGGTGCCTGAATTGATTATCTTCCAGTGTTTGCGGATGATGCTGGAAACTTGATTTGACGCTGTATTATAGGTGGTCACACAGGTCATGGGTGGTGGATCTTGGTCTTTTGTTACTGTTTCCAATAGTGATTCTCTGTTTATATTGCATGCCCTTTTGCTGGATTTGGCAATAATGGCCAAAGACCAGAGATGGATCTATCGCCTCTCCACACAGCAACCGGGCCTGGGCCTGAATTACTCCATACCCTGGAGCTCACTAAAAAAAAGAATTTCTTACTCTTGATTCCCCTCCGTGTTAAATGTCCCCCTGTTGTATTGGCCAGTTATAACACACCTGGCACCCCACAGCGCTCTTTAAGTTCTCTCTTTCCCCAGTTAGCGCTCTTTTGTTTTACAACTGTACACTAATCTGTGTACACTGGGTACAGCTCACCCAGCCATCCCAATGCGCAGGCGCCGACATTCGGCACCGCACATACTCACAGCAGAGCACACTACTCTCCCGCACATGGGCATGCTCGCAGCAGGATACTCTTCTGGGCATGCTCACAACAGGATACACTGCTCTCCCGCCTATGTGCAGTACAGCCATGACTCAACGTGTCCTCGCACAGTCTGTCTTCTCTGTCCTTCCACGCACAGGTGTTCAGAATGATGCAGGCTGCATTTAAAGAACAAACACGCCCCAGGACAGCCCAACGGAGGCCGCAGAGACGACTGGAGGCTCAACGCAGACACTGACCGAAAGTATCGTGAGTAAACCAAGCGCTTCAGCTACAAGCCGGGTAAGCTCTTTTTCCACAGGTCCCTAACCCTCTAAGGACCCTTTATCTTCCCAGGGTCCATTCCTCTGCCGGACTATTCCATGGTGGCATGTTTGGCAACAAGCCAACGTGAGGATAATCTTCCTTTCATGCACTTTCCACCGTTTTTTTTTTTTTTGTGTGTGTTGATGCGCTTACGATGCTTAGCCCACCACAAAACTTTGTGTACATATGATAACTCTCACCTTAGCCATACCACCAATATGGCTACACCATTTGCCGCTTATTTATCGTCTACACAGCACAATAGATATCGGCAATCAATCTGTCTTGTGAATATGTAACCATACTGAGACTCTCCCCTGTATGTGTGTCCTGTCATACTTGTATGTCCAGTAATGCTCTAAGATGGAATCCCCCTCTCACATGTAAAGCACCTTAGCGAGTGCTACACATTTCTCAAAATTACTAGGCCTGGGCTAAAAATCTGTTCCGCTCGCGGAAATTGCGGTAATTTGACATTTTCGCGTTCCGCGGAGAGCGCGAAAATGTCAAAATTTCCGCAATCCGCATTTTACCGGAAATTGTTTACTTGCTCGCGCTGTAAAATAATACATTCTCGCGTGCGTGCGATCGCCTTACCTGAATCCCCGTGTTCCCCGACAAGTTTTCCCGATCCGGTCGCGTTCTCCACGAGATGTTGGATTGTTGGTAGCCATTTGCGCTGTCTCGCGACAGTTCGCGCCCGCAGTAACGTCATTCGTCGCGCGATCATGTCTTTCTTCTCGCGATCATGCACCGCGAGACAAGTGAAAACAAGATGGCCGCGCCCGCGAGCAACCGCATGGGTAAGTTGGCGAACTGCGACCACGCAGAAAATACCGCGAACGGGCGGGAAAAAAACTTCCGCATCTTCGCGATATTTCCGCGTGTTTGCAGAGATTTTTAACATTTTCGCGATAATTTGTGAAAGTGAATTTTGCAAATTCCGCCCACCCCTAAAAATTACACAATCACTTAAATCTAAGTAATTTGCACCTACACACTTTGGTCCTGAGGAAAGCCAGTTTTAATCATAAAGTGCTGGCTGAAACATGTAGACCACACCTGAATGTAGGAAACCCTAATTAACATTCCTATAACATCCAACAGCCTTTTTTAATGCTAGCAGTGACCCAGTTATGAAAATATAATTTACCCTCGGGTACTGGGATCCCTGCATAGCTTTTAAATCGTCACCTTCACGTCACTACACTGCACACTCAGATACATACCTGCTCTGCTGTACCCAGGCGTCGAAGCACACCCGGGACACACTTGGTGTCACTGGGTGGGCCCGATGATGAAGCATGCCACCAACTAGGTTGGTGGGTGAGGGCTTCATGAACAAACAAAATGGTTTGTACCCTGCCTTACAGTCTTGAGTCTATGTAAATTCACAAATAGGCTAGTCCCTTTTGATCTCACATATAAACCCCGGGGATACGGACTAGCTACCTAGTCCTCTCTCTCTCCTTTGATTGTGATATAACTTCAAATTGATATCATTGATGTTCAATTCATCTGCACTCTTCTCTGTGCCGTGCCATATTATAAATAAGTCTTCTATATATCTTAGCCAACAAATGATATTTTCCTGACAGACATAGCCATACTGCTTCTTAAGGACTAGCTCCTCCCACCACCCCATGAATAAACATGCAAACTGGGGGAGAAGCTTCCCCCATTGCCACACCCTGAACTTGTTGGTATACCGGGTTCTTAAAAAGGAACAGATTGTTATGTAGACAAAAAGTCAATAAGTCAATAATCATTCTATTGTGTTGAACATATTGCATAGATCTTCTAGATAGAAAATATTCCGTAGCTGTTATTTCATCGCCATTTTTTCTGCAAGTATAAAGTGATGAAACATCCAATGCTATCAAGCAGTATCCTTTATGCCATTGTATATTGTTATAAAATTTCTGCCAAACGTCACTTGTGTTCTGTACGATGACCATCTCAAAAATAGCTTCAACGAATCCTGTCATGTTCAGTATCAAACATGTTGGAATCATACCTCCACACCGAAAGCGGTATGGGAGGTATGATTCCAAGCATTGGAAGAGCACTCCGTTAGGCTCTCAGTGTTCCTGGTGCCAGCCTTCTAGACCTGGCCAGCATAAAAACGTTGCTGCCGACCAGAGACACGGTTTTGCTCCCCTGCTGCTGAGCCAAGCAGGGGAAGGCAGAACAATAGGCATCCTGTTACAGGGAGGTGTGACTACCTCCCAGACAGGATTTAGTGTATTGGGGACTGGTGGGTGCGCTTGCCAGTGCCACTCAGTCTGCATGATGGGCACATTTAGGGCCTGATTCACAGAATTAACTTGAGACAAAATCCTAAACTTACTACTTTTGGTATTCACAGAATGCACTTACTACTTTTGGTATTCACAGAATGGATTTACGACTACTAACTTTACGTCCGCACTCGGGCCGGAAATTCTGGCCCGGAGGCGGAGCTTCTGGCCCGGAGGCGGAGTTTCTGGGCCAGAGGCGGAGCTTCCGGCCCGGAGTTGGAGATTTTGGCCATGGCTAAATCTCCGCCACTGGCCGGAATCCCCACCTCCGGGCCGGAAGCTCCGCCTCCGGCCCGGAAGCCCCACCTCCGGCCCGGAAACTCCACCTCCGGGCCAGAAGCTCCGCCTCCGGGCCGGAATTTACGGCCCGAGTGCGGACGTAAAGTTAGTAGTCGTAAATCCATTCTGTGAATACCAAAAGTAGTAAGTGCATTCTGTGAATACCAAAAGTAGTAAGTGCATTTTGTGAATACCAAAAGGAGTAAGTTTAGGATTTTGTCTTAAGTTAATTCTGTGAATCGGGCCCTTAGTGTCCCCATGTACAGTCAAGTTCAAACCAGCACTGGGAGCCGTTGGCTCCCCTCTCTGGTGCAAAACTGGACAAAGGACATGGGAGTAACCTCCCCTCTGTCCAGACCCCCCCTGGGAGGGTCCCCTAAACCTCCCAACTCTCTCCTTAGGGTACTTAAGGGCTCACCTGTGGGTGGGTCCCTGGATTCATCGTGGGACAAGATTCAGATCCAACACCACTTTTTCTACCGTCTGGGCACTCTGGACTTCGCTGGACTTTGTTTGGGATTGACTTCATCTACCTTCCAGTCAGCTGTATCGTCTGTGTCTGTGCACCATTCCAAGGCCTGTGGGCATCAAAGACAGCTGAAGGAATCTCTCTTGAAGTGAAGGAGTGACTTCCCTGCATTCGCAGGCACCCCAACTAAGTCAACTGGTCTGACGACCCTGAGCTCCTCCGGACTCCCAAAGGGTCTGCAACACAGGTGGTAGTTCTCCATAGCTCTTAAGGCCTGCCTTGCCCTCTCACCAAGATTAAGGCCAGTATATCTCTTGGGGACTGTAATAACCGTACCCATGTGCACAGTATTAACGTGCAGTTGCAAAGGCTTGTTGGCTTCCTTCCTTCCAAGTAGCACCAACCTCGAGCATCTCCAGTGACCAGAAACTTTGGCCACACCGCATTGTTGTGAATTGTGGTCTGCATTTTTTGGTAAATTGATTGAGGTCCTCTTGCGACTCCAGTGCCTCTTGTCTGTGGATCCATTTGAGGGTCACCTTTGTTTCTTTTGAGCTCCATTGATTGCTTGGGCCTGCCCTGACTCCCCTGCTTGTGGTGAGTCGGCTGGACCTTGTTGGCCCCGATATGCCCCTTGTTCGACTTCTGCGTGAGTTGCATTTTGCCAAGGCTTGTTGGTGCTCCCCCGGACACCGACCCCTCAGCACTAGACATCCGAATTGAGACTGCTTGTGCATGGCTCCTGAACTTCCTCATCATTGCCTGGTCCTCACAGCTGCAGAGTGAAGATCTGCGTCAACTCTCCTGCAACTCCCGACATTGGTGGGCATTTGTCTTCCAGGTCTCCTGGTCACCCCTGTGTGACATAGACTCTGTCCCTTCTGCTTGCAGGTACCTCTCAACCAGACTCCACCTACAGATTACACCAGACACTTCCCCTTCATTCAGCAGCAGCACTTTCCTGAAGTCCTCCATTGGGTTCTCCAGCGGTTTCCGACACCACTTCAAACCTATGCACCCGGCTTCCCTGGTGTAGGTAACATGGGTACTAGGGTATCCATGGGTAGGGTGGCTCTCCAACCTTCTGTCTTCCCTGAGGTTTTTCAGGTTCCACTTGAAAGGGTCCTTTTTCTTTAAAAGTCTAACCACGACTTACACGTTGATATGTACAGAGCAAGCGGTCGTGTTCCCACACTACATATGATCTCCGTGGGGTTCCCAGTCACTCATCTTGTGTGGTTACCAGCACTTCTATGTTCTCTCAACCTTTTCTTGACCCGAGTGGTGATTCTTATACTACTTTCTTAGTATATGGTTTTGTACCCCCCTGGGGCTCACTGTGTATTTTGTGCTATTTACTGTATTTCTATGCAAAGTATTGTGTACATTGTGTTTATCTCCGGGTAGGAGAAATCTAGAGGGAATTATATAATAAACACATATTTTTATAAATACCTTGTGTGGTTCTTTTTCACTTAATCTATACATATAAGATTGCATTCTGGTAAAACAAGCTGCTTTACATTCCTTCTGGACTAAGCCTAAAGGCTGCTCTCCACAGCTACCACTTAGGGAGCTTTCTAAGGTTGTCAAAGACCTCTTAAATCACCATAAGCGTTGTTTGGACTGGTGCAGGGTGCCCACTTACATGAGTGGACATCATATACCAGGCCAGCTTCTCACATTGGTGTGCAGCAGTTGGGATCCAAGCGGCATTGTTTAACCACTCACATCTTTGTGTTGATTAATTGAAGAACCATAACTAATACTAGGCACATATAATACAAGTCTAGAATAGTACGTTCTACTGAACCTAGGGTTGGGTAAGTCAGGGGTCTAGCACACCCTTGCTCTAACCTCAGAGTGTTTAGTTCCCACTAGGTTTGGTAGGTGCAACACCACACCTCACTTAATATGTCTTCTAAAGGAGATGACAGTGGCTCTCTGCTAGCTAGATACAGTGAGCTTTGTTCCAAGAACTGAAACACTCTGTGTGCCTCTAGAAAGCTGAAGGCAGAGAAAAGTGACAACACTCAATGCCTCTTAGAGGTGTTACTGTTAGATGACCTAAGGAAAGCCAGTGGGTCAGACGATCAGGAAACAGTGGGTGGACAGGGGACTGAAGATAGTTCAGAGTAGGGGCCCTCTATGACCTTGAATCTAACCATGACCAGGTGGAGCCTGATAACTCCCACCTGGACAACTCAAATCTCCCAGAGGATACTATGGTGACACAGAGGATGCCCCCTTTGGTCCTCCTGGGAGAGTGCAGAGTAGACCAAGGAGGTCTAGATCCTTCTCCGCAGAATCCAATGCCTCAGGACAGGCAGTAGGGACCTCCATTTCTGGTAAGAGGGAGAACTCTTTGGATAGGGAATAGCGTGAACTTGAGAAAGCTATGCTTAGGCTCAGGCAAGAGCAGTTGGCCCTGGACAAAGAGTTCCCAGAAGTCCAGAGAGCGAGGAAGAATTTGGGACTAGAGTCCCATGGTGGCAGCAACAGTGTCCCTAGAGTTAGAGAAACTTCTCATGGCCATAGGAACCTGAGCAAGATAGTCCCTTTCTGCCATATTGGGGATGACATCCACAAATGGATAACTGCCTTAGAGAAGGCCTGTAAAGTTAAGACGGTCCCTCAAGAGCAGTGGGCAACTATCTTGAGGATCTCCTTTGCTGACAAAGGTAGAGATACGCTGCTCACTGTTAGAGAAGAGGGTGCTGATAAATACTCAATGTTGAAGAGTGCACTCATTGATGAGTTTAGCTTAACCACTGAACAATAATGGAAAACTTTCAGAGACACCCAGAAAGCACAGACCCAGGACTGGGTAGATTTTGTGGATTGTGTCATTAAGGCTCTAGAAGATTGGCTACATGGCAGCAAAGTGCAGGACTACCAAGGATTGTACAATTTGATTATGAGGGAGCAGATCCTTATTAATTGTCAGAACCAGCTTTTTCACAAGTACCTGGTGGACTCTGATCTGACCTCTCCCTAAGAATTGGGAAAGAAGACAGACAAATGGGTTTGCACCAGGGTCAAGCGGAAAACTCAGGATAATGGTGATGACTTGAAGAAGCAAGATTCTTCTAAAACTCAAGATAAGGGTGGGGACAAGTGTGAAGACAAGAAATTGCCCCAAAAACCTGCATCTGGGGGGGAAGTCACAAACATCTAAGAAAGGCAAGAAGAAACCCTGGTGCTATATCTGTAAGGTAAAGACCCATTGGACAAAGGATGCTGATTGTCTCAAAGCCAAGGAAACGTCTACTACCACTGCCCCTAAGGCAACTGCACCTCCTAGCTCCAGTACAAGTAGAAGTACAACCCCCAAGGGATTAGTAGGGTTACACTTGGGTTCTGAGATGAGTTCTGACTTGGTCAGGATCCAACTCAGGCTGGGTTGGTCTGTGACGGTGGCATAGATCTTGCTACCTTACTGGTAAGGCTCACTAACTTGGGCAAGTACAGGCAACAGCCTTTGATAAAATAAATGGAAGAGAGGCCATGTCCTACAGGGACACAGGTGCCAGGGTCACTGTGGTGACAGAGAATCTTGTGTCTCCTGACCAGACCATACTTGGACAAGTGTACCAAGTGACCAATGCTAGCAATGTCAAGACTGACCATTCCTTGGCAGCTGTGAATCTCAAATAGGGAGGTGTAACTGGACCTAGGAAGGTTGTGGTAACTTCAGACCTACCTGTGGATTGTTTGTTGGGCAATGATTTGGAAACTTCAGCCTGGGCTGAATTAGAGTGCAGGACTCATGCAAAAATGTTGGGCATCTCTGCAAGTGTGTTTGCTGGGACAAGGGCTCCAGCCAACCAGCTAACCACTGAACAGGTTCTGGATCCTAGAACAATAGACCAGGTGCCTTCCAAGAGAAGGAGCAGGAAGGGTAAGGCTTTGCCCTCCTCAAAGACTCAGAGTGAAGCTCAGTATCTTGAGGGAGAGGATATTAACCTCTGTGAAGTTACTGCCTCAGAGGAACTTGAGCCTGATGAGGCAGAGTCCATGAGGGCAGGGGGATCTTCCAGAGCCCCTCTCTTGAACCCCTCAGACTGCAAGATGCTGCTGATGTTACAGGGGTCCCATAGGATCTACTGGGTGGAAGGACGTCCTTACTCAGAGGGTAGAGACCCCCAAGCCTGGTGCCAACAGGAGGTTGGTTATATCCCAGAAGGTTAGAGGGCTCCTATTCACCCTTGCACATGATATTCCTCTGGCAGGACACTTAGGGCAAAGCAAGACTTGGGACATGCTTATCCCTCACTTTCACTGGCCCCATGTGTCTGAGGACTGTAAGGAGTTTTGCCGCTCCTGTGCCACTTGTGAAGCCAGTGGTAAGTCAGGTAGCATTACAAAGGCCCCCTTAATTCCAAGCCATTGGTTGGGGTTCCCTTTGAGAGGGTTGGGATTGACATTGTTTGTCCCATGAACCCCTTGACTGCATCTAGGCACAGTTGTATTCTAGTGGTGGTGTACCATGCCACTAGATACCCAGAAGCTATTCCCCTTAGAACCACTACAGCTCCTGTAGTGGCATGAGCCCTTTTCGGAATTTTTTCCGGAGTGGGCTTCCCTAAGGAGGTTCTAACTGACAGAGGTACCAACATTATGTCAAGTTATATAACAGCAATGTGGAAAGAGTGTGGGGTGAATTACAAATTCACCACACCCTACCATCCTCAATGCAATGGGCTTATTGATGTTGAAAGTTTCAACAAGACCCTCAAGGGTATGATCATGAGTCTTCCAGAAAACTTAGGTGAAAATGGGATGTCCAACTACCCTGTCTTCTCTTTGCCTACAGAGATGATCCTCAGAAAGGGGTTGGCTATAGCCCTTTGGAACTTCTGTTTGGACATCCAGTTAGGGGTCCCTTGTGTCTGGTGAATGAGGGATGGGAGTTACCTCTCAAACCTCTAAAATTGGACTATGTACTTGGTCCGTGCTCCCGCATGGCTGAGTACATGAAGAAGGCATGTAAAAACCTGGAAGCCAGCCAAGACCTCCAAAAAGGTTTGCATGACCAAAAGGCTGTTGTGACTGTCAGGTCAGAAAGTATGGGTGTTGGAGCCTGTGGCCCGACCAGCTCTCCAGGACAAATAAAGTAGACCCCACATCATACTTGAACAAAAGGGTGAGGTCACCTACTTGGACCTTGGCACTCCCAGAAGTCCCCATAGGGTACTTCATGTGAACAGGCTAAAACCTTTTGTTGACAGGGCTGAAATGGGCTTGCTCATGGCAACTGATGAGAGACAGGAGTTAGAGAGTTACCCTCTCTCTGATCTCCTCTCTCATAACCATGAAGTTGGATCAGTTGATGGAGTGGCCTTGGCAGGCAGCCTCACTGCTCAATAGCATATTGATTGCAAAAAGGCTATTATTGTTCTCACCTCTTATGGACCACAATTACCAGCATGCTGCTGGTTGCCTTGAAATGTGCCACGCCCACTGTGGGCAGTCTTTCCTTCAATAAAGGGTCGGAAAGAAAGCAGCAGTGAGTTTTCATTTCCCTCTGTGCAGAGTCCATGAATAAGGGGCGGAACAGCCTTGAAATGCGTCGGACATGGTGGCTATTAAATGAAAGTCAGGAATGCATGCGTTAGTAAAGCATAACAACTGGATGGTGGGGGAGAGCGTCGTGTGCCTTGTCAGAGCTAAAGGGCTCATTTGTTGGAACACATAATCGCACTGCTACCCTTGGCCGTGGAGAGAAGCACCATTTTCGCATTCGACTAGAAGTAAAGTTGAAGACTGGAAAGGTTTCTCTTTCGTTGAAGCACGGTCTGCCAAGGTGAACAACAGCACGCAAACCTGACTTTCTGTCCAACTTAAGGATAATTGAAGCTGCAACCAACAGAGGGAATGAGCCTACTTAAGGCTATTATTCTACTCACCTCTTATGGACTGCAATTACCAGCATGCTGCTGGTTGCCTTGAAATGTGCCACACCCACTGTGGGCAGTCTTTCCTTCAATAAAGGGTCGGAAAGAAAGCAACGGTGAGTTTTCATTTCCCTCTGTGCAGAGTCCATGAATAAGGGGCGGAACAGCCTTGAAACGCGTCAAACATGTTGGATATTGAATGAAAGTCAGGAATTGCAGCGTCAGCAAGGCATTACAACCAGATGTGGGGGAGAGCCTCGTGTGCCCTGTCAGAGCTCAAGGGATCATTTGTTGGAACACATAACAGCACGGCTACCCTTGGCCATGGAGAGGAGCACCATTTTTGCCTTCGCCTGGAAGTGAAGTTGAAGACTGGAAAGGTTTCTGAAGGGAAACGTTCTCCTTTCGTTGAAGCACGCTCTGCCAAGGTGAACAACAGCACGCAAACCTGACTTTCTCTCCTATTTAAGGATAATTGAAGCTGCACCTAACAGGGGGACTGAGCCTACTTAAGGCTATTATTGTACTCACCTCTTATAGACCGCAATGGTGAGTTTTCATTTACCTCTGTACAGAGTCCATGAAAAAGGGGCAGAACAGCCTTGAAACGCGTCGGACATGGTGGATATTGAATGAAAGTCAGGAATGCGAGCGCCTGCAAGGCATTACAACCGAATGGTGGAGGAGAGCTTTGTGTGCCCTGTCGGGGCTCAAGGGCTCATTTGTTGGAACATATATATATATATATATATATATATATAGATAGATATATATATATATATATATATATATATATATATATATATTATCTACTGGCGGTCGCCAGATAGTTATAGTTACAACCTAGTTTCCATAGGAAATCTCAAAATTCTATTTTGAATAACTTTGGCGCCGGTTGACGAATCCTCGCAAAATGTTCAAAACTAATGTGGCGCTCTGCTCAGCACCTACCCTGAAAGTCTCGGGGTGATTCGTCAAGCGGGGGCCAAGAAGAAAGGGGGGTCCCAAAACGCGATTTCCCCATGTTATTTTCCATAGGACCTTTAGACACAGCTACAGCCCGAACGGCTGAACAGAATTACGTGACATTTGGCAGAGAGGTAGCCATAAGGTTAAGGAAGTGCCTTTTGCAGGTCTGGTGTAAATCTGTTCAGTATTTCCTGAGAAAATAGCATTTAAAAGCATATCAATATCTATACGCGCGCACGGTGCGCGCACTGTGCGCGCACCCTGCCGTGCGCGCACTGTGCGCGCACCCTGCCGTGCGCGAGCGCAATTCTGATTGGTTGTTAGATGTCGGTAAACATTCGAATCGGTCGAAACCAGGACGTGTCGGCCGCCATTTTGTCTCTCGCAGTCTGAGGGGGTGAAAAAAAAAGGTGGAGAACGTGAAAAGGGGGCAGAGTGGACAGTTCCTGACCCCCTAGCCTTGGTCAGGGGGTCACAGAAGGACCCCCAAGGGAGAAAAAAGCAATTTTTTTTTATTTTAAAAATCGCGAGGTGCGATTCTGAAAAAAAAAAAAAAATTCACGGTGCGCGCACGGTGAAAAACCTGAAAAAAAAAAAATTAATAAATACATAACTTAGCATTTAAAAAACCGTACAAATTCACTGAAAAAACCATAGGTTTCACACACATTATAGTTACGAATTAGCATTTAAAAAACCTTGCAAATTCACTTAAAAAAACCATAGGTTTCACACATGTTATAGTTAGCTGGACATTTCACTCGTAAAAAACCAATGAAATTCCCCCGTTATAGTTACTGCAGGCAACTATAACTCACGCGACCGCAATCCTCTGCTGATGACGTCAGATATTACATCACTGATGACATATGTGTCTTTATGAAAAATAAATATTTGTAATATATGTATAGCTAAAGATTAATGGAAGAAGACATGGGTAAATAAGTGTCTAAATACAATGATGTAATATCTGACGTCATCAGCAGAGGATTGCGGATATATATATATATAAACAAAGTGCCCTGAAGCTTTTAGGAGTGCACCCGACGGTGCTCAGCCATCCAGCTTGAAAATGCAGCCTGCCTTCCAGCCCCGCATTTCATTTCTCACTGCCAACGCGTTTCAAAGCATTCAGCCTCTTCTTCCTGGGCACAAACAACACACTGGAAGCACGCATGTTTGACTTTACTGGCTTTATTTCTTCTCATGCCCATCCCCCCTGGGCGTGTGCATCGTGCCTTGTCCCTCGGTGCATTATGGGGCATGAGGTCCTTCATGCGAGAAGTAATTAGCTTTTAGTAAGTTTGAGTGTGCGTTTGAAATTACATTTAATTTTGTAATCCTATAGTAGGTAGCGGGACTTTAAGATAGGCTTATTAAGCAATAAGAACACTGCGCCGTTCGTCTTGAAAAGTTCATGATTACAGCCTCACCCAGCTGGCGAGCGTTGTCCTCCCCCTGCTGGCGATGGTGCACTACCTCACGGCCAGGCTGCCGTGTGCGAATTTAGATAAACAAAGTGCCCTGAAGCTTTTAGGAGTGCACTCGACGGTGCTCAGCCATCCAGCTTGAAAATGCAGCCTGCCTTCCAGCCCCGCATTTCATTTCTCACTGCCAACACGTTTCAAGGCATTCACCCTCTTCTTCCTGGGCACAAACAACACACTGGAAGCTCGCATGTTTGACTTTACTGGCTTTATTTCTTCTCATGCCCATCCCCTCTGGAGGTGTGCATCGTGCCTTGTACCTCGGTGCATTATGGGGCATGAGGTCCTTCATGCAAGAAGTAATTAGCTTTTAGTAAGTTCGAGCGTGCGTTTGAAATTACATTCAATTTTTTAATCCTATAGTAGGTAGCGGGACTTTAAGATAGGCTTATTAAGCAATAAGAACACTGTGCCGTTCGTCTTGAAAAGTTCATGATTACAGCCTCACCCAGCTGGCGAGCGTCGTCCTCCCCCTGCTTGCTTAAATAGATGAAGGGTGAAAACCCCAAACTTTGAGGTGGTCCATTTCCTTACAAGGGATGGACTATACAGTGGAACATAGACTTGGGAGAAATATGCCAATGCAGATGGACTCTCCAAATATATATCCACTGAGAAAATGAAGCCTCAACTGGGCAAGTTTAGTCTCATCTCATTACGTTTGGGGGGTTATTTAGGAAAGCAGAGTCTGCTTTTATGGTTACCCCCACTTTTTGCCTGTTACTGACTAGTCTGACTGGGATCCTGCTAATCAGAACCCCAGTCTGTCTGCTTTCTCCCTTAAATTGTTATGTTCAGTACTTAGGTACATCCCAGATTGGATACCGGGGTACCCGTATCAGTCCACAGTATATGGAACTAAGGTACCTAAGGCATAGGTACCTCAGGGGTACCCCGTGGGCTGAAGCATGCATTATGCCACCCATGGGAGTCCATTTAAAATGCAACTAAAGCCCTGCCTTTGCAGCCTGTGTAAGCTGGTGCTAGCACCACTTACTAAATAAATAGGTTTCCTACATCTAGGGTCACTCCACTTAAAACCTATAGGTCACCCCTATAACCTGCCTATGCAATCCTGAAGGCAGGGTGCTTGGTTCTAAGTGTGAGGGTGCCCTTGCATGAGCAAGACACCACTATAGCCTACGGAGTCTATTTTACCGGGTTATAAGTGGAAGAGCCATATACTATATAGAGGGACACCGTGTAATTCCGCGATGACCATCTCGAAAACGGCTGCAACGAATCCCATCATGTTTGGTATCAAACATATGTTGGAATCATACCTCTCACACTGTAAATGGTGTAGCAGAGGAATATACCACGTTGCATCGCGGAGTTTACACCGCGATACCTTTACAACGCGGGCATTACAACACAAGTCATTGCAAAAATTTGCGCTGGAGGGCGCTGGACTTAGGAATAGTATGATTTACTATTCCACCTCCAGTCTACATACAGTAGGGAAGGTGCTGGAATAGTAAATCATACTCTTCCTTAGCTTAGAGCACCATCCAGCGCAAGTCATTGCAATGACTTGCGTTGTAATACCCGCGTTGTAAAGGTATTGAGGTGTAAACAGCCCGATGTAACCGATGTTTACCGTGGCAGGTATGATTCCAAGCACTGGAAGAGCCCTCTGTTAGGCTCTCAGTGTTCCGGGTGCCAGCCTCCCAGACCCCAACAGCACACAATGGTTGTGCCAACCTGAAACAAGATTCTGCCCTCCTGCTGCTGAGCCAAGCTCGAGCAGGGGAAGGCAGAACAATTGGCATTCTGTCACAGGGAGGTGAAACAACCTCCCAGACAGAATTCAGCGTATTAGGGCCGGGTGGGTGAGCTTGCCAGTGCCACTCTATCTGCATGATGGGCACATTTGGTGCCCCCATGTATAGTCCAGTTCAAACCAGATCTGGGAGCCATTGGCTCCAGCTCTGGCATGAAACTGGACAAAGGACATAAGAGTAACTGCCCCCCTGTCCAGACCCTCCCCTAGGAGGGTCCCCTGAATAGTTCCAAGGGTACTTAAGGGCTTACCTGTGGGTGGGTCCCTAGATTCATCATGGGACAAGATTCAGATGCAACACCACTACTTCTTCTACCGTCTGGGCACTCTGGACTTCGCTGGACTTCGTTTGGGCTCGGCTTAATCTCCCTTCCAGTCTGCTGCATTGTCTGTGCCTGTGCACCATACAGGAACTTTCCAATGCCTGTGACCATCAAAGACACCTGAATCTCCCTGAAGTGAAGGAGTCACTTCCCTGCATTAGTGGCACCGCTACTGAGTCAACCGGTCTGATGATCCTGAGCTCCTCCGAAAGGTTCTGCAACACAGGTCAGGTTCTCCAAAGCTCTTAAAGCCTGGCCTGCCCTCTCACCAAGTTTGAGGCCAGTATCCTTTGTGGGGGCTGCAATACCTGAGACCATGTGCACTGCGTCAGCTTGCAGTTGCAAAGGCTTGTTGGCTTTCTTCCAAGAAGATCTTTGGACTTCAAGTAGCTTCAACTGCTAGCATCTCAAGTCACCAGAAATTTAGGCCACACAGTATCGCTGTGCACCGTAGCCTACATCTTTTAGTGAGCTGCTTGAGGTCCTCGCATGACTCCAGTGCCTCCAGCCTGTGGGTCCAGTTGAGGGTCACCTTTGTTTCTTTTGGGCTCCCCTGATGGTTTGGGGCCTGCCCTGACTCCCCTGCTTGTGGTGAGTCCCCTGGACCTTGCTGGTCCCGATTGCACCTTCTTTGACTTCTGCATGGGTTGCATTTGCCAAGGCTTGTTGGTGCTCCCGCCTGACACAACCCCTCAGCACTTGACATCTGACGTGGGAAAGCTTGTGCACGGCTCCTGATCTTCCTCAGCATCGCCTGGTCCTCACAGCTGCAGAGTCAATGTACTTGTCAACTCTCCTGCAACTCCCGACATTGGTGGGCATTCGTCTTCCAGGTCTTCTGGTCACCCCTGAGTGACATAGGTTCTGTCCCCTCTGCTTGCAGGTACCTCTCAACTAGAATCCATCTTTGGATTTCACCGGACACTTTCACCTTGGTCTGCAGCGGCACATTCCTGAAGTCCTCCATTGGGTTTGATTGTTGTTTCCGACACCAATTCACACTTACGCACCCGGATTCCCTGGTGTAGGAAATGTGGGTACTAGGGTATCCACGGGTGCGGTGGCTCCCCAACCTTCAGTCTTTTCCGGGGTTTCTTCAGGGTCCACCGGGAAGGGTCCTTTTTCTTTACAACTCCAACCGAGACTTACACGTTGATTTGTATGGAGCGTGTGGTCGTATTCCCACACTACTCATGCTATCCGTGTGGTTCCTAGTCACTCACCTTGGGTGGTTCCTTTGGTCCCCAGCACTTCTACATTCTCTTAACCTTGTTCTGACCCAAGTTGTGGTTCTTAGACCACTTTCTTGTTATATGGTTTGGTCCTCCCCGGGGTCCACTGTGCATTCTGTGCTATTTACTGTATTTCTAGACAAAGTATTGTGTGCATTGTGTTTATCTCTGGGTAGGAGATAACTAAACATGTTAGAGAGTATTATACAGTGAATACATATTTTTATAAATAACTTTTGTGGTTCTTTTTTACTTAATCTATACATATAAAATTGCATTCCGGTAAAAGAAGCTACTTTAGCTGGACCAAGCCTGAAGGCTGCTCTCCACAGAGAGCGTTCTAAGGTTGTCTAAGTCCTCTTAAATCACCTTAAAGGTTGTCTGTACTGGTGCAGGGGGCCCACTTACATTAGTGGACATCATATACCAGGCCAGCTTCTCACAATAGTGTTGAATGGTGCTATCTCCTTGCTATTCTCAGGCATCTGGGATTTAGTCCTAATTTAATTGACTGGGTTAAACTTCTATATGCGCAGCTGTTAACTCATGCGCAAGTTAATGCTGCAGTGTTGGGTGGTCCCCCTGTAGAAAGGGACGAGACAGGAGTGCCCTTTGCCCCCAATGCTCTTTGCCTTAACCATGGAGCCATTGGCGGCCTGCATATAGCAAGATCTTTTAAAATGGGGTATTGCAGTCGGTGAGGACTGGGATGAACGAATATCAATATATGCGCATGGTATTCTGTTATACGTCACGTGATCGATGCAATCCATTAATAGAATCTTGCAGATCTGACGTTTATTTGGGAATGATTCTGGATATCGTATGAACTGGGACAAGTCCTTGCTGTTCCTGCTAATGGGAGGAATACCTAGCTTGATGTCTAGATGCAAAGTCCCGGTGAAACCGGTCCTAGGATGCTTGTTTCCTGTCCAGGGAGGACCTTGTCTGGCAGTTCGAGCTGGACTATTCCCATTTGGCACAGGGTCAAGACTTATTTGCATATGGCTGGGTTCAAACTGGAATGGCATGGTGAGCAAAAAAATATAGATTTAGGCCCAGATCTCTGTACTGGGGTGAATGTATGACATTGTTCTGAATTCTGTCCGTCAATTGTTCTTTTTGCATTTGTCACCCCGAGTGGAACAGGTATGCCCAGACGTGGGTCCCGTGCTCTCCATGCCACTGGAGTCAAGCTATCCTGGCTGATGAGAGGTGCAACCCCGACACCGGTCCTAGGATGCTTGTTTCCAGACCAGGGAGGAACTGGCCTGGCAGTTCGGGCTGGACTGTTCCCATTAGGCACAGAGTCAAGACTGATTTGCATATGGCTGGGTTCAAACTGGAATGGCATGGTGAGCAAAAAACGATGGATTTAGGCCCAGATCTCTGTATTGGGGTTTAGTATGACATTGTTCTGCATTCTGTCCATCATCAATTGTTCTTTTTGTACTCTCTTGATCATGTAATTTAAGGCCTACAACTTGTGATCAATGCCTAGGACATACACCACCAGGGCATTTAATAAGTCCACTTCTGATTCCAATGTCTCCGAATGGAAGGTTAAGGCTGAGGATATCACCTTCATATTATTAAACAAAGAGGATGAGATTGAGAGTGGGAAGATAAGGTATGCTTTGAGGGGGAGAGCTTATCAATACTGCCATGGGATGCATTTGCTTGTTTCTCATTAAAGACAGATGGCGCTAGGAGCGGATTTGGACTGTCCGACATTACCCCCTCATCAGTAGTCCTGCTACTGGGGCTGATTTCTGTGAGAGAGGTTGGTTTACCAAGTTTCAGTTTAATGGGGGACAGCAGAGTGTTAAAGTTATCTTTCAGCCCAGGATAGTGTGATGTGCTGTGCTGATCGATGGGCTGGTCAAATGGACTTAAACGCATGTTCTGCCATACTAAAGAATCTTCGGGAATCTCGCCCTGTAAGGCGTAATCAAGTTTGTTTCAAATTGATTGTGCAGAGCTCATCAGGAGCTGCGGCTGGGTTCCACATACAAGATGGAGCCCCCCAAGGGAGCCCATGGATATCCCACCATCTGTAGTGCTGATACTTCCAACTGACTGCTGTGGAGGATCACAATCCTGCTACATAAGGCGGTTCAATGTATGACCTTCAATGACTGGCTTTGTGGAACATTGAGGAACATGAGGCCTGCTGCTCACGCTCAAACAGGAAGTCAGATGGTGGCACCTACAATGGTTTCTATCTAGGGGTTCTGCAGCAGTGTAGGGATGGTATGCTTTGTGACAAGTTTAAAAAAGTCAATAAACTTTACCTTTCTTGGGCCTGGTTATGTAATGGAAGGAGTTGAGGTTGAGTCCTCCCTGCTTATACTCTCTGCCATCTCTTCTACCGGGATAAGAGCCAATAGGTTGCTTTTGGGCTTCACTTTCCACTAATCCCCATGTTTTCTGACAGGCTTCACAGACCCCAGGGTTATCGCTGATCTCATTAAGGATGGTGGCAGGTGAGATGGTTTGGGAGTGTGATCGAGAGCAAAGTGCACTTAATGACCTGGAATACCCCTATTCCCCCGTAAATATCAGAAACACCATTTGCTTACCTACCATTATGCCCAGCTTCACTCGGTGGCATCTGGTTAAGCCACAGGGGAGGCTATTATAGATAAGGTTTTGTCACTGCTTCTTCATGTGAGTGGAGTTTGTGGCTACTTGCAGCTCCTTGCTGCCCACTCCACGTGTATGTTGCTCCTGCTCGCTCCTGCTGTGCTGGTAGGTGAGTCAAGGAGATCACTTCATACTTCTTAGTGTAAATATTTTCCTTTCTGATAATAGCATTTTTGACATAATTAAAAATAAATCATTTTCACAATGATCTTTGTGTTCTCGATATTTGTGGTTTTATGAGTTAAGTATGGGAAAGTAACATTTTTGTTGACAATATTTTTTTTTCTATTGTTTTTGTGCATCGATATTGTATGCATCAATATTATTTTAGTGATCCCAATTTCCTGATGCACAGTCCCTTCTCAATGGCACACACATATCCCAGCAAATACATTTATCCATGTGCAATATTTTCTGATGAATTGTCCCTTCCCACAACTTTAAATCTCAATGGGGTGACCCTGTCTTCCTCAGAACATGTGTTTAATATATTACATGATTTATATGGGTCAGCCGGACATTATTTAAGTACTGTTGCAAATTTTATGGTAATTGGTTAAAAAATCGCTTACACAACATGAATCAATCATTAGAAAGACCTTTGAAAAAATATATATCTGACCCACTTGATCTGTATGGTCATAGTTATATATTATGTTGAGACAATATCAATTCATCATATCACTCAATGTGGTGCTGTAAACATTCCATTTGACAAAAAGTGCTTGTGTACTGCATCAAGGAATGAAGGTGAAAATACAATCAATAGACATTTGTTCATAATTCTTGCTAGACCTAGCCATACATTTCTAAATACAGTCTCACGAAATGGGCTTTTGAGGTTGTTACACTTTTATATCATCACCCAAACGGGTCTCACAATGATTATACCATGTAAACATCAATTCGGGTCTGCATCAGGACTGTGGGGACCACCCTAGAACTGATGGTCATGACTTGAACCAACATTTCCATGTGATCACTATCCTCTGTTAATAGATGAGAATGGCATACCCGAGGGAACGAAGGGTGGGGGGAAGTTATCCCTATAAAAAAGCAAAAAAGGAGGAAAAAGCAATGAAAATTGGAGAAAACATTAACAAAGGAAAAAAAGACTAAAAGGAACATAAAAGAAAACAGAAAGAGGCATTAAGGTTTAAAAACAAAAGAAAGATTTTTAAAAAACAACACACCAACAATTAAAACAGAAGGGAAAAGCTGAAACGGGCAAAGTCTGAAAGTGTTAACCCGTTCCATGCGTCCGACGCATGGGAGTCATCCGACGCATAAGTGCTCATGTGCGTCTGATGGCTCCCGTGCGTCCAACGCCACGTCACAGGGAATCCCTCTGGTACAAGCACCAGAAGGATTCCCTTTTTACCTCCAACAGCCTCGGGAGCTGGAAAGAGCTTCACCAGCACCTGAGGCTGTATTTTTGGTTTCTATGAAATGACGCTCAACGCACATGTCGCGCTGACATCATTTAACAGAAACCAAAACTGAAATGAGCCAATAGGCTCATTTCAATTGAACTTTCTACGTGCTCAGGGGGCTATATAAGCCCCCTGAGCATGTAGACAGTCAGGAGAGGTATCGTTGGAAAGAAGGAGAATCTCCCCTTTCCATGGTACCCCTCCCTAGCAGATCCCTGCTTGGAGAATGCCCTAGGAGGGCTATCCCCAAGCAGGGATCCACCCACTATGCACCAGGAAGAGAGGAGCAGTCCCTTGGGCAAGGGCCTTTGTTCCCCCAAACATAATTTGGCACAATCGGTCTTTCTGCCCCCCTACAGATGTAGCATTAGCCCTCAATATGTCCCCCCGGGGGAAAGAAAGCCCACCTTATGTCAGGGACTTTTTTGTTTATTTGATTTAGGGGTGGGTGGGGCCCAAGATGGGCATGTCAATGCCGCCACCCCCACACAATTACAGTCTTTCCGCCCCTCCCCCTGGGGGGGGCAGATGGGGGCAGTAGCCCCCAATATGTCCCTGAGGGGAAGAAAGCCCAATAGAAACCAGGGTGTTTTTCTGTTTATTTGAGTGAGGGGTGGAGGCTGCCCAAGATGGGCATGCCAATGCCCCATCCACCCCCACCAACAAAATTTCAGTTTTTTGGCTCCCCTTGAGGAGCCATTAGAAGCCAGGGTTTTTTAAAAATTGAGGTACTGGTGGGGGATGCCCAAGATGGGCATGCCAGTGCCCCCACCCTCCTTCACAATTAAAGTATTTCTGCCCCCCAGAGAGGCAGATGGGGCAGTAGCCCTCAATCTGCCCCCCGGGTGGCAGAAAACCCACTAGAAGCCAGGGATTTTTTATTTTATTTGATTTAGGGCTGGGCTGCCCAAGTTAGGCATGGAAATACCACTACCCCCTGCAAAATTACAGCCTTTCACCCCCCCGGGGGGCAGACGGGGCAGTAGCCTCCAATCTGCCACCCTGGGAGGGGCAGAAAGCCCACCAGAAGCAGGGATGTTACTTGTGGATTTGATTTAGGGGTGAGGGTGTTGAAAATTGAGATAGCGGTGTGAGTAAGCATTTACTGAAGACATGAATTCCCCTTATATGACCGAGTTTCTCTTGTTATGTTGACTAAAGTCTGGACTCCATTTGTATTGTCATGCCTCCTTGTGTGTAGCACGAGAAGAGTCCTATCTTCGTGTTAGTTGCTCTTGCAATCTGCCTAGTAACAGTCTATAAATAGCTCCTTTGTCTGTCTGGCGCATGCCCAGACTTGACCACATCTGTTATAAGTTAGTCCTTGCTTGACCATGTTTTCGCGGGCTCAAGGAGTGTGTCAGCTCCGCCCATATATTGATTCTGTATCGAAAATGACCATAAAAGGTAATATTCTTTGCCTCATGTTGTATCCACCCACTTATGAGCCCCTCTTTGTGTATAAAAGGGGACCGTATACGCAAGTTCTTTGTGCTACTCTATGCAATACTGAAGGGTGTTGTATGGATTGTAGGACCACCCTTAAGGGTTAATAAACTATGTCTTTGTACTTTGCAGTTTCCGTGCCAACTTCCTTATAGCTTCCATCGCAGAAGAGCGAACCCTTGTGTCCTGCGGGCCTAGCTGGGGCCTGTATTCATCAATTGGCGCCCGTCACGTGGGGCTCATCGGCGACTCGGATGCTCGAAGGATTGGTCGTGACGAAGGTGAGGAATTTGGCCGGGGATGTGATCACTGCCAGAGGCACTTTAGTCCTGGCATCCCGAGGTTTTCTTCCTTCCCTTCCGAGCTGACCATCTGGGTGGCGCCGGTCCTCGACTGAGACCTCTTCTGTCGGTCCTGCCGTGACAGCCGTTTGGGCGAATTTTGGAGCTTGGCAGTTGGAATCTGGACTCTTGATTGGTAAGAACCATTGTACGGTACTTGCTCCGAGTTTTTGAAGCCTGGTTTGGCTATTTGAGTTTGATTTGTGATGACCGGTCATATCTTGTATTGATTATTGTGAAAATATATGCGTTGCAACACATATAGGCAGGTAATGTGGAGATATTTCTCCGGAACTGTGTAACTTTGAACGGCACAACGTTTAAGTGCCATTTTTTTGATAATACTGCATATTTTGCATTATTTTGGAGCATGCCTGCTTTTAGCGCACTCCGTAAGTGGTGCTGCTGCTTTGGAAACCGGTTAAACCTCGAGGAATCTGCTCCAGCTCCCCCAGAGGGGACTCCTAATAGGGATATGTATGTGAAGCATGGTCTTTCTTCCATAATGTACAGCACAATATGGAGGAAATACACCAGAAAGGATCCTGAGTTACGATGGCCTTTGTATGGATCGTTTGATATGCGTAAGATTGAGTATGTGGAACAGTGTATGTGTAAACGGCGTGCTCGTCAAGACATGTTTGAATGTGTGCGATTATGGGTGAAGGAAGTGCGTGAGCGAGAGAAACGTGAGAAAGCGCTGTTTGATAAAGAGCAACGGAAGAATGATCATGTGCGAGCACAGGAAGCGAAGCGTCGGGAGGAAAGAGAACAGACGGAGAGACAAGAGAAAGAGCGTAGGTTGCAAGTCTCGGGTCAATATGCTGTCCGTCAGTCACTTTATCCTGTCCTTAATAATCCTGACGATGATTTTTATTTACTAGATCGCTCTCCCCCCCTTATGTTGGCGCGTCTGCCCCGGGGCCACAGGATTCTGGATCGGTGTCGGGTAAGGTAGACACGCGGTCCATGTTATCGGCTGACCGAATGGGTGAGCTTCGGCAAGTTTCCTATCGTGCACTTAAGGGCAAGTTATCCCTTGCTGAGTTGTTGAATTCTTGGGAGAAGTGGCAGGATAGAGAGAAGTTGTATTTTTTGGGCCACTTTTCTGATGAAGTGATTGCTGCTTTCCGGAAATATTCCAGCGTCTTTGAGCCTGATGATGTGGTATCAGATGCTAAAGCATTGCGTAATGGTGTTTTCTCTCCCTCTAAGGCGCCTGATGCGGTTCGACGGCTGTTTGCATTACGGGACGCGGTGAGTGACCTTAAAGAGAAAGCGCGCCAGAAAGCTGAGGAGGAAAAGCAGTCGGCTTCACGTGTCGGTGATGACCAATCATCTACCTCCCACTCAGATAAGAGCGACCTAGTGCATGCTAAACCAATGCGAGAGGCGGCACCTTTGTATGTTCCTCCTAAAGGAGCGGGTACTAGTTCGGATATTACCTCCGCCGATGCTAAGGGATATTTTGTGTACAATTGGGTTTATACTCCCTGGCATAGGGCTGACGTCATGGCATTAAAGAATGCGTTGCCTGATCCCCGCAAGAATCCAGCGGCCTTTTACGAAGAAGTCGAGGGGGCCTTGAATTCTTGTACTATGACCTTAGCAGATATAGATCTGTTCTTTGGGCTTATTTTACCACCGGATATGTGGCGATCCGTACGGAAGGTGGACGATGTTGCCGCTTTTAAGGCTCGGTGGTCTGAGCTTGAGGATGAGGATAGGGAGAGGAAGCCCGCGCAGAAACCACCTCAAATTATTTTAGATCTCCCTGCTGCTATTCTGACTAAGTTGAAAACAATCATTCCCCCTAAAAAGATTGACTGGAACATGTTAGCCTCGTGTAAGCAGAAAGCCGATGAATCAGTTGCAGATTTCTTTACGCGCTTTGAGGAGACGTTTCATAATTTTAGTGGGCAGTCCCTTACGGATGATACGGGTCGGCACCTGTTTGCTGATAAATATGTGGCGAATTTATTACCGGCAATAGCGGCCCGCCTAAAGGCGAGTGAAAGTTCTTGGTCCACGGCGTCTCCGACAGCCCTCCTGACTATAGCTCAGTATTATGAGCGTCAGGAGCAAGAAGCGAAGGGGCAGGAGGAGAAGAAGTCGAAAGATTTAAAAACGAAGGTGATGTTAGCGCAAGTGTATGGTCCGCCCCGTCGGGGTGTCAATAGAGGTAGGGGAGGATTTTATGGTCCTCCCTCGGGCCGATCTGATTTGAATAGGAATCAATGTGCGTATTGTAAACAAGTGGGACACTGGGCCAGAGATTGCCCGGCGTTGCATGCTTCGCGGCAGGGACATACTCAGGGTGGCCATAGAGGTAGAGGGAGTTTCTCAAATCTTAGGGGGAATTCTAATGATCACGCTCGTTTTGACCCTGCCGGGCAGCACCGAGATAGACCTAATGTCTTTGATCGGCAAAACCAGTATCAAGTGTCAGGGATTGACCGCTCTGGGTACCATGATTCTCAGCATGCATAGGAATGCGTTGGATGGGGGTTAGAATCAGTTGAGGTGCCGGTTGATCAGAAGGGTCCTTATGTATCAGCTGAGGTTTTGGGTTCTACTGATCAGTTCCTAGTAGATACAGGAGCGACTCGTAGTGCGCTGTCTAAACAATTGGTTCCGAGGGCTCCCCCATCTGGCTTAATGGTTACATCGGTAGGGTTTGATGGTACACTCTCCCGAAGCCCTCTTTCTCGGCCCCTCACATTTCAGGTTGATTCTTTTTCTGCACCCTGTCCGTTTTTGCTTGCCCCGAACACGCCGGACAACATTATGGGTCTTGATATGCTAAAGCACTTCAGAGCTACGATCCGCTGCTCCCCCGCTGGTGTGCGTGTGATATTAAATGATAATCACCCTTTGTCTGAACGGATGTGTGTGGTTGCAGAGGATACCGTGTTAGCAACTCTCCCCCATACTTTGTGGGCCGTTTCGGATACCGATGTAGGACAGATGGTGATTCCGCCTGTCCATATTAGTGTCAAGGAGGGGGCGGTGTTACCACGCCTCCCGCAGTATCGTATTTCCCAGGGAGGAGGCCCTTATACAGATTGTGCAGGATTTGATTAAGGTGGGAGAAGTGGAGGAGGTTCCCTACAACGTCTGTAACAGTCCGATTCTACCCATTTTGAAAAAGGATACGGATGCCAAAGTTTATCGGTTTATCATTGATTTGAGAGAAGTAAACAAGATCGTGATACCTCAATATCCAGTGGTTTCTGATATCACGACGTTGCTTACTTTGATCCCGCCTACGGCGACGACGTTTTCAGTCATTGATTTGAAAAATGCTTTCTTTTCGATTCCTATTCATCCCGATAGTCGATACCTTTTTGGTTTCACTCTGAATAATAGGTCTTATCGATTTTGTAGAGTACCTCAGGGCTACACAGAAAGCCCTAGCATTTACAGTCAAGCTTTGAAAAGACAATTGGACTCCTTTGTTCTGCCCGAGGGTGTCGCCCTCATTCAATATGTCGATGACATCTTGTTGGCGGCTGACACTCCGGAGTTGTGTGAGAAGAGTACGTTGTCCTTGCTTTCCTTTTTGGCATCCCACAATCACAAAGTATCTCGGAAGAAATTGCAGTTCTGTAGACCAAAGGTGACTTATCTGGGCCACCTTTTGTCTAAGGAGGGGCGTGCACTCACACCAGATCGTATCCAAGTAATTTTGGACACACCAGCGCCTTCCACGCAGAAGGACGTGCGTGCATTTTTGGTTCTTGTTTCTTTTTGTAGGCAATGGATATTAGGGTTCTCACACATAGCCAAGCCATTATTAGCCCTTTTGACAAAAGACACACCTATTCCGCTTCCTTGGTCAAATGAGTGTGACGCTGCTTTCCAGCAATTACGACAGGCCCTTTGTTCAGCACCAGTGTTAGGGACCCCTGATTATACAAAACCTTTTTCGCTGTATGTGCATGAGAAAGATGGATGTGCATTATCAGTTTTAGTGCAGATGCACGGCGACAAGCAGCGCCCTTGTGCATATTTTTCGGCTGTACTTGATCCTGTTGCCCGAGCATTGCCTGGTTGTTTTCGCTCGGTTGCGGCGACAGCTGTGTCAATACGCCAAAGCGAGGGAATTGTGTTATCTCATAAGCTGTTGGTATTCGTCCCCCATGCTGTTGATGCCCTGCTTAATCAGACAAAGACGCAGCATTTGACCAGTGCCCGTTTAACGGGATATGAGCTGACGCTTTTGGCTCTTCATATTACGTTAAAGAGGTGCGTAACGTTAAATCCGGCCACATTGCTGCCGTTCCCCGAGACTCAGTCTGGAGCGCGGAAAGCACATGATTGTATTCTTGTGACTGAGGAACAAACAAAGGGTCGTATTGATCTCCAGGATACGCCCTTTCCAGATGTAGATGGAGAACTGTGGGTGGACGGATCATGCCTGAAGCTACCAGACGGTACGACTTCAGCAGCGTATGCAATTACCACACTGCAAACAATAGTGGAGACAGCACGCATACCACAGAAATCAGCTCAAGCAGCGGAACTGATAGCATTAACACGAGCATGCGAGCTCAGTACAGGATTGTGTGTGAATGTTTATACAGACAGCCGCTATGCTTTCGGAGTAGCGCACGATTTCGGCCTACTCTGGAAGGAGAGAGGGTTTCTAACGTCGCATGGAGTACAAATAATGCATGGAGAGTTAGTTCACAACCTTTTGACTGCATTGACATATCCGAGGAAAATTGCTATCATTAAATGTAGTGCCCATAAGAAAGTAGTTGATAAAGTTGGAGAAGGGAATGCGTTAGCAGACCGGGTGGCACGGGAGACTGCGATGCAGCCCGGTGCTACTGTGGTAAATAAAATATTACGCTCTCAGACTTTTAAGTATATAAATAAGATCATGCATAAAGCAAGAGGCTGAGTCTGTGGTATCAGATTCATAAAGGGATTTATTCCAATAACTCGAGTCAAAGGGAGAATATTTCCATCACCAAAATTGGATCTGGAAAGGGGCTCAAAAGTATTCTCAATATTCTCCAAACATTATTCACAGAGTACAGTATATATACATTTCTCAATTGTACGTAAGCAAAAGAGCAAGAGAGAATGAGATAAGAGCATGTGCGCGTGTAAGTAGGCGTGAAGGTGGGCGTCCATGTGGGCGTCCACTTGATGATAATGGGTAATTTGTCATGTGTGGGTGGATACCTGGAGAATCCTGCAATGTCAGCAGAAATATTTGGCAGAGATGCGTGCGCAGTCGCATGACGTGTGATAGACGTGCAACTAGAGGGAGAAAGGGACTTGACATTTAGCTCTACATGTGGAGACAAAAGTCTGGGGTTATGTCAACCTAATCCCAAATCATATCTAATATCCTATGTTTAAAGAACTATGTTATCCACAAAAGAAGGACTCTCGGACAGAATCTATTCTATACTGCCTGTGCGTGCGTGTACAAGCGTCTAAGTGTCTATATGAGATGCAAGGGGCAGAAACCTTCCATGGAAACAGGGCTATGAATTACTTGCATAGAAACAGAGAAGCCGGGCCTTTTGCTCGGTAGCTGGAAGAATGTTTACTTAAACTACTAGACAGGAATGCATTGGGCAGGGACGAAGCAGATAACTCGAAGGTGAAATACAGTTCTTGGCAGAGAATAGGCTGATGTCAGGCTTCGTGAGCCGCGCAGAGAATGAGACAAAGTTCATGGTCACAGATGCAGGCTCAGACTGGAGCTTTCAGAGGCAGAAGGCAAGAAGAGTTTGACGACAGAATCAGGGCCTACTTGCCTGGACTGTAAAATGGCATAAGTGAACCATATAAAGCCGGTAGCCTTTCATACTTAGGAATGGAATATCCGGCCTATTCATGGCGGATCTGACAGAGGACATGTTGACGGTGGACGCACATGTGTTTGCGTCTTCATAACGGGAACTGGAGGGAACATACATGTACTTGTGATTCATACATGAAACCGTTGGGGTCCAAGATAGGGGACATAACTGATCAGAAAAATCCATATTTCCACATTCCCTCCTTGTCCCCTACTTGCCCGTTAAGAGATATCAATCTTCATCAATCCATTGATCTGTTCATATAACATCATTTGTTCTTCTTTCTTCTTCCGTGACGAATGAAATCTTGGTGGTGGAATACACGATGTGGCACACAGACCGCAGATCGCTGGTCCACATTGTAGACATAGACAGCAACTGAATAGTATGAGAAGGCCAATACCTAGGAAAGATAGGACCTTCCATCCAAAGGTAGATAATACACTCCAAAACCAACCGGACCAAGTCCAGGTGCCTGGATTCTGATGTATCTGGCTTACAATCTTATGAAGGCGAGTTATGGCTTTATATACAGATGGCGAATTTTCTGGTATGAAAAATGCAACAGCTTGATTTGATGACCCTACAAGCTCCGCCCCTATCGGCCAGGATAACGTCAAGGACAAGACTATTTTGAAGCACAACAATCCGCATAGCAGACTGCTCTTCTGTTAAATTGCCTAAGGCGGAAATAGTTTCGTTCACTACTGCTTCAAGGGTTCTGGTTAATCTATGTATCAGCTTACTATTGGTAACTGTACCTATATAGGGAAAGAAACCTTTATTGAAATCTGTGTATTTTTCCCATGCTGTTTCAGTGTAATCGACAATTGGGAGATCTCTCTGCTGTCTATTGTGTACTAAATGAGTATTTCTATGATAATCAGGAGGAGCTAGGAAAACAGGTGGTAGGAGGAATGCTATGTAACAGGTACCATCCCAATCTAGAGGTAGGCGTATATATGCGGTCTGGCCACATATAAAGTAGGAATGACGAGAAGCTCTAAATGTAGACTTGCCTTGATCACTGAATTTTATTACAGTGGTGCATTTACTATGGCCCATGTGTATGGAGCCATTCTTTCTTATACATAATTCCCCTTTTACTGGGAATACGGACATGGCGGGCAAGATTGGTGTAGCTTCAGATTCAACGTTCAGGATCATGAGGTTAAGTGTAAAATTACCTAATCCATATACTTCATTTCTTAGATCAGTTCCTGTTCTTTTGGGAAGTCCCTCCTTGTTAGGGTAGCAGACTTTAAGCAAAAACTAAATTCAGGTTTCCCCATACCCAGTTGTCTTGATAAACTGCGGAATTCGAATCTAGGGAATTAATCAAACTAAACCATGCTCCACAGGAGCCATTGTGTGTGAACGGATAGAGAAAGAGGGGCAAAACTCCCTTATAGTTCTGATAGGGGGGGAGTCGGCCACAGACCCAGCAGTCTGTAGCATTGCTAGTCTGATGTGAATGGTGCAGCATCTGAATAAAGGTATTGTTGCGTAAGGCAAGTCGATATGATAGCTCATAGGATGGCAGATCACTAAATGTGTGCTTTATGGTATCATTAGTGGAGGAGTATAAGAGTGAGGCAATAGGAGGAAAAATAGCATGTAGTATTAAGCTGATACATATTATCGTGATGCACAGAAGAGATTGAAAAATTACAGTCACTATACATCTATTTGCTTCTTATCTTGCTCTCTTATTTTTGCTTTATGTTATTGTCCAAGATCTTATGCGAGCCAGAATACATGTTCAACCGCTTCACCACCTAGTGGACTTAATTGATCAAACGGGTTCTGACTTTTTTTAGATCTAAGTTTAGCTTTGTGGAAACTGCTGGGGAGTCTCCTCTAGAAAATGGTGTTCAAAATCCAAAATTCAAGTTCAAAGTCTTTTTCCTTTGTAAAAGAGTGGTGAAAGTGCACTTTGACTTTAACGGCCGTCCCCGTGGTCCAGAGCACTGACTTTGGCGCCTTTCATCCAGGAGCGATGGAGTATTCTTTGACCTGGGTGTTGTCAGGGAAGGCGGCAGCAACCTGCGAACAACAAGAGAGTAGTGCAGACATCAAGGAAGCCAGGTAATCTGTCAGCATGTTATTATCTTTTAGGCATTGGAGTGCCCCACATATTTGGTGGTCTACCAAAGACCACTTCATAGGGAGATAAGCCTGTTCTAGAATGAGCTACAATTCGCATGTAAAAGAGGGCAACCGGCAGGGCTACCATCCAGTCTATACCTTTGTCTGCGCAAATTTTTAATGTCTGATTATGTCTTTCTACAAGGCCTGCTGCTTCAGGATGTCGCACACAATGGAATTTCCAGGTATACCCTAACAGAAGGGACACCTGCTTCATTAGTACCAGGACATATTTGTAACCTCTACATCTGTTTATTTGGATATAATCCATTTGGAGCACTTCAAAAGGGTGGTCAGGTGGATGGAATCCACCTTGTTCCATCGGAATGCCTTTACCTGGATTGAATTGGCAACAGATCATACATGTTCTGACCTTTTGTTTCGCTGCTGCACGCAGGTGCTTGTTGAACCATATATTCTGTAAGCTATCTATCATTGCTTTCTCTCCTAAGTGTGCAGGACTATGTGCGGTATTTATAATTATTTGTACCATTGAATCAGAAAGAAACCCTGATCAGTCAGTACCCCTCCTTGTTCCGACCATTTCTTTAATTCGTCCATAGTAGCATGTGTCTGTATGTCTTGTACATCCTTGGAAGGATCCCTAACTGTCATGGCTTTGGACACTTATTGAACCTGTAACTTTGTCATGTCTAGTGGGGTCTGAGCTGTCTGTTTAGCTGTTCGGTCTGCCAGATCATTGCCTTGGGAAATGGTATCTGTGGCTCTAGTATGTGCTTTACATTTTAGGATAGCTATGGCTGTTGGTAAATGTATTGCTTCCAGTAGGGCTTGAATATGGGGGCCATGCTGTATCTTGGCCCCATGAGAGGTCAAGAAACCTCTTTCTCGCCAGAGAATCGGTGTAAATGTTTTACTCTCAGGTGCTTAGCTCTTATGCACGCTTGTGTCAGGGCGATGAGCTCTGCTGCTTGTGCTGACAATATGTCTATTCTTTTAGTCTCTATTATTACAGTATCAGTAGTCACTGCATATGCTGCCACTAATTCTCCCGCCCCTGTCCTCATGCATGAGCCGTCAACATATAGTGTTAGGTCGGGGTCTGGGAGTGCAACGTCTGTCAAGTCTTGTCTTGGTTTAGTCACGGTATGTATTACTTCAACACAGTCGTGTGGTGAAACGCTTTCTGTACTGGAGGGCAAAAGGGTAGCAGGATTCAGTATGTTGCATCGTCTGATCTCTATGTGTGGTTGAAATAACGTTGGCTCATAGCCTGTCAGTCTAGCTACAGTCAGGTGTTGTGTTTGTGTCCGGTTCAAGAGAACCTCTACTGCGTGTGGTACTTGTACTGTCAGAGGGTGGCCCAGCACTATCAAGTCACTTTGTCTTATGGCTAAGGCCGTTGCTGCAACTGATTTTAGGCACGCAGGCAAAGCCTGTGCTACTGGGTCTAATGTACTAGAAAAATAAGCACAGGGCTCGTGTTTTCCTGCATGATCTTGTGTTAGGACAGATAGTGCTGTTCCATCCCGCTCTGTCACAAAAACATAAACGATTTGTTGTAATCAGGGTTTGCTAAAACTGGTGCTTGACATAAAGCTCTCTTTAATTCTTCAAATGCCACAGTGTGTTCTTGTGTCCAAGGGAGGACTTTAGTAGAAGCTGTATTAGGGGCTTGGACTAATTCCCCTGAAAGATCACAATAAAACATGAGAAAAAGGGGAAAACACCATACCTATTTCCTTGGCTTAATTTCTAAGGGGGCTAATTTCTTAAGGGGCTAGCGGGAAGCGAACCTCCTCAGGGGCCAGCAGAAAGCCAATATTCTCCTCCTTCCCCCCCTTTTTGACAGGAGGAAATCTGAAACAGATTTCACTGCTGTCAAACACTATCAAACCCTGTGTCTTGTCAACACTATTAATCCCTGTGTGTAGCTACTGGGCGTAAGCAAAATTATAGGAGATACACAGCGTATTTGAAACGGCGAGAAATCCTTCAAATTAATGTACAAACCTCATTGTGTTAGCTCATAAGCTGGCCAAATGACATCTCATATGCAAATGTCCCTATTACATGAACCTACACCAACCTGAAGTCAATATTAATGCTAGTAGGCCCTAATAGGAATGCTAAATTACCTAAATATTCGGAAAACCAAGCTTAAGAACAGTTGTTAATGTTGATAATTAATAATTTACCTGCTAAAGAAATCAGTCATTTTGCAATAATTTCCACCTATACAATAAATAGCCTAATTTAAAAACAAGTCAACTTTTGGGGCCACCACTTACAAGAATGAGCTTACTAAAGCAAACTTTAAAAAGGAAATCCTGTCAGATATTTTCTCATTACCCTAAATACCGAGCCTCATTTGTCACTCTGTGGTGGCAGTCCTTATTTAAAACAGGCCTTTCAAGAGTTAAGATGCGAGTGCACAGATCATAATTGTTCCTTAATGTCCAATCTGGAAACATATGACCGAGGCTGCCTGTCTATAAGAGAAAGGCAGTCATGTGAAAAATATTTTAGTCTTGCATAATTTTTCCATTTATTTCATTCATCTCCAACACCAATTAGACATACACTGATAACGTGTTGTCTGCTATTTTGACAGCATGATAAAGGTAATATCACGTCTGTGAAATTTAGTAATTGTGAACAAGTTCCAGCCAAGCGCTGTGCAAAGATCGCCGTCGTCACGACTATCTCTGTACTTGCACAGGAGAACTTGGTATTAAACGCTAAACAGACTGGTCAATACAACACAAAAACAAAACATATATAAAATACATATGCCAAGCCATCAGTATACCAAGCACAGAAAGCATAGACAATTGCACTAACATATATAAATGAGCAGCGATGCGCAATTCAAGTACCTACAGCTCAGAGGCGAACATACTGGCCTGCTTAATTTGTCAGGCTTTTAATCAATAATTGATTTACCTGCCCTATACACCCCCATCTGAAATCACCGTGTCAAGTCTGACACACAGAATCAGCAAGAATAATCAAAAACGAAGAACACACGAACCTGTTTGGTTTCTTTTATAAAAACAGAATCAGCAATAATAATCAAAAACGAAGAACACACGAACCTGTTTGTTTTCTTTTATAAAAATGAGCTATGCATCTTCGTCAACACAATGTACCCTAATGTCCCAGACGAAGACGCACCTCTCATCTCTCCTCACAGACTTTTAACCACTGGAACATTTATCCAATGCAACTGGTGGCAGCTTGTGGCCACAATTCAAAAATGTCTGAATTTGAAAATCGTTTTTATATAGGCACATAGCCCTTAAAATTCCAAGCAAGAGCAACATTTTACTTTCTGGCCAGATGCAATATAACATTTGCTAAAAAATAAAACAAATCTTCTCCATAGACATTTCCTCGGGGCACTTGTTTAGCACAGAATAGACCAAGGGAATCTTTCTCGACTTACATTTCTCAGCTGCCCTGTCTTATCAGAGAAGTTAAAAATAGCCCCTCAGCGCGGCCTGAGCCTGGGCTGCCAGCCAACTTTTTTTCGTTGTTCCAGCTGCAGGCATTACACAGATGCGATGTCAGAGAAGCTGTCTAAGCAGTGCCTCTGTTCTGCTCCTCTCACCGGCCCCCACCTACACTGGCTACAAGGTCAGAATCTGTCTCCGATTTCTGTATCACATACTGCTCTACACAGCCCCCACCTTCTCCTCACTCTGAAGCTGTCAAAGACAAAAAGACTACTCAATTCCATAAAAACTGCAATAATTCGCTCAATTGAAAAATTATTTTTACATACAATTTGCACTCAGGGGGTCATAATCTCACCGACTTGACCCAGCACATTGGCTCACTGGACCACCAAGAACACAACCCTGTATTCTTGAACAATTTGCAAATTCGAAATACCCACAATTCTTTTTTTTTTTTTTTTTTTTTCAAGCTAAACTTTTCAAAAATTACTCTTTCATAAGAGTGTTTCGTTGTCCATCTACTTGTTCTGCTTATACTCGGATACCTTCCTCAACTAACATATTTTCTCGAACTTTATTTGAATTCTCCTTACTCTTCTCTTCCTGTCTACGTGCTTTTTCCCTACGTCTATACGATTCTTTTCGCCATAAATCAATGACGTCTTTCTGTTACTGTCCGGCTATCTTTTTCCATAATTCTTCTTCTACTCTCATGATGCAATCTGCATCCCATGTCCCAACTGCGGGCCACCTCTGACTTTCTGGTAAATCCTTGGTGTAGTTCACCCATAAATCAAGAAATAATACGGCATCTAGGCCATGCTTATGATACATAAAGTACCCTGGAGTGTCCCTAGGTGGAATGGGAACAGCTTCTTCGAGTACCCCTTTTCTAGTTGTGATCTGTCTTAATTTCGAAAAGAGCGGCATATTGAGAACTGATCTGATACTTGATCTTGAACAAACTTAATACAATAAACACGATAATGAACATTCATTCACACCACAATATGCAGGACGTATTTAAAACATTTAACATTTAACATTTAACTGAGCAACGATGATGATGACGATCTAAGGAAAACTTAATCACTTAAACATAATACTCGGCATTAACTGAATTATTCTGAATTTATATACTTGATATACTAGATATACTGCTAAACAGTACAGATACACTGCTGAAACAGTGCAGACCGGATTTGTGTACCCAAACCCGTCTTGACCGGCACAACCTATGTGCACGTCAGAACGCCTCCCCGGTAATGGTACTCACCGGGTAGCTCGGAAACGGAAGGCCTCGGAAACTGAACTGAACTTGAACCGAACTGGACTCGACTCGAAAACTTCGGACACTCTGGACACTTGGTGGGCCTCTGTATACCTCGGACACAGCTCTCTCGCAGGTGGGCTCTGGGTAGGACAATCTGCGTTCCTCACCGCCTCGTATGGATGCCTGGTCGCAGTCTGTCCCCTTCGTTGGCCTGAGGGAGTTGGCGGGAAGACCCGCGACGTGCGCGCTTGAAGTCCATCACGGCTATGGAAGGGGGCAAAACTGGACCTTCATCTCCGGCGTGTGGGGAAAGAGATTAAACTGTTCGGGCGCCATTATGTGGTAAATAAAATATTACGCTCTCAGACTTTTAAGTATATAAATAAGATCATGCATAAAGCAAGAGGCTGAGTCTGTGGTATCAGATTCATAAAGGGATTTATTCCAATAACTCGAGTCAAAGGGAGAATATTTCCATCACCAAAATTGGATCTGGAAAGGGGCTCAAAAGTATTCTCAATATTCTCCAAACATTATTCACAGAGTACAGTATATATACATTTCTCAATTGTACGTAAGCAAAAGAGCAAGAGAGAATGAGATAAGAGCATGTGGGCGTGTAAGTAGGCGTGAAGGTGGGCGTCCATGTGGGCGTCCACTTGATGATAATGGGTAATTTGTCATGTGTGGGTGGATACCTGGAGAATCCTGCAATGTCAGCAGAAATATTTGGCAGAGATGCGTGCGCAGTCGCATGACGTGTGATAGACGTGCAACTAGAGGGAGAAAGGGACTTGACATTTAGCTCTACATGTGGAGACAAAAGTCTGGGGTTATGTCAACCTAATCCCAAATCATATCTAATATCCTATGTTTAAAGAACTATGTTATCCACAAAAGAAGGACTCTCGGACAGAATCTATTCTATACTGCCTGTGCGTGCGTGTACAAGCGTCTAAGTGTCTATATGAGATGCAAGGGGCAGAAACCTTCCATGGAAACAGGGCTATGAATTACTTGCATAGAAACAGAGAAGCCGGGCCTTTTGCTCGGTAGCTGGAAGAATGTTTACTTAAACTACTAGACAGGAATGCATTGGGCAGGGACGAAGCAGATAACTCGAAGGTGAAATACAGTTCTTGGCAGAGAATAGGCTGATGTCAGGCTTCGTGAGCCGCGCAGAGAATGAGACAAAGTTCATGGTCACAGATGCAGGCTCAGACTGGAGCTTTCAGAGGCAGAAGGCAAGAAGAGTTTGACGACAGAATCAGGGCCTACTTGCCTGGACTGTAAAATGGCATAAGTGAACCATATAAAGCCGGTAGCCTTTCATACTTAGGAATGGAATATCCGGCCTATTCATGGCGGATCTGACAGAGGACATGTTGACGGTGGACGCACATGTGTTTGCGTCTTCATAACGGGAACTGGAGGGAACATACATGTACTTGTGATTCATACATGAAACCGTTGGGG
The DNA here is from genome assembly GCF_964204655.1 of Triturus cristatus. NCBI lineage: Eukaryota > Metazoa > Chordata > Amphibia > Caudata > Salamandridae > Triturus > Triturus cristatus. Next base: position 53,878,758 of record NC_140582.1, on the reverse strand, counting down.
TCCAAGATAGGGGACATAACTGATCAGAAAAATCCATATTTCCATATTTCCATGAATGGCGCCCGAACAGGGACACTTTCTCATCTCACGCGCCGGCGGTGCATTGCAGGCCCGGTCTCCTGCCACAGCTGGACGGACAATAACGCGTACCAGCAGGATTTCCTGTATCTCCCTCCGGTCAAGCGGGGGCGACTGAGACTGCGATCAACACCCAGACGAGGCGGTGAGAAGTGCGAAGTATCCCGACCAGAGCCTAGCTGAGAGAGCAAGATCCGAGGTATACAGAGACCCACCAGTCCGAAGTCAAGCCCAGTGTCCGACGAGTCGAGTCGAGTCCAGTCCAGTTCAAGTTCAAGTTACCGAGGCCTTCCGTTTCCGAAGCTACCCGGTGAGTACCATTGCTGGGGAGGCATTTCTGACGTGCACATAGGTTGTGCCGGTCAAGACGGGTTTGGGTACACAAATCCGGTCTGCACTGTTTCAGCAGTGTATCTGTACTGTTTACCAGTATATCAAGTATTCCGAAGTATCTAGTTATTTTCAAAGAATTAAGCTTGGTGATTAGTTATGCAGACGATCATCATTGTTGTTTCAGTTAAAGGTTTAATGTTTAATGTTAAATGTGTTTAAGTACGTTCTGTATATTGTGGTATGAATGACTGTTCATTATTGTGTTTATTGTATTAAGTCTGTTCAAAAATCAAGTATCAGGTCAGTTGGTCAAAATCAAGTATAAGATCAGTTCTCAATATGCCGTTCATGCGTGAGATGAGAAAGTGTCCCTATTCTGGAGCCCAGGTGGAAGACACCCAAGTTGGTTCTGCTGACCACAAGAACAGCCGTGAAGATCGAGGGCCGCAAGGGCTGGATTCATTCAAGTCATATCAAGAAATTTCATGGACAATACTCGGAACACTTTTTCCTGGGTTGAACTGGCAACAGATCATACAGGTACGGACTTTTTGTTTGGCTGCTGCTCGTAAATGTTTATTGAACCAAATGTGTTGAATGCTGTCTAGCATAGCTTTTTCTCCTAGATGTGCTGGACTATGTATAGTGTTAACTATAACTTGGACCATTGAATCAGGAAGGAACCATACAGACCTTTCCTTCATCATCCATCCTTGGTCCGTTTGGATCCCTCCTAATTCAATCCATTTCTTTATTTCGTCTGGTGTAGCATGTGTCTGTATGTCAATTACGTCAAGAGTAGGATCTTTAACTGTCATACAATGTGTCGGCATCGGGACTATTGTCTTTGTCATGTCGGGGGTTTGAGTTTGAGCAGTCTGTTTAGCTGTTCTGTCGGCTAAATCATTGCCTTGGGAAATGATATCAGTAACCTTCGTATGAGCCTTACATTTCATAATTGATATTGCAGTAGGTAGATGTATTGCATCTAATAAGGCATGAATGAGGGGTCCGTGCTGAATGTGGGCACCGTGGGAAGTTAAATAACCTCTCTCTCGCCACAGCACGCCGAAGTCATGTACAACTCCGAATGCATAACGTGAATCAGTGTATATGTTGACTTTTTTACTTGTGGCTTGAATACAGGCTTGTGTCAGAGCGATGAGCTCTGCGGCTTGAGCTGACAAAGTATTAATACGATTTGTTTCAATGACTTCTGTATCTGTTGTGACTGCGTAAGCAGCCACTAACTCTCCTGTACTTGTTCTCATACATGAACCATCTACATACAACGTCAGGTCTGGATCTGACAATGGGACATCTGTCAAGTCTTGTCTGGGTTTTGTCGTTATAGTAATAACTTCAATACAGTCATGAGCTAGTGGGTCTGTTCCGGTTACTGGCAAAAGTGTGGCAGGATTCAATGTGTTACAGCGTCTGATTTCTATATGTGGCTGAAACAATGTAAGTTCATACCCTGTAAGTCGCGCTATAGTCAAGTGTTGTGTTTGCGTTCTATTTACAAGGACTTCTACTGTGTGTGGTACTTGAACTGTCAATGGATGTCCTAACACTATGGCATCGCTTTGTCTGATTGCTAAAGCTGTCGCTGCTACTGATTTCAGGCACGCAGGCAAAGCCTGAGCTACGGGATCCAATGTACTAGAAAAATAAGCACATGGTTTGTGTGCTCCTGCTTGTTCCTGTGTGAGTACTGACAAAGCAGTACCTTCGCGTTCTGTAACAAAGAGTGTAAACTGTTTTCTGTAACATGGCGTTGCTAAAACAGGTGCTTGACATAAAGCTTTCTTTAGGCTTTCAAAAGCTTGTGTATGTTCCTGAGTCCAAGGGAGAACAGTCGATGTGGCTGCCTCCTGGGTTGTCAACTGAATGAGTGGTTTTGCTAGAAATGCATATTGCGGGATCCACTGTCTACAATATGAAGTGAGGCCTATGAAAGCCCGCACCTCCTTTTGTGTCTTGGGTATTGGCATGTTAGCTATTAACTGAATGCGGTCTGGTGTAAGCTGCCTTCCCTCCTTGGACAGCGAGTGTCCAAGATAAATAACTCGCTGGACACAGAATTGCAGCTTAGAAGGGGACACCTTGTGCCCCTTTTCGGCTAGAAATTGTAAAACTGTCAGTGATGCTTTTTCACATTCGGGTTCGCTTCGGGCGGTGATCAGCAGATCATCGACGTATTGAAGCAGAGCAGTGTTAACTGGCATGTGGATACTGTCAAGTTCTCGTTTCAGTGCTTGGCTATAGATGCTGGGGCTTTCTGTAAATCCTTGAGGTGCGCGTGAGAATTTAAAGCTACGTCCATTTAAACTAAATCCGAATAAATATTGGCTTTCCGGATCTATTGGGACGCTGAAAAAGGCATTCTTGAGATCGATTACAGTAAAGAATGTCGCTTCGGAATCAATAGCTGTCAGTAATGACGAGATATCTGGGACCACAGGGAATTGTGGCACAATGCATTTGTTTAACTCGCGCAGATCAATAACCAATCGATAGACTGGCGGTGCCTTCGGATCTGTTCGTTTGAGAATCGGAATTATTGGTGAATTACATACATTGGAGTCTGTTTCTACAACTACTCCCTGGGTAATGAGCTCGTCAATGATTTGTAGTAAAGCCACTACAGCATCTGGTGGTAACTTGTATTGTCGCATTCGTGGTAGCACCACTCCTGCCTTTAATGTAACTCGATATGGTGTAATATTCATGCAACCAACATCAGTAGGGCCTTGTGCCCATAGACGTGTAGGTAAAGTCTGCAGTAGGGGATCCATGTCTCTAGATACATAGTGACCTTTAAAATCACGTAAAAACAATCTTACTCCTTCCGGAGAACAACATATTATAGCTCCTAGAGCTTTTAATGTTTTTATTCCTAACAGGTTTTCTGGACATGATTTAGTAAGCAATAAATCTGTAGTTCGGGTCAGAGGTCCTATCGTAAGTGGCAGATGTTGTGACACTTCATTAACAATAGGTTTTCCTGAAAAACCAAGGGATATATTTTGTGAGCCTGAGAGGGGTGCCCCTGGAACTTCACTACGTTTTATAGTTGTTCGACTTGCCCCTGTATCGAGTAAAAATTTTCTATCTTGACCTAATAATTCACTGTGTACATAAGGTCCTTCTTGATCTACAGGTATCTCGATAAGGGGTAAGTCAACTTCCCTCTCTAGGCTAGTTCATGCGTAACGCTGATACTCAGGATATTCATACTGTGCGGTCTGATACATTTGTCGTGTTGTTGTCTGTGAAGCAGCAACAGGCAACGGTGGTGCAGCTGGCACAAACTGTATTGGCTGTTGTGCGGCTGGCATGGCCTGGGCATGCTGCAGAGCTCCTTGTTCATTCTGATCTTGTCTAAGTGGCCGTGATCTTTCTTGTGTTTTACCTATGGCGATATTATGTTTTAAAACTGGACAATCGTGTACGTAATGACCTGGCTTTTTACAATAATTGCATGTCCCTTTTACAGGTCCTGCTGAATCGGAATGTGTCATACCCTTGTTATGTCCTTCAGCTGGAACTGTCTGGGAAACTAACATTTTCATTTTCGTGTCTTTCATGCGTCTGTGTTCATGTTCTTGTTCCTCTCTAATTCTATTGTGATGGTACTGTAACATTTGTAACATTTGTGATGGAGTGTTACCTTGCCAGGTACTCTCGAATTTTAATACTCTATTCTTTACTGGTGGCAGGGCATTTTCTACTAATTTTGTTACAAACAGATGTGGGTATGATTCGCTACTTGCTTTTATGCCACTATTTATACCAAAACATTTTTCAAATCGGGCATAGTAATCACTAGTGTCTTCATCTTGCTTCTGTTTACAGGCTGAAATTGTACCCCAATCTTCCTTTTTCGTAGTTAATAAACGTGGCAGTACCTGTACTAATAAACCTGGTAATGCCTTAGTTTTATCCCCAAGTCCTGCTCCTGCAGTTCGGTCCTTTTCTTCCGCTTCTAACACTGACCATTCTATCTTTTGGTCTCCTACCTCCCACTCTTTTTCCTTGAGTTTTTCATAAATGCCAGCAGGCATCAATACCTTTAATATTGTCATAATGTCGGGATAGGTATACTCTCCCATGAGTAACATGTCTTTAATTTCTCGGTGAAAACCCGCTGGGTCTTTGTCATGACTGGGTACCACTTTCTTCATTTGTAACAATTCTATTTTCGATATGGGCGTATATACAAATACGCGTTTAAACTCATTGTCCTCGCCCTTTATTGGGTGCACTTCTCGTAAGGGATTCTGTCTATCCATGTGATACGTGGTTCTTTCCTTGACGGGCAATGAAACATGTTCTGAACATACAAAAAGAATATACTGTTTTCTTGATTCTAGAATTTCTTTAATTAATTTAGTACCTGCACCTCTCCATTTATTCATAAGCAATTCAGTCAATATGTCAGGTAAGGGACCAGGGTCCGAACGCTGACTCCGATATAGTATAATGAGTTGTTGAATCATATAAGTCCCAGCTAACCTCTGTTCATCTGGGGTAAGATTCAAGAATGTGCGTACTACTGTATCATCACTATATTTTCCGGGACTGTCCACCCAATGGACAGCTGCCCTGGCTAAATCTTGTTCATCCATAGAATCGAGGAAATGATAACCCCTTCGTTCTCGGAGTAATTTGTCAGCTGTTTGGAACGAATGCTCGTTAGACCTTATATGGACTATGGATGTTGGGAAACCCCTGTTATTGTCTGGACATATCGGGCGTATCGGGTCAATAAGACATCTATTACTATTACAAGATCTTCTTTTACCTACATAGGCTATAGTTTCTGACTGTCCTGTGGGCGGTCCTGACCCTTCTTCCTCGTTTTGTTCGAACTCGTCTATCTCTAATCTCTCTTCGTGTAGGCGTTCTATTTCTTTACGGATCTTTCGGCACATGGCTATTATACAATTTTGTTTATCATGCCTCCCTTCTGATATATTCTGGCTCCATCTTGTAAGAATTTGCATTGCTTCCGGGTCTACCCCCGGTCGGTCTTTATTTCTGATCACACAGTTTATGAGGAAACGTAACAGTTCCCCCTGTATCTCTACTTTCTGGTATTCCATAGCTCTGTTAACACATTCTGGATCTCGCCCTGTTTGGACAAAATGGTATATATTATCTAGATGCGCAGTCATTCCTGGTAACTTCCCTAAATACACTGCGGCTCGTCTGATACGCAATGACGCCAGGGTCATTTCGTCCTCTTTACCGGGCACAGGGTCATATCTGCAATCTATAAGAAGTTCCTTCAACGTACGGGCACTTATGAGTTTGGGTGTACGTGAATGTGCTGACTCTTGAAAAGTAAGTTTATTTATTCTGGGTGGCGTAGAAAAGATATTGGTAGCACCTCCCGTGGCCCCATCTGGGGTGTCGGGTGTGAAAGGATTCGTCGGACGTGACACAGCAACTACAGGTGTGGACACAGCTATAGAAGTAGCTGTAGGAGCGGATGCAGAAACAGATGTGCTTGCCAGAACTTGTGACTCGATTTGTTGCTGTAGGGATACGGGTGCCGGATCTTGGCGTTGGACCTCCCTGGTATGCGGTCTATGCGGGGCGGAATTAGCATATTCGGGAGCTGCGTCATCTAAATATGAGGAAAGAAAAACGTCTTCTGCGGTTCTAGGATGCCCCTTAGGATGTATCTTTATTGGGAACAATGGGGGTGGCAAGTTTTTGGGTATTTCCGGGGTAGCCTTAGGTAATCCTTCGGCCAGAAGGGGATACATACCATTCATAAGGGCATTTCTTTGTCTGTCTACTTGTTCTGTTTTCACTCGGATACCTTCCTCAATTAATAGATTTTCTCGAACTTTATTGGAATTCTCTTTACTCTTCTCTTCCTGTCTACGTGCTTTTTCTGTTCGTCTATGTGATTCTTTACGCCATAATTCAATGGCATCTTTCTGTGACTGTCTGACTTTCCTTTTCCATAACTCTTCTTCTACTTTCATGATGCACTCTGCATCCCAGGTTCCCGCTGTGGGCCACCTCTGACTTTCTGGTAATTCCTTGGTGTAGTCTACCCATAAATCAAGAAATAATATGGCGTCTAGGCCGTGTTTATGATACATGAAGTACCCTGGAGTGTCCCTAGGAGGAATGGGAACGGCTTCTTCGAGTACCCCTTTTCTTGTAGTGATCTGTCTTAGTTTCGAAAAGAACGGCATATTGAGAACCGATCTTATACTTGATTTTGACCAACTGACCTGATACTTTATTTTTGAACAGACTTAATACAATAAACACAATAATGAACAGTCATTCATACCACAATATACAGAACGTACTTAAACACATTTAACATTAAACATTAAACCTTTAACTGAAACAACAATGATGATCGTCTGCATAACTAATCACCAAGCTTAATTCTTTGAAAATAACTAGATACTTCGGAATACTTGATATACTGCTAAACAGTACAGATACACTGCTGAAACAGTGCAGACCGGATTTGTGTACCCAAACCCGTCTTGACCGGCACAACCTATGTGCACGTCAGAAATGCCTCCCCAGCAATGGTACTCACCGGGTAGCTTCGGAAACGGAAGGCCTTGGTAACTTGAACTTGAACTGGACTGGACTCGACTCGACTCGTCGGACACTGGGCTTGACTTCGGACTGGTGGGTCTCTGTATACCTCGGATCTTGCTCTCTCAGCTAGGCTCTGGTCGGGATACTTCGCACTTCTCACCGCCTCGTCTGGGTGTTGATCGCAGTCTCAGTCGCCCCCGCTTGACCGGAGGGAGATACAGGAAATCCTGCTGGTACGCGTTATTGTCCGTCCAGCTGTGGCAGGAGACCGGGCCTGCAATGCACCGCCGGCGCGTGAGATGAGAAAGTGTCCCTATTGGGGAAAATATGGATTTTCATGATCAGTTATGTCCCCTATCTTGGACCCCAACGGTTTCATGTATAAATCACAAGTACATGTATGTTCCCTCCAGTTCCAGTTATGAAGACGCAAACACATGTGCGTCCACCGTCAACATGCCCTCTGTCAGATCCGCCATGAATAGGCCGGATATTCCCTTCCTAAGTACGAAAGGCCACCGCCTTTATATGGTTCACTTATGCCATTTTACAGTCCAGGCAAGTAGGCCCTGATTCTGTCATCAAACTCTTCTTGCCTTCTGCCTCTGAAAGCTCCAGTCTGAGCCTGCATCTGTGACCATGAACTTTGTCTCATTCTCTGCGCGGCTCACGAAGCCTGACATCAGCCTATTCTCTGCCAAGAACTGTATTTCACCTTCGAATTATCTGCTTCCCCCTCAGCCGATGCATTCCTGCACGAGGTGGTACACAGACCACAGATCGCTGGTCCACATTGTAGACATAGACAGCAGCTGAATAGTATGAGAAGGCCAATCCCTAGGAAAGATAGAACTCTCCATCCCCAGGCTGATATCATACTCCAAAACCAACTGGACCAAGTCCAAGTGCCTGGGTTCTGGTGTATCTGATTTACAATCTCATGAAGGCGAGTTATGGCTTTATATACTGATGGCGAATTTTCTGGTATGAACACGCAGCAGCTTGATCCGATGACCCTACAAGCTCCGCCCCTATCAGCCAGGATGACGTCAAGGACAAGACGATTTTGGAGCACAACAATCCGCATAGCAGACTGCTCTTCCGTTAAATTGCCTAAGGCGGAAATAGTCTCATTCACTACTGCTTCAAGGGTTCTAGTTAATCTACGTATCAGTTTACTATTAGTAACAGTACCTATATAAGGAAAGATGCCTTTATTGAAATCTGTGTATTTTTCCCATGCTGTTTCAGTGTAATCGACAATAGGGAGATCTCTCCGCTCTCTGTTGTGTACTAAATGAATATTTCTGTAATAATCAGGAGGAGCAAGGAAAACAGGTGGCAAAAGGAATGCAATGTAGCAGGTACCATCCCAATCTGGAGGTAGACGCATATATGCAGTCTGACCACATATAAAGTAGGAGTGGCGATAAGCTCTGAACGAGGATTTGCCTTGATCACTGAATTCTACTGTAGTAGTGCATTTACTATGGCCCATATGTATGGAACCAACCTTTCTTACACACAATTCACCCTTCGCTGGGAATACTGACATGGTGGGTAAGACTAGTTCAACTTCGGATACGACATTTAGAATCATGAGATTAGGTGTAAAATTACCTAATCCATATACTTCATTTTCTAGATCAGTTCCTGTTCGTTTGGGGCGACCCTCCTTGTCAGGGTAGCAGACCTTGAGTAAAACTAGGTTCAGGTTTCCCCATACCCACTGATCTTGGTAAACTGCTGTGTCTGAGTCTATGGAATTGATTAAACTAAACCATGCTCCACAGGAGCCATTATGTGTAAATGGGTGCGGAAAGAATGGCAAGACTCCTTCATAATTCTGATAGGGAGGGAGCCGACCACACACCCAACAATTAGTAGCATTACTAGTCTGATGGGAATGATGTAACATACTAATGAAAGTGTTATTGCGCAGCGCAAGTCTATAAGACAATTCATGTGGAGGTAAGTCACTAAAAGAATGTTCAGCAGCAATATTATAAACATGTCTAGAAATAGGGTAATATATGTGCAACAACATACTTGTAACAATTATTAAAAGACTTAATAAAAACAGAATTAATAATGTCACTATGCAGTGGCTACGCAGTGATTTACAATACGCCTGTCGTTTCAACATTTTCCGGGTATTTTCTCTACTCAGGTCCAAGGGATACATGTCAGAGACAATTCAACCGCTTCACCTTGGAGAGGACTTAAACAATCAAATTGCTCGACTTGTTGGGCCTAAGCTTTAGTTTGTAAAGTTCGGTTTCAGTCTTTTCAACCAAAGGAAGTTTTGAATCAGTCTGTGAGGGAGTGCAGGGCACAATGTCTATATCCGAGGATTGTCCATGAAATTTCTTGATATGACTTGAATGAATCCAGCCCTTGCGGCCCTCGATCTTCACGGCTGTTCTTGTGGTCAGCAGAACCAACTTGGGTGTCTTCCACCTGGGCTCCAGCTGAGTCTTTCGGTCGAAATTTTTCACAAACACGAAATCCCCCGGGACTATGTCATGGGGTTTCACCTCAGTGTTGTCGGGAAATGCTGCAGCAACCTGTGAACGACAAGATTGTAGTGCAGACATCAAGGAAGCCAAGTAATCTGTCAGCATATTACAGTCAATATCAGTTATTTTGCGTGGTATAGGCGTCCCCCACATATTTGGTGGTCTGCCGAAGATCACCTCATACGGGGATAGCCCTGTTCGAGAGTGTGCTACCATTCTCATGTAAAAGAGTGCAACTGGTAATGCTACTATCCAGTCGACACCTTTCTCTCTGCATATTTTGGACAGTCTGATTTTCAGTATCTGATTATGTCTTTCTACGAGACCTGCTGCCTCGGGGTGTCGAACACAGTGGAATTTCCACTGATATCCTAGCAGAAGTGAAACATGTTTCATTAATTCGGATGAGAACGGCTGGCCGTTATCTGAGTAGACAACACGTGGTAAACCGTATCGTGGGAAGAATTCTCGAACTAACTGTTTGGCAGTAGTCGGGGCAGTGTAATCTGAAACCGGGTATGCCTCCGTCCAACGGGACAGAGCGCAGACAACTACGAGAACATATTTGAATCCTCGACATCGTTCCATCTGGATATAATCCATCTGGAGGACTTCAAAAGGGTGATCAGGAGGATGAAATCCACCCTGTTCTACGGGAACACTTTTTCCTGGGTTGAACTGGCAACAGATCATACAGGTACGGACTTTTTGTTTGGCTGCTGCTCGTAAATGTTTATTGAACCAAATGTGTTGAATGCTGTCTAGCATAGCTTTTTCTCCTAGATGTGCTGGACTATGTATAGTGTTAACTATAACTTGGACCATTGAATCAGGAAGGAACCATACAGACCTTTCCTTCATCATCCATCCTTGGTCCGTTTGGATCCCTCCTAATTCAATCCATTTCTTTATTTCGTCTGGTGTAGCATGTGTCTGTATGTCAATTACGTCAAGAGTAGGATCTTTAACTGTCATACAATGTGTCGGCATCGGGACTATTGTCTTTGTCATGTCGGGGGTTTGAGTTTGAGCAGTCTGTTTAGCTGTTCTGTCGGCTAAATCATTGCCTTGGGAAATGATATCAGTAACCTTCGTATGAGCCTTACATTTCATAATTGATATTGCAGTAGGTAGATGTATTGCATCTAATAAGGCATGAATGAGGGGTCCGTGCTGAATGTGGGCACCGTGGGAAGTTAAATAACCTCTCTCTCGCCACAGCACGCCGAAGTCATGTACAACTCCGAATGCATAACGTGAATCAGTGTATATGTTGACTTTTTTACTTGTGGCTTGAATACAGGCTTGTGTCAGAGCGATGAGCTCTGCGGCTTGAGCTGACAAAGTATTAATACGATTTGTTTCAATGACTTCTGTATCTGTTGTGACTGCGTAAGCAGCCACTAACTCTCCTGTACTTGTTCTCATACATGAACCATCTACATACAACGTCAGGTCTGGATCTGACAATGGGACATCTGTCAAGTCTTGTCTGGGTTTTGTCGTTATAGTAATAACTTCAATACAGTCATGAGCTAGTGGGTCTGTTCCGGTTACTGGCAAAAGTGTGGCAGGATTCAATGTGTTACAGCGTCTGATTTCTATATGTGGCTGAAACAATGTAAGTTCATACCCTGTAAGTCGCGCTATAGTCAAGTGTTGTGTTTGCGTTCTATTTACAAGGACTTCTACTGTGTGTGGTACTTGAACTGTCAATGGATGTCCTAACACTATGGCATCGCTTTGTCTGATTGCTAAAGCTGTCGCTGCTACTGATTTCAGGCACGCAGGCAAAGCCTGAGCTACGGGATCCAATGTACTAGAAAAATAAGCACATTGTTTGTGTGCTCCTGCTTGTTCCTGTGTGAGTACTGACAAAGCAGTACCTTCGCGTTCTGTAACAAAGAGTGTAAACTGTTTTCTGTAACATGGCGTTGCTAAAACAGGTGCTTGACATAAAGCTTTCTTTAGGCTTTCAAAAGCTTGTGTATGTTCCTGAGTCCAAGGGAGAACAGTCGATGTGGCTGCCTCCTGGGTTGTCAACTGAATGAGTGGTTTTGCTAGAAATGCATATTGCGGGATCCACTGTCTACAATATGAAGTGAGGCCTATGAAAGCCCGCACCTCCTTTTGTGTCTTGGGTATTGGCATGTTAGCTATTAACTGAATGCGGTCTGGTGTAAGCTGCCTTCCCTCCTTGGACAGCGAGTGTCCAAGATAAATAACTCGCTGGACACAGAATTGCAGCTTAGAAGGGGACACCTTGTGCCCCTTTTCGGCTAGAAATTGTAAAACTGTCAGTGATGCTTTTTCACATTCGGGTTCGCTTCGGGCGGTGATCAGCAGATCATCGACGTATTGAAGCAGAGCAGTGTTAACTGGCATGTGGATACTGTCAAGTTCTCGTTTCAGTGCTTGGCTATAGATGCTGGGGCTTTCTGTAAATCCTTGAGGTGCGCGTGAGAATTTAAAGCTACGTCCATTTAAACTAAATCTGAATAAATATTGGCTTTCCGGATCTATTGGGACGCTGAAAAAGGCATTCTTGAGATCGATTACAGTAAAGAATGTCGCTTCGGAATCAATAGCTGTCAGTAATGACGAGATATCTGGGACCACAGGGAATTGTGGCACAATGCATTTGTTTAACTCGCGCAGATCAATAACCAATCGATAGACTGGCGGTGCCTTCGGATCTGTTCGTTTGAGAATCGGAATTATTGGTGAATTACATACATTGGAGTCTGTTTCTACAACTACTCCCTGGGTAATGAGCTCGTCAATGATTTGTAGTAAAGCCACTACAGCATCTGGTGGTAACTTGTATTGTCGCATTCGTGGTAGCACCACTCCTGCCTTTAATGTAACTCGATATGGTGTAATATTCATGCAACCAACATCAGTAGGGCCTTGTGCCCATAGACGTGTAGGTAAAGTCTGCAGTCGGGGATCCATGTCTCTAGATACATAGTGACCTTTAAAATCACGTAAAAACAATCTTACTCCTTCCGGAGAACAACATATTATAGCTCCTAGAGCTTTTAATGTTTTTATTCCTAACAGGTTTTCTGGACATGATTTAGTAAGCAATAAATCTGTAGTTCGGGTCAGAGGTCCTATCGTAAGTGGCAGAGGTTGTGACACTTCATTAACAATAGGTTTTCCTGAAAAACCAAGGGAAATATTTTGTGAGCCTGAGAGGGGTGCCCCTGGAACTTCACTACGTTTTATAGTTGTTCGACTTGCCCCTGTATCGAGTAAAAATTTTCTATCTTGACCTAATAATTCACTGTGTACATAAGGTCCTTCTTGATCTACAGGTATCTCGATAAGGGGTAAGTCAACTTCCCTCTCTAGGCTAGTTCATGCGTAACGCTGATACTCAGGATATTCATACTGTGCGGTCTGATACATTTGTCGTGTTGTTGTCTGTGAAGCAGCAACAGGCAACGGTGGTGCAGCTGGCACAAACTGTATTGGCTGTTGTGCGGCTGGCATGGCCTGGGCATGCTGCAGAGCTCCTTGTTCATTCTGATCTTGTCTAAGTGGCCGTGATCTTTCTTGTGTTTTACCTATGGCGATATTATGTTTTAAAACTGGACAATCGTGTACGTAATGACCTGGCTTTTTACAATAATTGCATGTCCCTTTTACAGGTCCTGCTGAATCGGAATGTGTCATACCCTTTTTATGTCCTTCAGCTGGAACTGTCTGGGAAACTAACATTTTCATTTTCGTGTCTTTCATGCGTCTGTGTTCATGTTCTTGTTCCTCTCTAATTCTATTGTGATGGTACTGTAACATTTGTAACATTTGTGATGGAGTGTTACCTTGCCAGGTACTCTCGAATTTTAATACTCTATTCTTTACTGGTGGCAGGGCATTTTCTACTAATTTTGTTACAAACAGATGTGGGTATGATTCGCTACTTGCTTTTATGCCACTATTTATACCAAAACATTTTTCAAATCGGGCATAGTAATCACTAGTGTCTTCATCTTGCTTCTGTTTACAGGCTGAAATTGTACCCCAATCTTCCTTTTTCGTAGTTAATAAACGTGGCAGTACCTGTACTAATAAACCTGGTAATGCCTTAGTTTTATCCCCAAGTCCTGCTCCTGCAGTTCGGTCCTTTTCTTCCGCTTCTAACACTGACCATTCTATCTTTTGGTCTCCTACCTCCCACTCTTTTTCCTTGAGTTTTTCATAAATGCCAGCAGGCATCAATACCTTTAATATTGTCATAATGTCGGGATAGGTATACTCTCCCATGAGTAACATGTCTTTAATTTCTCGGTGAAAACCCGCTGGGTCTTTGTCATGACTGGGTACCACTTTCTTCATTTGTAACAATTCTATTTTCGATATGGGCGTATATACAAATACGCGTTTAAACTCATTGTCCTCGCCCTTTATTGGGTGCACTTCTCGTAAGGGATTCTGTCTATCCATGTGATACGTGGTTCTTTCCTTGACGGGCAATGAAACATGTTCTGAACATACAAAAAGAATATACTGTTTTCTTGATTCTAGAATTTCTTTAATTAATTTAGTACCTGCACCTCTCCATTTATTCATAAGCAATTCAGTCAATATGTCAGGTAAGGGACCAGGGTCCGAACGCTGACTCCGATATAGTATAATGAGTTGTTGAATCATATAAGTCCCAGCTAACCTCTGTTCATCTGGGGTAAGATTCAAGAATGTGCGTACTACTGTATCATCACTATATTTTCCGGGACTGTCCACCCAATGGACAGCTGCCCTGGCTAAATCTTGTTCATCCATAGAATCGAGGAAATGATAACCCCTTCGTTCTCGGAGTAATTTGTCAGCTGTTTGGAACGAATGCTCGTTAGACCTTATATGGACTATGGATGTTGGGAAACCCCTGTTATTGTCTGGACATATCGGGCGTATCGGGTCAATAAGACATCTATTACTATTACAAGATCTTCTTTTACCTACATAGGCTATAGTTTCTGACTGTCCTGTGGGCGGTCCTGACCCTTCTTCCTCGTTTTGTTCGAACTCGTCTATCTCTAATCTCTCTTCGTGTAGGCGTTCTATTTCTTTACGGATCTTTCGGCACATGGCTATTATACAATTTTGTTTATCATGCCTCCCTTCTGATATATTCTGGCTCCATCTTGTAAGAATTTGCATTGCTTCCGGGTCTACCCCCGGTCGGTCTTGATTTCTGATCACACAGTTTATGAGGAAACGTAACAGTTCCCCCTGTATCTCTACTTTCTGGTATTCCATAGCTCTGTTAACACATTCTGGATCTCGCCCTGTTTGGACAAAATGGTATATATTATCTAGATGCGCAGTCATTCCTGGTAACTTCCCTAAATACACTGCGGCTCGTCTGATACGCAATGACGCCAGGGTCATTTCGTCCTCTTTACCGGGCACAGGGTCATATCTGCAATCTATAAGAAGTTCCTTCAACGTACGGGCACTTATGAGTTTGGGTGTACGTGAATGTGCTGACTCTTGAAAAGTAAGTTTATTTATTCTGGGTGGCGTAGAAAAGATATTGGTAGCACCTCCCGTGGCCCCATCTGGGGTGTCGGGTGTGAAAGGATTCGTCGGACGTGACACAGCAACTACAGGTGTGGACACAGCTATAGAAGTAGCTGTAGGAGCGGATGCAGAAACAGATGTGCTTGCCAGAACTTGTGACTCGATTTGTTGCTGTAGGGATACGGGTGCCGGATCTTGGCGTTGGACCTCCCTGGTATGCGGTCTATGCGGGGCGGAATTAGCATATTCGGGAGCTGCGTCATCTAAATATGAGGAAAGAAAAACGTCTTCTGCGGTTCTAGGATGCCCCTTAGGATGTATCTTTATTGGGAACAATGGGGGTGGCAAGTTTTTTGGTATTTCCGGGGTAGCCTTAGGTAATCCTTCGGCCAGAAGGGGATACATACCATTCATAAGGGCATTTCTTTGTCTGTCTACTTGTTCTGTTTTCACTCGGATACCTTCCTCAATTAATAGATTTTCTCGAACTTTATTGGAATTCTCTTTACTCTTCTCTTCCTGTCTACGTGCTTTTTCTGTTCGTCTATGTGATTCTTTACGCCATAATTCAATGGCATCTTTCTGTGACTGTCTGACTTTCCTTTTCCATAACTCTTCTTCTACTTTCATGATGCACTCTGCATCCCAGGTTCCCGCTGTGGGCCACCTCTGACTTTCTGGTAATTCCTTGGTGTAGTCTACCCATAAATCAAGAAATAATATGGCGTCTAGGCCGGGTTTATGATACATGAAGTACCCTGGAGTGTCCCTAGGAGGAATGGGAACGGCTTCTTCGAGTACCCCTTTTCTTGTAGTGATCTGTCTTAGTTTCGAAAAGAACGGCATATTGAGAACCTATATATGACATCATAATGGCGCCCGAACAGGGACACTTTCTCATCTCACGCGCCGGCGGTGCATTGCAGGCCCGGTCTCCTGCCACAGCTGGACGGACAATAACGCGTACCAGCAGGATTTCCTGTATCTCCCTCCGGTCAAGCGGGGGCGACTGAGACTGCGATCAACACCCAGACGAGGCGGTGAGAAGTGCGAAGTATCCCGACCAGAGCCTAGCTGAGAGAGCAAGATCCGAGGTATACAGAGACCCACCAGTCCGAAGTCAAGCCCAGTGTCCGACGAGTCGAGTCGAGTCCAGTCCAGTTCAAGTTCAAGTTACCGAGGCCTTCCGTTTCCGAAGCTACCCGGTGAGTACCATTGCTGGGGAGGCATTTCTGACGTGCACATAGGTTGTGCCGGTCAAGACGGGTTTGGGTACACAAATCCGGTCTGCACTGTTTCAGCAGTGTATCTGTACTGTTTAGCAGTATATCAAGTATTCCGAAGTATCTAGTTATTTTCAAAGAATTAAGCTTGGTGATTAGTTATGCAGACGATCATCATTGTTGTTTCAGTTAAAGGTTTAATGTTTAATGTTAAATGTGTTTAAGTACGTTCTGTATATTGTGGTATGAATGACTGTTCATTATTGTGTTTATTGTATTAAGTCTGTTCAAAAATCAAGTATCAGGTCAGTTGGTCAAAATCAAGTATAAGATCAGTTCTCAATATGCCGTTCTTTTCGAAACTAAGACAGATCACTACAAGAAAAGGGGTACTCGAAGAAGCCGTTCCCATTCCTCCTAGGGACACTCCAGGGTACTTCATGTATCATAAACACGGCCTAGACGCCATATTATTTCTTGATTTATGGGTAGACTACACCAAGGAATTACCAGAAAGTCAGAGGTGGCCCACAGCGGGAACCTGGGATGCAGAGTGCATCATGAAAGTAGAAGAAGAGTTATGGAAAAGGAAAGTCAGACAGTCACAGAAAGATGCCATTGAATTATGGCGTAAAGAATCACATAGACGAACAGAAAAAGCACGTAGACAGGAAGAGAAGAGTAAAGAGAATTCCAATAAAGTTCGAGAAAATCTATTAATTGAGGAAGGTATCCGAGTGAAAACAGAACAAGTAGACAGACAAAGAAATGCCCTTATGAATGGTATGTATCCCCTTCTGGCCGAAGGATTACCTAAGGCTACCCCGGAAATACCAAAAAACTTGCCACCCCCATTGTTCCCAATAAAGGTACATCCTAAGGGGCATCCTAGAACCGCAGAAGACGTTTTTCTTTCCTCATATTTAGATGACGCAGCTCCCGAATATGCTAATTCCGCCCCGCATAGACCGCATACCAGGGAGGTCCAACGCCAAGATCCGGCACCCGTATCCCTACAGCAACAAATCGAGTCACAAGTTCTGGCAAGCACATCTGTTTCTGCATCCGCTCCTACAGCTACTTCTATAGCTGTGTCCACACCTGTAGTTGCTGTGTCACGTCCGACGAATCCTTTCACACCCGACACCCCAGATGGGGCCACGGGAGGTGCTACCAATATCTTTTCTACGCCACCCAGAATAAATAAACTTACTTTTCAAGAGTCAGCACTTTCACGTACACCCAAACTCATAAGTGCCCGTACGTTGAAGGAACTTCTTATAGATTGCAGATATGACCCTGTGCCCGGTAAAGAGGACGAAATGACCCTGGCGTCATTGCGTATCAGACGAGCCGCAGTGTATTTAGGGAAGTTACCAGGAATGACTGCGCATCTAGATAATATATACCATTTTGTCCAAACAGGGCGAGATCCAGAATGTGTTAACAGAGCTATGGAATACCAGAAAGTAGAGATACAGGGGGAACTGTTACGTTTCCTCATAAACTGTGTGATCAGAAATCAAGACCGACCGGGGGTAGACCCGGAAGCAATGCAAATTCTTACAAGATGGAGCCAGAATATATCAGAAGGGAGGCATGATAAACAAAATTGTATAATAGCCATGTGCCGAAAGATCCGTAAAGAAATAGAACGCCTACACGAAGAGAGATTAGAGATAGACGAGTTCGAACAAAACGAGGAAGAAGGGTCAGGACCGCCCACAGGACAGTCAGAAACTATAGCCTATGTAGGTAAAAGAAGATCTTGTAATAGTAATAGATGTCTTATTGACCCGATACGCCCGATATGTCCAGACAATAACAGGGGTTTCCCAACATCCATAGTCCATATAAGGTCTAACGAGCATTCGTTCCAAACAGCTGACAAATTACTCCGAGAACGAAGGGGTTATCATTTCCTCGATTCTATGGATGAACAAGATTTAGCCAGGGCAGCTGTCCATTGGGTGGACAGTCCCGGAAAATATAGTGATGATACAGTAGTACGCACATTCTTGAATCTTACCCCAGATGAACAGAGGTTAGCTGGGACTTATATGATTCAACAACTCATTATACTATATCGGAGTCAGCGTTCGGACCCTGGTCCCTTACCTGACATATTGACTGAATTGCTTATGAATAAATGGAGAGGTGCAGGTACTAAATTAATTAAAGAAATTCTAGAATCAAGAAAACAGTATATTCTTTTTGTATGTTCAGAACATGTTTCATTGCCCGTCAAGGAAAGAACCACGTATCACATGGATAGACAGAATCCCTTACGAGAAGTGCACCCAATAAAGGGCGAGGACAATGAGTTTAAACGCGTATTTGTATATACGCCCATATCGAAAATAGAATTGTTACAAATGAAGAAAGTGGTACCCAGTCATGACAAAGACCCAGCGGGTTTTCACCGAGAAATTAAAGACATGTTACTCATGGGAGTGTATACCTATCCCGACTTTATGACAATATTAAAGGTATTGATGCCTGCTGGCATTTATGAGAAACTCAAGGAAAAAGAGTGGGAGGTAGGAGACCAAAAGATAGAATGGTCAGTGTTAGAAGCGGAAGAAAAGGCCCGAACTGCAGGAGCAGGACTTGGGGATAAAACTAAGGCATTACCAGGTTTATTAGTACAGGTACTGCCACGTTTATTAACTACGAAAAAGGAAGATTGGGGTACAATTTCAGCCTGTAAACAGAAGCAAGATGAAGACACTAGTGATTACTATGCCCGATTTGAAAAATGTTTTGGTATAAATAGTGGCATAAAAGCAAGTAGCGAATCATACCCACATCTGTTTGTAACAAAATTAGTAGAAAATGCCCTGCCACCAGTAAAGAATAGAGTATTAAAATTCGAGAGTACCTGGCAAGGTAACACTCCATCACAAATGTTACAAATGTTACAGTACCATCACAATAGAATTAGAGAGGAACAAGAACATGAACACAGACGCATGAAAGACACGAAAATGAAAATGTTAGTTTCCCAGACAGTTCCAGCTGAAGGACATAAAAAGGGTATGACACATTCCGATTCAGCAGGACCTGTAAAAGGGACATGCAATTATTGTAAAAAGCCAGGTCATTACGTACACGATTGTCCAGTTTTAAAACATAATATCGCCATAGGTAAAACACAAGAAAGATCACGGCCACTTAGACAAGATCAGAATGAACAAGGAGCTCTGCAGCATGCCCAGGCCATGCCAGCCGCACAACAGCCAATACAGTTTGTGCCAGCTGCACCACCGTTGCCTGTTGCTGCTTCACAGACAACAACACGACAAATGTATCAGACCGCACAGTATGAATATCCTGAGTATCAGCGTTACGCATGAACTAGCCTAGAGAGGGAAGTTGACTTACCCCTTATCGAGATACCTGTAGATCAAGAAGGACCTTATGTACACAGTGAATTATTAGGTCAAGATAGAAAATTTTTACTCGATACAGGGGCAAGTCGAACAACTATAAAACGTAGTGAAGTTCCAGGGGCACCCCTCTCAGGCTCACAAAATATTTCCCTTGGTTTTTCAGGAAAACCTATTGTTAATGAAGTGTCACAACCTCTGCCACTTACGATAGGACCTCTGACCCGAACTACAGATTTATTGCTTACTAAATCATGTCCAGAAAACCTGTTAGGAATAAAAACATTAAAAGCTCTAGGAGCTATAATATGTTGTTCTCCGGAAGGAGTAAGATTGTTTTTACGTGATTTTAAAGGTCACTATGTATCTAGAGACATGGATCCCCGACTGCAGACTTTACCTACACGTCTATGGGCACAAGGCCCTACTGATGTTGGTTGCATGAATATTACACCATATCGAGTTACATTAAAGGCAGGAGTGGTGCTACCACGAATGCGACAATACAAGTTACCACCAGATGCTGTAGTGGCTTTACTACAAATCATTGACGAGCTCATTACCCAGGGAGTAGTTGTAGAAACAGACTCCAATGTATGTAATTCACCAATAATTCCGATTCTCAAACGAACAGATCCGAAGGCACCGCCAGTCTATCGATTGGTTATTGATCTGCGCGAGTTAAACAAATGCATTGTGCCACAATTCCCTGTGGTCCCAGATATCTCGTCATTACTGACAGCTATTGATTCCGAAGCGACATTCTTTACTGTAATCGATCTCAAGAATGCCTTTTTCAGCGTCCCAATAGATCCGGAAAGCCAATATTTATTCGGATTTAGTTTAAATGGACGTAGCTTTAAATTCTCACGCGCACCTCAAGGATTTACAGAAAGCCCCAGCATCTATAGCCAAGCACTGAAACGAGAACTTGACAGTATCCACATGCCAGTTAACACTGCTCTGCTTCAATACGTCAATGATCTGCTGATCACCGCCCGAAGCGAACCCGAATGTGAAAAAGCATCACTGACAGTTTTACAATTTCTAGCCGAAAAGGGGCACAAGGTGTCCCCTTCTAAGCTGCAATTCTGTGTCCAGCGAGTTATTTATCTTGGACACTCGCTGTCCAAGGAGGGAAGGCAGCTTACACCAGACCGCATTCAGTTAATAGCTAACATGCCAATACCCAAGACACAAAAGGACGTGCGGGCTTTCATAGGCCTCACTTCATATTGTAGACAGTGGATCCCGCAATATGCATTTCTAGCAAAACCACTCATTCAGTTGACAACCCAGGAGGCAGCCACATCGACTGTTCTCCCTTGGACTCAGGAACATACACAAGCTTTTGAAAGCCTAAAGAAAGCTTTATGTCAAGCACCTGTTTTAGCAACGCCATGTTACAGAAAACAGTTTACACTCTTTGTTACAGAACGCGAAGGTACTGCTTTGTCAGTACTCACACAGGAACAAGCAGGAGCACACAAACCATGTGCTTATTTTTCTAGTACATTGGATCCCGTAGCTCAGGCTTTGCCTGCGTGCCTGAAATCAGTAGCAGCGACAGCTTTAGCAATCAGACAAAGCGATGCCATAGTGTTAGGACATCCATTGACAGTTCAAGTACCACACACAGTAGAAGTCCTTGTAAATAGAACGCAAACACAACACTTGACTATAGCGCGACTTACAGGGTATGAACTTACATTGTTTCAGCCACATATAGAAATCAGACGCTGTAACACATTGAATCCTGCCACACTTTTGCCAGTAACCGGAACAGACCCACTAGCTCATGACTGTATTGAAGTTATTACTATAACGACAAAACCCAGACAAGACTTGACAGATGTCCCATTGTCAGATCCAGACCTGACGTTGTATGTAGATGGTTCATGTATGAGAACAAGTACAGGAGAGTTAGTGGCTGCTTACGCAGTCACAACAGATACAGAAGTCATTGAAACAAATCGTATTAATACTTTGTCAGCTCAAGCCGCAGAGCTCATCGCTCTGACACAAGCCTGTATTCAAGCCACAAGTAAAAAAGTCAACATATACACTGATTCACGTTATGCATTCGGAGTTGTACATGACTTCGGCGTGCTGTGGCGAGAGAGAGGTTATTTAACTTCCCACGGTGCCCACATTCAGCACGGACCCCTCATTCATGCCTTATTAGATGCAATACATCTACCTACTGCAATATCAATTATGAAATGTAAGGCTCATACGAAGGTTACTGATATCATTTCCCAAGGCAATGATTTAGCCGACAGAACAGCTAAACAGACTGCTCAAACTCAAACCCCCGACATGACAAAGACAATAGTCCCGATGCCGACACATTGTATGACAGTTAAAGATCCTACTCTTGACGTAATTGACATACAGACACATGCTACACCAGACGAAATAAAGAAATGGATTGAATTAGGAGGGATCCAAACGGATCAAGGATGGATGATGAAGGAAAGGTCTGTATGGTTCCTTCCTGATTCAATGGTCCAAGTTATAGTTAACACTATACATAGTCCAGCACATCTAGGAGAAAAAGCTATGCTAGACAGCATTCAACACATTTGGTTCAATAAACATTTACGAGCAGCAGCCAAACAAAAAGTCCGTACCTGTATGATCTGTTGCCAGTTCAACCCAGGAAAAAGTGTTCCCGTAGAACAGGGTGGATTTCATCCTCCTGATCACCCTTTTGAAGTCCTCCAGATGGATTATATCCAGATGGAACGATGTCGAGGATTCAAATATGTTCTCGTAGTTGTCTGCGCTCTGTCCCGTTGGACGGAGGCATACCCGGTTTCAGATTACACTGCCCCGACTACTGCCAAACAGTTGGTTCGAGAATTCTTCCCACGATACGGTTTACCACGTGTTGTCTACTCAGATAACGGCCAGCCGTTCTCATCCGAATTAATGAAACATGTTTCACTTCTGCTAGGATATCAGTGGAAATTCCACTGTGTTCGACACCCCGAGGCAGCAGGTCTCGTAGAAAGACATAATCAGATACTGAAAATCAGACTGTCCAAAATATGCAGAGAGAAAGGTGTCGACTGGATAGTAGCATTACCAGTTGCACTCTTTTACATGAGAATGGTAGCACACTCTCGAACAGGGCTATCCCCGTATGAGGTGATCTTCGGCAGACCACCAAATATGTGGGGGACGCCTATACCACGCAAAATAACTGATATTGACTGTAATATGCTGACAGATTACTTGGCTTCCTTGATGTCTGCACTACAATGTTGTCGTTCACAGGTTGCTGCAGCATTTCCCGACAACACTGAGGTGAAACCCCATGACATAGTCCCGGGGGATTTCGTGTTTGTGAAAAATTTCGACCGAAAGACTCAGCTGGAGCCCAGGTGGAAGACACCCAAGTTGGTTCTGCTGACCACAAGAACAGCCGTGAAGATCGAGGGCCGCAAGGGCTGGATTCATTCAAGTCATATCAAGAAATTTCATGGACAATTCTCGGATATAGACATTGTGCCCTGCACTCCCTCACAGACTGATTCAAAACTTCCTTTGGTTGAAAAGACTGAAACCGAACTTTACAAACTAAAGCTTAGGCCCAACAAGTCGAGCAATTTGATTGTTTAAGTCCTCTCCAAGGTGAAGCGGTTGAATTGTCTCTGACATGTATCCCTTGGACCTGAGTAGAGAAAATACCCGGAAAATGTTGAAACGACAGGCGTATTGTAAATCACTGCGTAGCCACTGCATAGTGACATTATTAATTCTGTTTTTATTAAGTCTTTTAATAATTGTTACAAGTATGTTGTTGCACATATATTACCCTATTTCTAGACATGTTTATAATATTGCTGCTGAACATTCTTTTAGTGACTTACCTCCACATGAATTGTCTTATAGACTTGCGCTGCGCAATAACACTTTCATTAGTATGTTACATCATTCCCATCAGACTAGTAATGCCACTAATTGTTGGGTGTGTGGCCGGCTCCCTCCCTATCAGAATTATGAAGGAGTCTTGCCATTCTTTCCGCACCCATTTACACATAATGGCTCCTGTGGAGCATGGTTTAGTTTAATCAATTCCATAGACTCAGACACAGCAGTTTACCAAGATCATTGGGTATGGGGAAACCTGAACCTAGTTTTACTCAAGGTCTGTTACCGCGACAAGGAGGGTCGCCCCAAAAGAACAGGAACTGATCTAGAAAATGAAGTATATGGATTAGGTAATTTTACACCTAATCTCATGATTCTAAATGTCGTATCCGAAGTTGAACTAGTCTTACCCACCATGTCAGTATTCCCAGCGAAGGGTGAATTGTGTGTAAGAAAGGTTGGTTCCATACATATGGGCCATAGTAAATGCACTACTACAGTAGAATTCAGTGATCAAGGCAAATCCTCGTTCAGAGCTTATCGCCACTCCTACTTTATATGTGGTCAGACTGCATATATGCGTCTACCTCCAGATTGGGATGGTACCTGCTACATTGCATTCCTTTTGCCACCTGTTTTCCTTGCTCCTCCTGATTATTACAGAAATATTCATTTAGTACACAACAGAGAGCGGAGAGATCTCCCTATTGTCGATTACACTGAAACAGCATGGGAAAAATACACAGATTTCAATAAAGGCATCTTTCCTTATATAGGTACTGTTACTAATAGTAAACTGATACGTAGATTAACTAGAACCCTTGAAGCAGTAGTGAATGAGACTATTTCCGCCTTAGGCAATTTAACGGAAGAGCAGTCTGCTATGCGGATTGTTGTGCTTCAAAATCGTCTTGTCCTTGACGTCATCCTGGCTGATAGGGGCGGAGCTTGTAGGGTCATCGGATCAAGCTGCTGCGTGTTCATACCAGAAAATTCGCCATCAGTATATAAAGCCATAACTCGCCTTCATGAGATTGTAAATCAGATACACCAGAACCCAGGCACTTGGACTTGGTCCAGTTGGTTTTGGAGTATGATATCAGCCTGGGGATGGAGAGTTCTATCTTTCCTAGGGATTGGCCTTCTCATACTATTCAGCTGCTGTCTATGTCTACAATGTGGACCAGCGATCTGTGGTCTGTGTACCACCTCGTGCATTCCACCACCAAGATTTCATTCGTCACGGAAGAAGAAAGAAGAACAAATGATGCTATATGAACAGATCAATGGATTAATGAAGATTGATATCTCTTGACGGGCAAGTAGGGGACAAGGAGGGAATGTGGAAATATGGATTTTTCTGGTCAGTTATGTCCCCTATCTTGGACCCCAACGGTTCTATGTGCATGTTACAAGTACATGTATGTTCCCTCCAGTTCCAGTTATGAAGACGCAAATACATGTGCGTCCACCGTCAACATGTCCTCTGTCAGATCCGCCATGAATAGGCCGGATATTCCATTCCTAAGTACGAAAGGCCACCGCCTTTATATGGTTCACTTATGCCATTTTACAGTCCAGGCAAGTAGGCCCTGATTCTGTCGTCAAACTCTTTTTGCCTTCTGCCTCTGAAAGCTCCAGTCTGAGCCTGCATCTGTGACCATGAACTTTGTCTCATTCTCTGCGCGGCTCACGAAGCCTGACATCAGCCTATTCTCTGCCAAGAACTGTATTTCACCTTCGAGTTATCTGCTTCCCCCTCAGCCGATGCATTCCTGCCTAGTAGTTTAAATAAACATTCTCCCGGCCACCGAGCAAAAAGCCCGGCTTCTCTGCCCTTATGCAAGTAATTCATAGTCCTGTTACTATGGAAGATTCCTGCCCTCGCATTTAGTGTAGACACTTAGACGCTTGTACACGCACGCACAGTCAGTATAGAATAGATTCTGTTCGAGAGTCCTTCTTTATGGATAACATAGTTCTTTAAACATAGGATGTTAGATATGATTTGGGATTAGGTTGACTTGACCCTCCAGACTTTTCGTCTCCACATATGGAGCTAAATGTCAAGTCCCCTTCACCCCCTAGTTACACGTCAATCACACGTCATACTGCTGCGCGCGCATCTATGCCAAGTATTATCTTATAGATCCACCTATATATGACATCATAGGATGTTAGATATGATTTGGGATTAGGTTGACTTGACCCTCCAGACTTTTCGTCTCCACATATGGAGCTAAATGTCAAGTCCCCTTCACCCCCTAGTTACACGTCAATCACACGTCATACTGCTGCGCGCGCATCTATGCCAAATATTATCTTATAGATCCACCTATATATGACATCATAACCAATTACGTTCCTTTTTACTCCTTATTACACCCATTTTCGGTTACGCATGATATTCGTCATTTTCCTTATCAATTGTTACGCCTACTGTATTCGCCTCATTGTAATGTATGATCTATAAAAGTCATTTCATGTCAATAATGTAGGTACTTCACTTCCTGAACCTCCGTGGTGATGGAACTTGGAGCCTGTCAGTCTAGCTACAGTCAGGTGTTGTGTTTGTGTCCGGTTCAAGAGAACCTCTACTGCGTGTGGTACTTGTACTGTCAGAGGGTGGCCCAGCACTATCAAGTCACTTTGTCTTATGGCTAAGGCCGTTGCTGCAACTGATTTTAGGCACGCAGGCAAAGCCTGTGCTACTGGGTCTAATGTACTAGAAAAATAAGCACAGGGCTCGTGTTTTCCTGCATGATCTTGTGTCAGGACAGATAGTGCTGTTCCATCCCGCTCTGTCACAAAAACATAAACGATTTGTTGTAATCAGGGTTTGCTAAAACTGGTGCTTGACATAAAGCTCTCTTTAATTCTTCAAATGCCACAGTGTGTTCTTGAGGACTTTAGTCTTTTTGTGTCTTGGGCTGGGAAAAACCAGAAATCAATTGAATACGTTCCGGTGCCCACAACTAACTCCCCTGAAAGATCACAATAAAACATGAGAAAAAGGGGAAAACACCATACCTATTTCCTTGGCTTAATTTCTAAGGGGGCTAATTTCTAAGGGGCTTAATTTCTTAAGGGGCTAGCGGGAAGCGAACCTCCTCAGGGGCCAGCAGAAAGCCAATATTCTCCTCCTTCCCCCCCTTTTTGACAGGAGGAAATCTGAAACAGATTTCACTGCTGTCAAACACTATCAAACCCTGTGTCTTGTCAACACTATTAATCCCTGTGTGTAGCTACTGGGCGTAAGCAAAATTATAGGAGATACACAGCGTATTTGAAACGGCGAGAAATCCTTCAAATTAATGTACAAACTTCATTGTGTTAGCTCATAAGCTGGCCAAATGACATCTCATATGCAAATGTCCCTATTACATGAACCTACACCAACCTGAAGTCAATATTAATGCTAGTAGGCCCTAATAGGAATGCTAAATTACCTAAATATTCGGAAAACCAAGTTTAAGAACAGTTGTTAATGTTGATAATTAATAATTTATCTGCTAAAGAAATCAGTCATTTTGCAATAATTTCCACCTATACAATAAATAGCCTAATTTAAAAACAAGTCAACTTTTGGGGCCACCACTTACAAGAATGAGCTTACTAAAGCAAACTTTAAAAAGGAAATCCTGTCAGATATTTTCTCATTACCCTAAATACCGAGCCTCATTTGTCACTCTGTGGTGGCAGTCCTTATTTAAAACAGGCCTTTCAAGAGTTAAGATGCGAGTGCACAGATCATAATTGTTCCTTAATGTCCAATCTGGAAACATATGACCGAGGCTGCCTGTCTATAAGAGAAAGGCAGTCATGTGAAAAATATTTTAGTCTTGCATAATTTTTCCTTTTATTTCATTCATCTCCAACACCAATTAGACATACACTGATAACGTGTTGTCTGCTATTTTGACAGCATGATAAAGGTAATATCACGTCTGTGAAATTTAGTAATTGTGAACAAGTTCCAGCCAAGCGCTGTGCAAAGATCGCCGTCGTCACGACTATCTCTGTACTTGCACAGGAGAACTTGGTATTAAACGCTAAACAGACTGGTCAATACAACACAAAAACAAAACATATATAAAATACATATGCCAAGCCATCAGTATACCAAGCACAGAAAGCATAGACAATTGCACTAACATATATAAATGAGCAGCGATGCGCAATTCAAGTACCTACAGCTCAGAGGCGAACATACTGGCCTGCTTAATTTGTCAGGCTTTTAATCAATAATTGATTTACCTGCCCTATACACCCCCATCTGAAATCACCGTGTCAAGTCTGACACACAGAATCAGCAATAATAATCAAAAACGAAGAACACACGAACCTGTTTGGTTTCTTTTATAAAAACAGAATCAGCAATAATAATCAAAAACGAAGAACACACGAACCTGTTTGTTTTCTTTTATAAAAATGAGCTATGCATCTTCGTCAACACAATGTACCCTAATGTCCCAGACGAAGACGCACCTCTCATCTCTCCTCACAGACTTTTAACCACTGGATCATTTATCCAATGCAACTGGTGGCAGCTTGTGGCCACAATTCAAAAATGTCTGAATTTGAAAATCGTTTTTATATAGGCACATAGCCCTTAAAATTCCAAGCAAGAGCAACATTTTACTTTCTGGCCAGAAGCAATATAACATTTGCTAAAAAATAAAACAAATCTTCTCCATAGACATTTCCTCGGGGCACTTGTTTAGCACAGAATAGACCAAGGGAATCTTTCTCGACTTACATTTCTCAGCTGCCCTGTCTTATCAGAGAAGTTAAAAATAGCCCCTCAGCGCGGCCTGAGCCTGGGCTGCCAGCCAACTTTTTTTCGTTGTTCCGGCTGCAGGCATTACACAGATGCGATGTCAGAGAAGCTGTCTAAGCAGTGCCTCTGTTCTGCTCCTCTCACCGGCCCCCACCTACACTGGCTACAAGGTCAGAATCTGTCTCCGATTTCTGTATCACATACTGCTCTACACAGCCCCCACCTTCTCCTCACTCTGAAGCTGTCAAAGACAAAAAGACTACTCAATTCCATAAAAACTGCAATAATTCGCTCAATTGAAAAATTATTTTTACATACAATTTGCACTCAGGGGGTCATAATCTTACCGACTTGACCCAGCACATTGGCTCACTGGACCACCAAGAACACAAACCTGGATTCTGGAACAACTTTGTAAATTCGAAATACCCACAATTTTTTTTTTTGTTTTTTTTTTTTTTTTTTTTTCAAGCTAAACTTTTCAACAATTACTTTTTCGTTAGCACTTTGTACATTAGGGGTGTCATCAAATCACAGGTGTTGCTCCTTCTCTAGCTACACCCCTCTCAATTTCCTATTGACAACGTAGTCAAATGTTGGACCATGTAAACACCAGCTATGCGCTGTTCATTTGGTGGGTGGCTCAAGAACCTTCGGGCTACTATATCAATATTATATGTATCGTTGTACATGCGGTGGCACTCTAACTGGTCTTTCTACTGGGGCCACTCTTGCTAGGTCCTCTGAAATGACGTGATAAATACCAGCAACGTCAGTATTTCTTTCTCTGTCAGCCTGCGCTCATTTTACCTACTCCAATTACTCCTGTAACATCTGTTCCTTGGCTTTTCCAGACTCCAGTCTACTCCTCTCTGCTTCGTGAAACACTTACTCTGACCTACTATGTGACTCCTTGCGCCAAAACTCAATGGCATCCTTCCAAGCTGGTCTACATTACTCTTTCATAAGAGCGTTTCGTTGTCCATCTACTTGTTCTGCTTTTACTCGTATACCTTCCTCAACTTACACGTATTCTCGGGCTTTGTCTGAATCCTCCCTACTTTTCTCTTCTTTTCTGAGCGCTTACTCTGTGCGTCTATGCTATTCTTTACGCCATAATTCAATGGCATCTGTCTGTTACTGTCTGGCTATCTTTTTCCATAATTCTTCTTCCACTCTCATGATGCAATCTGCATCCCATGTCCCAACTGTGGGCCACCTCTGACTTTCTGGTAAATCCTTGGTGTAGTTCACCCATAAATCAAGAAATAATACGGCGTCTAAGCCATGTTTGTGATACAGGAAGTGCCCTGGAGTGTCCCTAGGAGGAATAGGAACAGCTTCTTCGAGTACCCCTTTTCTAGTTGTGATCTGTCTTAATTTCGAAAAGAGCGGCATATTGACAACTGATCTGATACTTAATCTTGAACACACCTAATACAAAAAACACAATAATGAACAGTCATTCATACCACAATATGCAGGACGTTTTAACACATTAAACATTTAACATTTAAGTGAACAACAATGATGATCGTCTGCAAAACTAAATCACCAAGCATAATTCTCGACAATAACTAGATACTTCGGAATACTTGATATACTGCTAAACAGTACATATACACTGCTGAAACAGTGCAGACCGGATTTGTGTACCCAAACCCGTCTTGACCGGCACAACCTATGTGCACGTCAGAAATGCCTCCCCAGCAATGGTACTCACCGGGTAGCTTCGGAAACGGAAGGCCTCAGAAACTTGACTGAACTGGACTGGACCGGACTGGACTGGACTGGACCCGACTCGTGACCTGGATACTTCAGAACTTCGGAATCTGGTGGGCCTCTGTATACCTCGGACACAGCTCTCTCGCAGGTGGGCTCTGGGTAGGACAATCTGCGTTCCTCACCGCCTCGTATGGATGCCTGGTCGCAGTCTGTCCCCTTCATTGGCCTGAGGGAGTTGGCGGGAAGACCCGCGACGTGCGCGCTTGAAGTCCATCACGGCTATGGAAGGGGGCAAAACTGGACCTTCATCTCCGGCGTGTGGGTTTAAAGAACAGACCCACTAGCTCATGACTGTATTGAAGTTATTACTATAACGACAAAACCCAGACAAGACTTGACAGATGTCCCATTGTCAGATCCAGACCTGACGTTGTATGTAGATGGTTCATGTATGAGAACAAGTACAGGAGAGTTAGTGGCTGCTTACGCAGTCACAACAGATACAGAAGTCATTGAAACAAATCGTATTAATACTT
This sequence comes from Triturus cristatus, assembly GCF_964204655.1. NCBI lineage: Eukaryota > Metazoa > Chordata > Amphibia > Caudata > Salamandridae > Triturus > Triturus cristatus. Next base: position 53,848,182 of record NC_140582.1, on the reverse strand, counting down.
TGTCAGCTCAAGCCGCAGAGCTCATCGCTCTGACACAAGCCTGTATTCAAGCCACAAGTAAAAAAGTCAACATATACACTGATTCACGTTATGCATTCGGAGTTGTACATGACTTCGGCGTGCTGTGGCGAGAGAGAGGTTATTTAACTTCCCACGGTGCCCACATTCAGCACGGACCCCTCATTCATGCCTTATTAGATGCAATACATCTACCTACTGCAATATCAATTATGAAATGTAAGGCTCATACGAAGGTTACTGATATCATTTCCCAAGGCAATGATTTAGCCGACAGAACAGCTAAACAGACTGCTCAAACTCAAACCCCCGACATGACAAAGACAATAGTCCCGATGCCGACACATTGTATGACAGTTAAAGATCCTACTCTTGACGTAATTGACATACAGACACATGCTACACCAGACGAAATAAAGAAATGGATTGAATTAGGAGGGATCCAAACAGACCAAGGATGGATGATGAAGGAAAGGTCTGTATGGTTCCTTCCTGATTCAATGGTCCAAGTTATAGTTAACACTATACATAGTCCAGCACATCTAGGAGAAAAAGCTATGCTAGACAGCATTCAACACATTTGGTTCAATAAACATTTACGAGCAGCAGCCAAACAAAAAGTCCGTACCTGTATGATCTGTTGCCAGTTCAACCCAGGAAAAAGTGTTCCCGTAGAACAGGGTGGATTTCATCCTCCTGATCACCCTTTTGAAGTCCTCCAGATGGATTATATCCAGATGGAACGATGTCGAGGATTCAAATATGTTCTCGTAGTTGTCTGCGCTCTGTCCCGTTGGACGGAGGCATACCCGGTTTCAGATTACACTGCCCCGACTACTGCCAAACAGTTGGTTCGAGAATTCTTCCCACGATACGGTTTACCACGTGTTGTCTACTCAGATAACGGCCAGCCGTTCTCATCCGAATTAATGAAACATGTTTCACTTCTGCTAGGATATCAGTGGAAATTCCACTGTGTTCGACACCCCGAGGCAGCAGGTCTCGTAGAAAGACATAATCAGATACTGAAAATCAGACTGTCCAAAATATGCAGAGAGAAAGGTGTCGACTGGATAGTAGCATTACCAGTTGCACTCTTTTACATGAGAATGGTAGCACACTCTCGAACAGGGCTATCCCCGTATGAGGTGATCTTCGGCAGACCACCAAATATGTGGGGGACGCCTATACCACGCAAAATAACTGATATTGACTGTAATATGCTGACAGATTACTTGGCTTCCTTGATGTCTGCACTACAATCTTGTCGTTCACAGGTTGCTGCAGCATTTCCCGACAACACTGAGGTGAAACCCCATGACATAGTCCCGGGGGATTTCGTGTTTGTGAAAAATTTCGACCGAAAGACTCAGCTGGAGCCCAGGTGGAAGACACCCAAGTTGGTTCTGCTGACAACAAGAACAGCCGTGAAGATCGAGGGCCGCAAGGGCTGGATTCATTCAAGTCATATCAAGAAATTTCATGGACAATCCTCGGATATAGACATTGTGCCCTGCACTCCCTCACAGACTGATTCAAAACTTCCTTTGGTTGAAAAGACTGAAACCGAACTTTACAAACTAAAGCTTAGGCCCAACAAGTCGAGCAATTTGATTGTTTAAGTCCTCTCCAAGGTGAAGCGGTTGAATTGTCTCTGACATGTATCCCTTGGACCTGAGTAGAGAAAATACCCGGAAAATGTTGAAACGACAGGCGTATTGTAAATCACTGCGTAGCCACTGCATAGTGACATTATTAATTCTGTTTTTATTAAGTCTTTTAATAATTGTTACAAGTATGTTGTTGCACATATATTGTGTGTAAGAACCAACCTTTCTTACACACAATTCACCCTTCGCTGGGAATACTGACATGGTGGGTAAGACTAGTTCAACTTCGGATACGACATTTAGAATCATGAGATTAGGTGTAAAATTACCTAATCCATATACTTAATTTTCTAGATCAGTTCCTGTTCGTTTGGGGCGACCCTCCTTGTCAGGGTAGCAGACCTTGAGTAAAACTAGGTTCAGGTTTCCCCATACCCACTGATCTTGGTAAACTGCTGTGTCTGAGTCTATGGAATTGATTAAACTAAACCATGCTCCACAGGAGCCATTATGTGTAAATGGGTGCGGAAAGAATGGCAAGACTCCTTCATAATTCTGATAGGGAGGGAGCCGACCACACACCCAACAATTAGTAGCATTACTAGTCTGATGGGAATGATGTAACATACTAATGAAAGTGTTATTGCGCAGCGCAAGTCTATAAGACAATTCATGTGGAGGTAAGTCACTAAAAGAATGTTCAGCAGCAATATTATAAACATGTCTAGAAATAGGGTAATATATGTGCAACAACATACTTGTAACAATTATTAAAAGACTTAATAAAAACAGAATTAATAATGTCACTATGCAGTGGCTACGCAGTGATTTACAATACGCCTGTCGTTTCAACATTTTCCGGGTATTTTCTCTACTCAGGTCCAAGGGATACATGTCAGAGACAATTCAACCGCTTCACCTTGGAGAGGACTTAAACAATCAAATTGCTCGACTTGTTGGGCCTAAGCTTTAGTTTGTAAAGTTCGGTTTCAGTCTTTTCAACCAAAGGAAGTTTTGAATCAGTCTGTGAGGGAGTGCAGGGCACAATGTCTATATCCGAGCATTGTCCATGAAATTTCTTGATATGACTTGAATGAATCCAGCCCTTGCGGCCCTCGATCTTCACGGCTGTTCTTGTGGTCAGCAGAACCAACTTGGGTGTCTTCCACCTGGGCTCCAGCTGAGTCTTTCGGTCGAAATTTTTCACAAACACGAAATCCCCCGGGACTATGTCATGGGGTTTCACCTCAGTGTTGTCGGGAAATGCTGCAGCAACCTGTGAACGACAATATTGTAGTGCAGACATCAAGGAAGCCAAGTAATCTGTCAGCATATTACAGTCAATATCAGTTATTTTGCGTGGTATAGGCGTCCCCCACATATTTGGTGGTCTGCCGAAGATCACCTCATACGGGGATAGCCCTGTTCGAGAGTGTGCTACCATTCTCATGTAAAAGAGTGCAACTGGTAATGCTACTATCCAGTCGACACCTTTCTCTCTGCATATTTTGGACAGTCTTATTTTCAGTATCTGATTATGTCTTTCTACGAGACCTGCTGCCTCGGGGTGTCGAACACAGTGGAATTTCCACTGATATCCTAGCAGAAGTGAAACATGTTTCATTAATTCGGATGAGAACGGCTGGCCGTTATCTGAGTAGACAACACGTGGTAAACCGTATCGTGGGAAGAATTCTCGAACTAACTGTTTGGCAGTAGTCGGGGCAGTGTAATCTGAAACCGGGTATGCCTCCGTCCAACGGGACAGAGCGCAGACAACTACGAGAACATATTTGAATCCTCGACATCGTTCCATCTGGATATAATCCATCTGGAGGACTTCAAAAGGGTGATCAGGAGGATGAAATCCACCCTGTTCTACGGGAACACTTTTTCCTGGGTTGAACTGGCAACAGATCATACAGGTACGGACTTTTTGTTTGGCTGCTGCTCGTAAATGTTTATTGAACCAAATGTGTTGAATGCTGTCTAGCATAGCTTTTTCTCCTAGATGTGCTGGACTATGTATAGTGTTAACTATAACTTGGACCATTGAATCAGGAAGGAACCATACAGACCTTTCCTTCATCATCCATCCTTGGTCCGTTTGGATCCCTCCTAATTCAATCCATTTCTTTATTTCGTCTGGTGTAGCATGTGTCTGTATGTCAATTACGTCAAGAGTAGGATCTTTAACTGTCATACAATGTGTCGGCATCGGGACTATTGTCTTTGTCATGTCGGGGGTTTGAGTTTGAGCAGTCTGTTTAGCTGTTCTGTCGGCTAAATCATTGCCTTGGGAAATGATATCAGTAACCTTCGTATGAGCCTTACATTTCATAATTGATATTGCAGTAGGTAGATGTATTGCATCTAATAAGGCATGAATGAGGGGTCCGTGCTGAATGTGGGCACTGTGGGAAGTTAAATAACCTCTCTCTCGCCACAGCACGCCGAAGTCATGTACAACTCCGAATGCATAACGTGAATCAGTGTATATGTTGACTTTTTTACTTGTGGCTTGAATACAGGCTTGTGTCAGAGCGATGAGCTCTGCGGCTTGAGCTGACAAAGTATTAATACGATTTGTTTCAATGACTTCTGTATCTGTTGTGACTGCGTAAGCAGCCACTAACTCTCCTGTACTTGTTCTCATACATGAACCATCTACATACAACGTCAGGTCTGGATCTGACAATGGGACATCTGTCAAGTCTTGTCTGGGTTTTGTCGTTATAGTAATAACTTCAATACAGTCATGAGCTAGTGGGTCTGTTCCGGTTACTGGCAAAAGTGTGGCAGGATTCAATGTGTTACAGCGTCTGATTTCTATATGTGGCTGAAACAATGTAAGTTCATACCCTGTAAGTCGCGCTATAGTCAAGTGTTGTGTTTGCGTTCTATTTACAAGGACTTCTACTGTGTGTGGTACTTGAACTGTCAATGGATGTCCTAACACTATGGCATCGCTTTGTCTGATTGCTAAAGCTGTCGCTGCTACTGATTTCAGGCACGCAGGCAAAGCCTGAGCTACGGGATCCAATGTACTAGAAAAATAAGCACATGGTTTGTGTGCTCCTGCTTGTTCCTGTGTGAGTACTGACAAAGCAGTACCTTCGCGTTCTGTAACAAAGAGTGTAAACTGTTTTCTGTAACATGGCGTTGCTAAAACAGGTGCTTGACATAAAGCTTTCTTTAGGCTTTCAAAAGCTTGTGTATGTTCCTGAGTCCAAGGGAGAACAGTCGATGTGGCTGCCTCCTGGGTTGTCAACTGAATGAGTGGTTTTGCTAGAAATGCATATTGCGGGATCCACTGTCTACAATATGAAGTGAGGCCTATGAAAGCCCGCACCTCCTTTTGTGTCTTGGGTATTGGCATGTTAGCTATTAACTGAATGCGGTCTGGTGTAAGCTGCCTTCCCTCCTTGGACAGCGAGTGTCCAAGATAAATAACTCGCTGGACACAGAATTGCAGCTTAGAAGGGGACACCTTGTGCCCCTTTTCGGCTAGAAATTGTAAAACTGTCAGTGATGCTTTTTCACATTCGGGTTCGCTTCGGGCGGTGATCAGCAGATCATCGACGTATTGAAGCAGAGCAGTGTTAACTGGCATGTGGATACTGTCAAGTTCTCGTTTCAGTGCTTGGCTATAGATGCTGGGGCTTTCTGTAAATCCTTGAGGTGCGCGTGAGAATTTAAAGCTACGTCCATTTAAACTAAATCCGAATAAATATTGGCTTTCCGGATCTATTGGGACGCTGAAAAAGGCATTCTTGAGATCGATTACAGTAAAGAATGTCGCTTCGGAATCAATAGCTGTCAGTAATGACGAGATATCTGGGACCACAGGGAATTGTGGCACAATGCATTTGTTTAACTCGCGCAGATCAATAACCAATCGATAGACTGGCGGTGCCTTCGGATCTGTTCGTTTGAGAATCGGAATTATTGGTGAATTACATACATTGGAGTCTGTTTCTACAACTACTCCCTGGGTAATGAGCTCGTCAATGATTTGTAGTAAAGCCACTACAGCATCTGGTGGTAACTTGTATTGTCGCATTCGTGGTAGCACCACTCCTGCCTTTAATGTAACTCGATATGGTGTAATATTCATGCAACCAACATCAGTAGGGCCTTGTGCCCATAGACGTGTAGGTAAAGTCTGCAGTCGGGGATCCATGTCTCTAGATACATAGTGACCTTTAAAATCACGTAAAAACAATCTTACTCCTTCCGGAGAACAACATATTATAGCTCCTAGAGCTTTTAATGTTTTTATTCCTAACAGGTTTTCTGGACATGATTTAGTAAGCAATAAATCTGTAGTTCGGGTCAGAGGTCCTATCGTAAGTGGCAGAGGTTGTGACACTTCATTAACAATAGGTTTTCCTGAAAAACCAAGGGAAATATTTTGTGAGCCTGAGAGGGGTGCCCCTGGAACTTCACTACGTTTTATAGTTGTTCGACTTGCCCCTGTATCGAGTAAAAATTTTCTATCTTGACCTAATAATTCACTGTGTACATAAGGTCCTTCTTGATCTACAGGTAACTCGATAAGGGGTAAGTCAACTTCCCTCTCTAGGCTAGTTCATGCGTAACGCTGATACTCAGGATATTCATACTGTGCGGTCTGATACATTTGTCGTGTTGTTGTCTGTGAAGCAGCAACAGGCAACGGTGGTGCAGCTGGCACAAACTGTATTGGCTGTTGTGCGGCTGGCATGGCCTGGGCATGCTGCAGAGCTCCTTGTTCATTCTGATCTTGTCTAAGTGGCCGTGATCTTTCTTGTGTTTTACCTATGGCGATATTATGTTTTAAAACTGGACAATCGTGTACGTAATGACCTGGCTTTTTACAATAATGAAACGGCAGGTAGAAAGATGGCACGATGCGAAGGAAGAAGTGCGGGAAATACAGAGGACCGCTTCTGATAAAGAACGGGAGCAATGGTCCAGTGAGGGAGAATTGGATGATGAGGGTTGTTGGAGAAATAAGCAGATAGATAGATGGAAGCTACCCACAGCTTTTGTACAACCTATGGTTCAGATGGCACATGGGCTAGCACATGTTGGAGCTTCCGCAATTGTAAAATTGCTTACACAAGTCTGGGAGCATCCAGAGATTGCTAGCGCGGCAAAGAGGGTGGTGCAGACCTGTATGATTTGCCTGAGGTACAACCCAGGAAAGGGTACTCGAACTCCAGCAGGAGGATTTGCGACATCTACTGCACCCTTTGAGGTTTTGCAGATGGATTACATCCAGCTTGAGCGCTGTAACAATTTGAAGTACGTTCTAGTAGTGGTATGTGCCTTTAGTAAATGGGTCGAGGCATACCCTACGAAAGACAATACTGCAATGACTACCGCCAAAATGCTATTGAAGGAGTTCTTCCCTCGATATGGCGTTTGTAGACTTCTGTGGAGTGATAACGGACCCCACTTTATAGCGGATGTTATAAAGTATGTTCTGAAGGGTCTGGGCATCACCCAGAAGTTTCACGCAGTGTTTCACCCTCAGTCTGCAGGACTAGTCGAGAAGTATAATGGTACACTGAAGCTCAAGATCGCTAAAATCCAAGCTTCGACATCTTTGACTTGGCCAGATGCTTTACCACTGGCATTATTGTCAATTAGATCGATACCGCACTCTCGAACCGGTCTTACACCATACGAGATTATTTTCGGACGCCCAATGAATATTTGGGGTCCACCAAGACCTAAGGCTGTGTATGATGTACCTTGTGTAATGATGAATGATTATCTGGCGCAGTTAACGGATAACTTGGTTTCTATTCATCAACAGGTCCGGGAGGCGCTCCCTGATCGGTCCACCGGCGAAGGACATAGTCTCCGGCCTGGAGACTATGTTATGGTGAAGATTTTTGAAAGGACGAACAGCTTGGAGCCGAGATGGGTTGGTCCTGAGCAGGTCCTACTTGCAACGAGGACGGCTGTGCGGGTTTCCAACAGAAAGAATTGGATCCATTCCCTGCACTGTCGCAAAGTACCGCCCGGATTGGTGGAGCCTGCTGTATTGACCGATCAACGAGAGATTCTGACTGCAGAGAAAAGCCGTGCTGTGGAACCGAACGACACTGAGGAGCTCTTCCCGGACCACGCGACTCCTGGAGGAAAGCGATATCATCTCAGGCCAAGGAAGTGAATTCTTCAGTATTAGGACATGTTGTCAGAACGGCCCTTGGGTTAGTGAAACGGAGAGCCAATGAGGCAAGGGGGGGGATCAGCCCTGCATTAGTGTAGCGACACCCGTCTTGGCCCGCTGGTGAAGAAATCGACCGCTGCCCAAGGGGAAGAGTTCTGACAAACCTTTTAGTTTCAGGAAGATATTGATTCTTTATTCTGACATGGAGAAAAAGAAAATCCTTTGTGCAACAGGTTTTATGCTTACAGTAGTATTGTTGGGATAGCCACATGGTTTGTGGAGGATGTGACTCCTGCTCGAAAGTTACTTGTGTTGACTACTCCAGTGCCTGAGGAGCACTACTTTTATACCCTTCCGTATCAAGAATTGAAGCATCGTCAGTCTTATTTGAATAACACTTTCATCCAGATGTTGCATCATACCCACGTTGCTACGAATGCTACGAACTGTTGGATATGTGGTATGATGCCAGCTCATCAGAAGAAAGGAGGAACGCCATTCATACCTCTTCCTTTCTCTCATAATGGCTCTTGTAGAGCATGGTACACTTTGCTTTTTGCCACCCGGAAACCTACAGTGGGACGATTACTCTTCAAACTTAATAGGGAATGTCATCAGGATAAAGATGGATACCCGCAAGCGAATGGGACAATTTGGGAATGGGAAGAGTATCGACCAGACAATGAATCGATTCCTTATATTTTCACGAACACCAGAGACACTGTGGGGAAAGACCGATTTGTGATTCAAGTGGCACAAGCTCAAGTGGACCTGTGTGTCCAGAGTGTGGGTTATATTCCTGTTGGTGTTAGTGATTGCATCACTATTCTAAATATCGACGGATTGAATAACAGTACCTTCTTAGCATCTCATAATACATACTTTGTATGTGGAAATAAAGGTTATTACCGTTTGCCAGCCGGTTGGTCTGGAGTATGTTATGTAGCATTCCTATTACCCCCTGTATTCTTGGCGCCTGCATCTTATCATAAAGATTTGAAGTTGTTGAATAATGTGACTGTAAATAGGTATAAACGTACTCTATCGATTGATGACGTGGACCAGACTGACACCAGTCTGCAGCAGTATATTGATTTTAATTTAGGATTGTTTTTCTTTGTTGGAGCTGCCCTAAATAGTAGGAAAGTTCGAAATGTTAACAAGAGTGGTAGAGGCTGTGACAAATCAAACCGCTGCTGCTCTTGGGAATCTTACGGAAGAATTACAGATTACTAGAATTGTTGCATTGCAGAATCGCATGGTGTTAGATGTTATGTTAGCTGACCGAGGTGGAGCTTGTAAAATTATCGGAAGTAGTTGTTGCGTGTTTATTCCTGACCACACGCCATCAGTTTATAATGCTATCAATAAACTGCATAAAATTGCAGCTGAAATCCATACAGAAAATGGTACTTGGACCTTTTCTGGATGGTTTTGGGCGTTGATCACCACATGGGGGTGGAAGGTCTTAACTGGTCTCTGTATCATTGTGGCAGTTTTGTTTTCTTGTTGCATTTGTATTCAATGTGGTCCTTTACTCTGTTTCCTATGTGTGTCACTCTGCATTCCTGATAAGAAAGCTATTGCCAATGTCACTTACCAGAAACATCTGACTAAAGAAATAGAAGAAATGATGAAGATTGACATATACGATGATTATCCTAACAAACCGGATGTCTTCAGTAAATGCTGAAAGGGTCGTCTGTTGAAAATTGAAATAGCGGTGTGAGTAAGCATTTACTGAAGACATGAATTCCCCTTATATGACCGAGTTTCTCTTGTTATGTTGACTAAAGTCTGGACTCCATTTGTACTGTCATGCCTCCACGTGTGTAGCACGAGAAGAGTCCTATCTTCGTGTAAGTTGCTCTTGCAATCTGCCTAGTAACAGTCTATAAATAGCTCCTTTGTCTGTCTGGCGCATGCCCAGACTTGACCACATCTGTTATCAGTTAGTCCTTGCTTGACCATGTTTTCGCGGGCTCAAGGAGTGTGTCAGCTCCGCCCATATATTGATTCTGTATCGAAAATGACCATAAAAGGTAATATTCTTTGCCTCATGTTGTATCCACCCACTTATGAGCCCCTCATTGTGTATAAAAGGGGACCGTGTACGCAAGTTCTTTGTGCTACTCTATGCAATACTGAAGGGTGTTGTATGGATTGTAGGACCACCCTTAAGGGTTAATAAACTATGTCTTTGTACTTTGCAGTTTCCGTGCCAACTTCCTTATAGCTTCCATCGCAGAAGAGCGAACCCTTGTGTCCTGCGGGCCTAGCTGGGGCCTGTATTCATCAAGGGCTGCCCAAGATGGCCCACAGCAACCTTCCAGTCTTTCTGCCCCCCAGGGGCAGATGTAGCAGTAGCCCCGAAAGCCCAATAGAAGGCAGGGATTTTTTTTTATGTGATTTAGTGGTGGGGTATTCCTAAGATGGGCATCCCAATGCCCCCCAGCAAAATTCCAGTCTTTCTGTGAGGTATCATTTTACTCAAGAGACTAAGGGGAACACTGTGCAGCAGGACATTTGTGCCAGCACGATGATCCCGAGCAAAATTATGTAGAAAATTTGTTTTTTTTCTAGCTAAATTTGAGGTTTGCAGGGGATTCTGGGCAGGAAATCTTTGGGGGATCCACTCAAGCCATACCTCCCTTGACTCCCATGGGAGTCTAGCTTTCATAAATGTGTGGGTTTGGTAGGTTTCCCTAGATGACCTCCGAGCCCGGGGCCAAAAACCCAGGTGCCCTGGTATTTTTTTACCCCAGTAATGTGCTCCACCTCAAAGTTGTATTGTAGTAGTTTGGAAATTAGTCTTGCGATCCTAGGAGTATGATCTCGAACTAGGTGACCATTCAATATTGGAATGAGCGACTTGTTGTAAGTCAACAATTTAAAAGTCCTACCAAACAGAAAACACTTAAACCTTCCAACCACCCAACAACAAGCAAATAACTATCTTTCACTGACAGAGAAGTTTTTTTTCACTCTGCCATAAGGCACATGAAGGATACCCCACAGAATGCTCTTTGCCTTGTTTAACTTGTGTGATCATGCCACCCAATCCTCCTAAACTAGCATCCACCGAAACTACACAATTGCTTGAAGGATCAAAAGGTGTGAGAATCCACCCAATTCCTCGGTTCAAACTGCGCAAATCGATGCATACCGGCAAACTGCCATTTTTTTTGTGTGTAACGGCATTCGGAGAAAGCCTCAAAGATGAGTCAATAGGTTCAATGGCCCCCGATTCACACATTTTCCTCAGTTCTTCCTACAGATCCCCTCTAATACTATATAATACATTGTACAACTTGTGTTAGACTGGAACTGTCTGATCTTTTACCTTTATAAGGTGCTTGAAACCATTAATACAACCCAACTTATCAGCAAAAACATATTTGTTTGTATTTGCCCACAAAGGTACACCATCACTCTGATCACTGTCTGCCACCAACAACACTTGTTCTCTGGTTCCTGGTCTTAAGGACATTCCAATCAGGCCTTGGTGGTACCAACCCAAGATTTTGAGCCACTTATTGGCTACATAAACTTTCCCTGTATTCTTCAATCCTTAAAAATCAAATTGGTTTAAAAAAATACTTAAGTTCTATCTTCCTACCCACATAGGACACAGGACTTCTGCCTGGTGCTTCCAAAGATTTCTTAACCCATTTTTGATCAAACAATTCTTCTGTGTTCATGGTCATACGTGCCCCAGAATCCAAATCTATCAAAAGCTGCATTGATTGACCATCTACTAATATGTCAACTAAAGGATCCACACACTTGTCGGACTCTTCCTTTACAACCAGAATCAAATCATTCATTGATCTCACCACATCAGCAGGTCCCTTTCCTTTATCACCATCAGTGTATACCAAGTATACCGAGTCTTATCCTTAGACTCGCCCACCTTAGCGAAGTGCCCTTGTCTACCACACTTCCGAAAAGGAGCATTCCTTGCAGGGCAAAATCGACTATTGGGATAATGTGAGGGAAAACCACACTTTGTACAAACATTTTTTTGAGCCATAACTTTCTTCTCTGTTCTAACTGCAGGATTTCAATAAGACTTCTGTTCACTTTATAGTTTTTCCCCTTGATCTCTACGCTCCTTTACTGCTCCCACAGCAGCTTTATCAGATTTCACCAATTCCCTTGATGCCTGTTATGGGAGCTCTATGCTCTTGTCTATGCTTATCGTCTCCTGTAAAGATGGACTTTTTAACATAAGAAGTCTTTCTTGAAATGTTTTGTCTCTAAATCGAACCACAATTTGATCTTGCGCTTCACTTGCTCCAATGTACTATCGGCGGAAGGGTCAAATGGGGAGCCAGCGTGCTAGAAGTTAGACAATGCGTCCAAAAGATATTTTCCTTCCAGATCCCAGGAAATGACTGCAACGGCGTGCGTGAGTCATTGACCAGCTGACCTCCTATCAGGTTTTCAGGAAAGGCTGCAACAGCATGTGTGCATCACTGCGCCAGCTGACCTTTGCCCATACTGAATCCAACGTGAATATTCCTCTATGTCATCACTAGAAAAGTATTCCTTGATGTTAGTGGACCTTCGCTCTCACTGCAACGCTCACTCACAGCTGCCAGACTACTGAGTTCTGGGAAACACAAACACCAGGACAGGGCCTGGGCAAAATCTCACCAAGATGCTGGAGAAATCACTCATTCACATTCACTTGGAGAGCCTTCCACCCCAGTCACAGTATCTTGGCTGATCCAACCTCCAACACAAGAGCTGAACAGTCAGCTTGTTGTTAAATCCTCCTGACTTCAAATAGGTCGTCAGATGATTTGCTCCATAAGTCAAATACATCTCACACACTGTAACTTGCTCATAAGAGATAGTTCATTCTGATCTCCATGGTCTGGCACCGGCATTGAACAATAGCCAAATACGTCCTCCTCAAACGCCAAGTGTAAATGAGACTTCAAGCTGCACACATGGATGGAGATGAAACACAGCCAAAATTGTCACCGATTTTGTTGTGATGACACTGAAACAGGTAGGTGTTGAAACACTATGTTTATTGACTGTACATCTCCACAGCTTCCAGTGAGAATGCCCTAATCACTTTTCACATTCAAACCTGAACATTCTGTCACCTAGGAGATAGCATCACAATGAGTAAAAGCAAAGCTAACATACTATCTACTACTTCTACCCATACTAGTGAGGTACAATTTCTATCGGGAGACTTGCAGGAATGCCAGGTGGATGGACATTTGTAGCTCCCCACAGATGCCAGAACTTTACATCACAGAAATGTGAGGAAAATGTGTTTTTTTAGACAAATTTTGGGGTGTGCAAGGAATTCTGGGTAACATAACTTGGTGAAAGCCACACAAGCTACACTACCATGGGTTCCCCTTAGTGTCTAGTTTTCGTAAATGCACAGGTTTAATAACTTTCGCTATGTGATGGCTGAGCTAGGGCCCAAAATCCACAAGGCTTTGTTTTCAGTAGGAAAATGGGATGTTTCCATGTTGCGTTTTGCTCAGTTTCCTGTCGTGGACACTAGGCCTCCCACTACAAGTGAGGTACCATTTTTATCGAGAAACTTAGCAGAAAGCTGGGTGGAAGGGAGTTTGTGTATCCTCTCAGATTCCAGAACTTTCCAACACCTAAATGTGAGGAAAATGTCTTTTTTAGACAAATGTTCAGGTTTGCAGGGATTCTGGGTAACAGAACATGGGGAGAGCCACACAAGTCACCCCATCCTGGATTTCCAGAAGTATCTAGTTAAAAAAATTGTGCAGTCTTGCTAGGTTTCCCTAGGTGCCAGATGTAGTAGGGCCCGAAATCCACAGATAAGCAAATTGCAAAAGAAAGGGTCAGTTTTAAGTTGAAAAATGTAATGTAGCACGGTTGTGTTTTGGACAGTTTTCTGTCGCGGGCACTAGGCCAACCCACGCAAGTGAGGTTCCATTTTTATTGGAAGACTTAGGAGAACACAGAATAGTACAAGTGTTATTACTAATTGTCTTTCTCTGTATTTGTCCCTTTCAAATGTAAGACAGCGTGTAAGAAATAGGTCAATTTGAGAAATGCCCTCTAATTCACATGCTAGCATGGCTCTCCACAAATTGTTAGATGTGCAAATAACCACTTCTTCTAAACTCCATATCTTTTGCCTATTTCAGTAATACATAGGTTTCCTTGATACCTATTTTCCACTGTTTAATTTTACCAAATGAATTGCTGTATACTCAGTACATAATGCAAATCTATTGCAAGTTGCATCTCACTTATTGGGTCTGGGTACCTCGCATTCTTGGAAAACCTACAAGCTCTGTATATCCCCACAACCAGAAGGGTCTAGCAGACATAACAGTATATTGCTTTGAAATGCTTCCACATTTTGAAATTACAGATGAAAACGTAGATACAAATGGCTGATTTCTTTCAGTTCAATTTCAACATATATATTTGTAACTGTTATTTTTTATAGGAAAACCTTAAAGGATCTACACAAATGGCCCTTTGCTGAATTTAAAATAGTATCTATTTTTCAGAAATGTTCAGCTTTCTGAAATCCACCATGGATATCACACTCGTTTCTGCCACTTACTGGAAGGAAGTTCAAAGCACGAAAAATAGGAAAAATTGTCTATCTTCCAGTAAAATGCCAAAACTGTGTTCAAAGTTTTGTTTTTCTGATGGCAAGGCTGGGAAGATGGTGATTGTAGCACTGCAATACCTTTGTTGATGCCATTTTCAGGAAAAAACACAGACGCTTTCTTCTGCAGCACTTTTTTCCCATGTTTCTTTAAAAAAAATGTAGCTGTATTTTGGCTATTCCCTCAGTCCCTTCCAAGGGAATCCACAAACCCCAGGTACCTTTAGAATCACCAGGATGTTAGAGAAAAGATTGCAAATTTGGCATGGGGTCCTTATGTGGCCAAAAAGTTATGGAGGCCTAAGCGCCAATTACCCAAAATTGCCAAAAAAGAGCTTAGCACTGGGGGGGGGGAGGAGGCCCAGCAGTTAAGGAGTTAACACATGGTGTGGTGTGAACATCAATGTACTCTGTTAGACGTTCAGAATAATTTGATCTTCATGCTAGCTAAATGCCACTGCACACACTATGTCAATCACCAGCCGGTGTGATTGCTGTGTCTGTCATGTGGGTGTATGAAAGTGATTGGCCATTGAATGGTGCTGTCTTTTGATGTGAATTTTGTAATGTGCAGAGCCCGTGGCTGGTGGTGTGAATGATTTTGTGTGTCACGTATGAAAGGTGCGTGAATGGCCTGTAAAGAGGTTGGTGCCTTGCCGTGGCTTTAAAGCTCAAAAGCTGTGAGTCATTGATTCAGGTTATGAACCTTTTAATTATTAACAGTGCATTTCCTTTTTGTGAAATCTCTTGTTAATAACATTTTACACTCTGCACCTTCACTCGCCCTCGTGCCAAACCCAACCAGTATGTGTGTGTACTTAAGCAACAGTTCTTTTGAAGTAATATTTGTCTTTACTGTCTTTCTCTGCCAGGGTGTACATTGTCTATAAATTGTATGTTGATGTGAGTGTTGTAATGTGCTGAGGCCACAGCTGGTGGTGTGAACATGTGTGTCAAGGTTGAAAGGTGTGTGAATGGCCTGTAAAGAGATTGGTACCTTGTCGTGGCTTTACAGCTCACGAGCTGTGAGTCTTTGGTTGAGGTTTCAAACCTTTTAATTATTAACAGTTTATTTCCTTTTTGTGAGATCTCTTGGTAATAAAATATACATTTTGAACCTTTCACTCACCATTCTGCTAAATCCAACCAGTATGTGTGTGTACTTGAGGAACAGATGTATAGGCAGTCATATTTTTCTTATCTGTCTTTCTGTGCGAAGGTGTAGTTTGACACTAGGGAAAATCTACGAACTTTAGATATTTTTGTAAACCACAAAAAATGGGGAGTATTGGGTGGTGTGCCTCTCATGGATCTCAACAAGTTCTGTTACTCACAATGCCATGCAAACCTCAAAATGTAACTATAGTCACACATTTTTCTTGCATTACTTTGTCATAATATTTTGTTATCAGAAAAACCACAATTGTCCTACCAGCCAGCATTCCCCCCAGGTCTCCTGATAAAAATGGTACCTCACTTGTGTGGATGGGCCAAGTACCCTGGGCAGGCAAGGGCCCAAAACGTATTGTGGAGACATAAAATTACCTATCACAAAATGACCTGGTTTTGCAAGGGGGAGTCACCTGGATTTTGGCCCCAGGCTCGGCAGCCATCTAGGGAAACCTACCAAACCCACACATTTCTGAAAACTATACACCCAGGGGGGTCTAGGGAGGTATGGCTTGCATGGACCCCCCAAAGTTTTCCTACCCAGAATCCCCTGCAAACTGCAAATTTAGCAAAAAAAACAACATTTTCTAAAATTTCTGCTTGGGTTAAATTATGGGATCACCGTGCTGACACAAATTTCCTACCTCCCAGCATTCTTCCATGTCTTCCAATAAAAATGGTACCTCACACACATGGATGCGCCAACTACCCGCAGCAGGCATGGCCCAAAACGTAATGTGGAGACATCAAAATTACGTATCACAAAACAACCTGGTTTTGCAAGGGAGGGGTCACCTGGGTTTTTGGCCCCGGGCACAGCAGGCATCTAGGGAAACCTACCAAACCCACACATTTATGAAAACTAGAGAACCAGGGGAGTCCAGGGAGGTATGGCTTACAGGGATCCCCCAACCTCTTCCTACCCAGAATCCCCGGCAAACCACAAATTTAGCTGGGAAAAATCTAATTTCTCTCAGATTTCTGTGTGGGAAAGATGTGGGATCACCAGACTGACACAAATTTCCTACCACCCAGCATTCCCCCAGGTCTCCTGATAAAAATGGTACCTCACTTGTGTGGGTGGGCCAAATACCTGCAACAGGCAAGGGCCCAAAACATATTGTGAGACATCAAAATTACCTATCATAAAACAACCTGTTTTTGCAAGGGGGTTAACTGGGTTTTTGGCCCCGGGCTCGGTGGCCAGCTAGGGAAACCTACCAAACTCACATATTTCTGAAAACTAGAGATCAGGGGAAATCCAGGGAGGTATGGCTTGCATGGATACCTCAACGTTTTCCTGCCCAGAACCCCCTGCAAATCTCAAATATAGCTGAAAAAATCAGTTTTCTCAAATTTCTGTGTGGGAAAGTTGTCAGATCACCGAGTTTACAAAAATTTCCTACCACCAGCATTTCCCCAGGTCTCCTCATAAAAATGGTACTTCACTTGTGTGGGTGAGCCACGTACCCGCAGCAGGCAAGGGTCCAAAACGTATTGTGGAGACATCAAAATTACCTTTCACAAAAAGATTGGTTTTGCAAGGGGGTCGCCTGATTTGTTGACCCCAGGCTCGGCGGCCATCTAGGGAAACCTGTGGTGTATCCATTGCAGAATTATGGCTAAGAAAGATTCATGCGACTGCTGCACCTTCTTCTCTCGTGGAAGCAGCCAGATTAAAGACCACACCCTTCTGTGGAAACTGTGCTGCTTAACCCTTAGGACAAGCATGTGAAATCAACAGGTGCCTCCTGGAAGAGTCACTGATTGGAAGAAAAGAGCCAAGCGGCATAAAAAACATCCAGGCACAAAGCCTATATAAGGTAGAGACTTGTAGAGGAAACTACCACTCATAAAATCCAGACCACAGTAGGTGAGGACCGGATCCAAATGAAGCCAAACAATAGGAGCAAATTAAAAGAGATAAACAAAAGCAACAATTGTCACTGAAAAAATAGGTGCAAAAATCAGTCACTATTGATGAAAAACCCACCGACAAAAAGCTATGGGAATACTTGTGAGTTGGGATAAAACTGATTGTTCCAGCTACTAATACTAAGAGAAGAAGGGTGTGAGTAAGAGAAAGGAGACAGACTTTCACCGAGGAAGGTATGCTGCATAACGGATTGGGCTAATAGATGGCACAACACCAATGGTGAATATCTTGTTGGTTTGGGCATAACAAAATATGATACCTCTTGTTTTAGAAAAAGGAGAAACAGAGGAGACTGGGAAGGATTGAGTCTTGCGCATGGCCTGGGGACTGTTAGAAGTAATAGAAATTGTGTCAGACCATGAGGCAAGTGAATAATCATTGCTCCAAGGCAGGTCCCGGAGATAATGTGATGAACATGAGGGCCTGATGTTAAACATGACTTTGCTCTTGCTGATGTCCTGCTCCAGCAAGAAACATTAGAAGGAACATAGAGCCCTTTATCCTGACAGGTGGGGCATGCAGAGAGGCAAGGTAACATAGAGCCACCAACCCGTATGCAATAGAAGTATCTTTGAGAGCATGCGCTTATAGTTCTACTGTCCATTTGGGGACCTACAATTCACGTCGCACAACAGTAGCTACACAATGTGTTAGAACATAATGTTTGAATTGAGGTGATGTACAATTTGGTGAGTTCAGTGACTGAAAAGCCTAAGGCTGCACTGCTTAGATGTTGGAGTAAAATATCAAAAGAATATTTCTGAAGCTTTTTTAAAGCTCGACTAAGGTTAATTCCCCAGAGAATTTTGGATTAGTTAGGTGGCGCTTCATACAAAAAGAAGTAGAAAAAAGGGAACAGTCTGTTTAATGGATTGAGAGCACAGATTTCAAAACATTTTTACTGGGTCTGAAGCCTGTACCCAGTCAATAATATGCTACTATCATGAGATGGTATAGAGATCATCTACATAAATCCTGAAACTCTAATGATTTAAAATAAAACGAACACAGGAAGCTTCACACTGCTCTGACTAGACATTAAATTCTCCTGAAATCACAATTTATTATCCAGGATCGATTGGACAGATCAGTGAGGTCTCCATCAAGATAATAATAATACAGCCATTTGTAGAGCGCAAACAGCTACCTTCAATAGAGGTTTCCCGGCGCTATAGCATCAGGTGGCACGCAAGAGTCAAGCAAAAGCCAAGGTTCAAAGAAAGTTAATCTAGGCTAAAAAGCCATGTTTTGGCTGCTCTCCTGAATTGAGGTTCAGAGACGATCTGGCGCAAAACATTAGGGAGGGAGTTCCTTAACATGAATGCCCCGAGCGTAAAAGATTGCCACCCATCCGAGCTTTCCTAACTCGTGGGGTGCAAAGCAGGTTCTGAAAATTAGACCTCAGTGAGTGAGTCTGTTTGTAAGTGCCTGTTGTTTCAGGTAGCTGGGGCAAGTTCCATGGATTGACCGGAAAGCTGGGGTTAAGGCCTTAAATTTGATTATTTTGGCTACCGGCAACCAATGTAGTTCCTTGATATGCAGAGAGATATGATGTCGGAATGGAACATGTCTAATCAATCTCGCAGCCGCATTTTGAACCATTTGAAGTTTCTTAACAAGGTAGGCCGGTAGGCCCAAGTAAAGGCTGTTCGCATAGTCCAGCCGAGAAGTCACTGTGGCATGGACTACGACCCGAAGGCAAATCTCTGGCAGTATTTGTAAAAATGTTCGCAAATTTTCTTAATCTGCCGAAGCAGGCAGCTTTCACCTGCTGAATTTGGGCCAAAAATCATAAGTCAGCCTTCCACTTTACATCCAAATTTTGGGCCATGCCTACTGAAGTGGGTTGTGAGCTCATTTCCACCGGCCACCACAGGTCTGCAGCAGGGGGCTGGTTTTTACGAAAAAACATCACTTCCATTTGTTTGGCATTGAGTTTAAGTTTGTTGCTGTTCATCCAATGGGCAATGTTTTTTAGACAGCCCTTAAAGCTCTTAAAAGAGTCTTCCGACTGATCATTAACGGGAAATACCAACTGGGTGTCGTCGGCGTAGGAAATCGCCTTCATACCCCAGTTGGCTATCAGTGAAAATAATGGGGCCAAACAGATGTTGAACAACAATGGGCTTAGGGCCGACCCTTGCGGCACCCCGCACCATGGGTGATTGCGGACGGACTGATATGGTTGTAAAGCCACCCTTGTGTGTACGCTTAAGGAGGAATGACTTCTGCCATGCTAGGGCTGTACCCCCGATACCGATGTCCAAAAGATATTAAACCAGTATTGAGTGGTCTACCATGTCAACTGCAGCTGAAAGATCCAGGAGCATTAGCATAGCTGATGCCTCTGAATTCAGCGCCGTTCTCACTGAATCAGCCACCTCTAATAACGCCATCTCAGTGCTAAAGCCAGCACAGAAACCAGATCGGGTGTCATGCAGGAGACTGTAGCTCTCGATAAAATTGGCCAATTGTCGCTACACTACCTTTACTAGCATTTTTGCTGGTGCTGGCAGCAGAGAAATAGCTCTATAATTATTCATTTCCCCTGAATCAACATTAGGTTTCTGCTTAAGGGGAAGGAGAGTGGCGTGCTTCCATAAATCAGGGAAGATACCGGAGGTAAGGGAATTGTTCCATATTTTGGACAACACATGGATGAAGGAATGTGCCAACTCTTTCCACAATTTAGGGGGGCAGGGGTCATCAGGCGAACCTGACTTGCATCCCTGGATCACAGCCCGTGCCTCCTTCTGGGGGATAGGAGTAAATTCAGAAAAGAGAGGCACAGAAAATCTCCTTTCAATCACATCTAATTGGGCCGTTTCAACTACAGCTGAAAAGGAATTGTAGACCTTACGAATTTTATTATCAAAAAAATCTGAAATTCTCTCACACAGTGCCACAGAGTCCTGGGCGTGAATCACCAGTTCACGAGGTTTAAGGAAGGAATTGACTACCTTGAAAATTACCTTACCAGGTTTATCAGCGTTATCAATACACTTCGCTATGTGGGCCCTCCTAGCCTGCTTCATCAGTTTATGCATTTCTTTCAAGGATTTCTTATATGTAATTTTAGCATTAGCAACATAGTCCACCCTCCACTGTTGTTCCAGGCGTTTACACCTACTTTTCATTGTACTAAGCGACTCTTAGAGACATGGGGCTGAGGGTGATTTTCTCATAGATTTAGTGACTCAGGCTGGAGCAGTAGACTCTACTGCAGCGGCGATCCACTTATTTAAGGCCAGAGTATCTGCATTGGGATCCACAGATAATAAAGGTTGGCTGGCCAGCAAAATTGGACCTAAGAACTCAGCAGTCAGCTTCTTCCAGTTTCTCTTTTGAAAGTAGCGAGAACTTTCAGGCAGACTGGGTTTAGCCAAGCTAAAAGAAAAAGCAATTAGGCAATGGTCAGACCAAGCCAACTGGCTTGGCGCTTACATTTTCAGTGACGGAATATTGGAAAATACCAAATCAAGGGTATGCCCTGCTTTATGATTGGGAAGTATAACATGTTGAGACAAATTAGCACCAGCGATAGAAAAAACAAGCTGCATTGCCTGGGCACAGGTAGGGTCGTTAACATGCAAATTAAAGTCCCCTAGTGCAGTGAGGATTTCTGAGCAATGTAATTGCAAAGATCCAGATGTATATTTGGCAGGCAATCTGGAGGTCTATACACCAATAGCCCTGCAAAGGAGGTTGCAGGGTTAGTCTTGATACAAAAACTAAGGCCCTCAATCACATCCATGTTCATCAGTGCTGAGGAAGCTATATCCCAGAAATCCTTACAAATGATCGCAACCCCCCCCTCCTCTTTTTCCTCCCTCCCTATTCGCACAGCAAATTTTAAAGCCAGGTGGAATGGCAAATGCCACTGCTGCTAAGGTATCTTCCTTCAGCCACGTTTCTGTCAAGAACATAGCCTCACACTAATTTTCTGCCAGTAGTAGCCATAAATCTTCTGCATGCTTTGACAAGGATCTACAAGTTATTTGGCACGCCCTAATCTGTTCTACTTGCTTATTCTGCCCCCTATTAAAGTCCATTTTACCTGGATAACCTGCCGTGTCTCCTAAAATCCAATTGCACTCAGTGCACGTGCTGGGGAGCACATCTGTTGCCAGATTTCAACCATGTACCTTGGAGC
Organism: Triturus cristatus; assembly: GCF_964204655.1. NCBI lineage: Eukaryota > Metazoa > Chordata > Amphibia > Caudata > Salamandridae > Triturus > Triturus cristatus. The sequence goes on along the minus strand of NC_140582.1, from coordinate 53,826,495 downwards.
AAATTTTATCATTAAGGGCCAAAAGATCATGTCTAGACCATTAAATTACCTCATTATTGGGCATACGGGCAGCATGGCTGGCGCTGGCCGCAATCCAGCGGCAGACTGGCGCAGACGGGCATGCCTTTGGCACGCCCACTGCGCACGTCTGCTGTGCGACCGAGCACAAATGCAACTTAAATACTGCCCCTGGTAGCGGAAGTATAGGAGCCAAGTCCCTCCACTCAATCAGCACCAAGCTGCGGTGGAACAGGGACAAGTGAGAGAAAAAAGTGCAAGTGCTTAAGGTAACTTGGAAACCATAACTATTTAAAAATGATTAAAACAAGCGTTTATTAAAATTTCAGCAACACATTCATAGACAATTCATAAACATTACACCATAAAAACAGCAGCTAAAACTCCGGTGACCTTGCTGATGCTGCTAATCTCCTGATAAGTGATGCAATGAATGATGTAATCAGTGTACATATCACTTTTTTTTAATGGACTAAATGCTGGGTTGATGGATTTAGCCATGAGATTTTTTTTCACTATGATGGCCACACCCTTTCTTCTATATTGACACAGATTTCCAAAAGTGTAGAATATGCTTCTATTAGACCTGAGTTTAGTTAGGAGGGTACTTACTACCAGGGCCACATTTTTGACTTTGAGAATTCTGACCTCTTCATAAGTGTGAGCAGCAATGCATTGGAGATTGACACTGGAAAATGTTAGAGCCTACACATCTGTCTGGGGTGGGGATTCATGTAAAATACATAAGGTGCCAATTCCGATCCGGTAAAAACCGGGTACGAACCGTCGGACGGAGCCTTTTCTCCGTCCGACTCGTACCCGGTGCGAAATCCATCCGAAAATGCAAGTACGATTCATACGGAAACACCATTTCCGTACGATTCGAACAAAACACCGACCGAACAGAAACTAAACACAATTCCGATCCTGAAAGGAGCCGACGTGACGTCGGTACGCATCCAGCCTACGTTTCACGAACCAGGAAGTACGATTCGAACCGACGTCATCCCGCACGGAAAATATTTACCGGCTGCCAAAAACTGCCGGGAAATCAGGACGACACACGCAAGGAGCAGCTGGACGCGACGAACAGACATGGACCCGAACCTACGTGCCATCCCTGCCCTCCTAGCAGTCCACCTGGCGTACAGGAACCGACGCAGACGCCGCAGAAGGTCAGCACAACAACCAGGGGCAAAGGGGGGGGCAGGGGCAGGACACACAACACCAACACATGGTACCAAATCACACATGGCCTGGACATACCTGACCATCAGGGCCTGGTCACTTCCAGGGGGTGGGGGCAAGGCCAGCAACGCAAGCGTCCGCCACAACGGAAGTGGATGGTCACGCGAACCGGTACGTACCCTACCCAGGCCGCAAGAGCGTGGGTACGGAACGTACCACGCGTCCCCCTACGTCACTCCAACAATAGCGGTACGGCCCGTACCCACGTCAGAAAGGCCTTGGTACAGCTCGTACCAGCATTGCTGGGGTCATGTAGGGGTACGCGTGGTACGACCCGTAGCCACGCCCCCAAGGCCTGTGTACGGTGCGGACCCCACGGCCCGCAACAATGGTGGGACGCACCGTACCCACACACCAAAGGCATGGGTACGGCCCGTACCCAGGCACGCAGAGCGTGGGCAGGGGTATGTACGGACCGTACCCCCACCCGTGGAAGTACGGCCCGTACCCCCACCCGTGCATGTACGCCCCGAACCCCCACTCGTGTATGTACGCCCCGAACCCCCACCCGTGTATGTACGCCCCGAACCGCCACCCGTGTATGTACGCACCCAAGCGCCACCCGTGTATGTACGCCCCGAACCCCCACCCCACCCTGGTATGTACGCCCCGAACCCCCACCCGTGTATGTACGCACCCAAGCGCCACCCGTGCATGTACGCCCCGAACCCCCACCCCACCCTGGTATGTACGCCCCGAACCCCCACCCGTGTATGTACGCACCCAAGCGCCACCCGTGCATGTACGCCCCGAACCCCCACCCCACCCTGGTATGTACGCCCCGAACCCCCAGCCGTGTATGTACGCACCAAACCCCCACCCGTGTATGTACGCACCAAACCACCACACCAGCCGTGTATGTACGCACCAAACCCCCACCCCAGCCGTGTATGTACGCACCGAACCACCACCCGTGTATGTACGCACCGAACCCCCCCCCAGCCGTGTATGTACGCACCGAACCACCAGCCGTGTATGTACGCACCAAACCCCCACCCGTGTATGTACGCACCTAACACCCACCCCAGCCGTGTATGTACGCACCGAACCACCACCCGTGTATGTACGGACCGAACCCCCACCCCAGCAGAGTATGTACGCCCCGAACCCCCACCCGTGTATGTACGGACCGAACCCCCACCCCAGCCGTGTATGTACGCACCAAACCCCCACCCGTGTATGTACGCACCAAACCACCACCCCAGCCGTGTATGTACGCACCAAACCACCACCCGTGTATGTACGCCCCGAACCCCCACCCGTGTATGTACGCCCCGAACCGCCACCCGTGTATGTACGCACCCAAGCGCCACCCGTGTATGTACGCCCCGAACCCCCACCCCACCCTGGTATGTACGCCCCGAACCCCCACCCGTGTATGTACGCACCCAAGCGCCACCCGTGCATGTACGCCCCGAACCCCCACCCCACCCTGGTATGTACGCCCCGAACCCCCACCCGTGTATGTACGCACCCAAGCGCCACCCGTGCATGTACGCCCCGAACCCCCACCCCACCCTGGTATGTACGCCCCGAACCCCCAGCCGTGTATGTACGCACCAAACCCCCACCCGTGTATGTACGCACCAAACCACCACACCAGCCGTGTATGTACGCACCAAACCCCCACCCCAGCCGTGTATGTACGCACCGAACCACCACCCGTGTATGTACGGACCGAACCCCCACCCCAGCCGTGTATGTACGCACCAAACCCCCACCCGTGTATGTACGCACCAAACCACCACCCCAGCCGTGTATGTACGCACCAAACCACCACCCGTGTATGTACGCACCAAACGCCCACCCGTGTATGTACGCACCAAACCACCACACCAGCCGTGTATGTACGCACCAAACCCCCACCCCAGCCGTGTATGTACGCACCGAACCACCACCCGTGTATGTACGCACCGAACCCCCACCCCAGCAGAGTATGTACGCCCCGAACCCCCACCCGTGTATGTACGCACCAAACCACCACCCCAGCCGTGTATGTACGCACCAAACCACCACCCGTGTATGTACGCACCAAACGCCCACCCGTGTATGTACGCACCAAACCACCACACCAGCCGTGTATGTACGCACCAAACCCCCACCCCAGCCGTGTATGTACGCACCGAACCACCACCCGTGTATGTACGCACCGAACCCCCCCCCAGCCGTGTATGTACGCACCGAACCACCAGCCGTGTATGTACGCACCAAACCCCCACCCGTGTATGTACGCACCTAACACCCACCCCAGCCGTGTATGTACGCACCGAACCACCACCCGTGTATGTACGGACCGAACCCCCACCCCAGCAGAGTATGTACGCCCCGAACCCCCACCCGTGTATGTACGGACCGAACCCCCACCCCAGCCGTGTATGTACGCACCAAACCCCCACCCGTGTATGTACGCACCAAACCACCACCCCAGCCGTGTATGTACGCACCAAACCACCACCCGTGTATGTACGCACCAAACGCCCACCCGTGTATGTACGCACCAAACCACCACACCAGCCGTGTATGTACGCACCAAACCCCCACCCCAGCCGTGTATGTACGCACCGAACCACCACCCGTGTATGTACGCACCGAACCCCCACCCCAGCAGAGTATGTACGCCCCGAACCCCCACCCGTGTATGTACGGACCGAACCCCCACCCGTGTATGTACGCACCAAACCACCACACCAGCCGTGTATGTACGCACCAAACCCCCACCCCAGCCGTGTATGTACGCACCGAACCACCACCCGTGTATGTACGCACCGAACCCCCACCCCAGCAGAGTATGTACGCCCCGAACCCCCACCCGTGTATGTACGGACCGAACCCCCACCCGTGTATGTACGCACCAAACCCCCACCCGTGCATGTACGCACCGAACCTGCTATAAGAATGGGGTGTGCAAAACACCCCCAGCAGTGCCCAGACACAGGAGGGGTGGGTGCAGGGTCCTCCCAGCAGTGCCCAGACACAGGAGGGGTGTGTGCCTATCACTCCCAGCAGTGCCCAGACACAGGAGGGGTGTGTACCTATCACTCCCAGCAGTGCCCAGACATCGGACAATATACCCCATCAACAAGTTCAGTGACCTACAAGGGTGATACCCCAGATGCAGGCGGAGCCATCGCTGAGCCAGCATGGCTATATTGAAAGGCAACCCTCACACATCCAGGAAATGTAGACACAGCACAGCACAGCATTTGGGAGACACCCTGCAGGAAAAATGGCCTGGGCCACAGAGGACGGAACACACCTTGGGACAATGTCACCATACAGTGAGAGCAAACATGACCAAATACCATTTGCAGAGACCTTTGTGATGGCACGCAGATGGCAGGGTACACCCCATGAGCAGCACACTCCAACATTTCACAGACCCCTAACACATTATCACCACCCCAACGCAGGGAGCACCAGCACCAACAGCAAGTCCAGGAAAGCATCAGTGTGCAAAACAAAAAGAAAAGGCTTTATTCAGCAGGAAAATATATCAGAGAAAATGTCCACTATGTACAAGGGCCATGGGCCAGCCCAGCAGCAATGTCCGGGGGGGGGGTACACATCGGGACGTGTGTCCCCTAGCTTGCCTGCACAGTTCACAAGTCCATTTCATCCACAGTAGAGGGGGCATCAGGGGGGAGGGTGGAAACAGGCACCGCAGGGACAGGAGGGGAAAGGGTAGGTGTTGTGGGTGCAGGGAGGGATGAATCTGCCACAGGGGGGGTGCCAGCGCCAAAGGTGGAGGACAGAATGGCGCTGCACACGTCGGCAAGTTCCCCCAGCGACTCCCCCGTACCCAATCCAACCACAGGCCCCAAGGAGGGGGGGGGGGCAAAGGGATGGGTCGCAGCGCCACTGGGGGAGGGTGTGGACAGGGTGGGGGACTCAACTCCCCTGGCCGGGTCCCGCCTCCACCGCTTGCGGGGTGGTGTCATCCTGGGGCTGGGGGGCACACTCGCAGTGGATGATGCTGTCACTGACTGTTGGCCAGGAGAGCTAAGGGGAGTGGATTTGGAGGGAGTGGGTTGTGTGGAATGCGGACTCCCACTGTGGCTGCGTGTTCTACGTTTCCCCCCCGACCCAGTGGGTGTGCCTTCCTCACCCTGTGTGTGCGTGACAGGAGGTGTGCGCTTCGACTTCCCTGGTGGTGTGGTGCCTGTGTCTGTTGGGGTGCGTGCACGCTGACGTCTGGATGTGCGTGGGACAGGCACGGGAGTGGGAATTGTGGATGGGGCAGGGGTAGGGGGTGTTACGCAGCGCTGCAGGAGATCCAGTGCTGCAGTCAGTGTGGAGTCTATGGACCTCAGCAACTGCCGTTGGTCAGACTGCGCAGCCGACATGCCCTCCATGTATGCCTCCATCTGGGTCAGCACCTGGGTGTGGGCATGGAGGACATTTAGCATCGCAGTCTGACCAACCTGCAACTGCCTCAGGATGTCCACAGACTCCGCACTCACCGCAGCAGTGGTGACAGGGGCAGGGGGTGCGGTGCCTGGCAGGAAGGAGACATGTGGGGACCGAGCACGGAGGGAAGGGCCACGAGCATGTGGGAGGCCGGTGATGGAACCTGAGGTGGCGGGGGGATGTGGAGGGCTGCCATCAGCTGGGGGGGCAGACTCCGCCACCTCTGGGAGCTCAGCCTCGGACCCGTCTGCGTCATAGTCTGTGTTGGCAGTCAACAGGTCCTCCGCCTCACTCCCTTCGGCCTCCGTGCCACTCCATGTGCCAGACAGGACAGCACTGCTGGTACTGGTGCTCAATCTCTCCTCCCGGTCCGTGCTAGTGTCTCCTTCCGTGTCCCCCGGCGATGCTGTGGGCAAGGTGAAGAGACAGGAGAAAATCAGACACCTGTACACTTATGTCACATGAGTCAAATATACATAGGTCACATTGCATAGCCTGAAAAGCAACAGGAGTAACACCTACAAAACAATGTACACATGTAGGCCATGGAACACACAGTTTTTCTACCCACCATGCCACTGAGACACAATGGAGATCATGACACAACAGCAAATCACTGCACCTGAATTTTTAGAGAGGAGTCAGCCTCTGGGGACAAATGTGCACAGCACCTGCACCACACTGCGTCGTCAAAAAGGGATGAGCATGAATCATATCCATTTACTCTTGCCGCATGCTGCAAAGGCAATACATGAAACCAGGCCACACATGACAGGGTCACTGCACCTTGAGCGTATGTCCAGTCAAACATCACACACAGGCTAAACCCAGCAAGGAGGATGAAGCTTCTGACATGTAGGCCTTGTACGCACAAACCACCCACACCTGAGACAATCTCATTGAGACGGAGAAAGTATGTACACCTCTTACTCTGGGATGGAAACACATGGCCTCCACTAATTCATGACTGTAAACACACAGCCCCTGGTGGCCATGTCCACACATCATTGACAGGCAAACATCATCAGATTGTCTCAACAACACACACAGGTAATGCCCACTGTGAGTATGCACAAGCAAAATGGGTCCCCCTGTACAGTGGACACATGTAGCAACCTGTAGGTCCTAACAGTTGAGCCCAGGGTACAATGCCACCCTACGCAACCCATGGCAAAGACACAGTGAATGGCCATATTGTTGGATGACGCACATGATACCTAGGAAGAGGTGCCCCAGGGCACAGTAGTGCCCACACTCCTCCATGGTCCAGGATGGACATGACTGCAAATTAAGCAACCGTCCCTGCACTTAGCAGGCCTCCCACTCAGGCACATCATGTCAGAGGGCACACAATTGGACATGCATGCTGGAAGGCTGTACATTTTGGAGACACACCCCTATGTCGTGATTCACAATCAGTGCCAAGTGACATGGACACCACAATGACTGAAATTGGCCATGGCACACGCAAGGTCCCCATACCTGTGGCACATCACCCCCACACATGATGCTGATAGCATAGGGCACCTGCATGAACTGCCTGCATAAATAACCTTGTGCAAGAGTGGCGACAGACCAGGGAACACATTGCAAGGAGGGGAAGGGAGGGAGTGAGAACAGCACTGTGCTACTTTGTGGAGAAGTTGACGCACTGCACAATCAAACCCTGGCAGTGTATCCATGCAACTGCACACTTACATTGGCTGGGGACACACAACTGACACACATGTACCTACCCCCTTCCTGCTGCTGCCTCTCCTGTAGGCGCCTGTCCATATCGGGGAAGACCACCGCCAGCACACGCTTCTGGATGTGGGTCAGACGACGGCGGCCACGGTTCTTACGGCTCTCAGGTGAGTCCCCCAGCAGGAGCCGTGCAATCCTCCTCGTCCAGCACCGGATGTCCTGCCAGCGTTTCCTCACCTGAGACAGGCTCCGCCTCCGACCCTCTGTACCCCTCACGGCACTGACGGCTTCCCTCCAGATCTCCCCCTTGGCAATGGCGCCTACCTGTGAGGATGCAAAAGAGAGAATACATTAATCCACATGAGCAAAGACACAGAGACACACATATAGAACAATCCTCATTATGAACAGGCCATGGTATGCATGCAACTAATTGCACCTTTGTCATAGGGACATTATCCACTGTGGAAGGCCAAATGCACTACGTGCCAGTGGAAGCACACGGGTGGCATGAGGGGTACCACACACTCACTGACCAGGGATCACACTGTGCCTCACAGGCTACACCAGGATTATGTACAGCACCTCACAGCAGTCACCTGCCCCAGCACACTGATGCTACCTCAGCAGAGTACACAGACACACACAGGTACAGGACAATCACATGGCATTGCCAACTGCGGGTACACACCTCACTCTGCCCATGTGCCAGTAGACGGGGGTGTCACAGGTGTGGGGCTGGCTCAGCACGGCATGCACACAGCACTGCTCCCTGCTCACATCCGATGGCCAGGCCATATCCATCCCTCATGCTGCTTGTGTGCAACACTCCCCATATGCACTCACCCACATGACAGGGGACTAACACACACACCAATGTGCAGGGGACGAACACGGCCTTTGGACACTCACAGCACAGGTACACTGAACAAACACACATCCATGGGTACTGACACCTGTCACACTGGGGGGAACACAGGATCACATCAGGACTGTGGAAACAACATCCCCAGGAGGAGTATGCAGGCAGAATGTGGCATGCACCTTGCATTCATTGTCACAGTAGGCACTATGCAAGTGAGGAGTGCACACAGGAAACACAGCATGCTCTGCATGGGTGACATGAGGCCTTCCACACCCTGGGACCCACTCCAAACAACAGTGCATGTCTGTCACACATGGACACAATGCCAGAAGTCACTGTCACACAAAAGGGGCACAGTCTAAGCTAGTGGAGTCTGCACTCACCTGAACCCCTGGTCGACCATACAGGCTCTGGAACTGTGGGAGGATCACATCTATCAGGGCAAGGTTCTCCTCCTGGGTGAATGGCTGTGACCTCTCCACAGTCCTGGACATGGTGCCAGAGGAATCACTATCAGCAGCAGTGGTCATGGATGAATGGATGTGCAGGCAAGTGCTCTCTCATGGGACCTGGCTGCCTTATATATGCCTGGCTGGCCTGTTCATGTATAGGAGTACAGATTGATTGGTCAGTCACATTAGCATCCTACGTTTCATCCAATCCCTTCAAACCTACCCCAGTGTGTGGCTTTGCATGGTTTCAGTTTTGATAATGATGTCAAGTCAACATCCACATTGCAACAATGTAGATTCTTTCAAACTGACTTCTGCTGTGCACCTGGTGCTCAAATTCAAAAATTTAACTCAGTCTCCATGGCAACCATCAGGCATTTAGGCCCTTATACTTGTCCCTCATGTGTCCCCTATGTGTTTTCATACATTTACACACAGGTACGGTGCGTTCCACGCCCTAGGGCACCCCACAAGCAGTGATACCGACCGTACATGCGCTTGTACGGTCCGGATCACAATATGGGCGCTGGCGTATGCGTACGCCACAGTAGTACGGACTGTACACGCGCTTGTACGGTCCGGATCACAATATGGGCGCTGGCGTATGCGTACGCCACAGTAGTACGGACTGTACACGCGCTTGTACGGTCCGGATCACAATATGGGCGCTGGCGTATGCGTACGCCACAGTAGTACGGACTGTACACGCGCTTGTACGGTCCGGATCACAATATGGGCGCTGGCGTATGCGTACGCCACAGTAGTACGGACTGTACACGCGCTTGTACGGTCCGGATCACAATATGGGCGCTGGCGTATGCGTACGCCACAGTAGTACGGACCGTACAAGCGCGTGTACAGTCCGTACTACTGTGGCGTACGCATACGCCAGCGCCCATATTGTGATCCGGACCGTACAAGCGCGTGTACAGTCCGTACTACTGTGGCGTACGCATACGCCAGCGCCCATATTGTGATCCGGACCGTACAAGCGCGTGTACAGTCCGTACTACTGTGGCGTACGCATACGCCAGCGCCCATATTGTGATCCGGACCGTACAAGCGCGTGTACAGTCCGTACTACTGTGGCGTACGCATACGCCAGCGCCCATATTGTGATCCGGACCGTACAAGCGCGTGTACAGTCCGTACTACTGTGGCGTACGCATACGCCAGCGCCCATATTGTGATCCGGACCGTACAAGCGCGTGTACAGTCCGTACTACTGTGGCGTACGCATACGCCAGCGCCCATATTGTGATCCGGACCGCACAAGCGCGTGTACAGTCCGTACTACTGTGGCGTACGCATACGCCAGCGGCAATATTGGCCCAGGGACCCTATACACGCGCTCCGAGCGTATGTACGGTGCGTATAACAACTGTCAGTGGTGACAGGCGGCACACAGACAGGAATGGAGCGGACAGGTATTGCCAAGGGTGGACACCAATGCATTGTCTGTGCAATACCACCTGTGTGTGACACAGGTGTGTCAGGATGTGATGTGGCACTTTACCCCTGAGGTGTGGGCAAAGCACATGTACGATGAGCTGTGTACACATGTCGTGTGTGATGGTGCGCATTGTACCACACATCCCCTGCACTCCTTTGACATGTGTGCATGTCGTACACACTAGTGGAGCCATGAGTCACTTGCATGTCCCAGTCACGGACACCCGCACCTGTCCCCTGATGCCAGGTACACGGAATATTACATATGACACGTGTATGGCTGCGTTGCATGCTGCAACCATGTCATGTGTGTGGCATGTCTTTCCATGATTTTGCTGTAGGTGTGTGATTCAATGTGTCAGCAGTTGCTGCTGCCAACATGTGTCTGTGTGTCGATGGGCATGGCACACTGTTCCGCACACCAGCCCACATATGTGATTTGCCATGAGGTGTGTATGTATCCAACTACACGGAGTATCAACACAAGTACATATCCACATGCTCCCTATGTATGTTCTGTCTCGACATGTACTCCTCAAAGGCAATGTGTGTGGCCTGTCCTATTCCTATGACATGTGACCAGTGCATATCGCATCCAACTACCTGTCTGTACCATACGCATACTACCTCTGCACATGTGTGGATGTCTGTGAATCCTGTGATGCGTGTGCATGTTCACTTACACTGGCCCACAGCTAGTCTCATGCCATGTCATCGTGATCTTGCCCCCCTCCGTTAGTGGCTGTCCCTTGGTAGGAGTGTAACCTGACTGGCGTTCGTGTCCAGGAACTGTGGCACAGACCTGACTCACAACGTGGCATATGTGTATTGGCTGTGTAACATGTGCTCAGTGCATTGACGATGTTGTTGTACAGTGCTCACTCTTAGGTGTTCCTTCCATTTCACTGCAGGGCTCCGCCTCTCCCTCGACGTATGCCAGACATTGCTGCCCTGCATGAACGGGACTGTATACGCCGCTACAGATTCAGCCAACGGTTGATTGATGAGTTGACTGGCCGGCTGGAAGCACAACTCCTCCCGCGCCACAGGTATCCAAGTGCACTGACACCCAAGTTGAAGGTGATGGCAGCCCTACATTTCCTTGCCACGGGTACGTTCCAACATACCATTGCTGATGTCGGGGGCATGTCCCAGACGATGTTCAGCCGTGTTCTGCATGATTTCTTAGAGGCCATGTTGGTTCACCTGGATGAGTACATTAAATTCCCAAATCGTGAGCAGTTGACAGATGTCAAGCGTGAGTTCTATGCCCTGGGAGGGATGCCCCATGTCATTGGGTCCATAGATGGGACACATGTTGCGTTGGTACCACCACAGGCACAGGAGGTGGTGTATAGGAATCGCAAACATTATCACTCCATTAATGCCCTTGTGGTGTGTCTGTCCAACATGGTGATTTCACATGTCTGTGTTCGCTTTCCAGGATCAGCACACGATGCCTTCATCATGAGGCGTAGCAGGGTGCCAGAAATGATGCTGCAGCTGCGGAACGAGCGAGCATGTATTGTTGGTGGGTAGACTCTGGCAGTTCAGTGTTTGGCGTCATCTTCCAATCTCACTGCCTGTGCTGACACACTTCTGTCCATGATGTTTCCTTGTAGGGGACGCTGGCTATCCCAACATGCCATGGCTGATGACGCCTGTCCGCAACCCCAGCACGGCTGCCGAGCACCTCTACAACAACGCACATGGGCGGACCAGGAGAGTCATTGAGAGGACGTTTGGACTTCTGAAGAGCCGATTCCGGTGCCTCCACAAGACCGGCGGAGCACTCCCATATGCCCCGGTGAAGGTGTGCAAGATCATCATCGTCTGCTGCATGCTGCACAACATGGCAGTGGAGGAAGCTGTTCCACTCATACTGGATCAAGATGACCAGGACCATCCACCCGTGGAGGATGAAGGGCTTGGTGACGGGGCAAGTGATGTGGAGGAGGAGGAGGCTGTGGAGGACATGCGGAGTCGGCTCATACGCAACTTCTTTGCTTAGTGGTGAGTTCCAGTGTCTGAGTGTGCACGCATTGGGCCGTGTGTGGCATGTGTTGCAATGTGTGTGTCCATCTGCATGTCTGCCAAGTGAGTCAGTGGTGTGTATTGAAGTGTCACTCAAGTGATGGCGCAATGGAAGGATGTTGTCTGAGGGTCATCATTGTCACCTGTCATGTTAACAACATGATACGTGTTAAGTACATGCTTGCGGATGTGCTCCTTTGTGCTGAATCCTTGTGTGTCTCTCTTCCACAGGTCCATGTGCATGCTGTCTGCTGGTGGCATTGTTGTGCTCCTGCTACTCCTCATGAACACAGCGACATGTGCTGATTCAGCGTCACATGCACGGGCAAGTGTTGAAATCTCCTCAGGGTAAGGGATGCCTCACGTCGTTTTGGGTGTGTGAATTGTTTGTAGTCTGTGTGCACTTCTCCGGTTCATGTGTGTTCCATTTGCATACATGGTGATCCTACATGGGGAACATGACATGGGGCAGGCTTCACCTGGAGCCATGCTCAGACTTGGTGACTGTCATGTGGCAGGGGATTGGGGATTGTGATGAGGCCATCATTGTGTGTAACACTGGCCTCGGAAACATACAGGTTGCACCGGGTTGACATGGTGTGTGATTGCCCCATCAGGGCCTCAATGGTGTATAGCGGCCTCTCCGTGGCAGCAGGGGGTGTTTAGCTGTTATCCGTCACTTGTGTGCCAGGTCAATGGGATGCCAGCATCTGTGTTGCAATGGGGGGTGCCAGTGTTGCTCCCACATGTACATCCACATGACCTGTGTATGTGTTGACAGAGTATCATTGTCATTCCAACACACATGACTAATAAATTTGTCCCTCTGTCTCCAAGGTGCCTCTTCCCTGTCAATGGTGCCCTGTTGCCACTGTGCGTGCCGCAGGTCTGGCATAGTTTTCATAGGTGGTGCATATGTGTCTATGTGTAGAGTGACAAGATGCTAGGGGTTTGTCAGGGAGTGGGAACTGTATTATGCACAAGATGCACAGTTCCATCCACCTCAAGGCAAGAGAGACCATCCCCCAGGGAAACTACAACATCTGTGTAGAATCCTACCCTGCAGTCTACGGACATGTGCCTCACGACTCCCATGGTACTTGTCCATATCCGGAGTGCATCTGCACAGCTCTGCTACTGCGTCGGGCAACCAGGCCACATCAACGTCCTAACGGGATGGGGGGAATGTTTCACAGCCAGCTGCAGGATGACCTTCTAGATCCACGCCCACACTCATGATGCAGCCCACAACCCCAACACAACCATGTGGCACAGTGATCCTAAACTGCATTCTGGCATCTCCATGCATCCAACCTTGGCCTAGCCACCATTCTCAACATCCGCCTGACGCAAGCATGCTGCACATTGTAGGGACACATGTCTAGACATACCTGGGAGCGGCAAGCCAGGTCACTCCACATGATCCCTGACCTCTGCGCATGACTGTTGCTCCCCTGAATGTGTCTGTAGCCACAGTTGTGCGGGAACCACTCAGCTGGTTGGGCCCAGCACAGGTGAGTTTGGTACTCCATGTCTGTATCAGATGAGACATTGGGACCCATGTGTGTCCTGGGCAAGACTGCGACCCCACGGTTTGGATGGTTGGAGTTAATTCTGAGATCAGGCATGCTTTGACTGTACGACACACACATGTATTGTAATAATGTAGAATCACGGCATCATCTTGTAAGTGTGATTAATTTATTTGTGGTGGGGTACGGGTTTGTGGGGATGACAAGAGGTGCACAGCGGGAGTGTAGAATCCAAAGTTCACTGGGGGAGTTGGTATCCTTGTCGTAGCAAAATGTCAGAGTCCATGCCACAGTCTTCGTCAACATAGGTCAGACAGTGACCAGCAAGTCCATGTGGCAGAGAATGTCATGTGCTGCTATTGGGCCAGAGGGCCAGGTGCCAGGCCAGGTGACCTGGGAGATGGTGATGTTCTGCTGACTCTCACAGTCTTTTTCGTGGACGACCCACCTTCCTGCGGGGACCCTCGGAAGCAGTCCGTGACGATGTCTGTGACGCTCCGTCGGATGAATCCTCCTCCTCCTGATCCCTCCCTGTGTCTGGTAATGGCCTTCGCCTGGTGCCACAGGGAGGGTTGCCCATGTTGTCGGCAATCCGACGGAGTACACCGGTCATTTGGGTTTGCACCGCCACGAGCTCAGCCTGTCTATCCTCCATCCTTCCTTGGTGTTGCAGTTGACAGGCATGTTGCTGGGACTGCAGGGTCTTCATCTCCTGGAGGGTCCCCTTGATGTCATTGAGGGTGGACGCAATCTGGTCCATGCCCCTGGTGTCACGCCGGTATGTATCCAGGATGTTGCTGACCTGGGACACTACCGGGTCCTGAGCTGCCTGGTCAGGTTCGCGCCTCCGCCGTCCTCCACTCCCGCCACCCCTGCCCACGTGCACCTGGCCTGCCGTTGTGGGTGCATCGGGTCTCCGGGACCCCTGAGGGATGGCATCTGCGTTGCCGCCTGCCTCCTCCTGGGTGCCCGGAGGACCGTGTCCCTCCTGGGCAGACTGGCTGGGTGGTCGTGTGCGGGCAGGGCTCCTGGACGTCTCCTGGGATGTGGCAGGAATGGGGGTGGTGGTTGGCACAGTTGTACCTGACGCAGGTGCTGCAGGTGGTTGGACACCAGAGGGGCCAGGTTGGTCTGGGTCATCCACGGAGTGGTGAGAGTCATCGCTGGCGGTGGGGTCATCATCCCGCGGAGCCTGGTCCTGTGTGACTTCCCCCCCAGTGTTGGGGGGTGTTCGTCGACGTTGACCTGTGTGTGAGAGAGACAATGTTAACAGTGTCACATGTGGCATCCATGTTGCATGCATTTCTGATTTGGCACTCTTCCTCTGGGTAGTTGGATCTGTCCTGCATTCCTCTCACAGTGCACTTGTGCATGGCTATGTCCCTTGGCCACAGCTGTCAGGGCTTTACGCATGTGTGAGACACAATCTTAGTTGATGCATCTATTTGGGTACACAGTCAGCAGTGTGGTGTGCGGGCGTAGCGAGCCATGCAGAGGCGCCTTACGTGTTGCACTGTACGTGGCCAAATGGTGTTTTGGCAAGGCAATTTGATGTTGCAGGTAGGGGACTGAAGCATTTGTGACAGGGTTCTTACCGACACGGTGGGTGGGTATACTGGGTGTGTGGTTAGGTCTGTGCCTGCAGCACGGATGGACTCGTGCACAGATTGACACATGGACCGGTCTTCATCTACGGAAGGGGGGGTTGAGGCACTGCCAGACCTGGTCTGCATGCACACAGTCCACCGGCTGACGAGTGGACATGGCCACACCACCCAAGGGTGATTTAGTCTCCCTGTGTCTCCCTTCCTCCCTCCCTCTGTCACCCTCCTCCCTCCCTCTGTCGGTCTCCCTCTGTCACCCTACTCCCTCCCTCTGTCTGTCTCCCTGTGTCCCCCCTCTGTCTCCTTCCCTCTCATTCCCCCTCTCCCTCCCTCTCTTTGTCACTCTCTGTCACCTCAGGCCAGCTTCCTGGGCACACACAGTTAGCCGGTCTTTGAATGGCCATTGGCTTGTTCATGTGAGTTAGTCCCTGTTCTCCGGGCACCCATTGGGCAGTGTGTCTGAGTGTAGGCTGCTGCTGTGGCGGTGTGTGCTGAGACTCTATCAGAGCGATGCATCTTCATTGTCTGCTGTTATGTGCAAATTGTGCCTTCAGACCCATGGCATCCTGCATGGCAGCCATCATTTGCAGGCAAGACAGTACTGTGTGGGTACACACAGTTTGTATGGCTGTGCCCTGGGCCATATGGGCTGAGGGCATTGTTGTGTGCTTGTGAGTTGCTCAATGTTAGTTTTGCTGCCCCCACTCCCAGCATCGACCACATCCTGTGTTGTGTTGGTGTTTTGTGTGGCCTGTGACTTGGCATGGCCCTGATTGATGCATGGGGCATGGAGGTGCCAGTGGCATGTGTGTGTTTGTGGAGTGTTGTTGTGTCCGGTGGTGGCTTGGGGGGGGTGGCATGCATGATTGATTGTGTATGGCATCCCCCCCATGTGAGGTGAGTTGTTTGTGTACTCACCAGGGTCTGGGAGTCCTGGCAGTCCGTGTAGTCCCTCCACCGCCAGCGTGGACATCACCTTCTCCTCCCAGGGATGGTATTGTACCGGTCTGGGGGGCGGCCCTCCTCCAGTGATGTTCCCCTGGTTGTGATTGTCAGTCATCTTCCTCTTGACCGTCCTCCGCAGATCGTACCACCTGGATTGGCACTCGTGCCTGGTCCTTCTGGTTGTCCCAACAGCATTCACAGAATCGACGATCCTCTGCCACATGGCGGTTTTTTCGGATATGCTGGTCTGTCTGACCAATGTCCCAAAGAGCTGTGGCTCGACTCTGAGGATTTCGTCGACAAGGATCTCCAGCTCCTCCTTTGTGAACTTTGGATTCTTGGTGGTGGACATGGCGTGGGGTGTGGTTGTGGGGGTGTGGGTGTGGATGGCTGTGGGTGTGTGGGTGTGGTAGTGGAGGTGTGTGTGTGAATGTGATGAGGGGGTGTTTGTGTAGGTGGTTGTGTGAAGGTATGCAAGTGTGAGGTTCAAGTATGGTGGTGTGGGTCGTCTGTGGGCTCTGGCAGCAGTGGGTCTGTTGCAAAGGCTCATGGTTTGTGTGTGTGGTCCATTTTTATTGGTCCATTTGTGGGTGTGGCTGTGTTTGAAATTTGTGTGGGTGTGTTATGAGGAGTGATTGAGTTTTGGGCCTCTGTTTGGCAGTTTGGCAGTTGCAGGTGAGTGTATGTGATGTTTGTGGGGTTGTTGGGCCTGTTTGGTGGTGTGGGGAAACTCTACTTGACTCTCCTTGTGTAAATATGGTTTGTCCGGGTTCAGTACGTGTTTTTTTGGCGTCAGTACGGTCCGTACATGCACTGGTGGGGGTGCGGTCCGTACATTCCCTGGTGGGGTGGTGGTTAGGTGCGTACATACACGGCTGGGGTGGGGGTTTGGTGCGTACATACACGGCTGGTGGTTCGGTGCGTACATACACGGCTGGGGGGGGTTCGGGGGCGTACATACACGGCTGGTGGTTCGGTGCGTACATACACGGCTGGGGGGGGGTTCGGGGGCGTACATACACGGGTGGGTGTTTGGTGCGTACATACACGGCTGGTGGTTCGGTGCGTACATACACGGCTGGGGGGGGGTTCGGGGGCGTACATACACGGGTGGGTGTTTGGTGCGTACATACACGGCTGGTGGTTCGGTGCGTACATACACGGCTGGGGTGGGGGTTTGGTGCGTACATACACGGCTGGTGGTTCGGTGCGTACATACACGGCTGGGGGGGGTTCGGGGGCGTACATACACGGCTGGTGGTTCGGTGCGTACATACACGGCTGGGGGGGGGGGTTCGGGGGCGTACATACATGGGTGGGTGTTTGGTGCGTACATACACGGCTGGTGGTTCGGTGCGTACATACACGGCTGGGGTGGGGGTTTGGTGCGTACATACACGGCTGGTGGTTCGGTGCGTACATACACGGCTGGGGGGGGTTCGGGGGCGTACATACACGGCTGGTGGTTCGGTGCGTACATACACGGCTGGGGGGGGTTCGGGGGCGTACATACACGGGTGGGTGTTTGGTGCGTACATACACGGCTGGTGGTTCGGTGCGTACATACACGGCTGGGGGGGGGATTCGGGGGCGTACATACACGGGTGGGTGTTTGGTGCGTACATACACGGCTGGTGGTTCGGTGCGTACATACACGCCTGGGGTGGGGGTTTGGTGCGTACATACACGGCTGGTGGTTCGGTGCGTACATACACGGCTGGGGGGGGTTCGGGGGCGTACATACACGGCTGGTGGTTCGGTGCGTACATACACGGCTGGGGGGGGTTCGGGGGCGTACATACACGGCTGGTGGTTCGGTGCGTACATACACGGCTGGGGGGGGTTCGGGGGCGTACATACACGGCTGGTGGTTCGGTGCGTACATACACGGCTGGGGGGGGTTCGGGGGCGTACATACACGGGTGGGTGTTTGGTGCGTACATACACGGCTGGTGGTTCGGTGCGTACATACACGGCTGGGGGGGGGATTCGGGGGCGTACATACACGGGTGGGTGTTTGGTGCGTACATACACGGCTGGTGGTTCGGTGCGTACATACACGGCTGGGGTGGGGGTTTGGTGCGTACATACACGGCTGGTGGTTCGGTGCGTACATACACGGCTGGGGGGGGGTTCGGGGGCGTACATACACGGCTGGTGGTTCGGTGCGTACATACACGGCTGGGGGGGGGTTCGGGGGCGTACATACACGGGTGGGTGTTTGGTGCGTACATACACGGCTGGTGGTTCGGTGCGTACATACACGGCTGGGGGGGGTTCGGGGGCGTACATACACGGGTGGGTGTTTGGTGCGTACATACACGGCTGGTGGTTCGGTCCGTACATACACGGCTGGGGGGGGTTCGGGGGCGTACATACACGGCTGGTGGTTCGGTGCGTACATACAGGGCTGGGGGGGGGGTTTGGTGCGTACATACACGGCTGGTGGTTCGGTGCGTACATACACGGCTGGGGGGGGTTCGGGGGCGTACATACACGGCTGGTGGTTCGGTGCGTACATACACGGCTGGGGGGGGTTCGGGGGCGTACATACACGGGTGGGTGTTTGGTGCGTACATACACGGGTGGGGGTTCGGGGCGTACATACGCGGGCGGGGGGTGGTGGGGTGTTCGGCGCGTATGCGGGCACATGTCTCCATGGTTGCTATGGGAGTTCGGTTCGGACGGTGTTTTTTGCGTACGGTTGTGAAATGGGGAGGACGGGAGGGATCGTACTTGCGCAGTCGGACTTTATTTTTCCGCACGGTGGGTTTCTCGCCCGGGGACGTGTCGGTGACTTTTCCCGACCCGAGGACGTGTGGGGAAATCTTCCCAATGCGATTCGTATGGACTTTTTTCCGTTCGAATCGTACTTGGCAGTTTGTACGCTACTTTGACGATTCGGACGGAAAAAAATCCGGATACGAGTCGGACGGGGAATTTTTTTACCGGATCGGAATTGGCACCTTAATATGTGAGAAGAGGGTAAACAGAAAGAATATTGGGTCTTTTATTTCGACCTGAACTAATATTGAGTGCAGAATATCGGGATACAAAAATATCGACTGTCAGAATATCGTTGTAAAGAATATCGAGTCTAAGGTAAGTAATATCGTTTCTAACAATATCGAAGTCATTAATATCGTTTGCAAAAATACAGTTGTTAAAAATAGTTAGTTAGTGTTAGGTATTTTAGTATGTAGTTTGAATGTATGTGTTCTATTTTTTTGTCTTAGTATTGCATTTGTTTGTTAATATATGTATTCGATTTTTAGCAGTTAATAATTTTATTTTAAGTACATTTTGCGTTTTAGTTCTGTAGTGGGTTGTGGGTTTATAGGGGAATAGGGTGGGAAGTAATTAATTTTAATAAATGTATTAAGAATTTTTAGAAGTTTTAATTTAATTTTAATTAAAATTTGCGTACTAGTTCCGTAGCGGGTTGTGGGTTTAAAGGGGAATAGGGTGGGAAGTAATTTAGTTATAATTAAGTAATTAATTAATTAATATTTTTCATTAATTGATATTTATGTATTTATTATTATCAATTGTGGTCATTAATTTATTATTTTTTTAGTCATTAATTGCTTGTTAATTATTAATTAATTGGTAATTATATTAATTGTGTCATTTTTTTAGGAGCAGGTTGTGGGTTGATAGGGGAGTAGGGTGAGAAGTAATTTAATTATAAATAAATAATTAATAATTGTAATGAATTGATATTTATGTATTTAATATTGATTATTATTAATTGTGGTAATTAATTTATTATTAATTATGTATTAATTGGTTGTTACTTATTATTAATTAATTGGTAATTATGATAATTGTGTCATTTTTCTAAGGAGCGGGTTGTGGGTTGATAGAAGAGTAGAGTGGGAAGTAATTTAATTATAATTAATATTTTTTATTAATTGATATTTATGTATTTAATATTTATGATTGTTAATTGTGGTAAATAATTTATTATTAAATCATTATTAATTGGTTGTTAATCATTATTAATTAAGTGCTAAATATGTTAATTGTGCCATTTTTTGGGGAGCAGGTTGTGGGTTGATAGAGGAGTAGGGTGGGAAGTAATTTAATTTTAATACATTTATTAATATTTTCATTATAACATTTAGTTAATGTTATTTTATATTGTTAACTGTGTGATTTTTTTTAACATTATTTTGTTTGCTAATTGTTATTAATTCATTATTTAATTGTTAATTATTTATGTTAATTATGTCATGTTTTTCAACATTGGTGAGAGCTAAATTATATATAATTGACTAACTTCTAGTTAATGTTAATCATTTAAAATTATATATGATAATTGTGGAATAATTTTTAAATCTGAGTTGATGGGGTTTATAGTTATAAATTATGGGAAGAAATGTTTTAAAAATAAATTTATGATTTGATGTTAAATGCTAATCATTTGTTATGTAAGATTAGTAATGGAAATTGTGTAAAACAAAATGATGTGTGTGTTTTGGTGTTTATTGGGGTAGAGGGTGGAAAGTAATTTAGTTTAAATAAATTAAACATTAGTTGAGGATTAATATTTATTTAGTAATTGATAAATATTTTTGGTAATGGTTGTTAGGGGATATAGGTTCAATAGCTGTAATTTTAGGTTTTATCCCCTCTGCTATCCAACACTTTCACTACTGTTGCACTTGCTGGAGTGGGACTAGTAAATTATTTGCCTCCGCTAGCCACTTTCCCTACTGTTGCACTTGCTGGAGTGGGAATAGTAAATTATTCCCCTCAGTTATCCAACACTTTCCCTAGTGTTGCATTAATTGCAGTTGGAATAGTAAAGTATTCCCCTCCGCTATCCAACACTTTCCCACTGTTGCACTCCTTGGAGTGGGAATAGTAATTTTTATGTCTCCGCTATCCCATACTTTCCCTACTGTTGCACTCGCTGGATGGGGAATAGTAATTTTTTCCACTTTGCTATCCAATACTTTCCCTAATGTTTAGGCCTGGGCGGTGTACTCTGCTCCGCTCACGGAGTTTGCGGAGTTTCTGGAACACCCTGTTATGCGGAACTCGCAGAGATCCAAAAAACTCCGCCCTGCTTAGTGTAGCGGAGATTTTTTCCTCGCTCGCGTTTGTCAACTTCAAGTTGGCGAGCACGAGCTTGGAAAATAAACCTTCTGGCGAGATTTCCAAACGTGTGGGGGACAGGTTTCTCATTGCGAGTGGTCGCGTATGCTAGCATCCGCTCGCATTGAGAAACTGCCTGTTAGCTATGAGAAAGCTGCTGCTCAAGTAAAAATCTACTCGAGCGGCAGAAAGGAAAGCAGCGCCCACTTGTGCTGTGCATGGTGGCGTCCGCAATGATTGCACAGTGCAGACAAGCATTCGGCACTGAAAATCACAGTGAATGGCATTTTCTATCACAGTCCGCCACTTGGGGAGCTCTGAGTAGTGCGGCTGAGTTTTTTTTCCACATCGCGGAGTTTCGAGTAGCGCAACTCCGCGATCTCTGTCCAGGGTTACTACTGTTGCACTCATTGGAGTGGGAATAGTAAATTATTCCCCTCTGCTATCCAACACTTTCCCTACTGTTGGACTCGCTGGAGTGAGAATAGTAATTTTTATCTGTATGCTATCAAACACTTTCCCTACTGTTGTATTTGCTGCAGTGGGAATAGTAATTTTTTCCCCTTCGCTATCCAACTCTTTCCCTACTGTTGCACTTGCTGGAGTGGGAATAGTAAATTATTCCTCTTTGCTATCTAACACTTTCCCTAGTGTTGCATTCATTGGAGTGGGAATAGTAAATTATTCCCCTATGCTATCCAACACTTTCCCTACTGTTGCACTCCCTGGATTGGGAATAGTACTTTTTTTTTTTATTAACTCTTTTTATTGAAAAAGAAGTCATGGCAAATAGGTAAAGGAGTTGCTTGCGATCTGGCAATAAAAGCTACAAACTAAATGGTTCCTTGAAGTATACATATCACAAAATGAAATTGACAGTTCTAACTGTACAGATTTATGAGCCACTAGTAATATCCTCTCTGGCGGCTCTTGGAGGTTCACAAATCTTTCCCCTGTGAACATTCCACTGCCCCCATATCTGCGTCCATTTGTTTGGGCGCCCCCTGACTTCGTAGATGGATTTTTTTGTCACCATACACCAATCCATATCTTTGGCCCAGTCTGCTATGTTCGGTGGATTCTGAGCCCTCCACAACCAGGCAATATTCCTTATAGCAACCATCAGCCCCAATGTGACCCTCGCTCATTCCCTGGAGGTCAAGTCAGTTGGGTCCCACATGTTCAACAATGCCAACTTAATATTGCAGTGGATCTGTTGCCCCAGCGCTTCCTCCATCCAGTGCACCACACTCTCCCAATAGCTCTGGATCCCTGCGCACTCCCAGAGAGTATGAATAAAAGTTATTTCCTGTCTACAACCATCATCCAGGGTGTAACCCATGCTAACCATCAGAAGCCCTGACAAGTAGGATCTGTGGAGAAGCTTTAGCTGCACCAGGCGGAGCCAAAAGGAGATGGCCTCCCCCCCTGCCACTCCTTATCATCTAGACCCACCACATCATGGTCCCACTTGGCTCTCAAGTGGGTCAGGGGATCCGTCATGTTGTTGATGAGCTTTTTGTAAATGAGGGATATGGTTTTCTCCGGTAGGTCACCGTCCAAGATCCTATCTTCAAGTGGAGTGGTATCAGGGAGCGCACTATCCTGGGAAGTACCGCGAGCAGTGCATGCCTAATTTGGAGATATCTAAAATACTCAGACTGGGCTAGCTCGTATTCTTGCTGCAACCAGGGAAAATGAACCACCTCATCCGACTTCCATAGATCAACCACCTTGGAGATACCTATAAGGTCCCATCTATCGAAGCCCTTCGAACAGATCAGCCTACCCAATTGTTCACAGTGCCAGAGTGGTGTGGCCTTTGTGAGTTTACCCTCCCAGCCTAGACTCCTGGTAGCCACCCTCCACACGTTCACAATATGTCCAGTCGGGCCAGTCAAAGCAGGCCTCAAAGATCGTACGTATAAAGCGCCCTCAAGCCGCCCGCCGGGAGGAGTCACCTGTCAATCTGAAAGGCCAGGTCACCCTGCGGTCTATACATGCATTGATTAATTGCTGCGATTTGCGAAGCCCAATAGTACTGCTTGATATCTGGGAGCCCCTGGAGCCCGATGCCCCCATCAAACCACCCTAGCGTGAGTTTGTGTGTTGTGATACGAGGTGGCTTACTCTCCCACAGCAGGTCTTGAACAATACAGTTGAGTTCCTTGAAATACAAGGTGGCAACAGGGAGTGGGGTGTTCTGCAGTGCATATAAAAGTCTGGGAAGGGACATCATCTTGATTAGGGCCGCACGCCCAAAAAGGTCAACAGAAGCGATTTCCAGTGTTGGACATCTGATTTAAGATGCAGTAGGTGCGGTACGAGACTATTATTGTGAAATCTAGATAAATCTTTAGAGACCCAGATCCTCAAGTATTTGAAGCCATCAGCTGCTTCTGCCAATTGGCAGCCCTGAGGGAGCGAAGGCCATTTGCCGTAAAGGACGTAGAGCACCACCAGTTTATCGTATACCCCGTGAACCTACCAATCACATGGAATATGTCCAGAACCACATTTAGGGATGCAGCCCGGAAGGCCAAATAAAGCAAGATATCATCCGCATATAGCGAGATGCGGTCCTCCCAGTGTGACGTTCATTTAAGGCCCCTGATGATGGGGTTCTGCCAGACCCACGTCGCCAAAGGCTGTAGGGCCCTTGCCGAGAACAAAAATGGGAGATTTCCTATTGTTGACGACTACTTGGGCACGTGGTTGATGGTATAAAAGCCTCGCCCAGTTGATAAATTCAGTGCCAAAACCCAGTTTGTGGAGCACAGCGAATATGTAGGGCCATTCGATGGTGTTGAATGCCAATGCAGCATCTAGGGATACCACAACAGCATCTTCCCTGATCGTGTCCACCCAGCACAGCATGCCGTGGAGCCTGTGCAGGTTCAGGGAGGTATTCCTAGCGGGCATAGAGCCCAACTGGTCTGGATGGACCAGGCAGCTTAGGACCCTGAGCAAGTGAGTGGCAAGAACCTTCACCAGAATTTTCGTTTCACAATTAAGCGACGAAATGGGCCTATAGGATGAACACTTGTTGGCTGGCTTACCCACTTTATTGATGACAACAATGTTGGCAAGTCTCTGATCCTCAGGAAGGATACCCCCTTTTTTACTTTTGCGGTACAGTTCGGTGAGATAGGGCATCATCTAGCTCGCCGTGACCTTGAACAATTCAATGGGCAGATCATTAGGGCCTG
The DNA here is from genome assembly GCF_964204655.1 of Triturus cristatus. Taxonomy (NCBI): domain Eukaryota; kingdom Metazoa; phylum Chordata; class Amphibia; order Caudata; family Salamandridae; genus Triturus; species Triturus cristatus. The sequence goes on along the minus strand of NC_140582.1, from coordinate 53,801,940 downwards.
ATGCTTTCCCCCCACGCCGGTCGTGAATGGTTTTTTCAACCTCCACGACTATGATATCGAGATCGGAGCACTCCTCCTTGGTAAGTAATGGCATCGAGATATGACGCAAAAGAGAAGACGCCTCTTCCTCCGTATGCGTCATGTGGGATGTATAAAGCGACTGGTAGTACTGGCCAAATGCGTCCGCTATGTCTGTGGTGCAGTGAGGCGAGACTGTGAGTCTGTTTCTATCCCAACCACAACGAACTGAGCACTATCTCTGCGATCTAGCCAAGCCAGTAACTTGCCCGCCTTATCGCCTAAGTCATAGATTCTTCTGAGCGTGACCCTATAGTGCGTCTTGGCGGCCTCCGTAGCTAGGTCGGAGAACTCCTTGACTTTTATGTGCAGCTTCTGATGCACCTCCGCTGAGTCATGGATCCGGACTGCGTTCTATAAGTCTAAGATTTCCCCCTCCAAACGCGCCATATCAGCTCCCCTCTCCCTGCGTTGTCTTTCGATCTGGGCCAAGACCACCCCCCACATAAAGACCTCATAGGCCTCCCAAAGTGTATTAGTCGAGTCACTCACCCTTCATTTTCCTGAAAGTAAAGATCCGACTCACTTAAGACCTTGTCCCTGATGGGAGAAGTCACGAGGTACCAGGAGTTAACCAGAGCCACGCGGCCGACTGTGGGCTCGCCCGCCACTAGATAACACTGTAAGGGTGAATGGTCAGAGAGCCCCCTGGCCAGGTGTTGTATGTCTCTGACGGTGTGGAGGTGGTGCGCTAGCGTCAGCACGTACTCTATACGGGACATACTGTGATGAGGCCCAGAAAGATAGGTGTATAGGAGTTCAGTCGGGTGCAGGTTCCTCCAGACATCCACCAGGCCCTTCGCGCCCATAAAGCTATGGATCCGCCTGCGGGAGGGTGGCAGGGCCCTCTGGGGCCACCGGTCGAGGGAGTCAGAGACAATAGAATTAAAATCACCCCCGAGCAACAATCTACCATCTAGTAAGTCCAGAAGGAGATTTCCAAGATCAGTGAAGGCCTGAGTGTGCAATTCCGGTGGTATATAGACAGAGACGAGATTGAGTGTGCATCCTTCCCAGGTCCCACAAACAGCAACAAATCTACCCAGGACGTCAGTGCGGACCGAGTCGACAGTTATGGGGAACGAATTCCGGACCAGTATACCCCCACCCCGGGAACCAGAGCCGAAAGCTGAGTGAGCCGCCAGTTAGAAACCCCATCGTGACAAGGCCTTGCAGGCATTCCCAAGCAGGTGGGTCTCTTGTAGGAGAACAACATCCGGGGAGTGACGTTTTAAAAATTGGAGAACCACACCCTGCTCAATCTTATCTCCCTGCCCGTTGACATTCAACGACAGCAACTTAAGATCCCGTCTAATCGCTGTGCCCATCACTCCTTCTTAGGGGTACGTTCAATCGCTGAGGGAACCACCCAGAAAGGCCCCCGGGAGAGACATTCCCGTAGACCATGGTCTCTTCACAAATAGATATACCAAAAGCATGGAACCTGTATCCACCTTTGCCTGAAGCCAATAAAATATGCTATACCTAAACAACAAAGAAACTATGATGCAAATTACAACAATCCCCCCTAACCCCCACAAAAACCCAGAAAAACCCTCACCGGAACCCCTCTCCCTTCCTCCCTGCATGGCAGTGTCAGAACCTCCCCCCCAACCAAACTTGCAGAGTGCCTATCGCCCACCCCTCAAGACTTGTGGGTGTGTGTGACCAACCGGGCACCCGTCTCTGAAAAGTAAGCAACTGTTAAACACACATAGTAAGCGAAGATAGTCCGGAAGCACCAGGCAAACCCCAAAAAGGTGCTTTGTGTCCATCACAGTGAGATCTGGGAATCATGGAAAATCACAGTTAGTCCGCTTTTAAAAAGTCCCAAAACAGGTCACAGATCAGTTGCAAAGTCCGCCACCCCCAGGGGGGCCGATACCCCGACCCAGGCCCTCAGCAAGTGAACAAGTCCACCACCCATGAGAAAATAAACATGTAGACCAGTTATTCGGACCCTCCCATCGCAGCTTCCTGCTCATCAGGCGGGGTGCCTCTGCCGGAGCCCCCGGTGTCCTCCTCCACTCTCGCTCTGCAAGCGTGATTGTTTTACTGGCTTGCCGTGCGCTGTCCATCCAACCCATCCCAAGCCTCCTCGGGGGTGATAAAGAACCAGGCTTTCCCCTCAGACTCCACCCTCAGCTTGGCAGGGAAGAGCATGGCGTATTTCAACTCCTTTTCACGAAGTGCCCTTTTCATGTGTAGGAAGCTGCGTCTTTGTCGCTGCACCTTGAGAGTGAAGTTCGGGAAAAAGGTGAGATGGCTGTTCTGTTATTCCACCGGGGGCACCGACCGAGCAGATTGCAGGATGACATCTCTGTCCTGGAAGTTAAAAATCCTAGCCAACAAGGGCCGTGGGGGGGCCCCGGGCTTCGCCCTTACAACGGAAAAGAATTTGGAGAGCCGTTTCGGTTTGAGATGGGTAGTGATCGAGTCCTCCATGAACAGGTCTGCCGACGGCCCTTCCGCCCGTTCTGGCAACCCCAGTATACGGACGTTGTTGCACCGAGAGCATCCCTCATAGTCATCCAAATGTGCTTCTAGTTTGGCAGTGTGGGCCTGCATATCGTCCACCCTGCGCTGCAATTTGAAGGTGTCTTCAAACCGGGAGCTTGCTTTAATCTCTACATCCTTTAAGCGCAAGTTCGTCGAGCGCATGTCTGCCCGGATGAGGGACACCTCTGTGGACACAGAGGGCCCGATTCACAGTACTAACTTAAGACAAAATCCTAAACTTACTACCATTTTGGTATTCACAGAAGGCACTTACTCATTTTGGTATTAACAGAAGGCACTTACTCATTTCGGTATTCACAGAAGTTAGGAGTCCTAACTTTAGGACTCCTAAATGCCTTCTGTGAATACCGAAAGTCTTAAAATTAGGATTCTTCTCAGTTTAGTAGTAGTATAGTTAGGACTCCTAACTTTACGACTCCTAAATGCCTTCTGTGAATACCGAAAGTCTTAAAATTAGGATTTGTCTCAATTTAGTAGTCCTAAATTTAGGACTCCTAACTTTAGGACTCCTAAATGCCTTCTGTGAATACTGAAAGCCTTAAAATTAGGACTTTGTCTCAGTTTAGTATTTGTAAAGTTAGGAGTCCTAACCTTAGGACTCCTAAACTGAGAAAAATCCTAATTTTAAGGCTTTCGGTATTCACAGAAGGCATTTAGGAGTCCTAAAGTTAGGAGTCCTAACTATACTACTACTAAACTGAGAAAAATCCTAATTTTAAGGCTTTTGGTATTCACAGAAGGCATTTAGGAGTCCTAAAGTTAGGAGTCCTAAATTTAGGACTACTAAATTGAGAAAAATCCTAATTTTAAGACTTTCGGTATTCACAGAAGGCATTTAGGAGTCCTAAAGTTAGGAGTCCTAACTATACTACTACTAAACTGAGAAAAATCCTAATTTTAAGACTTTTGGTATTCACAGAAGGCATTTAGGAGTCCTAAAGTTAGGACTCCTAACTTCTGTGAATACCGAAATGAGTAAGTGCCTTCTGTGAATACCAAAATGAGTAAGTGCCTTCTGTGAATACCAAAATGGTAGTAAGTTTAGGATTTTGTCTTAAATTAGTTCTATGAATCGGGCCCAGAGTCTATGCGCGATTCCAATGACGTGCACACGGTCGTTATGGCTTGAAGAATGTCTTGTAGCGTCGGTTCCTTCTTCTTCTCACCAGACTGCAGCTTCTCCTGCACAGTGGGGACCCACTTCGGGCACGCCCAAGGGCCCGCGACCCAGCCAACTTTGTTTAATTTGGCTTGGACTGCCGCTTTGGAGCTGCGACCCCTGGCCATGGTGTGGACAGTTCCGTCAGTGCGAGCTCCAGGCTGCCCTGCACATGTGGGGGCCAGCTGAAGTCCCCAACTGGGCTGCGTCAGTGAGGGCCTGGCGTAATACTGCAGGGCAGAAGGCACTGTTGTACGGGCACCAGTGGCAGGTAAGTCAGTGGTCACTCCGGGGGCAGGGTGTCAAGCCCTCCGCCAGTCCGCAGGCCAACCAGGGCAATCCTCTGAAGTGGCCAGTCGTTCCACAGGTCTACGGAGGCAACGAGGCCCAGCACCCCCTTTCAGCATCCCGACACAGTCCGCACTGAGCACTACAATGCCTGCGATGCTGACAGATTCTTATACCGATCACTCAAGACCCCTGCTGTTCACCGTGTATGGCTGCGGCTACCCCTGTGTCATCAAACAGCCACTGGTCAGGACCGGGGCCGGCAGGGAAAGCGTTATGTGGGGTCCGAAGGTTAAGGAGCCAAGGGGAGGAGGCTGCATCACCTTGGCTGTCCTTTCCCACCAGCGGTGGGCAGCGCCCAGATCCGAGTCGGCTCACCTCAGGTCGATCAAAACCACCATCCCACTCTGGGGCACAGCCGGCAGCATCCGGATTCCCCCTCCAGTATCACAGGGTAGTTTGCAGCCTCCTTTTGTGATCACCGTTGCCCAGCGCAGCCAAGAGCGTCTCAGTGGTTGGAGCGAAGCGGGCAGCAAGAGACGTCCTCAGGCCCCCGCCACCACGGAGCCCCACCACGTCCAGCACCCAGCAGTGAGCCCCGTGCCTTGGTCGGCCTCACAGGGTCCTTGGTCCATTGCCGATCTAATGCTGCACCGCTGGGGGACAAAGAAACCGCTGTCCTGCTGGGCAGGAACCAAGGGTCACGGCTCAGGTTACTCCACTCTGCGTGGTATGCGGCCTCTCCACTCAGCCGCAAAGTGCGTCAGCAGGCCGATTGCCAGAGCTGCTGGTTGGAATCAGCAGGGACTCACTGTATGCTCCGGTGCCTCCTCATACTTAATTATACCAGCTGCCGGATCATTTAACTGCAGATTTGATCATGGATGGGCGTGCTCGGATGGAGCGCCTTAGAAAGCGTCCATTGCTCACGGCGATCGGCCATGCCCCCCCAGAATAGTAATTTTTATGTCTCCGCTATCCAATAATTTCCCTACTGCTGCACTTGCTGGAGTGGGAATATTCATTTTTACATCTACGCTATCCAGCACTTTCCCTACTGTTACACCTAGGTGCCGATTCCGATCCGTTAAAAAAAATTACCGTCCAACTCATATCTGTATTTTTTTACGTACAAATCGTACAAGTGCCGTACAAACTGCGAAGTACGATTCGTACGTGAAAAACACATACGAATTGCGTCTGGAAAATGGTCCGAGAGGGAGCCGTAAATTTTTACGTCCGAATAGCATCGGGAACAGTGTCCGACAGGGAGCCGGACATTTTTACGTGCAAATCGTAAAACAGAAGTCTGAGCGCGCAAGTACGATCCGTACCGCCCGTCCGAATACACAACCGCATGTAAAATGCCCCGTACGGAGCGAACGCTGTAGCCTACATGTACACGGGTAAACATGTGCCCGGATATGAATCGTACAGCCCCTCTCACCCCGCACATGTCAGCACCGTACCCCCGTATGTCAGCACCGTACCCCCAACACCGTAGCACAGCCCTGCACCTGTACGCGCTGCACACCAGGCCCGTCTCCCAGCCCCGCACCTGTACGCCCCGTACCCCAGCCCCCCACCTGTACGCGCCGCACCCCAGGCCCATCTCCCAGCCCCGTACCTGTACGCACCGTACCCCAACACCGTAGCCCAGCCCCGTACCTGTACGCACCGTACCCCAACACCGTAGCCCAGCCCCGCACCTGTACACACCGTACCCCAACACCCTAGCCCATCCCCGCACCTCTACGCACCGTACCCCAACACTGTAGCACAGCCCTGCACCTGTACGCACCGTACCCCAACACCATAGCACATCCCCGCACCAGTACGCACCGTACCCGAAAACCCTAGCACATCCCAGCACCTGTACGCACCGTACCCCAACACCGTAGCACAGCCCCGCACCTGTACGCACCGTACCCCAACACCGTAGCCCAGCTCCGTACCTGTACGCACCGTACCCCAGCCCCGTACCTGTATGCACCGTACCCCAACACCGTAGCACAGCCCCGCACCTGTACGCGACGCACCCCAGGCTCGTACCCCAGCCCCGTAACTGTACGCACCGTACCCCAACACCGTACCCCAGCACCCTCACCCAGCATCATGTATGTACGGACCCTACCTACACGAAAAAGACTCGTACAGAACCAGACACTGTAAAACAGCACAAGGAGGGTCAATTCGAATCGCACAACACCACAAAACACGTCAACATGACAAAATACATCTCTATGACTGACCGGGCACATCCAAACAGGCAAACAGAGGCCCTAAATCACAACCACCTCTTATAACACACCCACCACAAATTCAAACCCAGCCACACCCACAAATGGACCAATAAAAAGGGCCCACACACACAACCCATGAGCCTTTGCAACAAACTCCCTGCTGCCAGACCCCACAGACAAACAAATGCACCTTACTTACACCTTAACTACACCTTCACTTACACACCTTCACACAACCTCATTCACAAACACCCCCTCTTCACATTCACACGCACACCGTCACATTCACACCCACAAACCCACAACCATCCACACCCACACCCCACACCATGCCCACAGACAAGAATACAAAGTTCACAAGGGTGGAGCTTGACCTCCTCGTCAACGAAGTCATCAGAGTGGAGCCACAGCTGTTTGGAACATTGGTCAGACAGACCAGCATAGCCCAAAAAACAAGCCTGTGGCAGAGGATCGTCGATAAGGTGAATGCTGTTGCGCCTATCCGAAGGACCAGGCATGAATGCCAAGCCAGGTGGTACGATCTGCGCAGGGCAGTCAAGAGGAAGATGAACGAGGAATACGCCCAGAGTAACATCACTGGAGGCGGGCTGCCCCGCAGACCCGTACATTACCATCCCTGGGAGGAGAAGGTGATGGCCATGCTTCCGCCGGTGGGAGTACACGGAGTCGAAGGAGTCGCAGAGCCCGGTGAGTACACAAACAACTCACGTAACATGGGGGGAATGCCATCCACACCACAAATACACAGAGGGCCCGATTCACAGAACTAACTTAAGACAAAATCCTAAACTTACTACCATTTCGGTATTCACAGAAGGCACTTACTCATTTTGGTATTCACAGAAGGCACTTACTCATTTCGGTATTCACAGAAGTTAGGAGTCCTAACTTTAGGACTCCTAAATGCCTTCTGTGAATACCGAAAGTCTTAAAATTAGGATTTTTCTCAGTTTAGTAGTAGTATAGTTAGGACTCCTAACTTTAGGACTCCTAAATGCCTTCTGTGAATACCGAAAGTCTTAAAATTAGGATTTTTCTCAATTTAGTAGTCCTAAGTTTAGGACTCCTAACTTTAGGACTCCTAAATGCCTTCTGTGAATACCGAAAGCCTTAAAATTAGGATTTTTCTCAGTTTAGGTGTCCTAAGGTTAGGACTCCTAACTTTACAACTACTAAACTGAGACAAATCCTAATTTTAAGGCTTTCGGTATTCACAGAAGGCATTTAGGAGTCCTAAAGTTAGGACTCCTAACTTCTGTGAATACCGAAATGAGTAAGTGCCTTCTGTGAATACCAAAATGAGTAAGTGCCTTCTGTGAATACCAAAATGGTAGTAAGTTTAGGATTTTGTCTTAAGTTAGTTCTGTGAATCGGGCCCTAAATGCACACAACTTCCCCCAAGCCCTCACCACACACAACCACACTCTAAAACCACGCTCATGCCACTAACGTCTCCATGCCCCATTCACAAATAAAGGCAATGCCATGCCCCAGGCCACACCAACCACAAACCCAAGACTGGATGTCCGAGATGCTGGGAGGGTGGGGCTCACACAACACAATGTGCAACTCCGAAGCAGACACCAATGCCCTCAGCCCATATGGCCTAGGTACATACCCATGCACCATGCCCAATGCACAGGGACTGGCAAAGTACTGACAAGGTAGCTGACACTTGGCCCTGCTGTATGCAGCACAAGGCCCTTCTGTGACCACTGTACACTCAAACACCAACTACACAAGCTCAGATATCTAGCACAGGCACTCAAACTCACTGTCATGCCAGCATGCACCATGAGGGGACAGACACATCACCTGGGAGACCCAATGACAAATCACACTACACACAACAGCAGGCCCGGTCACACACCCCCCCTCACACAAGCACACGCCCCCAGGGCAGGCAACGGATTTACCCACTCTCACAATGGACATGTGACACAACAAGACCAATCCATCGCCAAATAAGCATCGGAGACAAAATTCTACTGGTCAAACACTCAGGACAACATACCAAACAGTCCCCCGCAACATACCCATCCCCAAGTGGACATTGAGAGGAATGCTAGGCACATCCAACTACCTGGAGGATCTGTGACAACTTGAATATGTATGAAACATGGATGTGGCATGAAACAGCATTAACATTGTCTCTCTCTCACACACATGCCAACATCATCGACCTCCCCCCAACAATGGGGGGGGAACAATCACAGTCCCAGGCTCAGTGTGAAAATGATCCCACCGGCAGCGACGACTCTCACCACTCCGTGGATGACCCCGACCAACCTGGCCCCTCTGGTGCCCAAGCCCCTGCAGCACCTGCGTCAGGTACATCTGTGCCAACCACCACCCCCATTCCTACCACATCCCAGGAGACACCCAGGAGCCCTGCTCGCACTGAACAACACAGCCAGTCTGAGCAGGCGGGACAAGGTTCTCCGGGCACCCAGGAGGCGGCACACAACCCCGATAATGCCATCCCTCAGGGATCCCGTAGACCCGATGTGCCCACAACGGCAGGCCAGGCTCGTGTGGGCAGGGGTGGTGGGAGTGGAGGCAGGCGGAGGCGCGAACCTGACCAGCCAGCTGAGGGAACCGGTATGTCACACATACGCCACATCCTGGACACATACCGGCGTGACACCAGGGGCATCAGCCAGGTAGTGTCGAGCCTCACAGAGATGAAGGGGACCCTCAACGAGATGAAGAACCTGCAGGCCGAGCAACATGCCAGTCAACAACAACACCAAGGACGGATGGAGGCAAGACTAGCTGAGCTCCTGGCGGTGCAAACGGACATGAGCCGTCGGATTGCCAACAACATGGGCAACCCTCCCTGTGACACCAGGCGAAGACCAGCACCAGCCACAGGGAGGGAGGAGGAGGATTCGTCCGACGGAGCATCACAGACATTGTCAAGGCCTGCATCTGAGGGTCCCCGGAGGAAGGTGGGTCGTCCACGGAAAAGACCGTGAGAGTCAGCGGACCATCCACATCTTCCAGATCACCTGGCCTGGCACCTGGCCCTCTGGCGCAACAGCACCACCTCACCCAATGACATTCTCTGCCGCATGGACTTGCTGGTCACAGTCTGACCAATGATGACCAACACTGTGGTCTGGACTCTGATGACTCCAACTGACAAGGATGCCATCTCCCCCTGTGAACTTTGGATTCTATGCACCCGGTAGAGCACCTTACTTCATCCACCAAAAGACTTACCCCACCAAAAATAAATACTTAATTTTGTCATGAGATGTTGCTGTCATTTGGCATTATTCCCCAACATATGTGTGTGTACATGTCAAACTATGCCTGAGTGTTGAACTAACTCTACACATCCATACCCTGGGATTGGAGTCTGGTACAGGACACACATGGGTCACAATGTATCATTCAATGCAGACATGGAGCACAATACTCACCTGTGATGGCCTCAAGCTGCTGAGGGGGTGCATGCAATACTGTGCCGACAGACCTATTTGAAAGAGTACCATTAAGGCGTAGAGGTCATGCCTCATTTGGAGGTTCCCGGGGAGGGAGTCCCAGGTATGTGTTCCCAGGTGGGAGAACTATGTCCTGCATGCTGGAGTACGGTGGATCTGAAGAATGGTGGCCAGGTCAAGGTTGGATGCACGGAGATGGCCCTACGGGGTCTCGGATGACAGTGGTACAAGGTTGGTGTTGGGTCGGGGTTGTGGCCTGGCTCCTGAGTGTGGTTGGGGAGTCTGAAGGTCATCCTGCAGCACACAGTGATCCATTGCAGCTATCTCTGCTGGACGGTGATGTGGCTGGGGCGCGGGATGTTGCAGCTGAGGTGTACAGATGCAGCCTGGATGTGGACAAGTGTCCTGGGAGTTTGGATGTGGCTGCCCCGTAGAGGGCAGGGCAGTATTTGACACAGATGTTGTCCTGGACCTGGGGGATGGTCTGTCTTTCCTTGGAGTGGATTTATCTGGAGATCATGTGCATAATGCAGAGGGTGTTGCAGTCTGAGGCACAGATGCTGGTGATTACCATGGCAAATGTGAGCAAGCAATCCATGATGCACACCATCTTGTGTGCATGGACACTGGGTGCTTGTGCGGGGCTTCTGCGGGTGGGACACAAGCAGTTGACCCAGCTGTAAGGGGACAATCCTCAGATGTTGACCTCAGTCCTGTACAAGTCCAGCCTCAGGTGGCTGCTGTTCTGCCATTCATCAATGGATCTCATGCAATCTAGAATATTGGAACTGGCAATGTCTGCGCCCTTGGTGAGGGTGAGGAGCACCTGGCTGTCAATGGCATACGAGTTGATGATGAGGTTGTGTGCGCATGTGATGGTGGAGAGGGGGGTCCTGGACACATTGTAGTTTGACACGCTGACAGATGATACCTGTGCCATGTGCCTCACAACGACAGCATACTACATGCAGAAGCCTTGAGTCCCACTCCCATGTCCTTGCCGGGGTACAGAGCCAGTGGGGAGTAGAAGGGACATGACCTGGTGGGTGTGACAGCGCCTGGAAGGCGTGGCAGCACTGTGTAGGCAGTCGGAGTTGCACACTCATCATGCAAAGGTGTTGTGAGTGCGCTTAGTGTATGCCTGAGAGCTGGCGGCAGATGTGTGGATGGACATTGCTTGGAGGGTGGCTGCAACATCAGACTCTAGTGTGATGTGGGTCATGCAAGGAAATGAGGCTCGTGCAATGTGCACGTTGCATGTGCAGACGGTCCAGCCTTTGGGACGGCGTGGCCGCAACTGTGGCACAGACAAGCTGATGACAGCCATATGAATGGGTTGATGGAGGAAGGGAGGAGCATCTTTGATGTGTGTGTGTTGCCAAATCAGGAAACTTTGTGTGCCCTTGCTGCAGTGGCTGCAACAGCAGGCGGCATGTCCTGGGAACTATGCCACAATTTCCACACAAAGACTAGGATGTCAGAAAGGACTACTGCAACAGGTGTATGTCAAGGAAGGAGTGACCGGTTTTCAATGGCACACCCAGAGACAAAGGATGCACAATCACCAAAGATGACTGACACCGGATCATGAAACTGAAGGCCGAGCTGCGCACAGGAAACACACCCCAGAAGGTGTTGACGGCCTGTTGTGGGGAACAACATACCAAAACACATACACAGCCATGGACGTCATGCCCAATAGAGAATCAAATACATGTAGAAGAGCATGCAGGTTGCTAATCTACACATAGACTCATATGCACAATCCTTGACAACCATGCCAGAGATGGTGCATGCACAGTGGCAAGAGACCTGCATTGACAGAGATGAGGCACCTTGGAGGCTGAGGAACACCTTAATTACTCAGGCTCACACCTATGGAAATGCATCAATATTAACAGACTCACATGGTCTTTTGGATTAACATGTTGGACCTACACTGGACACCCCCTTCGCACCACAGATGCTGTCAATCCATCGGAGTGGCACACAAGTGAAGGGGGCGAGCTAAACATCCCCTGCTGCACACGGAGAGGCTGCAATTCACCATTGAGCCTCTCATGGGGATGTCCCGCAATATGTCCACCCGTAGCCTCCCGTATGTTTCCGAGGGAAGTTGTACACACATAGATGCCTTCATCAAAATCCACAATCCCATAACAGATGAATGTCACGAAGTGTGACTATCAATTCATGTGAGTCATGCTACATGTTATGTGCCCCATGGTGAGTCGACATGTATGCATAGTAACAATACCTGCACAGGAGCAGTGCCCACACATTACCAACAACTACCACACCCAAAAAGCCTTGCTGCAATCCTTACCTAAAGGAGACTTCTCACCATGTCCGTGCATGTAACGCTGATTCAGCACACGTTGCATTACTCATGAGGAATTGCAGGAGCACAATGATGCCACAAGCAGACAGCATGCACAAATACCTGGGGATGAGAGACACACAAGAAGTCAGGAAACACATAGTCATCCGCATGCCTGGTCATGTACTCTACATGAATAAGGTTGACACCATGCTAGTTGTCAATTGAGTGTGTTAGCTAAAATGTGTGGAATGACATCAGCACTCGAGTGACACATCAGCACACACCTCAAAGTCACTTCGCATACAGTCAGCTGGACACACACATTGCAACACATGCCACACAAGACTCCAAGCGTGCACACTCAGACCCAGGGACTCACCATTATGAGAAGAAGTTGCGTATGAGCTGACTCCGGATGTCCTCCTCCTCCTCCTCTTCCTCCTCTCTTGCCTCGTGACCAAGGCCGTCATCCTCCACGGGTGGATGTTCCTGCTCATCGGGATCCAGGATGAGTGGCACAGCTTTCTCCACTGCCATGTTGTGCAGCATGCAGCACAAGAGGAAGATTTTGCAGACCTTCACCGGTGCATATGGGAGGGACCCGCCGGTCTTGTGGAGGCAACGGAATCGGCTCTTCAGGAGGCCAAACGTCCTCTCAATCACTCGCCTGGTCTGCCCATGGGGTTGTTGTAACGGTGATCTGCAGCTGTTCTCGGGTTGCGGAGAGGCGTCACCAGCCATGGCATGTTGGGATAGCCAGAGTCCCCTACATGGAAACATCATGTAAAGAAGTGGGTCAGGAGATGCCGTCACAAACTAAGATAATGCTGAATACTGGACAAACAGAGTCTACCCACCAACAAGACATGCTCGTTGGTTGTGCAGCTGCAGCATCATTTCTGGCACCCTGCTACGCTTCATGATGTAGGCATCGTGTGCTGACCCTGGAAAACGTGCATAGACATGGGAAATCACCATGTTAGCAAGACACACCACAAGGGCATTAATGGAGTGGTAAGGTTTACGGTTACGAAAGGCTACCTCCTGTGCCTGTGGTGGTACCAAAGCCACATGTGTCCCATCAATGGACCCAATTACATGGGGCATCCCTCCCAGGGCATAGAACTCACCCTTGATACCTGTCAACTGCTCAGGAGTTGGAAAATGGATGAATTCATCCAGGTGCTCCAACATGGCTTCTAAAACATCATGCAGGACACGGCTGAACATGGTCTGGGACATGCCACCCACATCAGCTAAGGTCAATAAAACGTACCGGTGGCAAAGAAATGTAGGGCTTACATCACCTTCATCTTGGGGGTCAGCGCAGTCGGATAACTGTGTCGCGGTTGGAGGTGTGGGGCCAGCCTGTTTGTCAGGTCCACAATTAACTGTTGGGGGAATCTGTAGTGGCGTATGCAGTCACGTTCCCTCATGGCAGCCAAGTCTGGCATTGGTCGGGGGAGAGGCGGTGCCCTGCAGAAATTTGGAAGGAATAACGATGATTGAGTACATTACTACACCAATGTCAAAGAACTGAGCACATGTTCAACAGCTAATACACATATGCTACATACAGAGTCTGGGCTGTGCAATACATCCTGCACACGTATGCCAGCCAGGTGATACTCCTACCAAGAGCCAGCTACAAACGTGGATTGTCAAGGTCTACATGACATGCCATGAAAGTAGCTGTGGGCCAGTGTGGGTGAACAGCCAGACACATTACAGGAGTGACATACATCCACATATGTGCATTTGAAGGATGTTATCTCATACAGACAGCTGCCGGCAAGCTAGACGCACAGGTCACATGTCATGGAAAAAGGACAGACCACACACCTTGCCATGAAGGGGTACATGTCAAAAATGATCACACAGACATTGAGACTACGCTGATATGTCCGAAGCTCGCAAGTCCCTGTTCGATGCATACAGACACACGTTACGTGTTATTCCACATGTGTCCTGGTGTGCGAAATAGTGTGACATGGGCATCTACACACAGACACATGTTGGATGCAGCTACAGCAGATGCCGTTGACGGGACACCAACAGCAAGATCATGGAAACACATGACACACACATGACATAGTCACATTGGGGCACGCTGGTAGTGAGATGTCAGGTGTCATCATCCATGTACCTGGCATCAGGGGACAGTTGCGGGTGTTGGTGACTGTGCCATGCCAGTGATGCAGTGCTTGACAAGTTTGAACTACATGCACACATGTAAAAGGTGTGAAGGGGAAGTGCGCCACATAGTGCCCCATCACACATGACATGTGTACACAGGTCATCACACAACTATTGGGTTAAAACATGAGGAGACATGTGCCAGCTCACTGCCTGACACACCTAGGCCCTACACATGAAGCACTGCACTGACAATGACTTGAAGTCCATCCTTGTGCGAGTCTGACACCTCCATTCCTTTCCTGTGCGCCTCCTATCACCAGTGTGAGCTGTGAAACGCACCATACACACGCTCTGAGGGCGTGTGTATGGTCGTATCACTATATGGGGTTTGGGTAGGAGTACGCGTGTGTGTACGGACCGTACACACGTACGTGTACACACTGGTCCTATCCCTATGAGAGTGTTGCCGTAGGCGTACGCCATAGTGCTACGGCTCGTACACGCATGTGTAGGGCCCGTAGCACTATGGTAGTGTCGCCGTAGGCGTACGCCATAGTGCTACGGCTCGTACACGCATGTGTAGGGCCCGTAGCAATATGGTAGTGTCGTCATAGGCGTATGCCATAGTGCTACAGCTCGTACACGCGTGTGTAGGGCCCGTAGCACTATGGTAGTGTTGCTGTAGGTGTACGTCATAGTGCTACGGCTCGTACACGCGTGTGTAGGGCCCGTAGCACTATGGTAGTGTCGCCGTAGGCGTACGCCATAGTGCTGTGGGCCGTACCCACGTGCGTACGGCCCGTAGCACGATGGCGTACGCCTACGGCAACACTGCCATAGTGCTATGGGCCATACACATGCGGGTACGGCCCATAGCACTATGGCGTACGCCTACGGCAACACTACCATAGTGCTACGGGCCCTACACACGCGGGTACGGCCCGTAGCACTATGGCGTACGCCTACGGCAACACTACCATAGTACTATGGGCCGTACACACGCGGGTACGGCCCGTAGCACTATGGTAGTGTTGGCGTAGGCGTACGCCATAGTGCTATGGGCCCTACACACGCGTGTACGGCCCGTAGCACTAGAGTAGTGGTGCCCTAGGGGTACGTGTGAAACGCACCGTACCTGTGTGGGGATTTGAAATTTACAATGGGGACACATAAGGGACAAGTATTAGGGCCTACATGCATGCTGGTTGTCATGGAGACCCAGTTTGAAGTTTAAATTTTTCCATCATGTGGCCTGGAAAAAGCAGTTGGCCACAATATACATTGTTGCAAAGTGGTTGTTGACTTGACATGGTGCTGCAAATTCGACAAAGTGCTAATGCTGTCACTGGTGTATGTTTAAAGGGATTGGAGGAAACGTAGGATGCAAAGGAGTCTGACCAATCACTCTGCCCTCCTGTTACTGAAATAGGCCAGCAAGGCAGATATAAGTCAGGCAGAACCCATGAGAGGGCACTTGCCTGCACAACCTTTGATTCAACACCACTGCTGCTGCTTGTGATTCCTCTGGCACCATGACGCGGTCTGTGGAGAGGGCTCAGCCATTCACCCAGGAGGAGAATGAGGCGTTACCGGACGTCATCCTCCCACAGTTCCCCAGCCTGTATGGTAGACCAGGGGTGCAGGTGAGTGCTGACTCCGCTACCTTTGACTGTGCCCCTTCTTTTTGTGACTGGCACTTCTGGCATTGTGTCCAGGTGTGACAGACATGAAATGTTGTTTAGAGTGGGTCCCGGGGGGGGGGGAATGGCTCATGTCTGTCATGCAGAGCATGATGTGGTTCATGTGTGCACTCTTCACTTGCATTGTGCTTACTGTGACATTCACTGCATGCTGAATGGCACATTCAGCATAGCTAATCCTCTTGACGCAAGGTCGCCCTTGTGTCAAGCAGGAACCCTCTCCTCTACGTCAGGGCGCAGGATAACCCCTCGTGAATGACCCTTGCTCACCCTCTAGGTGCGTGGCGTGAGCAGCCAAGGCGATTCCTCAGGCGTTGTTGGTTAAGCACTTATAATCACACATACAGTAAATACATCAATCCCCCCAGAAACGGACACCAGACTTGGATATGTAGAAAAATACGCTTCTTTATGTAAAAATAGGTATATATATCTCAGCAGACTTATCACAAGACCAATAACGTTTTCGCTATGCCACCAGGTTGTAAAGCAGGCAAATGTTCTTTGTTCGTAGCTTCAAATAGATACTTTGCAGTCTCTTGCAAATGTCACTTGTGGTTCCAGTACTTACGGAGGTCGACTCCTGCGAACGGGGAAATAAGGCGTTGCGGGCCCCGAGCCCGATACTGGAACTTCGTTCGTGATGTGGAGAGTCGGCACAGGTCGGTGCGACTCTCAGCTTGGGAAGTGGTCTTGGGTCCTCGATCAGCGGGTGTGGGCAGGTAGGCAGGCGCGGCCAGCGACCCTCAGCACGGCGGTGCAGGGGGGGTCTCCACAGCGCGGGCGGCGCGGCCTGAGATGTCCGGGGATAGCGAAGCGGGGTCACAGGGCACGGTCAGTGCAGCTGGATGACCCGGCGTAGATCACAGTCGTCGGACGGTTTCCGGCGGGAGGGGTGATAGCGCGTTCAGCGGGCTCCAGTGGCAGGCGGTGACAGGGGTGCAGGCGGCCTAGCCCGGGGACAGAGAGCGGCTCCGGACGGAGCGGGGCTCTCACGGGGTTGCGGCAGGCGAGCTCCTGAGTGTCACGGCCCTAGGAGGGGCGATGAGGGGCGCAGTCTCTTTCCAGCGGGATGCACACACGGCTCGAATCGGAGGACGAGCAAAAGCACAGAGAACCCACTGGTCCTGGGGTTCAGTTCAGGGGGCAAGCTCAGATCAAGCCCTTGGAGAATGTTTAAAGCACAAAGCAGCAAAGTCTTTTCAGTAGTCTCTTCCTCTCTTTTCTCAGCAAGGCAATCAGCAGGCCAGCTCCTCCAGCGTCTCCTTCTCCTTCTAGTCGGGCAGAGGTTCTTTGTGGTAAAACAGGATTCTGATTCTTTAGGAGCCAGGCTCCTACTTTTATACCGTGATTCCTTTGTTCTTTAGCGCCAGGGGGCCTGGGCCTGGCTCAGTCCAGTTCTGGAGCACTTTGTTATGGTGACTCTGCTCTTTCCTTTCAGCAGCAGGGCAGAGACATCAGCCGCCCCACAGGGGGCGGCGCCGGCTTTGTGGTGGCAGAGCACAGGTCTATTCAAGAGTCAAGGTGTACTCCTCCCACCCATCCTGGTGTCATCTCTCTACCCACCACCTGGCAGCCAACCTGTCTCTGGGGATTCCCCAACCCTGCTCCTTACTGTTGCTAGGCAGAACACACACACACACAGCAGAGGCGGACTGAGATGGTCAGGTCAGTAAATACTAACTTTCTAAAAGTAGTATTTACAAACCCAGGATATTAAAATAAACTTGGCTACAAGAAGTATTTTATTATTCTGAGTTCAGGCATACTAAACTTGACATTCTACCATGCTCTCTGAGTCCACTGGGGTCACAGCGTGTAGTGACTCCAGCAGCCCATTCTGGCCTATGGAGAGCAGGTAGCCTTCAATAGTGAAAAACGAAAATGGCTGTAATTCACTACTAAGACATGCCACACACATCAGGGCATGTCCTACCTTATGCCTACAATGCACCCTGCCCTTGGGCCTACCAGAGGGGTGGCTAATATGTAGGTAAGGGAAGGTTTAGGGACTGGCAAGTGGGGGCACTTGCGCAGTCAGCGCGACGGTCCCAGACCGCGCACAGGGTCTGCGGTGGCAGACCCTAGACACATTTTACAAGGCCGCTTTCTGTGGGTGGCGCAACCAGCGCTGCAAGCCCACCAGCAGCATTGGCATTCACAAGCCCTGGCACCCCTGGTGCACTTTACTGGGGACTGACAGTGAATCCAATAAACCAATCATGTACATCAATGACAGGTACACTTTACCTAGGGAGCACTTGCACTGCGGCACGGGTTAGCCGTGGCGCAGTGCCCTGAGCGGACAACACCAGCAAAACAATCGAGGCACACCATCAAAAAGTGGAAGGGAAACTCACGCCAAGGTGCCAGGTCTAACACGTGTCCCCTCCAGCTGAAATGTGGGGAGAACTACCCTTGCCCAGGGGGTTCCTCGTCACTAAGGCGGAAATACCTGGACAGACCGTCAGCGTTGGCGTGATCTGTACCAGGACGGTGTTCCACCGTAAAGTCCATACCCTGTAGGGAGATGGACCACCTCAACAGCTTCGGGTTCTCACCCCTCATTTGCATCAACCATCTGAGGGGCCTGTGGTCCGTCTGAACCCGGAAGTGAGACCCAAACAAGTAGGGTCTTAGCTTATTCAGCACCCAGACCACAGCAAATGCTTCTCGCTCAATTGCATTCCACCTACTTTCCCGTGGAAGTAACCTCCTACTGATGAAGGCTACGGGTTGGTCCCAGCCCTCCTCAGTCATCTGTGAGAGAACAGCCCCTACACCATGCTCTGAAGCGTCTGTCTGTACCAGGAATTCCTTGGAGAAGTCAGGGGCCAAGAGCACGGGCGCCGTGCACATGGCAGTCTTCAGGGTGTCGAAAGCTTTCTGACAGGTGTCAGTCCAGATCACGTTCCTGGGCTGCTTCTTGGAAGTCAGCTCTGTCAAGGGGGCAACGATCGTTCCATAGCCCTTGACAAACCTCCTGTAGTGCCCAGTGAGCCCCAGGAAGGCCCTCACTGCGGTCTGCGTCTTGGGGGGTTCCCAAGCCAGGATGGTCTCAATTTTGGGTTGCAAGGGTGCCACCTTGCCACTCCCCACTTGGTGTCCCAAGTACACCACGGAACCCTGCCCGATCTGGCACTTGCTTGCCTTGATCGTGAGGCCTGCTCGGCGCAGAGCCATCAACACTTCCCAGAGGTGGCGCAGGTGTTAGGGCCAGGTGGCACTGAACACTGCGATGTCATCCAGGTAGGCGGCACTGAAAGCATCCAGCCCAACCAGTACCTGGTTGACCAACCTCTGGAGGGTGGCAGGGGCATTCTTCATTCCAAATGGCATGACTCGGAACTGGAAGTGCCCATCTGGTGTAGAGAATGCTGACCTCTCTTTGGCCTCATCGGTCAAGGCGATCTGCCAGTACCCAGACGTTAAATCGAACGTGCTGAGGAACCGGGCAGCCCCCAGCCGATCAATGAGCTCATCAGCTCTGGGGATGGGGTGCGCGTCAGTCTTCGTCACTGAATTGAGTCCTCTGTAGTCCACACAGAACCGGAGTTCAGGTGTGGCTCCCGGCGCAGCAGCTTTGGGGACCAAGACCACGGGGCTGGACCAAGGACTGCTGGAGGACTCAACCACCCCTAGCGCAAGCATTTTGGAGACCTCCTCCTTGATGCAAGCTCTGACCCTGTCAGTTACCCTGTAAGCCTTGTGCTTCACGGGTAAGCTGTCTCCTGTGTCCACATCATGGACGCACCAATCTGTGACACCAGGAACCAGGGAGAACCTATCGGAAAACTGCCCCAGCAAGTGGCAGCAATCTTCCTGTTGTTCGGGCGTCAGGGTGGGTGAGAGGTTAACTCCATCCACTGACCCATCTTTCTCAGAGGCTACTAAGAGGTCAGGAAGAGGCTCAGTCTCCTCTTCCATTCCATCATCAGTGGCCAGCAGCATGCCCACTTCGGTCCTCTCTAAGTGGGGCTTAAGGCGGTTAACATGTAGGACCCTCAAAGGGTTCCTGGGAGACTGCATGTCCACCAAGTAGGTGATAGGACTTTTGCGCTCCACAACCTCAAATGGACCTGTCCACTTATCCTGAAGTGCACAAGGCTCCACTGGGGCCAAGACCCACACCTTTTGTCCAGGTTGAAGCTCTACCAGAGTGGCATTCCGGTCGTACCACCGCTTCATCTCCTCCTGGCTGGCTTCCAGATTTGCCTCAGCAAGTTGCCTGAAACGCCTAGTCTGGTTTCGGAAGGCCAGCATGTAACTGTATACATTCTGGGGAGGTTTCCTGGGAGATTGCTCCCAGCCTTCCTTTACCAAACTCAGAGGTCCTCTTACCGGGTGACCATACAGAAGCTCAAAGGGGCTGAACCCTAGAGACTTCTGTGGCACCTCTCGGTAAGCGAAGAGCAGGCATGGCAAGAGGACGTCCCACTTACGCCTCATTGGACCGTCCAGGCCCATGATCATGCCTTTGAGGGTTCGGTTGAATCTCTCAACCAACCCATTTCCTTGGGGGTGGTAAGGAGTGGTGAACTTGTAGGTTACCCCACACTCCTTCCACAGGGATTTCATATATGTGGATATGAAATTGGTCCCCCTGTCGCTCACCACCTCTAGAGGGAATCCCACTCGGGAGAAAATTCCCATCAGTGCTCGTCCCACCACGGGGGCCGTCACTGTCCTCAGAGGGATGGCTTCAGGGAACCGGGTGGCATGGTCCACCAAGACCAGGATGAACCTGTTGCCCAGGGCTGTCTTGGGGTCCAGAGGCCCCACAATATCAATACCCACTCGCTGGAATGGCGTACCGACCACGGGGAAGGGCTGCAGAGGAGCCTTGTGCTTCCCTCCGCTCTTACCACTTGCCTGGCAAGTCTGACAGGTTCTGCAGTAGGAATCTGAATTCTTGTGCATTGGGGGCCAGTAAAAGTGGGTGACAAGCCTGTCATAGGTCTTGTCCATCCCCAAATGTCCTGCTAAAGGCACATCGTGAGCCAGCCCCAGTAGGAAGGTTCTGAACTTCTGGGGTACCACCAGCACACGGGCTGACCCAGGTTCAGCAGCCTTAGGCTCGGAATACAGGAGGTCACTCTCCCAGTACACGTAGTGTGTTTTGGCCTGAACACCATTGGCCTGGTCTGCAGCCTGCTGCCGCATACCCACGAGAGAAGGGCATTCTTTCTGCTCCCTGCAGAATTCCTCCCTGGAGGGGCCTCCTTCTTGCTGCCAATGGGTCAGCTCAGGCAGGTCTCCCAGTTCGGCAATCTGTTCCCCGGTAGGCTCCAGAGCATCCCCCTCAAGGTCTGCTTCCTCCTGGGCCGTGGGAACTTCGGGGGCCAGTTTCCCGCGCCTCCTGCGCCTTCGCTCTAAGGCCGGTTCCTGGACCTCTTCCTCAGGCTCCAGGACCCTCTCAACACCCCTACTGGCTGCCATGGACCGGGTGGTCACGCACGCCCAGTCGGGTAGACCCACCATCCTCAGATGCGTGGTCTTCTCCACCTTTTCCCAAGGGGAGCTCTCCAGGTCGTTCCCTAGCAGACAGTCTACAGGCATGTCAGTTCTCACAGCGACTTGTAGAGTACCAGCGACCTCCCCCCACTCAAAGGGAACTTGAGCCATTGGACAACGACTCTCTATGTTGTCAGCATTGACAACCCTACAGTAGGCATTGGATACAATCTGCTCTTGAGACACCAGGTGTTGCCTCACCGAGGTCACGCTGGCTCCTGTATCTCTAAGAGCCTCAACCTTCTTTCCATTGATGGTCACTACTTGCCCATATTTCTTAGTGTTAGAGGGTAAGTAGGTTTCAGGGACCATCTCACTGTCTCCTAGCGAGACTAGGGTCATCTGCCCGGGACCCCCACCCTCCTGGACTGCTACCTCCTCCCCAAAGTTAATATTAGCTACTTGCCGGGGTGGAGCACCAGTGGGTGCGGTCTTACCAAACAGGCGACACTTAGGATCAGAGGCAATGTGACCCGGGTCACCACACTTATAACAATTGAAGGGCCCCTTTGGAACAGGTCTACCTGTCGGGGCCCCGTTCTGCTGCGGGGGTGGGGGAGGCTGAGAACCCTTCTGCTGGTTCCCTTGGGGATTACTTTGGGGGCCTTTTTGGAACCCTTTATGTTTACCCCTGTCCCCCCCACTCTTCTGCTGGGGACCCTGCCCACCTTTGGCGGAGTCACCCACTTGACCCTTGTGGACCCTGGTGCTGAGCCAGCGGTCCGCCTCCTCAGCAAGCTTCCTCGGGTTTGACAGCTTGCTATCAATCAGGTGCTGGCGTAGCTCAGGAAAACATTGACTGGACAAGTGCTCCCATGCAATTAAATCAAGCAGCCCTTGATAATCATTCACTTTGGTACCCTTCACCCAGCCATCCAGTGCTCTGCAGAAAAAAGTTACATACTCCACATACGTACTCTCAGGGATCTTCTTAGTCTCCCTGAACCACTGTCGATATAGCTCAGGAGTTAACCCATACCTGGTCATTAAAGCTTCCTTCATATGGGGGTATGAGGCTTGGAGATCTAAGGGTAAATCTAACAGTGTGTCACGCCCTTCAGCAAGGAACCTTCCCCACAACCCCGCTCCCCAGTCTTTCTCAGGGACTCGGTGTGAAGACATGGCCACCTCATCGGCGCTAAACCACTGCCCTATGTCATCCTTTCTAAAATACTCCTTCACTACATCTTTGGGGATGTACACCTTGGACTCTAACTGCACCGGTGGAGTGCTGCCACCAGAAGGAGCGGTGTCCAAACTTTTCGCCTTCAGCTCCAACTCCTTCAATCTTATATCATGATCTGTTGGACCCGGCCTCGTGGCGTGGTCCTTAACCCCGTGGATTGTGCCCGTTCCCCGCCCCGGCCTTCACGGGCCACCCTTCTGAACTGCACTGAGGCCCTTCATCCAGAGCTGCACGGAGTCGCATACCCCTCGTGGCTCCGCCATCTTGTTGGCATCCACGTGACTCTGGGCACCAGCCAGCGCGACCCCGCTCAACCCGGCCTCGACCCCAGCGAAGCCCCGACATCGAGGCACCACGAACTGGCCAGGGGGTGCCGCAGGAACCATTCATCGCCCCCGGCGGAGGACAGTATCGATGGGACCCCCACCTGTCCTCCCCTCTCGAGGTGTGATCGCCCTGCAACTCCCTTGGGCCTGGCGCCTCTCCTGCTGGGCGTCTGGCCACCTCCACCCGGCCTCTCCGCCCCCCACGGGCGCCTGGGTCCGGACATCAAAGGGCTCCAGACCTATATCTGGGGCGACCCCGCCACAGATCGGCAGTTGTATCCCGGAGTCGAGAGCCCTGCTGATTGAATCGCGGCTGACCCTACGGAGAAGAACTCTTGTCGGAACCATCACGAGCCCTGCTGACTGCGTCGCGGCTCCTTCTTGTGAACACTTTGAACCACCTGGAACATCGGAGCCCTGCTGACGCTGTCGCGGCCCAACCTCGCTGAAACCTCCCTCGGAGCCCTGCTGACGACGTCGCGGCTCGAGCTGAGCAGAAACCATCCTGAGAGCCCTGCTGATTGGATCGCGGCTCTCCACGAACTGTACGCCGGAGCTCTGCTGACGCCGTCGCGGCTGGACCCCTCCGAGATCCGGAGGTCCTCCAGCTTGAGGATAAGAACTGGGCCCCAGGTACCCTCGTACCGCACTCCTGCCAAAGACTGTCCCGCTACCCCTACCCTTCCAAAGAGACACTGAGACTTTTGGTGGATCCCTCGATCCCTTCGTGTAAATATTGACCTCGTAACCTTTTATTGCTGATAAAGAATTGCTTGTCGTGAGACAACCTCCTTGAGTCCTGTGTGGTGGTGTTACTGTGCTAGTACGTGATAGGAGAAGGATCTCTCAGGAGACTTCTCGGCAGCGCTCGGCTACTTCGTACAGTGTGTGGGCCCCCCCTTGGTGGTCTCGCCGACTCCTCGGGGTCCGCCTTCCAACATTTGGTGGCCAGCGACGGGATCTGAGCCGAACGCAGTACGTACCAGCCAGTACCCACTAGCTACCCATCCAAACGAACAGTATCATGAGCAGCCAGGAAAACAACGCGACAATGGAGTTCCAGCCCGAACGGCTGGAGGAATATACGCACAAAGAGTTAAAACAGTTCTGCAAAGACAAAGGCATTGCAACCACCGGCCTAGGTACCAAAGAGGAGATGCAGAAAGCTCTGAGGTCATGGCTGGAGGCCGGGGCAGGCCCCTCCCAGGAAGAAGGTCCCTTGCCCCTGACTGAGACCCCATCAACCGCACTGACTCCGGCAACCGGAGGAAGAAAGAGCCTAGAAACCGGCCTCTCCGAAGAAGAAATACGAGAGCGGGAGAAGGTCCGGAACCACGAGCTAGAGCTCGCACGACTGCGGCTGGACGGCGAACTCCAGCTGGCAGAAAAGAAACTGGCCCTAGAGCAGCTACGGCTTCAAGAGGAGATAGAGGAGAAGAGACGACACCGGGAGTTGGAGGAAAAGAAACTGACCCTTGAGCACGAGCGCAGTCTCAAGGAGCTCGAAATCAAGGCCAAGAACGGAGGGACCAACACCCCCAGTACTAGAGACACTCTACCGCCTTCCGAGACCAAGGTACATATCCCGAAAGAGGTCGTCAAGGAGTACTACAAGAATGACGACATCCAACAATGGTTCAAGGCCTACGAGGTGGCCATGACCTCTCATCGGGTGCCCCGAAAAGACTGGGGCGCGGGCCTGTGGGGGCGGTTCCTGAGTGAGGGTCGAGAGACGCTGCTCCAGCTGCCGGAGGAGGTGATGACCTCCTACGATCACATGAAGGAGGCCCTGCTCACCCGCTACGGGCTAACCGCGGAAATGTACCGCCAGCGGTTCAGAGACTGCAAGAAAATCCCGGGTACCACATGGGTGGAATATGTGGACTTTTTCAGTCGGGCCCTAGAAGGGTGGATCAAAGGGAGCAAAGTAACCACCTATGGGCAGCTGGTCGACCTCATCGTGTGGGAACATCTCTCCAACAATTGCTTCGTGGAACTGAGACAGCACCTCCTCGACAGCAAAATGACCGACCCGCGAAAACTCGCCGTCGAGGCCGATCGATGGGTCAACTCCCGGGTCCCCCGGAACTCAATGGGGGAGTACCAGAGGAACCCCACCGGACCCCCCCGCCAGCGCGGTGGAGGGGGAGGGCCGAACAGGAACCGAGACCCTCCCACCGGGGCCCCCAGGAGCCCCCCTCGAGGGCCACCGCAGCAACAACTCTCCCCGAGCCTAGCCCGAAGGGGGGCGCCCCCGGCCAGACCCGGACCGCGGCCACCAGTAACGTGCTACCGCTGCCAACAAACCGGACACTATGCCAGCGATCCGGTCTGCCCCCTGAACCGAAGAAACGGGGCCGGCGGGCCCCCGCCCCGACAGCTGGCGGCCGCCGCCCTGGGAGAAGGAGAAGAGGACGAGGAGACCCTCGACCGAGGGACCACTGAATGGGAGCCGGCAGCCATGTCCCTGGTCTGCCTGGGTAGCCGAGAAATGGCACCCTGCACCCCCATCCCAAGCAACACCCAGAAGTACCGGCAGCAGGTCACGGTCAATGGACAACGGGCCGAAGCCCTTCGTGACACCGGCGCCAGTGTCACCGCTGTCCGCTGCCACCTGGTGACCCCTGAACAGATTCTACCGAATGTGCTGTGCCCCGTCCGGACGGCCGACAACAGTGAAAGCCTGTGCCAGATGGCCCTGGTCCCCTTCGAGTGGGGAGGGGTGACGGGCCTGCTGAAGGTGACGGTACGCGACGACGCCCCTGTCGACTGCCTCCTGGGGAACGACTTGGAGAGTTCCCCCTGGGCTCAAGTAGAGCGACGAGAGCACCTCTGAATGCTGGGACTGGCTGACTGGGCCTGCGCCATCACCCGGTCCATGACCGCCCGGGCCCCCCGCTCATCCTCGGCCTCCGGGGCCGCCCAGCCCGAGGGGCTCACCCCCCCTCCCGCCAGCAGCGAGGAGGAGGCGGACACCGACCCTGGACCTAGTGAATCCTCCCCCGAAGAGATGGCTTCCCCGTGCGCCCTACCAGAGCTGACACAATGGCGACACGAAGGGGGCCCCACCCGGGAGCAGTTCCAACAAGAGCAGCAGTCCTGCCCCACTCTCGAAGGGGTCCGCCAACAAGCGTCCGCCCAAACCAACGGAGACCAGACCGGCACCCACTGGGTCTACTGGGCCGAGGGCCTGCTATACAGTGAGCAAAAAGTGGCTGAACTCGGGGCCAGCCGAGTGTTGGTGGTCCCCCTCCGCTTCCGGGAGTTCCTGCTCAACCTGGCACATGATGTGCCCCTCGCCGGACACTTGGGGCAAGACAAAACGTACAGCCGTCTGGTGACCCACTTCTACTGGCCCCGGATGCGGAGAAACGTGGACAACCACTGCCGGTCCTGCCAGACCTGCCAAGCCAGCGGGAAGACGGGGGGTCGGGTCAAGGCCCCCCTCCAGTCCTTTCCAGCCGTCAGCACCCCGTTCGAACGGGTTGGAATCGACATTGTGGGGCCCCTGGACCCCCAGACCGCCCTGGGCCACCGCTTCATACTGGTCCTCGTGGACCACGCCAGCAGGTACCCGGAGGCGGTCCCGCTAAGAACTATAACGACCCCCGTGGTAGGCCGGGCCTTAATGGGGATCTTCTCCCGAGTGGGATTTCCCCGCGAAGTGGTGAGCGACCGAGGCACGAACTTTATTTCCAGATACATGCGGTCCCTGTGGCAGCAGTGCGGGGTCACATACAAGTTCACGACCCCCTATCACCCTCAGGGGAACGGACTGGTTGAGCGGTTCAACAGAACATTAAAGGGAATGATCCAGGGCCTGGAAGAGCCCCTCAGGCGGAGATGGGATGTCCTGCTGCCGTGCCTCCTGTTTGCCTATCGGGAGGTCCCGCAGAAGTCCCTGGGGTTCAGCCCGTTTGAACTATTGTATGGACACCCGGTCCGTGGACCGCTCAGCCTGGTCAAGGAGGGCTGGGAGATGAAGCCCCAAGGCGCCCCTCCTGACGTCTACCGATACCTCCTGACCCTCCGAAACCAGACCCGCAAGTTCCGAGCCATGGCCGAAGCCAACCTCGAGGCCAGCCAGGAGGACAGGAAGAGGTGGTACGATCGGAACTCCTCTACCATAGAATTCGAGCCAGGTCAGAAAGTATGGGTCATGGCCCCGGTTGAACCCGGCGCCCTCCAGGACAAGTGGACCGGGCCCTTCAAGGTAGTGGAGAAGAAAAGTCCCGTCACCTACCTGGTCGACCTGGAGTCCCCCCGGAACCCCCTCCGGGTCCTACATGCTAACAGGCTAAAACCCCACTTTGCCCGGACCGAACTGAGCCTGCTACTGGCGACCGACGAGGGGGGCGAGGACGACTCCGAGCCCCTGCCCGACCTCTTGCAGTCCAACGTCCATGATGGATCGATCGAAGGTGTCCAACTCGCCTCTTCCCTGACTCCGGAACAGCGCAACGACTGCCAGCAACTGCTGCGGGACTACGCAGCCCTCTTCTCCCTCACCCCGGGGGTGACCCACTGGTGCGTCCACGACGTCGACACCGGGGAGAGCCCCCCCGTGCGACACAGAGCCTACCGGGTACCCGACCGAGTGCGGGCCTGCATCCAGGCCGAAGTAACGAAGATGCTGGCCCTGGGGGTCATCGAACCCTCCGACAGCCCGTGGGCCAGCCCTGTCGTCCTGGTGCCCAAGGCCGCAGCTCCCGGCCACCCCCCAGAGTTACGATTCTGTGTGGACTACCGAGCCCTGAATGCAGTGACCAAGACGGACGCCCACCCTATACCCCGGGCCGACGAACTCATCGACCGCCTAGGGGCCGCTCGCTACTTGAGCATGCTGGACCTCACCGCCGGGTACTGGCAAATCCAGCTCACCCCCGGCGCCCAAGAAAGATCCGCCTTTTCGACCCCGGATGGGCATTACCACTTTCGGGTGATGCCCTTCGGAATGAAGAACGCCCCGGCCATTTTCCAAAGACTGGTGAACAAGGTTTTGGCCGGGCTTGAGGCCTTCAGCGCAGCCTACCTAGATGACATTGCCGTGTACAGCAACCACTGGGCAGAGCACCTCCTTCACATTAAAGCCGTCCTGGCCGCCCTCCAGCGGGCCGGGCTCACAATCAAGGCCAGCAAATGCCAGATCGGCCACGGATCCGTGACCTACCTGGGCCATCAAGTGGGGAGCGGGCAGGTGGCCCCTCTCCAACCGAAAATAGATGCCATCCAGGCCTGGGAACCCCCCACTACCCAGACCGCTGTCCGGGCCTTCCTGGGTCTCACCGGATACTCCCGGCGGTTTATCCGAGACTATCGGAGCATTGTTGGCCCCCTCACAGAGCTAACGTCCAAAAAGCAGCCCAAGAAGGTGCACTGGACACCCCGCTGCCAAGCAGCCTTCGACACCCTGAAGACAGCAATGTGTACTGCCCCAGTGCTGCAGGCCCCTGACTACAATAAGGAGTTTGTGGTGCAGACGGACGCCTCCGAGCATGGGATCGGGGCCGTCCTGTCCCAAGCCGATGAAAAGGGGCTCGACCGACCAGTGGCCTTCATCAGCCGACGGCTACTGCCCCGAGAGCAACGATGGAGCACCATTGAGCGTGAGGCCTTCGCTGTAGTGTGGGCCCTCAAGAAGCTCCGGCCCTACCTCTTTGGTAGCCACTTCCGGGTCCAGACCGACCACCGGCCCCTGCGGTGGTTAATGCAAATGCGGGGCGAGAACCCCAAGCTGCTGCGGTGGTCCATTTCCCTACAAGGGATGGACTTTGACGTTGAACACCGGCCCGGCAATGACCACGCCAACGCCGACGGCCTGTCCCGCTTCTTCCGCCTTGACGAGGAGAATCCCCAAGGAGATGGGTGACTCTCCATGCCTTCGGCTGGGGGGGACGCCTGTTGGACCCGGCCTCGTGGCGTGGTCCTTAACCCCGTGGATTGTGCCCGTTCCCCGCCCCGGCCTTCACGGGCCACCCTTCTGAACTACACCGAGGCCCTTCATCCAGAGCTGCACGGAGTCGCATACCCCTCGTGGCTCCGCCATCTTGTTGGCATCCACGTGACTCTGGGCACCAGCCAGCGCGACCCCGCTCAACCCGGCCTCGACCCCAGCGAAGCCCCGACATCGAGGCACCACAAACTGGCCAGGGGGTGCCGCAGGAACCATTCATCGCCCCCGGCAGAGGACAGTATCGATAGGACCCCCACCTGTCCTCCCCTCTCGAGGTGTGATCGCCCTGCAACTCCCGTGGGCCTGGCGCCTCTCCTGCTGGGCATCTGGCCACCTCCACCCGGCCTCTCCGCCCCCCCGGGCGCCTGGGTCCGGACATCAAAGGGCTCCAGACCTATATCTGGGGCGACCCCGCCACAGATCGGCAGTTGTATCCCGGAGTCGAGAGCCCCGCTGATTGAATCTCGGCTGACCCTACGGAGAAGAACTCTTGTCGGAACCATCACGAGCCCTGCTGACTGCGTCGCGGCTCCTTCTTGTGAACACTTTGAACCACCTGGAACATCGGAGCCCTGCTGACGCTGTCGCGGCCCAACCTCGCTGAAACCTCCCTCGGAGCCCTGCTGACGACGTCGCGGCTCGAGCTGAGCAGAAACCATCCTGAGAGCCCTGCTGATTGGATCGCGGCTCTCCACGAACTGTACGCCGGAGCCCTGCTGACGCCGTCGCAGCTCGACCCCTCCGAGATCCGGAGGTCCTCCAGCTTGAGGATAAGAACTGGGCCCCAGGTACCCTCGTACCGCACTCCTGCCAAAGACTGTCCCGCTACCCCTACCCTTCCAAAGAGACACTGAGACTTTTGGTGGATCCCTCGATCCCTTCGTGTAAATATTGACCTCGTAAACTTTTATTGCTGATAAAGAATTGCTTGTCGTGAGACAACCTCCTTGAGTCCTGTGTGGTGGTGTTACTGTGCTAGTACGTGATAGGAGAAGGATCTCTCAGGAGACTTCTCGGCAGCGCTCGGCTACTTCGTACAGTGTGAGGGCCCCCCCTTGGTGGTCTCGCCGACTCCTCGGGGTCCGCCTTCCAACATGATCCATTTGGCGTTGTTGTGCCTCCAGGGCCAACTTCTGCTTTTCCATTTCCATTTGTCCTGCCAACTTTGCCATCTCCATTGCATGCGCCCTGTCTGCTGCCCTGTCTGCCAGCTCCTCTGGCGACCGGACTCTGCTGGGCTCCTCAAGGTTGTCGGGTGGAACGATGTCCCCCGCATTCCGTGGGTCTCCTGACTTCTTCCAGGCTCTCAACGCCTTGGCGTACTGGACCCTCCTCTTGAATCCAGCATGGGGAACTCGGAATTTTACACTGTAGCCTTTCAATTGCTCTACCGTGTAGCCTTCCAGTCTCTCCCAATCCACCTCATCTATTCCAGAAATCACAGAGAGTGCTCTTCCAGCAGAGAGTGAGCCAGGCATGGTTGCAGTAATGGCAGATGTCTCAACAAAGTTCAAAAAATGAAAACCTGTGGCTGCGTTACTTGGTCTGCTCTCACTATCTGGTGATTAATAATTCACTGTATGCAAATTACAAATGCAAATCCGAAATCCCAGCCGCTGCCAACAATGTTAGACTCGGGGGTCTCTGGTTGGCGCAAGGTCGCCCTTGTGTCAAGCAGGAACCCTCTCCTCTACGTCAGGGCGCAGGATAACCCCTCGTGAATGACCCTTGCTCACCCTCTAGGTGCGTGGCGTGAGCAGCCAAGGCGATTCCTCAGGCGTTGTTGGTTAAGCACTTATAATCACACATACAGTAAATACATCAATCCCCCCAGAAACGGACACCAGACTTGGATATGTAGAAAAATACGCTTCTTTATGTAAAAATAGGTATATATATCTCAGCAGACTTATCACAAGACCAATAACGTTTTCGCTATGCCACCAGGTTGTAAAGCAGGCAAATGTTCTTTGTTCGTAGCTTCAAATAGATACTTTGCAGTCTCTTGCAAATGTCACTTGTGGTTCCAGTACTTACGGAGGTCGACTCCTGCGAACGGGGAAATAAGGCGTTGCGGGCCCCGAGCCCGATACTGGAACTTCGTTCGTGATGTGGAGAGTCGGCACAGGTCGGTGCGACTCTCAGCTTGGGAAGTGGTCTTGGGTCCTCGATCAGCGGGTGTGGGCAGGTAGGCAGGCGCGGCCAGCGACCCTCAGCACGGCGGTGCAGGGGGGGTCTCCACAGTGGGGGCGGCGCGGCCTGAGATGTCCGGGGATAGCGAAGCGGGGTCACAGGGCACGGTCAGTGCAGCTGGATGACCCGGCGTAGATCACAGTCGTCGGACGGTTTCCGGCGGGAGGGGTGATAGCGCGTTCAGCGGGCTCCAGTGGCAGGCGGTGACAGGGGTGCAGGCGGCCTAGCCCGGGGACAGAGAGCGGCTCCGGACGGAGCGGGGCTCTCACGGGGTTGCGGCAGGCGAGCTCCTGAGTGTCACGGCCCTAGGAGGGGCGATGAGGGGCGCAGTCTCTTTCCAGCGGGATGCACACACGGCTCGAATCGAAGGACGAGCAAAAGCACAGAGAACCCACTGGTCCTGGGGTTCAGTTCAGGGGGCAAGCTCAGATCAAGCCCTTGGAGAATGTTTAAAGCACAAAGCAGCAAAGTCTTTTCAGTAGTCTCTTCCTCTCCTTTCTCAGCAAGGCAAGCAGCAGGCCAGCTCCTCCAGCGTCTCCTTCTCCTTCTAGTCGGGCAGAGGTTCTTTGTGGTAAAACAGGATTCTGATTCTTTAGGAGCCAGGCTCCTACTTTTATACCGTGATTCCTTTATTCTTTAGCGCCAGGGGGCCTGGGCCTGGCTCAGTCCAGTTCTGGAGCACTTTGTTATGGTGACTCTGCTCTTTCCTTTCAGCAGCAGGGCAGAGACATCAGCCGCCCCACAGGGGGCGGCGCCGGCTTTGTGGTGGCAGAGCACAGGTCTATTCAAGAGTCAAGGTGTACTCCTTCCACCCATCCCGGTGTCATCTCTCTACCCACCACCTGGCAGCCAACCTGTCTCTGGGGATTGCCCAACCCTGCTCCTTACTGTTGCTAGGCAGAACACACACACACACAGCAGAGGCGGACTGAGATGGTCAGGTCAGTAAATACTAACTTTCTAAAAGTAGTATTTACAAACCCAGGATATTAAAATAAACTTGGCTACAAGAAGTATTTTATTATTCTGAGTTCAGGCATACTAAACTTGACATTCTACCATGCTCTCTGAGTCCACTGGGGTCACAGCGTGTAGTGACTCCAGCAGCCCATTCTGGCCTATGGAGAGCAGGTAGCCTTCAATAGTGAAAAACGAAAATGGCTGTAATTCACTACTAAGACATGCCACACACATCAGGGCATGTCCTACCTTATGCCTACAATGCACCCTGCCCTTGGGCCTACCAGAGGGGTGGCTAATATGTAGGTAAGGGAAGGTTTAGGGACTGGCAAGTGGGGGCACTTACGCAGTCAGCGCGACGGTCCCAGACCACGCACAGGGTCTGCGGTGGCAGACCCTAGACACATTTTACAAGGCCGCTTACTGTGGGTGGCGCAACCAGCGCTGCAAGCCCACCAGCAGCATTGGCATTCACAAGCCCTGGCACCCCTGGTGCACTTTACTGGGGACTGACAGTGAATCCAATAAACCAATCATGTACATCAATGACAGGTACACTTTACCTAGGGAGCACTTGCACTGCGGCACGGGTTAGCCGTGGCGCAGTGCCCTGAGCGGACAACACCAGCAAAACAATCGAGGCACACCATCAAAAAGTGGAAGGGAAACTCACGCCAAGGTGCCAGGTCTAACAGTGTCGCACCCCTCATGCCACCTGTGTACTTTCAATGCCATGTAGTGCATTGGGGCTTCCACTGAGCCTAATGTCCCTATGACAAAGGTGCAATTCTTTGGCAGCATACTGTGCCCTGTTCAACATATCAAAGATGTTCAAATGTGTATCTCTGTGACATGGAGCAGGTGTAGTGATGTTGTCTCACTTTGTCATCCTCACAGGTAACCGCCTACGAGAAGTGGGATATATGGAAGCAGGCCGTCAGGGCCGTGAGATCTGTGGAGGGTCGCAGTCGGCGCCTGGCACAGGTGAGGAAACGCTGGCAGGACATCCGTTGCTGGACCAGGAGGATCGCCCGGGTCCTGCTGGGGGACTCACCAGAAGGCAAGAACCGCGGGCGCCGGCGCCTGACCCACCAAATGAAGCGTGTCCTGGTGTTGGTCTTCCCTGACATGGATAGGCGGTTACAGACGATGCAGCAGCAGCAAGGGGGTAGGTACATGTGTGTTTGTTGTGTGTCACCAGCTTTGGGAAGTGCCCAGTCGCATCGATACACTGGCAGGGTGAATAAGTGCATTGCATTTCCTGTTCCCCAAAGTCATCCGCTGCTGCTCTTCCTCCTTTCCCCTCCTTGACATGTGTTCCCTTGTCTGTGTGTAATCACTATTGCACATGCTCATCTAGGCTGGCGGTTGATCCAAGTGCACATTGCTGTCTGCATCATGTGGGGGTGGGGTCGGAGACATGTGTTGTTACCTTGCCTGTGCCCTGTCCTGTTTAGTCATGTGGGGGTCCATATCAGTTGGCACTGATGCTGAGTCTCAACATAGGAGTGTGAGTGTTCAAATGAACAGACTTGCAGCATGCATGACCGATGTTGTTGCCTCAGACATGATGTGCATGAGTGGGAGATATGCATAGTGCCGGGACGGTAGCTCATGTTACAGTCAGATAATTTCAGGCCCATGGAGCAGTGTGCCCACTTCAGTACCCTAAGACACCCTTGCCTCGGTATCATGTGTGTCATCCGACACTGTGCCCATTCTCAATGTGTTCAGCATAGTTTTGCCTCTGTGGCATTGTTCCCTGGCCTCATTTGTATTTATCTAAAGTGTGCTACATGTGCCCATTGTACAGGCTGACCCCATTTTGCTTCTGCATCCTCACACTGCTCAGTGCCTGTGTGTCTATGTCCAACAATCTGTTGAGGTTTTGTGTCACAAATATGTGTTGGCAGCCTCACAAGGTGATGTGGAGTACATTTAGGATTTCCTGATGCACTTTTTAGTAAACCCAGATTGAGAGGTGTCACTTTTTGAGCTGTCTCAATCACATTGTCTCAAGTATGGGTTTTTTTTGCGGGCAAGCACTACATGTCCATACCTTATGTCTCCTTGCCAGGTCTGACCAGTGTGTGATGATTGTCTGGACAGGCACTCAACGTTCAGTGACCCAGGCATGTTGTGCAGGGTGTCATGTTTGTGCTTTGCAGCATGTGTCACAAGTTAAAAAACAAGTTTCCTGCTCATCAATTATTGGCATGGGTGTGTGCTCCAGATGCTATGTGGTTTGATCTGTGTGTGCTGACATCTGTGTGGACATTCTTCGTTCACATCAGGGTGTCTCCTCAGTGCAGGTGCTCCTTATTCCAACACAATTTCAGGGCCATTTGCTAATGCATTGTCCTGTGTCTGGACATGTGTGCCACTCCACATGACAGGTAGTGTGTCAGATGTGTTGCCACCTGTGTCATCATGGTACGGATGGCCATGTGACAGGTGGCATGTTTTAAGTTGTTATTCAAGACGGCATGTGCCCTGGCACTCACTACACTTGTCAACATGTCCCAATAGTTTATATGCTTCACTTTGATTTTTGTGAAGGACAATGATGTGCCTGCATGACAGAGGTCTCCCAAGGGAGTGCACAAGTACCACTTTTACACTTTTGTGGTACACGCTGGCAAAATTTGAACATGGGCACATTTCAGGCCAAAAGTTTTTTAGGATTTATACATATCCATGTTCCCACAGTGTGTTAGCATTTGGGGTAGTCCTTGGTTGTTGCTTAAGGCAACTTTCCGGTGTCAAGTCATCCCGACCATCGTGGTGCCATGTATGTGTACTTCCTGATACCACATTTCTTCTTAACATTGGCTTCTTGCCATTATGCTGGCAGCTCATACTATGACTGTGTAAATGTAGTTTTGTGTGCACCTCCTTGTGTGAGTTCTGATATTCATGCACATGTGTGTTCTGTTCCACAGGTGGGACATTCACACATTCCAAATATGTCAATTGTGTAAAGTTTTGTGCTTCCCAATGGATCAGATAGTATTACATTTGCTTTTCTACAGTACTCACAGGTCTATGAGTGTGGGGACCCCTTCAGCATTGGCGTCTGTTATTTGGCATTGGGTGCACCAATACTATTTCGTTCACAGTGACCAGGAGGTGGCATGCCGTCATGGTCTGCCTGTGCTCCACTGTTCACAAACACTAGCTTCTCTGTATTATTGGATTTCCAGTTATTTGCTGTGGTGTCCTGATTTTCATTATTTCAGGGGGCATGTTGGGTGAAACAACTGGGGAGTGCAGGGCTTACATATGTGCTGGGTATTCTAGATGTTTCTCATGATGCTTTTCATGATATGCACTGTGACCTATTTAGTTTGGACTCATGTGTCAGATGTACACAGGTGACTGATTATTTCCTGTCTCTTCACCTTGCCCACAGCATCATCGGGGGACACCGAGGGAGACACCTGCACGGACGTGGAGGAGGGATACAGCACCATTGCCACCACACCTGGCGAGTCGGCAGCATCAAGTGGCACGTAGGGCGAGGGGAGTGCGGCGGAGGACCTGGGTAGTAACACCACCGACTACGATGCAGACGGGTCCGAGGCTGAACTCCCTGAGGGGGCGGAGGCTGCTCCAACAGCTGGCAGCAGCACTGCAACTGTCACCGCCCCCTCCATTCCCATCACCGCCCTACCACTTGCTCGGGTCCCTTCTGTCCGTGTAGGGCAACAACGTGTCTCCTTCGTGACAGGCACCGCACCTCCTGCCCCTGTCTCCCCTGCTGCCCTCACTGCCGAGTCTGTGGACATTCAGCGGCAGTTGCAGGTTGGGCAGACATCGATCCTGACTGTCCTCCATGGCCACACCAGACTGCTGACACAGATGGTGTCGTAAATGGAGGGCATGTCATCAGCGATGTCTGACCAACGGATGTTGCTGAGGTCCATGGATTCGTCACTGACGGCAGCAGTGAGTCTCCTGCAGCGCTCCATCCCCCCACCTACCCCTGCACCATCCACACTTCCCACTCCCATTCCTGTCCCAAGCACACACACACCTTCCCAGGCAGGCACCACACCAGACACAGGCAGCACACCAACAGGGAAGGGCAAGCGCACACCTCCTGTCACGCACACTCAGGGGGAAGAAGGCACACCCATTGGGTCTAGGGCACACAGGCGGACACGCAGCCACAGTAGGAGTCCACATGCGTCCCTCCCCAGTCCCTCCGATGTCACTTCCCTCGACTCCCCTGCCCCACAGTCTGAGAAGGAGACCTACTTGGCTGTGCTGGGCCTCAGCCCCACTGTTTCACCTGCACACAAACGGGCAAGGCACTCCACGGGTACGGGAGTAGAGTCCCCCCTGTCCACCACCTCCCCCAGTAGTGCTGCAACCCATCCCTCCGACCCCCCCCCCCCTTGGGGCCTGTGGTTCCTTCGGGTGCAGGGGAGACGCTGCAAGATCTTGCGGACATGTGCAGTGCAGTACTGACCTCCACCTTTGGCGCTGCCCCACCCCCTGTGGTGGAGTCATCCGTCCCTGCACCCCCAACACATGCCCTACCCCCTCCTGTCCCTGCGGTGCCTGGTCCTTCCTCAAATGATGCCCCCACCCCAGTCGATCAACCAGAGGTATCTGATGTGCAGGCAAGCTAGGGGAGACGCATGGCCATGTGTCCCCCCCCCCCAGGACTTCGTGTCTGGACTGGCCTATGGCCTTTGTAAATAGTGTCCTTTTCTACTTTTTGTTTTCATGCTGAATAAAGCATTTTGTTTTACTTTGCACACAATTGCTTTTCAGGTATTGATGTTGGTGCTGATGCTCCATGAGTTGGGGTGGTGATCATGTGTTGGGTATCTGGGAAATGTAGTAGTCTGCTGCTCATGGGGTGGACCCTGGTATCTGCGTGGCATCACAAGGTCTCTGCAATGATTCTTTGGTCGTGTATGCTCTTTATGTTTTGAGACATTGTCCCAAAGAGTGTTCCTTCCTCTGTGGCACCTGACATCTTCCCTGCAGGGAGTTGCACCATTGTTGTGCTGACCTGTGTCTACATTCCCTTGGTGGCTGATGGATCCCTTCAACTATGTCCATGCCTGCTCAGCAATGTGTCCGGCTGCATCGTCTGTGCCATCCTTGGTAGTCACTGTACTTGTGTATAGAGTATGTTGCCTTGCCTCCATGGGGATATGGTCCCTTTTCCGCACTATGCATGTGTGTACTCCCAGCCTAGCACACATATGGTACTTGTTCTGCAGGGTATTTGGTCACATGACTGACAATTGTGGGCATTGTATCTGTGGGTGGTCCACCCTATTCCTTCCATGGGAGACAACAACTTGGTGGCTGTGCCAGCACCTGTACATTCCTATCAGTCCTGGAATGTGCGTGACAGTGTGTGTTCCCTTTGGCTCTCTTAGTTTAGTGGGTTTCACATGACTATACAGTCTTGTGACATGATCTCAGTGTGTGTATTGTGCAGCCTCTGCAAGGGGTGGGTATGCATGTGTCATTTGTCATCGCACCCACATGTAATGTGTCATGCATTGGGGGAATGACATCCATCCTCATGGGAGTGGGACACTGCTGTCAGTGATGTGTTGTTATGGCACTCTCAACATAGTCGCACATTGGGGATGCGTTCATGGACCCATGGAGTTGTGGTCATCTGAGGATGATGCACCCACCCCTCATATGTCTGGGCACTGCTGGGAGTCCTCTGCACCCACCCCTCATATGTCTGGGCACTGCTGGGATGCCTCTGCACCCACCCCTCATATGTCTGGGCACTGCTGGGAGTCATCTGCACCCACCCCTCATATGTCTGGGCACTGCTGGGAGTGATATGCACCCACCCCTCATATGTCTGGGCACTGCTGGGAGTCCTCTGCACCCACCCCTCATATGTCTGGGCACTGCTGGGAGTCCTCTGCACCCACCCCTCATATGTCTGGGCACTGCTGGGAGTGATATGCACCCACCCCTCATATGTCTGGGCACTGCTGGGAGTGATATGCACCCACCCCTCATATGTCTGGGCACTGCTGGGAGTCCTCTGCACCCACCCCTCATATGTCTGGGCACTGCTGGGAGTCCTCTGCACCCACCCCTCATATGTCTGGGCACTGCTGGGAGTGATATGCACCCTCCCCCATGTCTCTGTCCACTGCTGGGAGTCCTCTGCAGCCACCCAGCCACCCACCAACCCACCCGCCCCCTTGGTGCAGTACACTGCTGTCTGTGCATACACACACACCAATATACTGCTTATATGCTACAACAGGCCCTATGCCAACATTCGTGGCATGTGTACGCCTTGTATCCATTCTGTACTGGTGCCGTAGGGGTACAGGTGGGACGGACCCAAACCGATTATGTTTGCCTATTGGGAATAAACTTGAAATATCAACGGATAACATTTGTGGATCTGAATGACTCTTGTACTGAGTGCACCTTCCTTATGTTTGTGATATTTTGTCAGTGATACATGTTCTCCTAAATGATACAAAAAGTCCACAAAATGATTTATTAGTTTTCCTAGGTGGTAACAGGAGCTTACCATAAGATTCAGTTACTGCTCCTGATCTACCCATCCCTATACATATAGAGATAACCTCACTCTCCAGGGCTGATTTTACGGCCTCGAAAGGCTTCAAAGGAATTTGCCCTTGGAAAAGTTATAGGGCCCCCACAGGTGTGCAGCCGGTAGATGCACATCGGACCTTTTCTTATTTCCTTTTTTTAAAAAAACTGATTGATTTGGTTTACTAACGTCACATCTGACAGCTGAACAAACATTGTATCCGGCTGATCCTTTGATCGTTACAGGAACTTTGTAGATACCAAGTGAAGAACCTGTTTTTTGCCAACTGCTTTACAAATGCCCGGTGATAGGCCACGCATAATATATGGTCTGGGTAGGGGGAGTGTTATGGTTTAGCTGTTTCCGGCGTGGAGCGTCATAACGGACGTAGGTTTTTTAATGAGTGGGCCCTGGTTTTAAACTCTAGAGAGGATCTAAATGCTTTTCTTTCCAAAGACGGGGAGGTGGGATTGTCTGTAAGTAAGGCAGCGGATGTCATGTGTACTGCCTGCCTTCTACTCTGTGAACTGGCTTCTGCCGAGACATGCTTCTCAGCCAGGAGAGAGAGAAAGAGCGAGATACTGTTAAGTAAGAGTTCGTACGTGGTTTAGAACATTTAGAAGGATCCCTATCTGAAATCTAATTTATTAAAGTAGTCCTATTGCTCCTAACACTGCGCACACCCAACCAGGTGCGATACTCTCCGTGCTCTGCTTGGTAACCATTGTGATGTAGCTGTGAGGCGGCCATTTTATAGTAACTCAGGGATGGCTTGTTGAAGGCAGGCACTAACGAGAAAGGCAGGCCTGGACTAACCAGACCCTTCAAGAACTAGTGTAGCGGGGAACTGTCGTGGAACAAAAAGACTTACGGCCTCCTGTAGAAAGATACCGTGCGGCGTTACCTTTCAGCTCAACGATACAGGTAAGGAGTAGATTTACTTCAACTTTGAAGACGTGATTAACTGAGTATTGGTGTTCACAAAAACAGAGCAATTTCTTAAGGTGTGAAAGTCAAGGAAAACCTTCAGTTCAGTCATTCAGCTGTATGGTACAAGGTAGAAAGAGACAAATGGCTCTCTCCTTGGACACTTGTCTGTCCCTGCCAACATAAGCAAGAAATCGGTAGGGGACGACAGAACAGCATTCAATGTGTTTTCCAAAATTCGGAAGCATATACATATAAAAAAAATACAATAAAGTATGAGTACTTCGAAACAAAAGGCATTACGCATTCTATGCCGTGAAGGTGAATGCATAGGAATGCGTATGTTCAAAATTGTAATGTTGCATCCATAAACTTAACAAATCTACCAGCAGAGGGTTCTGTTCAGATGAAACAGGGCAACTCTACTTCAGAGCAGAGCCCCACTCTACGCCTGTAAAAATGCAGCCTCGGTAACATCGTTCGTTTACTTAATAAATCGGGACAGCTCCACAAAAATCTAGAAAATGCTAATGTAAGTCTGATTTTCACTGCTACATAATGGAGGAACTGTTTACTGATGGCATCGGCTCTGGTTAAGATTAGTCATGTTTTAGTTCCATAAGGAAGAAATAAATAAACCAGGCGTAAGTTTTGTGTCTTATTAACAATTTGGTGGGTGCCCAAAATTGGTATTGGTGGTTTTGCCCTCTGCCGTATTTAGAGTGCATAGATGCACCTTCTACTCTAACTGGGGCTTATGGGACATCCGCCCCTTGCTGGTTGATATCCAGTGGCTTAACACAAAATGATCTGGCCCCCCTTTAGGATGCAATGAGGAGCCCCTCAGTCCATCAAATGTTGCAGATTTTCATTGGCCTTGGGCCGGTTGTGGAGCCACTATAGAGATGGAGGCCCCCTGAAGGAATGGGGGACCACCTTGCACCACAGGCAGTGCTTTAAATTGGCCGGTACTGTCCGTTATGGAGTACCGCCACTGTTTTTATTTTGAGAGAGAGAGTACCGGCACTTCTCAAGAGAAATGCTATACTTTTAATTGAAGAGTACCGGCACTTCTCAGAAACAAGGAGGTACTCTGCTACAAAGTACCTGTACTTCTATTTTTCCATTTCAAGCACTGACCACAGGGACCTCTGCTTCGCTGCTGTGGATGTCCTGTACCTGCCAGACTCTTACCAAAGGAGAAGTGTATGAAGCTGGCTCTCTAAAAGTGCACTAAAATTAAGTACCTTGTGCAGAGTCCAGTGAGTCCCGTACTGGTATGCAGAGGCAAAAGTAGATAATACTACTGCTCTATTTGTGGTAGTGTGAGCGACCAGTTATGCTTATCAGAGGGAAGTGCTAAGCATTTGTTGTACTCAGGCAATAAAAGAGACACACACTCAAAGAATAAATTGAGACCAATTTTGCAAAAATAATACTTATTTTTAAGACCAAGAACTTCGTTCACGGGGAACTACTTATTTTGTTAAGAATTTTAAAAGTTTGTAAAATAACACAGTTGTGTGCAATTATGCACAATAAAAGTCAAAATGTATAGAAAATAGCACAGTTCACCTTCTGGATTTAGGGTAGTAGCAATGCCACATCCAATGTTACACCAGCGGATCTTCAGGAGAGTCCAGGATTCCTCCAGGAACAGGGTGCTGGACTCATTGGTAGCAGGCGCTATGAAGAAGGGGGCCACCTCTAAACAGAATGCGCAAGGGGACTTACAGTTAAGTCTGGGTGTCCCAATTCATGGCCAGGTCACAAGGGCCTCAGGACCATGGGAGCACAGCTTGTTCATTTGGACCAAGGCTTGGCTGGCTGGGTGCAAAGCAGATAGGTTATCTGGGCTCGGTGAGTCAAGGCGGTCTTCGTGGTCAGGAGCAGGCAGGTTGCAGAGATGATTTTGGGAAAGCTGGGCCACTCACGGAGTAGATCTCAAGGGTCTCAACATCGTCTTGGTGTCAGTTTGCTGGGGTTCAGGTACCCCAGGTATGGGTACGGCACAGCTACAGTAGGTCCTGGTGACTTCACACTCAGTGGGGAGACAGTAGCGGCAGATGGCACAGGTAAACACGGTGGGATGGGGCAGGTCGTGGCAGGAGGAAAAGCCAACAGATGACGGAATAGGTATTATTGATTTATTTAATTAAACCTATTCTGTCCACTGTCAACTTCCAACCCGCCCCACCTGCCCCACCTCATTAACCTGTGCGGGCTGCCGCAGGGAGACAGATCTGACCCTCAAAAGCTGGTGTACCTCTTCTTGCTTGGTCGCTGTGTCAGAGTCGGCAGGGAGCAGCTAGCTCATAAGCGGGACTGTGAGAGTTTGGCAGCTGCAGACAGCAGTGGAGTAGTCCCTCTACTCCAAGGGAATTCTGTGGCAATTGGCGAAGGGCTGGAGGATCTCTTAGATTCTTGGAGGCCTCACAGAACACGACTATGGTTGAGTCCTTGAGGCAGCTGGCAGGGTCTCGCAGCAGGTTTTAGTGTCTCTGAACAGCAGCTCTTCTTTGTCCGTATTCCTTCTGGGTCAATAGAATCTAAAGTTCAGGGTTCAGTGATGCGAACAATAGGCTAAATGTAAGGGTGTTACAGGGAGTGACAGGTGGCCAATGGGCTACCTACATTTAGTGTGTCTGCACCCTCTATGCAACCACTTCCATTGGGAAGTGTGCACAACCCTGACCATAATTGGCTAATTTGTTCCAACAAGAGATGGAGGAATCTAAAAAGTGAGGTCCACATAACCTGCCCGACCTTAGGGGTGGTGCTTGCTGAATGTGGGACCATCTCCTCATCTAACTAAGTTTCCCACCTGTCCTACTAAAAGTGGAGACGGACAGGGGGGTTGGCATCCTTCCCTAGCTGGAGATGCCTGGAATGCATTTCAAAGGTGGAACCGCTGTGGCACCACATTGGAATGCGATTCCGGCCTGGAGGAGGTGTGAATCACCTCTGCCCACAGCAAGCATTGTTCTGGGCCTCTGAGAGTGTGAGCTCTCACCCATGAAGTCAGAAACATGTCAGGTGGTGGCAGGCTCGGTAAGACTAGTCAGAGACCCCAACAGTGTTTGGTAGGTTTACAGGGGGCACCTCTAAGGTGCCCTCTGTGTGTATTTAATAATACATCCTAAACTGGCATCAATGTGGGTTTATTAGGATGAGATGTTTTGTGCCAAACATCCCTGAATACAGTGATGCCATCATGGTGCTGGGGAATCCGTAATGATGGGTGTCAAGCCCATGT
Organism: Triturus cristatus; assembly: GCF_964204655.1. Taxonomy (NCBI): domain Eukaryota; kingdom Metazoa; phylum Chordata; class Amphibia; order Caudata; family Salamandridae; genus Triturus; species Triturus cristatus. The sequence goes on along the minus strand of NC_140582.1, from coordinate 53,759,140 downwards.
ACTCTCTATGGCTTCCCTGCGGAACCAAAGAAAACAAGTACTGAAAATGCAATAGGTCTCGCCCTCGTTTAAGTTAAAGCAAATCTATATGTATATGTATATGTATGCATGCATTTATATTTGTATTTATATAGATTTGCAGATTATATATATGTTTATATATGTATGTATGTATATATATATGCACTTACATTTATATAAATGCATATGCATATATATATATGTGCATATGTGTGCGTGTAGAGAGAGGTAAAGAGAGGTAGAGGTGTAGAGGTGTAGAGGTGTAGAGGTAGAGAGGTAGAGATAGAGAGGTAGAGAGTAGTAGAGGGAGAGGATGAGTAATAGCGAGTTAGTAGTAGAGAGTAGTAGAGTAATAGAGAGAGTAGCAGAGAGTGGGTTCTAGAGAGTAGTAGAGTGAGTAGAGTGAGTAGTAGAGAGTGAGTAGTAGAGAGTGAGTAGTAGAGAGTAGTAGAGAGTAGTAGAGAGAAGTAGAGAGTGAGTAGTAGAGTGAGTAGTAGAGAGTGAGTAGTAGAGAGTGAGTAGTAAAGAGTAGTAGAGAGTGAATAGTAGAGAGTGAGTAGCAGAGAGAGAGTAGTAGAGAGTAGTAGAGAGTGAGTAGTAGAGTGAGTAGTAGAGAGTAGTAGAGAGTAGTAGAGAGAGAGTAGTAGAGAGTGAGTAGTGGAGAGTAGTAGAGAGTGAGTATTAGAGAGCAGTAGAGAGTGAGTAGGAGAGAGTAGTAGAGAGTGAGTAGTAGAGAGTGAGTAGTAGAGAGAGTAGTAGGGAGTAGTAGAGTAGTAGAGAGTGAGTAATAGAGAGTAGAGGAGTAGTAGAGAGTGAGTAGTAGAGTGGTAGAGAGTGAGTAGTAGAGTGAGTAGTAGGGAGTAGTAGAGAGTGAGTAGTAGAGTGAGTAGTAGAGAGTAGTAGAGAGTGAGTAGTAGAGAGCAAGTACTAGAGAGTGTGTAGGAGAGAGTGAGTAGTAGAGAGTGAGTAGTAGAGTGTAGTAGAAAGTGAGTAGTAGAGAGCGTAGTAGAAAGTAGTAGAGTAGTAGAGAGTGAGTAGTAGAGAGTGAGTAGTAGAGAGTGAGTAGTGGAGAGTGAGTAGTAGAGGGTAGTAGAGAGCGAGTAGTAGAGAGTGAATAGTAGAGAGTGAGTAGTAGCGAGTAGTAGAGAGTGAGTAGTAGAGAGAGAGTAGTAGAGAGTGAGTAGTAGAGATTAGTAGAGTGAGTAGTAGAGAGTGAGTAGTAGAGAGAGAGTAGTAGAGAGTGAGTAGTAGAGAGTGAGTTCTAGAGAGTAGTAGAGAGAAGTAGACAGTGAGTAGTAGAGAGTGAGTAGTAAAGAGAGTAGTAGAGAGTGAGTAGTAGAGAGTATTAGAGAGTGAGTAGTAGCGAGTGAGTAGTGGAGAGTGAGTATTAGAGAGCAGTAGAGAGTGAGTAATAGAGAGTGAGTAGTAGAGATTGAGTAGTAGTGAGTAGTAGAGTGAGTAGTAGAGAGAGAGTAGTAGAGAGAGAGTAGTAGAGAGAGAGTAGTAGAGAGTGAGTAGTTGAGTAGTAGAAAGTGAGTGGTAGAGAGTAGTAGAGCGTAGTAGAGTGAGTAGTAGAGAGCAGTAGACAGTGAGTAGTAGAGAGTGAGTAGTAGATAGTAGCAGAGAGTGAGTAGTAGAGAAAGAGTAGTAGAGAGTGAGTAGTAGAGAGTAGTAGAGTGAGTAGTAGAGAGTGAGTAGTAGAGAGAGAGAGTAGTAGAGAGTAGTAGAGAGTGAGTAGTAGAGTAGTAGAGAGTGAGCGGTAGAGAGTAGTAGAGAGTAGTAGAGTGAGTAGTAGAGAGACGTAGAGAGTGAGTAGTAGAGAGTGAGTAGTAGAGTGTAGTAGAGTAGTAGAGAGTGAGTAGTAGAGAGTGAGAAGTAGAGAGCGAGTAGTAGAGAGTGAGTAGTGGAGAGTGAGTGTTAGAGAGCAGTAGAGAGTGAGTAGCAGAGAGTGAGTAGTAGAGAGTGAGTAGTAGAGAGTAGTAGAGTGAGTAGTAGAGATGGAGTAGTAGAGAGAGTAGTAGAGAGAGAGTAGTAGAGAGTGAGTAGTAGAGAGTGAGTAGTAGAGAATAGTAGTAGAGAGTAGTAGAGAGTGAGTAGTAGAGAGTAGTAGCTAGTGAGTAGTAGAGAGTGAGTAGTTTAATTTAAAAGGAACTCAATGAGGGGGTTCATTTTGCCATAGAAATTATGATTAGTGCTGAAAAAAGAAAAATGAGGGCACATTTAGAGTGACTTCTCAAATCCTCTTCTATTTCAATAAAACATTCTGACATGCAGACTGAAACATGCACTTTCAATACCAGCAATATACTTCCCTGGTGAGCAGTAGCTTTACTACAGTGATCTAAAAAGCAACTAGAGTGCTAACATTACGAATTTATGGCAAATGTGTGACATATCTGTATGCCTTCTTGATGGAATCAAAGTAAAAAACTGAAAGTATTTCCTGCTGAGGAGACTGTAGTAAATGAGGAAATTAGGAAACGTCATAACGAATAAGTCTCCCAAGATGGCCACCAGAGACAAAAGAGCCCAAATGTAGCACAAATATCACCCAGATGTAGCCCAAGTATAGCCCAATGACAGAATGTCCCAGAGTGTTCTAAAGAACAACTAAAGCGCTAACAGTCTTACTTATGACAAAAGTATGGCACACCTGAAGCCATCTTGATTGGAATAAAGTGGCAACACTTAAAACATTTAATTTGCAAAGGAACACAATGAGGGGGTTCATTTTGCCATAGAAATTATGATTAGTGCAGCAGAAAGAAAAATGAGGGCACATTTTGACTTCTCAAATACTCTTCTATTTTATAAATAAATTCTGACATGCAGACTGAAACATGCACTTTGAATACCAGCAGCAGACTTCCCTGGTGAGCAGTAGCTTTACTAATGAGCAACTAGAGTGCTAACATTCAGAATTTATGGTAAATGTGTGACACATCAGAGTGCCTTCTTGATGGAACCAAATTAAACAAGCATTGAAAATGCAATAGGTCTCACCCTCGTTTAAGTTAAAGCAATTCTATTTGTAATTAGGTGGCTTTTTAGCTTTGCTTGTATTAGTGTTTTTCAAACTTTCATGTACATAACATGCATATATATGCATATATGTAAATATATGCATGCATTTAAATTTGTATTTATATAGATATGCAGATTATATACATGTTTATATATGTATGTATATATACACACATACATATATATAAATGCATATGCATATATATATATATATGTACATATGTGTGCGTGTAGAGAGAGGTAGAGAGGGGTAGAGAGGTAGAGGTGTAGAGGTAGATGTGTAGAGGTAAAGAGGTAGATGTAGAGAGGTAGAGATAGAGAGCTAGAGGTGTAGGGAGGTAGAGAGGTAGAGTAGTAGTAGAGAGAGAGGTAGAGAGAGGTAGAGAGGTAGAGAGTAGAGAGTGAGTAGTAGAGAGTAGTAGAGAGTAGTAGAGAGAGTAGCAGAGAGTGAGTAGTAGAGAGTAGTAGAGTGAGTAGTAGAGAGTGAGTAGCAGAGAGTAGTAGAGAGTGAGCAGTAGAGAGTGAGTAGTAGAGAGTAGTAGAGAGTAGTAGAGAGTGAGTAGTAGAGTGAGTAGTAGAGTAGTAGAGAGTGAGTAGTAGAGAGTAGTAGAGAGTGAGTAGTAGAGAGTGAGTAGTAGAGAGTGAGTAGCAGAGAGAGAGTAGTAGAGAGTAGTAGAGTGAGTAGTAGAGTGAGTAGTAGAGAGTAGTAGAGAGAGAGAGTAGCAGAGAGTGAGCAGTAGAGAGTGAGTAGTAGAGTGAGTAGTAGAGAGTGAGTAGTAGAGAGTAGTAGAGAGTGAGTACTAGAGAGTAGTAGAGAGTGAGTAGTAGAGAGTAATGGAGTAGTAGAGAGTGAGGAGTAGAGAGTAGTAGAGAGTGAGTAGTAGAGAGCAAGTAGTAGAGAGTGTGTAGTAGAGAAAGAGTAGTAGAGAGTAGTAGAGAGGGAGTAGTAGAGAGAAGAGTAGAGAGTGAGAAGTAGAGAGAGTAGTAGAGAGCTGTAGAGTAGTAGAGAGCGAGTAGTAGAGTGAGTTGTAGAGAGTGAGTAGTGGAGAGTGAGTAGTAGAGAGTAGTAGAGAGCGAGTAGTAGAGAGTGAGTAGTAGAGAGAGAGTAGTAGAGAGTGAATAGTAGAGAGTAGTACAGTGAGTAGTAGTGCATGAGGAGTAGAGAGAGATTAGTAGAGAGTGAGTAGTAGAGTAGTAGAGAGTGAGTGGTAGAGAGAAGTAGAGAGTGAGTAGTAGAGAGAGTAGTAGAGTAGAAGAGAGTGAGTAGTAGAGAGAGTAGTAGAGAGTAGTAGAGTAGTAGAGAGTGAGTAGCAGATAGTAAATAGTAGAGAGTAGTAGAGAGCGAGTAGTAGAGAGTGAGTAGTAGAGAGTGAATAGTAGAGAGTGAGAAGTAGAGAGTGGTAGAGAGTAGTAGAGTGAATAGTAGAGAGTAGTAGAGAGTGAGTAGTAGAGAGTGAGTAGTAGTAGAGAGTAGTGGAGAGTGAGTAGTAGAGAGTGAGTAGTAGAGAGTAATAGAGTAGTAGAGAGTGAGTAGTAGAGAGAGAGTAGTAGAGAGTAGTAGAGAGTGAGAAGTAGAGTAGTAGAGAGTAGTCAGTCAGTGTCAGTCTGTGTCAGTCAGTGTCAGTCAGTGTCAGTCAGTCAGTCAGTGTGAGTCAGTGTCAGTCATTCAGTGTCAGTCAATGTCAGTCAGTCAGTGTCAGTCAGTCAGTCAGTGTCAGTCAATCAGTGTCAGTCAATCAGTGTCAGTCAGTGTCAGTCAGTCAGTGTCAGTCAATCAGTGTCAGTCAGTGTCAGTGTCAGTCAGTGTCAGTCAGTGTCAATCAGTCAGTGTCAGTCAGTCAGTCAGTGTCAGCTAGAGCAGCTCTGCTGACCTGGTTCTCTGGCTCTAAAGCAACTCTGCTGACATGGTTCTCTCCCTCTAAAGCAGCTCTGCTGACCTGGTTTCTCTCCCTCTAAAGCAGGTCTGCTGACCTGGTTCTCTGGCTCTAGAGCTGCTCTGCTGACCTAGTTCTTAGGCTACAGAGCAGCTCTGCTGATCTGGTTCTCTGGCTCTACAACAGCTCTGCTGACCTGGTTCTCTGGCTCTAAAGCAGCTCTGCTGACCCGGTTCTATGGCTCTAAAGCATTTCTGCTGACATGGTTCTCTGGCTCTAAAGCAGCTCTAGTGACCTGTTTTCTCTGGCTCTACAGCAGCTCTGCTGACCCGGTTCTCTGGCTCTAGAGCAGCTCTGCTGACCTAGTTCTTAGGCTCTAGAGCAAATCTGCTGACCTAGTTCTCTGGCTCTACAACAGCTCTGATTACCTGGTTCTCTGCCTCTAAAGCAGCTTTGCTGACCCGGTTCTATGGCTCCAAAGCAGTTCTGCTGACCTGGTTCTCTGGCTCTAGAGCAGCTCTGCTGACCTGGTGCCTTGGCTCTAATGCAGCTCTGCTGATCTGGTTCTCTCCCTCTAAAGCAGGTCTGCTGACCTGGCTCTCTCGCTCTAAAGCAGCTCCACTGACCTTGTTTCTCTGGCTCTACAGCAGCTCTGCTGACCTGGTTCTTAGATAATCTCTTGTCCTAATATGTATATTAAAGACACATACATATCATTTTGGAACATAAATTTTTTTTGCGGGAGTTGCTCCCCAACATGTATATGATGTCACGCGGAACCCGCCACTGCGCAAGCATCTCGTACCGTAATGCGCATGTGTCGCGAATGCACAGGAGCAGGCGTCGCGGACTGCTCGCATACCAATCGCGCAAATCACGTAATATTAAATGTATATGATGTAACTGAAAAACACGCAGCCATCGCGCACCGTACGCGGATCCTTCACAACTTTTCTAAAATGGCGGCTAGAAATTGTGCACCCACCGTGATGTGTAAGCTTTGAGTGCACAACTCCGAATTTTTTTTTTGATTTTTTTAAAGAATATAATATAAATATATTAAAACAAAAAATGAAGACAAAAAAATTAATCAATATTTCAGTTTGAATGTCTTTTAATTTTTTTTTTTGCAATTTTCAGAAAAATATCTAATATTTAATGAATAAAATAAACAGTAGAAAATCAGTACAAAAAAATAGGTATAACTACTATCACACTTAAAAATTAGCATTTAAAAAACCTTTGAAATTCACTGAAAAAACCATAGGTTTCAGAGGCGTTATAGTTAGAAATTAGCATTTAAAAAACCTTAGAAATTCACAGGAAAAAAACATAGGTTTCAGGGGTGTTATAGTTAGCTGGCCAATTCACTCATACAAAACCATAGAAATTCCTCCGTTATAGTAAGTTCTGCTAACTATAACTCGTGCGCCCTCAATGCACTGCTGATGATGTTACATATTGCATCATTCATGACATGGTCAGTGACATCACTGATGACATCACTTATAACATCTCAAATGATATCACTGATGACATCATTGATGACATCATCCACATGACAATCTGATACACCTCATCTTACACTAGTATAACCTTTCATCACTCACTGTAAAATACAGAGTACCATATTTGAAACCATTGACACACCAATACCAGTTACTACATACCCACTCACTGATTCCTAAGTCTACACACATACTCCCCATTCAACAACAGAATCATTTATACATGCAGTCACTAATTAATAGAACACTATCACATGCACTTATACTAGGCCTGGGCAAAAATTTCGTTCCGTTCGCGGAAATTGCGATAATTTGACATTTTTGCGTTCCGCGGAGAGCGCGAAAATGTGAAAAATTCCGGTTTCCACAGCTTGGCGATAATTTGTTTCTTGCTCGCGCTGTAAAATAATACATTCTCGCGCGCGCGCGATCGCCTTACCTGAATCCCTGCGTTCGCCGACAAGTTTTCTTGATCCGGTTGCGTTCTCCATGAGATGTTGTATTGTTTTTAGCCATTTGCGCTGTCTCGCGACAGTTCGCGCCCGCAGTGACGTCATGCGTCGCGCGATCACGTCTTTCTTCTCGCGATCATGCACCGCGAGAACAACTCAAAACAAGATGGCCGCGCCCGCAAGCAACCACATGGGTAAGTTGGCGACCCGCAACCATGCAGAAAATCTCGCGAACATGCCGGAAAAAAACTTCCGCATCTTCGCGATATTTCTGCTTGTTTGCGATAATTTTAAACATTCTCGCGATAATTTGCGAAGGTTAATTCCGCAAATTCCGCCCACCCCTAACTTATACACATATATAGACATTGACACATCAGCAATCATCTTAGTCGGTTATGCAGTCATCCTACTCACTCATGAAAAATATTAATCACACTTACATTTACTCACACAATTATCCAACAACACCTCATTTATTCAAACATATAGTAACTCATAGTTAATATGTTAAAAAATCATTCATATAGTTACTCTCACAATCACGGACTCTTACACATACCTATTTATATACACCAACTCTGACATACAATGCCTTTTACTTTTTTTACTTTGTTGAAGATGTACAATTAAAACATATATTTGCTCACCAACACACAAATAAATACACTCAGTCACCCAAACAACTGTTTCCACATGCACTCTTAAACCTCTACACCTAGTCAATCAACCATTCACACATCTATGCATAGAGTTACACACACCCCATCCAACCACACACAAACTCAGTGTCCCATACAATTACTCACCCAACTAATCAATAACTAATATACACACTCATGTAGTTATTGACCAACTGATGCAGCATGTTATACAACAACAGAGACAGTGATGCACACATTCACATAGTTTAGTTACTAATCCGTGTATTAAGTGAGACACTTTTAATTACTCACTTAAACAGATAGACAGCTACTAAATTTTCCATCCAGACAGTTATATATCAATCTTCAACACAGATTGGTATATATATATATATATATAATACATATTTAAATGTCATACTAAATCACATTCACTGGATGATGTCATCAGTGATGTCATCAGTGATGTCATTTGAGATGTCATCGGTGATGTCATCAGTGATGTCACTGACCATGTCATGAATGATGCAATATGTGACATCATCAGCAGTGCATTGCGGGCGCGCGAGTTATAGTTAGCAGAACTAACTATAACAGAGGAATTTCTATGGTTTTGTACGAGTGAAATGGCCAGCTAACTATAACACCCCTGAAACCTATGGTTTTTTCTGTGAATTTCTAAGGTTTTTTATATGCTAATTCCTAACTATAACATGTCTGAAACCTATGGTTTTTTCAGTGAATTTCAAAGGTTTTTTAAATGCTAATTCCTAACTATAACATGTCTGAAACGTATGGTTTTTTTAGTGAATTTTGAGGGTTTTTTAAATGATAATTTTTAAATGTAATAATAGTTCTATCTATTTATTTTCATTCTTATTTTCTAGTTTTTTAACTGTTTATTTTTACATATTGTATTTTTTAAATTACATTATTTATGTTTAATATAAATGGAAATAAAAATGTTTTTTAAAATATTGAAACTGAAATATTGTTTTTTTTGCTGAATGTATAAGTGCAGAACTATAAGTGTGTTGGTTAGTTAGGGAACTGCATGCATAGTGGATAGGGGTTTGAGGCAGTCCATGTGCTAAGGCCTGGCTCAGTGCATGAGTACTTGGGTACTGACTGAATGATTAGAGTACTGCAAGGAGAGTGCCTGGGTGAATTTATAAGTGGTTGGGTTTTGGCGCAGTGAATGGATTAGTACATGGTGCTGAATGGGTCACTAGAGGAGTGCAAGGGGAGTGACGGGGTGTTTGCTGGAAGTGTATGGATACTGACTGCATAGTTCTATCTATTTATTTTCATTCTTATTTTCTAGTTTTTTAACTGTTTATTTTTACATATTGTATTTTTTAAATTACATTATTTATGTTTAATATAAATGGAAATAAAAATGTTTTTTAAAATATTGAAACTGAAATATTGTTTTTTCGCTGAATGTATAAGTGCAGAACTATAAGTGTGTTGGTTAGTTAGGGAACTGCATGCATAGTGGATCAACGTTTGAGATAGTCCATGTGCTAATGCCTGGCTTGCTGCATGAGTACTTGGATACTGACTGAATGATTAGAGTACTGCAAGGAGAGTGCCTGGGTGAATTTATAAGTGTTAGAATTACTTTTCAGGATCAGTACTGTGCTCAAAGATGCAGCACTGAGGTCTCTCCTGATAACAGGTGAGTAAATAGGAATTTGTAGTACGGCTGATTTTAGAGGAATATTTTAAAGTTCCAAAACTCCACACTTAGAAGAATTTCCAAGTGAAACTAGTCAATGTTAGCCTATGGAAGGAAATTCAAGTTACTGGTAAGTACGGTTAGAATTACTTTTCAGGATCAGTACTGGGCTCAAAGATGCAGCACAATGGTCTGTCCTGAAAATAAAAGGTGAGTAAATAGGAAATTCGTAGTTCGGCTGATTTTAGAGGAATATTTGTAAGTTCCAAAACTCCACACTTAGAAGAATTTCCAAGTGAAACCAGTCAATGTTAGCCTATGGAAGGAAATTCAAGTTACTGGTAATTACGGTTAGAATTACTTTTCAGGATCAGTACTGGGCTCAAAGATGCAGCACTCAGGTCTCTCCTGATAACAGGTGAGTAAATCGGAATTCATAGTTTGGCTGATTTTAGAGAAATATTTGTAAGTTCCAAAACTCCACACTTAGATGAATTTCCAAGTGAAACCAGTCAATGTTAGCCTATGGAAGTAAATTCAAGTTACTGGTAATTACGGTTAGAATTACTTTTCAGGATCAGTACTGGGCTCAAAGATGCAGCACTGAGGTCTCTCCTGATAACAGGTGAGTAAATCGGAATTCATAGTTTGGCTGATTTTAGAGAAATATTTGTAAGTTCCAAAACTCCACAGTTCGAAGAATTTCCAAGTGAAACCAATCAATGTTAGCCTATGGAAGGAAATTCAAGTTACTGGTAAGTACGGGTAGAATTACTTTTCAGGATCAGTACTGGGCTCAAAGATGCAGCACTGAGGTCTGTCCTGATAACAGGTGAGTAAATCCGAGTTCGTAGTTCGTCTGATTTTAGAGGAATATCTGTAAGTTACAAAACTCCACAGTTAGAAAAATTTCCAAGTGAAACCAGTCAATGTTAGCCTATGGAAGGAAATTCAAGTTACTGGTAAGTACGGTTAGAATTACTTTTCAGTATCAGTACTGGGCTCAAAGATGCAGCGCTGAGGTCTCCCCTGATAACAGGTGAGTAAATCAGAATTTGTAGTTCAGCTGATTTTACTTTGGTCCACTATATATAGAGCCACTTTCCTACAGCATCCCCTCCCTTCACCACTGTGTAAACGAGCCCTGTGTCCGTTTTAATTTGGGAGATTAAGTCCCCTTGAATCCTGAGTGTCCCTAGGGTCGAAGTAGCTCACTAGGTACCTACAGTAAGCGCCACAGAGCTGTGTTGCAGAGAGGTGTAAAAAGGGGCACGGCCCGGGCCACCTCTCTGAAACACAGCACAGCGGTGCTTACTGGAAGCACCTGGTGGGCTAGTTAGTCCCCAGGGGTCCTCAGGATTGAAGGGGAATTATTTCCCCAACTTAAAACGCGCCACAGGGCGTGTTTTCACACGTCACCTCGGGCCCCATCCCCTCCCTTCACCACTGTGTAAATGTGCCCTGTGGCCGTTTTAATTTGGGAGATGAAGTCCCCTTGAATCCTGAGGGTCCCTAGGTGCAAATTAGCCCACTAGGTACGTTCAGTAAGCACCATTGCAGAGAGGTGTAAAAAGGGGCACGGCCTGCACCACCTCTCAGCAACGCAGCGCAGTGGCACTTCCTATAAGCACTTGGTGGGCTAGTTGGTCCCCAGGGTCCCTCAGGATTGAAGGGGAATTATTTCCCCAACTTAAAACGCACCACAAGGCCCCGTCCCCTCCCTTCCCCACTCTGTAATCACTCCCTGTGGCCGTTCTAAGTTGAGAGATTAAGTCCCCTTGAATCCTAAGGGTCCCCAGGGTCAAACTAGCCCACTAGGTACCTCCAATAAGCACCACAGAGCTGCTTTGCAGAGAGGTGTAAAAAGGGGCATGGCCTCTGAACACCTGTCTGCAACACAGCTCCCTGGCGCATACAGGAGATACCTGTTAGGCTATTTGGCCCTCAGGGACCCTCAGGATTGAAAGATAATTAATTCCCCAACTTAAAACACCCCACAGGGCGCGTTGGCACGGTGGTGAAGGAAAGGGGCCTGGCCTGAGGTGACATGTCTGCAAACACGCCCTGTGGCGCGTTTTAAGTTAGAGAATAAATTCCTCCTCAATCCTGTGGGTCCCTGGGGGCCAACTAGCCCACCAGGTACCTCCAGTATGCACCAGGGGGATGCATTGCAGAGAGGCGTTCAGAGGCCATGCCCCTTTTTAAAACACTCTGCAATGCACCTCCGTGGCGCTTACTGGAGAAACCTGGTGGGCTAGTTGGCCCCCAGGGACCCTCAGGATTAACAAGGAATGTATTCCCCAACTTAAACCGCTCCACAGGGTGTGTTTGCACACATGTGAACTCAGGCCCCACCCCCTCCCTTCACCACTGTGCAAACGCGCCCTGTGGCGCGTTTTAAGTTGGGGAATTAGCTCCCCTTGAATCCTGAGGGTCCCTGGGGTGCAACTAGCCCACCAGGTACCTCCACTAAGCGCCACAGAGCTGCGTTGCAGAGAGGTGTAAAAAGGGGCGTGGCCTCAGAACACCTCTCTGCAACGCAGCCCCCTGGCACATACTGAAGGTTCCTGGTGGGCTAGTTGGCCCCCAAGGACCCCCAGTATTCAAGGGGAATATACGTTCCCCATCTGTAAACGCGCCAGGGGGCGCGTTTACAGAGTGATGGAAGGAGGGGGCGTGGCATCCGACGCGATGCCGGTCTTTTTTTTTTTTTAAGAAGGGAAGCTGTGTAGCTCCCCTTCTTTTTCTATTTTTTTGGCCCTGGGGGATGGGGTATGGGGATGTAGCTGGGATTAAAGGTTCCTATGGAAAATCGCATGGGGAAAACATGTTTTGGGACCCCCCTTTTTTCTCGGCCCCCACTTGACGAATCACCCCAAGACTTTCAGGATAGGAGCGGACCGGAGCGCCCCACCAGTTTTGAAACTTTCGTGAAGATTCGTCAACCGGCACCAAAGTTATTCCAAATAGAATGATGCGTATTTCCTATGGATAATAGGTCCTAACTATAACTATCTACTGGCGACCGCCAGTAGGTAATATATATATACGTGTTTCCCCATGCGATTTTCCCCAGGAGCCTTTAATCGCAGCTACAGCCCGAACTGCTGAAAGGAATTACACCAAATTTGGCAAAGAGGTAGCCCTTGGTTCACACTCGTGCCTTTTGGTTAAATGGTGTAAATCCGTTCAGTAGTTCCTGGGAGAATCGAAAGTAAAATCACATGTATATCTGGGCGGAGCCTAACCACACATCTCATCGTGAGATCTCATTGGCTTTCAGCACTTCATCCAGGAAGTGTTGTCAACCATCTTGGGACCAATATACATGATAGCACCTCATTAAAAAGCATTGCAGTTAATAGAAGGTTTTAAGACTTTAGTTACATTATAAATCATTTGTTGATGGTACCATACTCCTTTTAGGAATTGTAGTGTGTTCTAAGGTGATTTTGCCATGTGAAAAAGCCTTCTGCTGGGATATCATGAATCATGTTTGAGAGAAAACTATTTTCTCATGCTTTTCCCACAGATGTTTGGAAGGTGACCTATAAGCTAAATTGAGAGCATATATTCTGCAAAATTCACATTATCTTTCTCAGTCATGTGAGAATGAAGTCTGACATTCTCAGTAAAACATGTACATCCAACAAGGGCAGAGGCTGTCAGTTGATTCCTTTGTGTTCTACTGCAGCTTCCCTGAGTGTTCTAAAGAACAACTAGAGCGCTGACAGTCCTACGTATGACTAAAGTATTGCACACCTGAAGCCATCTTGATTGGAATAAAGTGGTAACTCTTAAAATATTTAATTTAAAAAGGAACAAAGTGAGGGGGTCTATTTTGCCAAAGAAAGTATGAGTAGTGCTGCAGAAAGAAAAATTAGAGCACATTTTGAGTGACTTCTCAAATCCTCTTCTATTTCATTAAAGAATTCTGACATGCAGACTGAAACATGCACTTTCAATACCAGCAGCAGACTTCCTTGGTGAGCAGTAGCTTTACTTCACTGATCTAATGAGCAACTAGAGTGCTAATATTCAGAATTTATGGCAAATGTGTGACATATCTGAATTCCTTCTTGATGGAATCAAAGTAAAAAACTGAAAGCATTTCCTATTGAGGAGACTGCAGTAAATGAGGAAATTAGGAAACTTCATAACAAATAAATCTCCCAAGATGGCCACCAGAGACAAAAGAGCCCAAATGCAGCACAAATATCACCCAGATGTAGCCCAGATGTAGCCCAATGACAGAAATGTGCAAAATGGTCCCCAACGTTGTATATAGGCCTCGGGGGATAGGGTGCTAATTTCTTTTTTGTGGGCAAATTAGGAGTCACGCACCCAGTGCGGTACTCAGCGTGGCCCTCTAGTGTGCACGCGCTGGGTGCGTGACTCCTAACGTGTCGAACACGTATATGACATCACGCGCAAGCGCGCGAGCATCGCGTAAAGTCATACGTATGTGTCGCGTATGCGCCTGTAGTCGCGTACCGGTCGCATAGCAATCGCACAGGAAATAGGCACCCATCGCACATCCTACGTGGATCCTACACAACAATCCTAAAATGGCAGCTAGGTTTCGCGCAACGATCAAGAAAGGTACGCTTTGGGTGCGCGACTCCCCCCAAAAAATAAAGAAAATATTATAAATATATGAAAAAACCATAGGTTTCAGACATGTTATAGTTAGGAATTAGCATTTAAAAAACCTTAGGAATTCACTGAAAAAAATATAGGTTTCAGGGGTGTTATAGTTAGCTAGACATTTTACTCGTACTAAACCACTGAAATGCCTCCGTTATAGTTAGTTCTACTAACTATAACTCGCGCGCCCACAATCTACTGCTGATGATGTCACATATTACATCTACTAGATGATGTCATCAGTGATGTCATCAGTGATGTCATTTGAGATGTCATCAGTGATGTCACTGACCATGTCATGAATGATTTAATAAGTGACATCATCAGCAGTGGATTGCGGGCGCGCAAGTTATATGGGACTGTGGGGGCATTGGGGCTCCCCTCACCATACCCAACGGATAGGGCCGGGCCCAGGGGATGGGGTCCCTGGGCTAGAAGTGGCACGAGAAGGGGTCCACGTGGCCCCCTCCACCAAAAATAAATATATAGAGGCCGGCCCCGGAGGATGGGGTCCCCGGGCCTATAGAGGCCTCAGGAGCCCCACTCCTTAAAAAAATGCATATATGTGGCCATGCCCCGGCGGATGGAGTCCCTGCCCCCTCACAGCAACACTCTGCAAACGCGACCTGTGGCGTGTTTTAAGTTGGGAAATCAATTCCCCTTCAATACTGGGGGTCCCTGGGGGCCAACTAGCCCACCAGGTACCTCCAGTTTGTGCCACAGGGCTGCCTTGCAGAGAGGTGGTCCTCCCTGCAATGCAGCTCTGTGGCACTTACTGGAGGTACCTGGTGGTCTAGTTGGACTCCAGGGACCCTGAGGACTCAAGGGGATTTAATCCCCCAATTTACAATGCACCAGGGGGCGTGTTTACACAGTGGTGCAGGGAGGGGGCATGGCCTGATTTGACAAGTATGCAAACGCGCCCTGTGGTGCGTTTTAAGTTGGGGATTAAGTCCACTTGAATCCTAAGGGTCCTTGGGGGCCAACTATCCCACCAGGTACCTCCAGTAAGCACCAGGGAGCTGCGTTGCAGAGTGGTGGTCCAAGGCAACGCCCCCTTTTTGCACGACTCTGCAACGCAGCTTTGTGGCACTTACTGGAGGTAACTAGCTGTTGGCCCTCAGGGACCCTCAGGATTTAAGGAGACTTAATCACCCAACTTAAAACACGCCACAGGGCGTGTTTGCATACTTGTCACATCAGGCCCCGCCCTTCTCTCCGCACCACAGTGTAAACGCGCCCTGCGCCGCACCTTTCTGATGGATTTGTTAGCGGTCTGCTCAGGCCGCGAGATGCCCCGCTGCTGATCGAGTGGGTCCCGTAGCGCTAGGGCAGGGAAATCGCTTACAGAACAGTGTCTCTGTTGGTGGGACATAAAAAGAAAGGGCAACTGTTTTGTTTGTTTGAGCAACCCACTGTGGCCTTTTAAATGAGCATTTTTATGGGATTTGACAGCACCCACTTGGAATAATAACTCATGTTGAACTTCAACTACCATGATGCAATTTTTGCACACGCCCACAGGGCAGGACATATAAACTGTTGCAGGTGCGATGTTAAATTTTTGCTGTTGCCTATGTCCAGTGCCAGTGAACAAGGGCTAATGAAAGCCTGAAACGCGTTTGGAAGTATTTGATGGACAATGCTGATTTTATGCTTGGAGGGCAGAGTTGAAACCCTTTAAAACCTGCCAATAAAAGGAGAAAAAGTACGCTGTGTGTGGCGCCTCAAATTTTGGAGCACGTTCCTGATGGATTTGTTAGTGGTTTGCTAAGGCCGCAAGACGCCCTGCTGCTGATCGAGCAGGTCTAGTAGCGCAAGGGAAGGGAAAGCGCTTACGGAACAGCGTCACTGTTGGTGGGACATAAAAAGAAAGGGCAACAGTTTTGTTTCTTTGAGCAACCCACTGTGGTATTTTAAGTGAGCATGTTTATGGGATTTGACAGCACCCACTTGAAATAATACCTCATGTTGAACTTCAATTATCATTATGCAATTTTTGCACACGCCCACAGGGTGGGACATATAAACTGTTGCAGGTGTGATGTTAATATTTTGCTGCTGCCTATGTCCAGTATTTGATGGACAATGCTGATTTTATGCTTGGAGGACAGAGCTGGAACCCTTTAAAACCTGCCAATAAAAGGAGAAAAAGTACGCTATGTGTGGCGCCTCAAATTGTGGAGCACCTTCCTGATGGATATATATATATGTATATATATGTAACATTGGAGAAAGGCAGTAGCCGAAACGCATCCTGTTGACTGTTGGCTGCATGAATTAAAAATATTGGATAAAGATAAAGACCCCTGTGAGTGCTTTTCCAGAACGGTTGAAGGAGAAGGCTGGGGGTGGTGTTTCAGGGTTTAGGGCAGAGCAGTGGTGTTCGGGCAGTGTAGGGGGTCGTGCTGGGGGTGGTGTTTCAGGGTATAGGGCAGTGCAGTGGTGTTCGGCAGTGTAGGGGGTCGTGCAGGGGTGGTGATTCAGGGTTTAGGGCAGTGGTGTTCGGGCAGTGTAGGGGGTCTTGCTGTGGGAGGTGTTTCAGGGTTTAGGGCAGTGCAGTGGTGTTCGAGCAGTGTAGGGGGTCGTGCTGGGGACGGTGTTTCAGGGTTTTGGGCAGTGCAGTGGTGTTGGGGCAGTGTAGCGGGTCGTGCTGGGGATGATGTTTCAGGGTTTAGGGCAGTGCAGTGGTGTTCGGGCAGTGTAAGGGGTCGTGCTGGGGGTGGTTTCAGGGTTTAGGGCAGTGCAGTCGTGTTCGGGCCGTGTAGGGGGTCGTGCTGGGGGTGGTGTTTCAGGGTTTAGGGCAGTGCAGTGGTGTTCGGGCAGTGTAGGGGGTCATGCTGGGGGTGGTGTTTCAGGGTTTAGGCCGGCAGTGCAGTGGTGTTCGGGCAGTGTAGGGGGTCGTGCTGGGGGTGGTGCTTCAGGGTTTAGGGCAGTGCAGTGGTGTTTGTGTAGGGTGTAGCGCATGCACTGCATCGCTAGATGAGGCCTAAAAAGCATTGGACCAAGATGGCTGCCAACACTACCTGGATTGAAGTGTTGGCAGCCAATTATAGCCAAGCTAGTGCTTGTGTAGGTAGGTCCCGCCCAGATATATAAAAGTTTTTTTCCTTTAATATCTCGAAAACCACTGAACGGATTTACATCTTTAAAAAAAAGGGCGCTTTCTGAACCAAGCACTACCTTTTTGCCTAATTTGGTGTAATTCCGTTCAGCAGTTTTGGCTGTAACCGTGTTTAAAGTTTCCTATGTGGAAAATGATTTTCCGACCTCAATTTTTTGAATTTCTCAGAAACTACTGAACGGATTTACACCATTTAAAAAAAGGTCTCTTCCTGAACCAAGGGCTACCTTTTTGCCAAATTTGGTGAAATTCTGTTAAGCAGTTCGGGCTGTAGTTGTGTCTAAAATTTCCTATGGGAATTAACATGGATAAAACACGTTTTTGGACCCCCCTTTTTTCTCAACCCCCGCTTGGCGAATCACCCCAAAACTTTCAGGATAGGAACTGATCGGAGCGGAACCAACATTTTGGAATTTTCGCGAAGATTCTTCAAGCGGCGCCAAAGTAATTGGGAAAAGAAAAATCGCTTTTTGAATAGAAACAAGGTCCTAACTATAACTATCTACAGATAATATATATATATCTTTCTGATCTCTTGCAGGACGTCCCATTATATTTGCTTGAGTCTTATCATATATTATTTGCTGCTTGTTTATTCATTAGTAGTTTATTCATGCCTTTTACTGTTGCATTTACCAAGTTTGTTATTATTGCAAGCATATAAATATATATATCTATGTGTATTTGAATTTTGTGCATTTAGCATCTGGGAAAGCCTTTCTGTTAGAGAGCATTATAAAATAAAACCCCAAGCCTTATTCTAAAAAGAGAGTCTTTGCATTTTGTGAAATAAAACCCATTTTTAGGTGTTGTGTTTTTGTGTTATGTCTCCTGCTTCGCCGTGTGTTTTGTGAGCCACCATGTGGGAGATTCTGTATTATCTGAAAGGCAAAGCAAGGCATACACCTCATCAGCCAGGCCAGCGTGAATCCAATAGCACAGTGAGAAAGGGACCCACGTCTGGGCATACCCATTCCACTTAGAGGGACAGTGCTACGCAAACAAATGATGAACGGAATGCTGAATAAATCATACATTCACCCCCAGTCAAGAGATCTGGGTTAAATTCATTGTTCATTTGCTCATCATGCCACCCCAGTTCAGACCCAGTCATTTACAAATAACTCTTGACGCTGCTCTTCATGTAAACAGTCCAGCTTGAACTGCCAAGCAGGTCCTCCCTGAACCGGAAACGAGTATCCTGGGACCGGTTTCAGGTTATTACCCCTCATAAGCCAGACTAGTTTGAAACCAGAAGCATAGTGAGCAAGGGACCCATGTCTGGGCATACCCATCCCACTAAGGGCAAAAAGTGCTATGCAAACAAATGATGGACGGAATGCTGAATAAATCATACATTCACCCCCTAGTCAAAAGGCTAAAGTGAAGGCAGCACTCCAGAATTGCAATACATGGGTAGATTTTAAGAGTGGATCAAATCATTGCCTGATCAAAATATATTATGTTTTTTGTGGGTTATACTTGTTAGTGTGTTGTTTTATATTGGTTAGCATTTCATTGTAATATGCAATTTGTTAGGTAACAGTGCATATAGTATTAGGATGTTTGTATTTTGTTAGTGACCATGCATTGTGGATATTAAACTGAAAGGTGGATGGCATTGTTTAAAAATGCCAGTCACCATCAATAGTTTAGATTGCGTTAAGTTTAGTAAATTGGTATTGATAGCATAACATTATTTTTTATCATTATTGCCGTTGGCATGAAGTGAACATGTTTCTTTTTGTGTGTTTGGTAGGGGTTTGGTATATCTTCATATTTGTATGGTGTTACTGTTCTTTTCTTGGGCGTCCCATGTGTTCTGGTGATTAATCTTTTTAGCTTTGATATGCCAGAGAGTTGACCTGTTGCTTTATCAAGAATGTTCAGTATAATAGTTTTAAGTATTGTTTCTGTTGGCTATTGTGTGCTTGTAATGGCCTCTTTTAGGCCCTGTAAAATATTTCAGACTTCTCATTCTGTAATATTAGGTGGATTTGTATGTTTCCGAATGCTTTCAACTAATTTAAGCCAAGTGATAGCCCTGTTATAGAATGCCCTATTACTTACCGGTAATCTTCATTACCCCTCACCTCCATCCTCCTCGTCCAAGTCCTGACTTGTGGTGCGGAAACACCTCACTAGTCAGGGCTGGGACGAGAAGGATGGAGGTGAGGGGTAATGTGTTTGAATAATGTTTGGTCCGTTCCCAAAGTGCTATGTCACTGGTAGGGATCTCCTTGTTATTAGTATGTCCTTTATAATGTAATAACAGCTTCCCAATTTGGAATTTTATGTATTTTGTTGAATCTGACAATTTATCTGCATGTTTTAGAATATAGAAAATATACATTCATTTTATAAACAACAATATTTGATGTTATATTTCTTTTAACATGTGTACATTGCAGGTGTACATTCCAAAAACGTTATTCGGCAGGTAAAAACTGCCATAAAAGTACATACAAATAAGAGCAATACAAGTAATGTAATTCATAAAACGATAAAATCCTTTATGATGTCATCACATCCCAATCATATACCCGCGACAGAATCTAGCACAATACTTTTCCTTAGGTGGATAGCTTTAAAAAAGGGCAACACTAAAACACTAAAACACACACATTGATTGTTTAGTGCAAGCAGAAATGCCTGTGCATCAATATAGTTTATAGTATTCTGCATAATAAAAATGGGTTTCAAATATTGACACCGCAGCTCCTTATAAAACGTACAAAATAAAATAAAGTGCCGTGTGCTTTGCTTACTCATTCATAACAGGGACAAGGTGTTTTGTGAAGGGTATAGGCATTCATCATTGTAAATGCAACCTATTGGTGCACCATACCACTTTTAAATCTAGTTAGGACATACCAGTGTTGGCTGTTTTTAACTCACATCAAATACTCCTGACACCCCTCCCTTCCCTCCAAGGGCATGTACATAGCAACCATCGTCTTTGACTCTACACAAAGTCTAGCCTCAGTCCATTTACAGACTGAAAGTAGCTTTAATGTGACTCTTAGTTAATGCAAATATCTGTGCTGGCTTCTCCCCTACTGTCAAATGGAACACAGACTTAAACATGGAAGCTATATGGGCCTGCCATTGAACGCAAAAGGCATAATACCATTTTAGACAATCAAGTATAATCAGTTTGGTAAGGCTAGTTTCTTCTTTCATCCAGATGGAGACCCAGAGCAACAATTGTTTCATTAAAAAGAGATCCTCCAGATAAAACAACCTCACCTCTATATGCACAATTGGGGATTTGGCTGATGCAGGCAAACACAGGAACCATTTTAAAAAGGTGTTATATTCAATTTAAAGTAATTTGCTAGTAGTGTACCCTAGTAGTGTACCCACAGAGACCAGCCCCAAATGTAGCAGCAGGTAGTAGTTTAGCCTTGTAAAGCTCAATAATTTCTTTTTTTGTGTTGAAATTTTTCATTAGCATTTCAGAATCATTAAACAAAAACAAGAAAACTCAAATACAAGTAATAAGGGTAAGGATCATATGATAGAAATTAAAAAGTAAATCCATATATAGAACAATATTTAATATTATGCTATCTGGGACAATAAATATATAACACAATATATAAAGGAAAGAGTGAAAAAGCATATACAATCAAGTTTTAAAAACTAAATTAAAACAAATACAAACATGTTAAGAAAGTAAAAAAGGATTCCATATCTGTGAAAATAACTCTAGTTGATCTTGAATATTATATATAATCCTTTCATGCGAAGCATTTTGAATCATAGCAGATAACCAGGACTCTTGAGATGGGGGAGTGGAAGATTTCCATTGTCTTAATATACAGATTTTAGCAGTGGCAAGCGCGGTATGTAGGAAACGAGATTGTGGTTTAGAAAGAGTGGGAACATTTCTGAAATCATGTAATATAATATTAGCTGTGGAAAGGGGTAAATGCAGTGCGATAGACTTATGTAAGGTCTGACCTATGTAAGACCAATAATGTTTAACCAATGGACACGTGCAAAGAATATGAACAATATCACATCCAGAAGCATTACATCTCCAACAATTGGAATGCGGTAACAAGCCTGCCTTATATAATCTAACCGGAGACCAATGCCAGTCATGTAGAATTTTAAATAAGCAAAACTTCAAATGAGCTTCTCGAGCTCCCTTATCCAAACCATTTAGTATATTCATCCATTCCATATCTGAAAAAGAAGTCTGTAAACGTGTTTGCCATTTATGTCGGGGATCGCAGGGTAATGGGTGTGAAAATAATTGAGATGTAATTGTTTTGTAGAGACCTGAAATGACACCTTTCTGTTTGCCCCAAATTTGTAAATAAAACACTATTGGTGATATAGATAATGACCAAGGTGTGGAACCAAGAGCTTTGAGAAGAGATTTTCTAAGTTGATCGTATTTGGCATGCTGCAGCGGGGTAAGTTGAATTCATCCATTAACTGTGATAGAGGTTTAAGATCCCCGCGATTTCCAGTGAGGCCATAGAAAGCTTCTACCTTTAATACGTATTCTGGAGTTGTTCCATATAGGATCCTTTATATGTAATCGAGAATTAATGCCCAAGATACGATGCGCTCTTTGCCATATCTTACGCATTGCAGACAATAGGGGGTTACGTGGATCTATTCGGCTTGAACCAGATCCATATAAAACTGCAAGACCATTTGTTGCTGAGAGAAGATGACGCTCAACATGGACCCAATGTGGAGTATTTAAATTATCTTGGAGCGTGTATGAGAGCTGAGGTAAATGCAAGGCAATGGTATAATGTTCAATGGAGGGAAGACTGAGACCACCATAGGAATGATGAGCATTTAATTTATGTATAGCCAGACGATGGTTAATAGAACCCCATATGAAAGATTTAATTTTGGAATCTATAAGGCGCAATGTGGATAAGGGAACATGAAGAGGAAGCATACCAAGAATATAAAGAAAGCGCGTAACGTAACCATCTTCACCGTTTGAACTCTACCCCATAAAGACAGACCCAGCGCTTTCCATTTATCAAAATCTCGTTGCATCTGAATGATTAAAGGCCCTAAATTATCTGATACCATGGTGTCCAATCCCTTATTTACCAAGATACCTAAATATTTTAACCAAGAAGGTTGCCAATGAAATGGATATCCCTGTATCACATCCCTTGAGGTGCCATCTGAAATGGGAAGTGCTTCACGCTTATCCCAATTTATTTTATACCCAGAAAAAGAAGAAACTTCCTCTATAATTTGAAGTAATGATGGTAAAGATCTGTTTAAATCAGTAAGAGTGAGCAGTATATCATCCGCATATAGATAAAGTTTAGATTCACCCACTGGTAAGGAAATACCAACCACATTGGAAGATTGCCGAATAGTGGCCGCTAAAGGTTCAATGGCTAATAAAAATAAAAGCGGGGAGAGGGGGCATCCCTGGCGGGTGCCTCGCTGTATAGTAAATGTATCGGAAGTAAATCCTCCACAATTGACCAGTGCAGTGGGTTCTTCATATAAAAATGTAATCTTTCTTATAAATTGTTCTCCCAAACCAAATTTTTCTAAGATTGGGAATAAATAATCCCACTCCACTCTATCAAATGCCTTATCGGCGTCTTATGATAATGCCAAAGCATCATCCTGTAGAGATTTAGCAGTATGCAGAGTGTGAGCTAGGGAGCGTAAATGATTTCTGGAAGATCGACCAGGTTCAAAACCCACCTGAGTATTATGAATGAGAGAGGGAATAACTCTGCACAGACGAGAAGCAAGAATACTAGCTAAAATTTTAATGTCACAGTTAAGAAGTGAAATGGGACGATAACTGCTACAAAGAAGTGGATCTTTTCCTGGTTTTGGTAAAACTGCTATCACTGCTTTATTAGATATATAACCTAAGGTGGAAGTACGTTTGGCTTCTTGAAATGCCGCATGCAAACAGTCTATAATTTTATCTCCGGACCAGCAATAAAATTCTGCTGGAAAAGCATCCTCTCGTGGTGCTTTGTGATAAGGAAGTTTAAGGATAGCGAGAGAAATCTCTTCATTACTAATGTCTTCATCCAGTATGGATCTATCTTCATCAGAAAGAGATGGTAATTCTCTAATCCATTTAAAAAAGACAACATTTTACCCTGATTTATATGGGCGTCTGGAGTGTATAAAGATTTATAGTATGTGGCAAATTCATTAGCAATATCCTGAGGACATGTTAACTTGGAACCCTTAGGGGATTGTAAAGCAGGGATAGCCATAGCAACCTCTCTTTGCTTCAATTGTGCTGCTAGAAGTCTACCCGCTTTTTCACCCTGTTCATAATGCCTCCCTTTCATTTTTTGTAAGGCATATTCCGCCTTAGAGGTGAAAAGAGAATTTAATGCCATGCGTGATTGTTCCAGTAATTTTCGATTTTGTAAAGTAGGGCTTTTAATATATAAATGTGTGAAATTGGTAATGTCCTGTTCCAATTGATTTTGTTTAGCAATATTTTGTTTGTTGAACTGGGCTGCATCTCACATAAGTCTACCACGAATTTCAGCTTTAGCAGCAGCCCTTATGACCCTGTGAGAATCCACTGAATTTTGATTAAATGTGAGATAATCATGAAGATGTGCTTGCAATTGTTTTTTTACCAAGGGGTGTTTTATGACGTTAGATGTTTATTTTCCAGGGTTTACGACTTGGTTTGGGTGTCCCAGTTTGTAGACACAAGAGGACCGGAGAATGATCAGAGATGGATGCCTCCAAAATAAAAGAATCTTGGCTCGATTGGACCGTTCTCTGAGAAATCATAAAGCCATCCAATCTCGATAAGGTGCCATGGGAGAGAGATGTGAATGTATATTCAACATCAGTTGAGTGTGATAAGCGCCAATGATCTATAAGGCCGTTGTCTGCAATGATATCATTCACAAGGGCTCTGTCCGCTGCATTATTCTTATCAAGAGGTCCAGTTTTGTCCAAAACTGGATCTCTCACCAGGTTCCAATCGCCTCCGATGATGTATTGTGAGGCATCAATCTCCGACAGCAAACGATTCAAATGTAGAAAGAAAACTTTTTTAGCACCAGTAGGAGCATAAACTGAACCCACACATATATGAATATTACCAATGCACATTTTTGCAAAAACATATCTGCCTTGTGAGTCTTCCCATGTTTTAAGTACATGAACTGGTAATGTTTTTCTGATAAGGATTGCTACCCCACATTTTCGAGTAGGGCCTGCTTCTGAAGAAGTCCCATTGCTGATACTACTGTGGATAACTTTACCCACCCAATCTCTATGAAGTTTTTCAGACTCGAGTGTATTAAGATGAGTCTCTTGAAGAAGAGCCACATCCACCTTTTTAGATTGTAAGTAGGAAAGAACCTTCTTCAGTTTGATATAGTGTGTTAATCCATTGACATTCCAGGATATAGCACATAAATCATAAGCAAGGACCATGTTAGAAATAAAAATTAATAAATACATTTAAAAAAAAAAAGAGAGACTTGCAAAAAGATGTGATGGAAATGGGTATATAAGAGGAAAGGAAAAAACCCACCAATAAGAAAGATAAATAGGGATAAAGTATAGAAAATAAATAAAGATTTATAGACTACAAAAGAATAATAGAAAGAGTATAATAGAATAAAAATAGACTTTTAACCGCGGGTCTGGGCGCACTAGAGCTCTGGGCCGGGACTCCATTAATAAGGAAAATCCAGGGCTAGAACATTTAAAGAGAGAAAAAAGAAGAAAAAAAAGCAATTTAAAGTGGCCAATAACATTGATATGAGAAGCTAGAAAAGAAAAACCTTGAAAGAATAAAATAAAGTAAAAATGGAGAATATGAACTAAGCTGGTAAGGAATATGAACGGATATAAAATCTGCCCTTTAAAGGATAGCATATTAAGAGAGCATAACATTTATAATATAACATTTTGGAAATATATTGGAAGATTTAGGTCATAGTAAACTAAATATTGATAAAGATATAGGATTTGAAATATATAATTATCTAAGAATAGGTCAAATAGTCAACATCATAGATAAAATAACTATATTGCATGTGATAGATGAATCATGCACTAATAACCTATAAAGGACATCGTCAAGAAATATAATAGTAGTGAATAATCAAAATCCATAACCTAAATAGTAGCCCTAATAAAAGATAAGCATAAAAAGTTAACACTGAGACATTTTGATGACTACTATATGTAAAATGCTACAGAGTTGTGACTATCTATTCATGAATACAGGAAAATAAATAGAACATTCCAAAAGGACAAGAGAATTTAACCAGTAAAACAGCACAGAGTTCATCTATATCTGTCAATTGGAGAGACATAAGCAAAAGTAGCTGCAACCTATGGCTTAATAAGTTATATAGGAGCCATGACATCAAAATTATTTCTCATTAGAGGCAGACTTTAGAGGAGAACGGGAATTATCTCAACGTTGTTCCTGAGTTAAGGAGGAGACAGTATTTAAGGTGGAAGATGTATCATCTTGAATACGAATAGACCGTTCAAATTCTCTGCCTCTTTGACGGGATTCATGTAGATTGCGACGCATGTCATCCACAGATGTGGGAATAGCTGGAGGATTCCGAGAAGGAGAAGGGGTAGGAGCAGACTGCGTGTCCATGTCTTGAGATGTCATGTCAACCAAAAAACGTTGTAAGTCATCTGGATTGTAGAAGTCTCTGGTGTCCCCATTCTTAGAGACTCGAAAGCGTGCTGGATCAAACAAACCATACTTAATGTCCAATTTCCTCAATTGAGGTCTCATGGAGAGAAACGCTTTCCTTCTTTCATTGGTGTCACGGGAAAAATCAGCTGCCAATCGTATTTCATAACTGTCATAAGAGTAGGAACCCTGAGTATCAGTAGTTGTCGAACTTGCTTATGCCTTAGGAAACAAGCAATAAGGGGTCTTGGACGTGTGTCTTTACCGTGCCGTGGAGTACCTAATCGATGTGCTCTCTGGATCTCAAACGGTGGATCGAACTGAATGCCAACTAATTTAGGGAGTACATCACACAAAAAGGCTCTGGTATTCTGGCCTTCAATTTTTTCTGGAAATCCCAAAAAACGAATATTGTCTCTTCTGCTGCGGTCTTCTAAATCCACTAACTTACTACACAAAAAGAGAAGTTCTACATCTCTAGACTGCGCTGAAGCGATTTTATTTTCAACAATTGTCAAACGTTGATCATGACCCTCCATTTTAGCATGGAATAGTGCTATGTCAGCTCATATTGATTTCGTTTCTGAGGTAAGAGATGAAATGTTTATATCCATGTCTGTTAGCCGACAGCTGATTGTTGAAATTTCTTGGAAAAGACGATCCATGGCAGCATTGGATACCGCCGAGGAAGTATTATGTGCCTTATTAGAAGTTGATGCAGTGGAGTTTTTCCCAGACATCTTGCGTGGTTGTTTTAATACATCAGCAAATAAAAGTGAATGAGAAGGTTTATTTCCACTCTTGTTATTAGACATTCACTTCTAACTTCAAATGTCGGAGAATATTTAAAACTGCAGACAAACAACCCTTCAAGTAGAGTGAATGTAAGGCACCAAGATGAGTAATCTTCAGTTGTGAATAAATAAATACTTATCAGAATATTAAATGAATTAGCACTTAAATGACATATGAGCCAGATTCCACAAAGCAAGATATAATCAAGTGCTATTGGAGTCAAAAACCATTGAAAATATTGCAGCAGTTATATGTAGATTAGTAGAGTAAGCAACCAGTAAACCTGCAGCTGAAAAATCTCCTTATTTTAATGAAAATTATCATGAGAGAAATAGGTTGCGTATAAATATTGATGATATCATTTGAATATTGTGGTAGAGCATGAAAAGCATGACCAACAAAAATGAGCTCTTAAGCTGATAGACATATGTCTAAATGGAATATTGTAAAGACTTAAGTTGTGAGGAGAAAAGGAAATGAGGAGTTTGCGCTATATGAATAGCATTGATGCATATTGATGTACATGCAGACAGCATTAAACCTTTGAGGGACTGCTGTAAAAATCACTGCAACAATGATTTACCTCACTTTCTTTTAGTAACAATCCTCATGTGAGAGAAAAAATACAGATTGCACAACTCACTTCCTTTTTTAACACATGTCTGTACACCGATTACTTTTAGCAAAAAGTAAAGCTGCCTTTTTTCCATAAATAAAGATTGTTTCTTATATCCAGGTTCACATTGTTCCATTCTTAGTCCATTTAGCAGAGGAGTCAGCAGGAATACAAGTCACACATGCTCCAGGGAACATAAATTATTACTGTGCCTGGCAGCTGAGTGTTGAAGCAATGTTTCTTCATTGTTGTAAAAAGCTTAACCTTAACCCAGAGAACATAAATTACTGCTGGGCCTGGCAAAAGTGTATTGAAACAATGTTTCTTGCTTGAAAAGGAACTGTGGAAAAATGCTTAAAAAGGCAACTTAATAAAATGAGAGGAGCAGTATTGCTTAAAAATGTTGTATTAGCAGTCTTGTATAATAAAAGGGAATTGTGACGTGTTTTTTTCCTCAGAATACAACACTTCAGTTATAGATGATTATAAAAAGGGCCAGTTTACCTCAGAAAAGAAAAAAATATTTTTGACCGGGAATGTTTCCTCCAGCCGGTGTCTTTGGAGTAACAACCCAATTAGCAGTGAGGTCATCGGGAGTTCAGGTTACGCATGCACCGGGGATCCTAGGATTCTGCTAGGCCCGGCAAGCCACAATGTATCCACACCTCAGAAAAGCCAGTTAGAGATGGTCTAGCAGGACGGAATTTTCACAGCTGACAGCTTCAATGTTCCGATTATTCAGAAATGCCAAAATAACATCCTTAAAAACCTGCAAATAGATGTTCAATCCATTTGAGTGCCAACCCAGAGCAGAGCCTCACAGTTAGGCGGCCATCTTCCTACGTGGCCAGACCACACCCCCAACAATAATTTCTTTAACGTGGAGCTGACCCAGTTTGGATGAAAAATAAAATATCCTCTCACAATTCCTGCTCATTTTCAGTTTATCATTTGCAATCTGTTACGCCCATATGCCATTACTTGTAAACGGAACCCACAGATAACAAAATGTATTCACTCTGTTGATTAGGGAGCCTTTGACATAGAGGGCCCTACATTTATTTGGTTGTTTACCGCATATCATTGTAAAAGTCTTTGATTTGTTGATTATCCATTTTTTGGATGCCATATACTCCCCTAAGGCTACCATCAATTTCTGCAATCAGTAGCTAGGGTCATAGATATTAATACGGCGTCATCAGCAGATAACAACACGTGAATAGGGTGCCACTCCTTTATTGCCCCAAAACAAAAAAGGTATTATAATGGGTTTATGATCACTCAGTATGGATGGAATAATACAAGGGGTAGCAAATGTATTACTGGCAGCCATGGATACCAGCACATGATCAATTATGATGCAAGCAGCTCTACCAGTAAAAGAGGGGATATGCACCCCATTCCAACCACATTTGCTCTCAAACATAAGCAGATCACATTTAAAGATAAGTGAATTCAATGTATCACCATAGTCATTGTGACAACAATGCAACAAATCATGTCCAACCAAGTTAGAATATCAACAAATCCGGGATGCAGGTAAAGGGTAACACTGAATGTTAAAATATCCAGCCCAGATCACAATAAAATCGAAATAGATTAGCAATATGAAAGCTTCCAGTACAACATCTAAAGTATGAACCACTGAGCTATGGGTAGAAAAACATTGGTATTAGAATTGGCAAATACCACATCAGTACCTTTTTTGTTGGATAACCATAGCATCTGGGTATGGGGTCCAGCTGATGAGGATCGATTAACCGTAACTGGAAGGTTATTTCAAATTAGGACTAGTAAACCTCCTTTTGCCCTTCCAATAGGAGAGAGAATGGCATCCAAAAAATAGAAAGAATACCCCTCTACATGAAATGGAGTCAATATAATGTTCAACCCAGTGGGAACAGTAAAATACTCTAACTCGCCCACCTAGCTCTGCAGCCCACATATGTTTTATGTAACAAATACAAAGGAATCCTCAGATCCATTATTAGAGCTGACCATTGAATATTCGACAAAAGATGGAGTATTGAAACTACAGGGCTCAGCATCCATGACTGGACTAGACCATCAGTTCTTTACCTCAGTAACATCCCCCAAGTCATTTAAACAGAATGTATTAGTCACTAGCAGCTTACCTACGGGATCTGTTTTGTTTCATTAGTTAGGTTCTACTCCTACTCTTATGTCATACTGCTACCCCACCATGCCTTGTTTGACTCAGTCGTTATCATTTAGTGAGGTCAATGCTTGGAACCTGTTAGTTGTGGTTAGTGGGGGAAGAATCTGGTAAACCTCTCTATACTCCTGGTAGCTCTTTATTTTATCACTGGATCCTCTTTAAAGGAATTCCTAAGAGGCTCTACCCACTCCACTTTCCGGGTCATCAATATTTGGTGTCATCCATTCGGTGGAAGAACATGATTCTTATCAAGGCAATGCACAACTTTATTCTTTAAGGATTCAGAGGATTCGTTTTGCCCTGGATTCAACTGTGATACGTTAACCATTGCTGCTACGTAGGGGCTTCAGGCTGGGGGTAGATTAATTGTTACAGGGTCACAGTGAGTCAATTTCTACCTCAGTTACTGGCAATGCCTGGGTCTGGGTCTGTGGTTGCCCTCCTATTTGCATGGGTGACAAAGAAAGAAAATCAGAGCAGAAATAGGGGGTTTGGCAATATTGGTGGACACTGAAGTGGTACTACGGACTGCAACAGATGGGGCTAAGAGGGATACAGCAGCACATACCAACTGGGAACCAGAAGAAGAAGTTAACTCATTATTAAGCCTTTTAGATCTTATATTACAGATGCTTTTTTTAAAAGCATCTAGATGCTTAATAATAGGCACAATTATCTCATGCAACATCACCTTAATGGACACAAGCAAACTATTTTGTGCAAAAGTCACAATGTCTTGAATGGATCTAGTAGAGTCCCTAGATAAAAAAAGGACCAGCCACTCCCTCTGGCTTAGCACAAGGTCCAGGTCCTTTCCCTTTAGACCCATTATGCCTTTTCCTTTTGATCAGAGGACCGTCATCAGAGGAATTCTCTAAGCTTGGAGTGGGCTGCACTGCTTCTGCTCTGCGAGCTTTGTGACCTAGAGTAGTTGGGACTGCTAGAACATTGCTCATAGGTGGATTAATGAGTCGCACATAAGGAACGACTAGGTCCAATCAGTCTCCTTGTTAAGGGACCCCCAACGCTTTCCTAATATGCCCATCCAGTATTGAATCGCAAGCCTTAGTTTGGGGCATAGCTTTCCTTTTGCCATGATGATGAGATCTTCTAGAAGGGGAGCCTCTGGGCACACAAAGTAGGAGCTGAAGTCCTACTGAGGAGTTGGCAATGGCTTAAGCAACATCCCCAGCTCCCACAGTTCCCTGTTACATGCTCTAGCATAAAGCAGCGGGATCATCCTCGAGGTTTGTAAAACACAACAACGGTGGCACTATCAGAAGAGCCTATACCAGAGGGCCTCAACATAGTAGCGGTAGAATGGTAAGTGAACAGGTGAAACAGTAGATGAACAGCAAGTATCCACTTACCTCCACCCCCTGGTCTTGCTGCCGCTTCCTCCACCCGCACACGAAGGGAACTGGGGAAAAGGCTCCGGTCATCGACAGTTTATAGTCTGTGATCTGGGCATGGATCTCCTTGGGCTCTAGTCTGTATATTTCTAAAGACCCAAACATCCAGAAGTCCGGTACCCCTGGCCCAGGCCCTGGACCAAGCTCCACCTAATGACATAGCTCCCTCTACGCAATAGGCAAATGATCCTACAAGGTTTTTCCCAAGTTGGCCAAGACCAAAACAACACCAGCACCCTGTGCAGCTGAGCCTACAGCTGAGCCCAAATGCCTCGTCCTGCTACACACCAGAATACATCCACCTCCGTTAGTGGAACAGGCGCAGTGGCGAGTGAATGAGCACAGTACAACAGGCAATGGTGCCAGGTAGGACTGCAGAACAACATGTCAGGATTGCGCTGGGGGTCAAACAAATTCCAGGTTAAATCCTTTGCTGCTGAAGTCCAGAAGCCCGGGAAGAGCAATGGTACCCGACCTCTGTTCTGCTCTGCTTCCTCGGCGTGCAATGCATGGGTGGGTGGGCATGAGCACGGCCTCAGGGGAAGGGGTGTCTTCCCAGCCATCATTAAAGTGTTATTTTCAGGTTAATTTTAGTTTTGTGCTTTTCTTATACTTTCAATGTGCTATTTTTAAGAAGCAGAGTAAATTTATGCACGTCTTTACGTTCTTTTCCTTTTACTGTTTTTTATCTTGTGGAGGATGCACGATGCACCTATACTTTGGAGAAATGCACATATAGCATAGTATTCATTATTTGTTATCTAAATATAATTTTATGTATTCAATTATATTCAATTACCTTTATTTCCGCCACCATAAAATTACAAGGGCAAGACGAGAAAAAATTATCTGTATATAACAAAATAAAAAACTATCAAATACGATGCAGTTTGTCATACAATAACTCCAGTTGATAATAAAAGTATAAAATATAATGTCAGATGATCAGCATATAAAAGTAGATGTTAAGAATTAATACAATAGATCAAAATGTGAACATAGTAGAATGAGTGTCTTCAGAAGGAGAAGCAGGAAATAATAGCTTTCTGCACAATGTCCACATAGACCCAAGTTGTCTCTGTGGAAAGTGGTCCAAGTGGTAAGCTACAGTCCGACCTCAGAAAATGAAGTGCAGCTAAGTAGCTAATTTATTCATTTTGTTGGCTTTCATTTAATATTAAATTTACCTTTATATTATCATTTAGTGGAACTATTGTAGTCTTCTTCTATTGGTTTGCAATCACGTGGAGTTACAGGGCCCGATTCACAGAACTAACTTAAGACAAAATCCTAAACTTACTACCATTTTGGTATTCACAGAAGGCACTTACTCATTTTGGTATTCACAGAAGGCACTTACTCATTTCCGTATTCACAGAAGTTAGGAGTCCTAACTTTAGGACACCTAAATGCCTTCTGTGAATACCGAAAGTCTTAAAGTTAGGATTTTTCGCAGTTTAGTAGTAGTATAGTTAGGACTCCTAACTTTAGGACTCCTAAATGCCTTCTGTGAATACCGAAATTCTTAAAATTAGGATTTTTCTCAATTTAGTAGTCCTAAGTTTAGGACTCCTAACTTTAGGACTCCTAAATGCCTTCTGTGACTACCGAAAGCCTTAAAATTAGGATTTTTCTCAGTTTAGTAGTAGTATAGTTAGGACTCCTAACTTTAGGACTCCTAAATGCCTTCTGTGAATACCGAAAGCCTTAAAATTAGGATTTTTCTCAATTTAGTAGTCCTACGTTTAGGACTCCTAACTTTAGGACTCCTAAATGCCTTCTGTGACTACCGAAAGTCTTAAAATTAGGATTTTTCTCAATTTAGTAGTCCTAAGTTTAGATTTAGGACTACTAAATTGAGAAAAATCCTAATTTTAAGAATTTCGGTATTCACAGAAGGCATTTAGGAGTCCTAAGTTTAGGAGTCCTAACTATACTACTACTAAACTGCGAAAAATCCTAATTTTAAGACTTTCGGTATTCACAGAAGGCATTTAGGAGTCCTAAAGTTAGGACTCCTAACTTCTGTGAATACCGAAATGAGTAAGTGCCTTCTGTGAATACCAAAATGAGTAAGTGCCTTCTGTGAATACCAAAATGGTAGTAAGTTTAGGATTTTGTCTTAAGTTAGTTCTGTGAATCGGGCCCACAATGTTCTGACGTAATTGGTTTGTTTTTTTGAAGAATTATGTTGTACATTTTTGTAGCCTTTTACACTGTCAATTGGCAAAGTGCTTCAAATTATGAAGTGTTTTTAAGTGTAATTTGATTTGTTGGTTAGAGACTATTTACATGTTTTGTACCATTTTAATTAGTATTTCCCATATTTATTTATTATATATTAATTTTTACATATTTCACATGTGTATACATGTAATGTAATATGTGTTATATTTGTTTGTTGTTTAATATTTTGGCTTGCATTATTCATTTTAAGTTTCTTTAATTTTATGGTGTAGGTGATATTTATATATCTTTATTTTTATTCACAATATTGTTGTATTTATATATTTTTAAACACAAGTTTTTTCATTGATTTCGTTTTTTCTGACATTATTTTTGGTGACATTTGTGTATGTCAATATTGTTTTTCTTGATATAGTGTTATACAACCCAAAATGTATGTTTCAAAGCTATGACAGGTGACTGCTGTTTCAGATAAAAATATATATATATAATTTCAAATTGAAAGACTTACTGAAAACAAACTGGATTTGAATATATATAGTGTGTAAAATGTAATATATATAGTAATCTTCATCATTTACTATATTCAAAATACTTTCAGTCATAAATAAAATATATAAACCATGCAAAAGAAAGGAGCATTTCAGTAGAGTGAGCATTTGTTAAAAATGTACGTGACAGAGAGAAGGGAAACAACTTGAAGGTGGCTACTTTAGAAGAAAAACAGAATAATGCCTGAGCAAATGCTCCAGTGTTTTCAGTGAATGATAGAAGAATCAACCATAATATTAGAAGAATTATAGAAGAATCAAATATTAGGGTGGGTCTTTGGAACTGGAGTTCTAAAATATTTTCAGGTATAAACATGCAACGTTCATATGTTTTAAACATCATATCATATTGAGAAATGAAATAGAATTATTAGGCAAAGAGAAACATGTGTCATTATCAAACAAAGGAAAATAGAAATAAGATGTAACAAATGTTTGCAGAAAATAATTTACTGACCAACTTTCATCAAGACAAGGAAATCATTTTTTTCTGCATATTTGTGCAAAATAGGCTTTATTGATGAAATTGAATCAAAAATGTAGTTTTCTATGTTCTGTTTCTCAAATATATTGGTTGGTTAAATAATGCATTCTTTCAGTAAATGTAAGCAGATACAGAATAGGTGCAGTTCTGTTTAAATGAAATGGTAAGAAAGAGTGGACAGATTTGTATGTATCAAGTACATTAGGCTTGTGTAAAGAATACACTCAGTATAGAGAAGGAGATGCTAGCATGCCCATAGTTGGTACAGCATTATCATGCACATTTATGGGAGAAAAATATTATGATTATTATTGATCATGCACCCATAGTAAATAGGTTACCTCTAGGTGGTGGGCAGTAGGACACGCCAATGTTGTCTTGTATGCAACTGCAAGCTTTCCAACTGATTATTTTCTGTCTGGGTGAATCTATACCCATAATGCCTTTTATGGATGAAGATGAGTTTATGGATGAGGACAGGCTTTGTGAGAGTTGGTATTTATGATGTAGGGTGCTTTTTAATATGTAGGTCAGAATTGGCTAGAGAAAAGAAAACTGTAACTTGTAAACTGACATGTTCTGTTTGCGAAATGTTAGCCCTATGAGAAACGTTGAAGGAGAGAAGTGCAGCCAATATGCAAACTACAAGAGCAATTCATGAGGAAGAATGGAAATGTTTTATGGATGACACGAGGGTCCCTCCATTAGGGAAATACAAGTTGACACCTATGTTATTGAGGACCTTTTGGGAGAGGTGAGGATGCCATGATAGGCAGTTGGGTGTGAGAAAGCACACTGGCAGCAGTGCAGATACGTCTGCAAAGAGATGTTAAGTTGCAGCATATACAGTGGAATTACCTCAAAGAGCATGTAGTAAATTGACTATTGATTTGGTTGGTTATTTTCATTGAGAAACTGTCAGAAAGCACTAAGCTTATACTATGGATCCAACAGTGGCGATGCACCCCTCCATTTCTCATCCCCTTCACCAATGACCAGATACATAAGTGGGTAAGAGCCACTATCAGTCTAACTGGTCACTTCTGCTGGGCATTGCCATCAGCTGATTGAAGTGGCTATCATGGGGCAGTACAAGATATGTTGGTAACCTACCAGGGAGTCCTACATCAACAATAAGAGTCAAAAGGGCAAATCTTACCTGTATCAAATCAAATCAAAATAATCTTTATTCGGGTCATAGAACCATAAAAGAATACATAGCATGGAACTGAATAAAATACAAGCACTGAGATTCAGCAACTTGTTTGGTAAGAATGAATAAAATCATTCAGAAAGTGACTTGTGAGGGTGGAGGAGATATTAGCAGCCAGAACTCAAGTAATTCATTTGTGGAGGTTAGTGCATAAAATAGCTTGAGCATAAAAAGTTACAAAAAAAATTATTTTTAAATGATCCAGCCCAATATGCAAGAAACATTCAATTGCCTGTGACTCATCAGGAAAACTAATAACAAATTAAATGAATAAAACACAAGTAAAACATTACTTGTCCACATTATACCTCAAACTCACTACGGCTGAGATGAATTTATAAACCATTAAATAGATAGATTCCGATTGTAGCAGTCGGAGGTGAAGGAGAGCAGGCCTATCCCTTTTTAAACCACTACTTCCCACCAGGAACCTAAGTAGTGGGATTAAAAATTATTTCCTGTGCACAGTATTCAATTTGCAAAAAAGAACTGTAGCATAAATTGTTCAGACCTGAATCACAAGGATATAACTCAAGACTCGCTTCACTATAAATGTCTCTTTGAAAAGAGATCAGAGGATGGGCTGGATTAAGTCTAACCCAAGCAAATAGAATCTCTGACAGTGATCTGAAATCAAATATAAATAAGGGTCCATATGATCAGTGGTGACTACAATGTGGTGGGCAGACACTCTCTTGTTGAAGAGCTATTGAGCTTCCCTTCTCCTTACCAGCAAGGTGAGGAAATCTGTCTCAATCGACCTTTAACTGGAGCGCTTATATCATGAGGGCTATTCAAAGATACAGGCTTCCCCAACATATTCAACTGGCCTTTTACAAATTTCCTCCAAGGAATTTTGCAGGCATAATCATGCCGAAGACAGTCACTGATTATATCCTGATTATGAAGGGTTTTGTATTTTGACCAAATGGAGAGCCATTGCATGATTGGCACTATCTTACAATGATCTTCCAAATATGATAGGACTAAGGTGGACACACTGTTGGAAAAAGATAACAGTCTTCTCACAAACGCATTCTCACTGACCTGCAAGTGTGATGTGTTACAATACCCCCGTTTACCTACATCAAACATCACAACAGAAATTCATTATGCCTTATATATTATGACAATTGCATCTATGAGTTTGGAGTCTAGCTTCCCAGAGAACCTAAAAATGTCCTGTATGGATTGATCAAATTGTGTTGTCTTTACTTTAATTAGATATGCCCAATTACACTTATCAAAAGGAACCCCGAGATAAGTAAAAGTTGAATGCAAAGTAATTTAGTCCTGTTGATATAATGAGATTTCAAGATGCCAGAAACGTGGTCACAGACCATGTTATGCAACTTGGCTAGATTAGTTGTCAGCTCTAGGTCCCTCATGAACAAGACAAATCTATCCAATAATCTCTGAAGGCCCACTCCAGTTCTTGACAGTAAAACACAGTCATCTGCATATAGCAATGCAGGGAGACTCCTTGCTCCCACCCTCAGAGGATGCATATATCCTTGTGTAAAGAATACATTAAAATCATTAGTATATAGGCAGAAAGAAAAGGGGCCATGACACACCCTTGTCCATACCACGCTTGATCTTAATCAGAGCCTTGCATTCACTATTAGGCTCATAACTTATGTACATACTGAGCTCCAATGGAGTTGACCTAAACAATGCACAATTGGGGTCTCCACTCTCTTTTCTAGCATTTTTCCCTATAACTTCCCTCAAATAGGGCAGCCAAATGCAGAGCTGAGGTTCATAAAAGCTAAATGTAAGCAACCGCTCTTCACCATAGTATACTTGCTAATTATAAAAAGGAGGTTCAGGCACTGATCTATGGTACCGAGACACTTTTTGAACCTTTCTTAAGTGGAGTGAATTCCTTTTTCTGACACCCAATCATCTAATCCTTAGGACAAAATTCCCAGTACTTTAGCTATCAAATCGATTAAAGAAATGGGTCAGTCAATCAGTCAAAAGTTTCTTTATTCAGCTAATCAAAGCCGTAAAACCCAAAAAATATAAAATAGGTGCCCTAGGAGCAGACATTGGAGCACCGTTAATACTCAGCAAATGCAATTTACACATAGATTTCCCTAAAACCATCTTTAAAAAAGATAAAATAGAATTATGATTCATTGTTAAAGACAAAAACTATAAAAATTCAGCCTATAAAATTCATCAGTTAAAATCGTATGCATTTCATCAGGAATGGTGCAAATTCATCTAGACTAGAGGCATCTTTCTCCTAATTCTTTTCGCGCCTGAGAAGAAGCTAGCAACTCCAAAACAAACCATGGGTGAGGAAAGCATCTCCAGGTATAATAGTGCTTGCCTTGCTTGGACAAATTGACATGAACTCAAAAGTGGCAGAATGTATTTTTTATGCAGAGAGACATAGAAATCACATAAAAAAGTAAAGTGCAAAGTGTCCTGATCGGAAAAATTATCACATGGACATTGCCTTCAGTCCCCAGGCTTCAAAAAGCCTTTAGGAAAGGCTAGAAACCAGTAAATACGAGTCAATCTGAATCTAGTTAGCAGAAAACAATGATGGACATTGTTGACAAGAGACAGGTAGGGGTGCGCCTGTGGGCATGGACTAAGGGGCCAATTCCGTTGTCATAGGAAGGCCTCCAGACGGGTTCCGGAATGTGTGAATCCGATTCAAAGCCTATGTTTTCGACCGAATCGCCCCCTGTTCCAAACGACCAAGTATGATGCGAAGATCTCGTCTGCATCAACCAAACCGTTTGCCTCGGAATCATGCCGCGCAATGGTGCCGGACTCTGAACGAGCTAGGACAATGCACAATCCGGGCAGCCAGATAGAGACAAAACAGCTGTGAAAATCAGCTTGGGGAGCTGTAGCCATACACAAACACCCCAATGTTTCAAGGTTCATCAATAATTGGGGTGAATTGAGAGCGGTGGGTTTATGGTGAACAGGCGTCGACGCGTTTCGAAGGTATAGTATAGTTGGACCTTCTTTATCAAGACTACATACGATTGTAATCTCGGTGATTAAACATCTATAATACAAATACATGCATGTATGTATGTAAACCCACCGCTCTCAATTCACCCCAAATATTGATGAATCTTGAAACATTGGGGTGTTTGTGTATAGCTTTTTGGTATTGGTTGTGGTACCTAATGACAAAAATCTAATGTCTTTATTATCTCTCGTGTTGTGTTTTTAAAGAATATATTGTGAACTTGTTGATTTATTGCTTTATGTTTCTTCATATGAAATGTTTTTAGTTTTGTATTACAATTTTAATAAAGTCAGCATATCAATGCATCAATTGTAGGTTTCTGTGCCAACACATAGACCATTGGTGTTTATAGCGGTACTCTTGATTGATGGTGTAAGGGTTGCTGGATGAATGAAAACGCTGTCTGTGAAGGAATACTGTGAAACTAGAATTTAGTACTCCCAGAGGATGCTTACTTTAGAATTTCTGTTTGAATCCTAGTCCTTTGGGTCTCAAAGGGTCTTTCTTTTTTACAAAGTGTAGAAAAGCCACTAGATCTACCTCCAGACCCAGTTTCAAAAGAATTGACCATAGCTTAGATCTATTTATGCTTTCGAATGTCACCTTTAAGTCCATTAAGGCCATGTGCAGGAATCCCATTTTAGCTATGGTGTAATTCCACACCAACAAATGTAGGTTAATACACTGGTTTAGCATCCCTTTCCCATATTTAAAGCCATACTGTAGATCTGAGACAATCTTAAACTTATCTAACCAGGAGTTTAGCCGATCCACAACCACTTTCCCCATGATTTTTGCAGCCGAATCTGAGAGAGATTGGTCGATAACATGCTAGATCATCCCTCGAGCCCTTTTTAAAAATTGGTATAATAGTGGCCATTGACTAGGAAGAGGAAAGGTGACAGGAGCAGGCCACATTAAACACTTGTGTCAAGATCCTGACCCAAGTTAGGGAGTCTCCTTTATACAAACCCGCCAGTCCTGCGCTTTCCCTCGAGCTGTGGCCAGGATAGCTTTGTGTACCTCTTTATTATTGAAAATCTATAGGGCACAATCCATATCAGTGTCCGACTGTGCATCGGACCCCCCCCATCATCACCACTATACATCTCTTCAAAGAATAGAACCTATCTTTCAGCAGCTATCGTATAATCTTTTTTGGCATTTACTGTATCTCAAAAAAAGGGGCTATTAACCACTTCCCAGTACGTTGTACTGTCTGTCAGCCCACTTGACAGATCAAGGGCTTCCCAAGGTTGGGCTCTAATGGTCTTCCTATTTTGAATTGCAAATTAATACGCCCTCCTAGAGGACCTAACCAATACCTCATCCTTAGGGCATTGCTTGAGGGCATGGATTAAGTTCCTGTGAGCCCTAGAGCATGTACCATCAAACCACCATAACTCAATGGGACCTTTGGCCCTAGTTTTACTCATTAGGCCAATGGGATATATGCTTTGTTATTTTATCAAACACATCTAACTTCACTCTGTCCTGTGATCTCATGTCCATACAAAGCAGGATCTCATCAGCACCCTGCATATAGGTCATCTAAAAAGGTCTCTGGTATCACCGTTGTCCATTTTAACCTGCAGACTTGATCTTTTGTGCTAAGGACAGAATTTGAGATGCTCCTACCCTCCCCTCCGTGGGCTTCAGTGCAGTAGACCAGTTCAAGAATTAGAGGGTTATGGTCACTGTGGGTGGTCCAAGAGACCGTCAGCTTGTGAACTGCTGGGGCTAGAGGGGTAGAGACCATTATGAAGTCAATAGTACTAGAGAACCCCCTGCCTATAATAGTTGGGACTGGTGCATCCATGCCCAACTGTCCTAAACAAAACAAATTATTAGCAGCCAGGAGTTCCTCTAATAGATGGCCTGATTTTGTATGTTCAAAGTGGGTCATCAGAGGTAAGGCATCCATGTAGCCCCTCCCAGACATTCGGCCTAAGTGACAGAGATGTGTATTAAAGTCCCCTAGGATTATGACCTCATAGTAAGAATCTTGCCTCTCACCATATTGTTCAAGAAACATCTCCAGTGCTGTTAGATGTTCTGTAACAGATTTTCTGCAGTACGAATTGTAAAAATGTACTACAATTCGCAAACAACATTTCTACTGCTAACAGATGGGCTGATTGACACTCTATAGTTCTGACGGTACAGGTAAGTTTAAGTGAGACCAGTAAAAGAAGACCTCCCTTCAGTCTCCCCACTATAGATGGAGCTGGGCATTTAAAAAAAGAAGTAAAACCATACAGATAAAAAGTCTCAGAGGTGTCCTACATTTCCTGAGGAGCAATTATGTGGCAACACGCTAATTGCCTCTGCCATCATACATCACCACCTTTAGATCTAAGACCAGCTATATTTCAGGACATGATCTTCATGCAGGAAGAGTCTGGGAGAGTGGAAGTTAGTTTACGTGGGGAGGTGAACACTTTACCCATCTGAGGCACAGTACTACGGGAGCCGTGATGACCTTTTAACAAGCCCCTATTGGTGCAAGAACAATACAGTGTTCTGCATCCCCCTGCCGCGAAGATGACTGGGGCGTGCAGTCCATCCCTTACGAAGACAGCAACTGCTGGGTCAATCGCAGCAAGGGATGGCTCTGCCACCCTTCTTATAAATGGAAACAATAATGGAATTCAGCAATGACTTAGGGGGTCTTATGGTAACAGTGATCCTTAATAGATTATCAACTAAATTAGCTCATAAATTTATGTTGTCTCTAAATACATAGAGTGGTACCCCAACAGTACCTGGGAACTTGTTCCTTAGGCCTCATTCAATAGCAGATATTACCTCCCCCACAGTAATATGCTGTTTTACAACGGCTATCAAAGGCAGTGCGACTGTCATACACATTTGAGAAATGCTAGACTCACATGTGTGGGGATATGGTTGTATCCATAATGTTATTGTGACTGTTACCAAAAAAGGGGCATTTACAGTTTGCCACAAAAGGCAGGTGTCATTTCATCTACTGGCCTCCCGTAATTGCTCCCACGCGTCCTGCCTTACAGGTATTTTCATCCTCTTAATTCCCTGTTTATAGTTCAATATACATAGCCTTACTTCTTCCACAACCCTAGGTGACTTCTACAGAGCATATATAAGACATCTATGTGCATGAAAGCAGACTCCATTAAACCATTCCTGACTTTGGTTTCCCATGCCAGTCTTTGTGATGTTTAAGAGTTCAGTCACGATTCTGCAAATTGCCCTGTACACCCTTAACAGCCAAGAAGGATACATCCCTAGCTCCAAACACATCAACTACTCCCTGTTTCTAGCCACAAGCTCAACAAATGGCTACAATCCACAGTGGTCCATTTGCACAGAATGCCCTTAGTGTTACTACCTCTATTAGTGAAATGGATGAATATGCTGAGGCTGTGCAAAACCTATGGACAAGCATAATGACAAATGATTGTTATCACTCTTACAAATCTGGAGAATTGAAAAGTGGGCGACCTTATTACTGCATCTCTCAGAGATGGCAATAAAGTTAGTGATGCTGCCCTTCCAGTGACAGTATTTTTATTTTGGATGAGGCTGTTACAAACGGGGGAGAGGAGTTGGCCTAACGGCTAGGGCGCTCCACCTCGGATCTGGGGAACTGGGTTCGAGTCTCAGTATTGACACTGAACATCCTGTAATTCTGGGCAAATCACTGAATCTCCCTGTGCCTAACAAAAACTGAATGTGTGTCCTCATGTAACGTAACTGGTGCTATGTAGAGCGCTCTGATACCTGATTGGATTCGGGTCAAGTTTGTGCTATATAAAATTGCTAAAAAAAAAAAACGTAGGAGCAAGTGCTAGAGATTGCTTGTTTATGATTGTATTTAAAGCTTCAGCACATGGGTTCTGCTCAAAGTACAAGTAATCCACACTGTCATATCCCACAGACAGAATTTCTTGAAACTGTCCATCAGCCCACCCCTCTGGTGCCTGAGCCTAGAGTAAACAGCTGGGGTTAACACAAAGGTAAATTCATCGATGTATATGGTGCTCTAAGCAACGTCTCCTGCAAACATACAATATGATATTTCATTATCAATTTGTTCCAATACGCAACATCCACTTTGCTGAAAAGGCCGGTCACATTCCAGGGCAAACAGTCAAAGTCTGACGTAGATACCACAGACTGTGCCAGGATAGTTGGAACATTTCCTAGTTGCACTGGCAGGTCCACAGCCGCAAAGGCATTAGTGACAGAGTCCTTCACCTCTTCACAAGA
This sequence comes from Triturus cristatus, assembly GCF_964204655.1. Classification (NCBI taxonomy): domain Eukaryota; kingdom Metazoa; phylum Chordata; class Amphibia; order Caudata; family Salamandridae; genus Triturus; species Triturus cristatus. The sequence goes on along the minus strand of NC_140582.1, from coordinate 53,716,811 downwards.
AGGGGGAGTTCTGTGGTGAGCTGGCGGAGGAGAAGCTAAATCCCTTATATCCAGCCCTAATACAGACAAATCAATTAAATCACAGTTGGCCCTTTTAAAGGAAATCTGACCCTTCATTGCCAGCTTACACTTGTGACTCATGAACTGATTCGCCATGAACCCTTTGTCCGCTGGCATCATAATGATGATCAGTCATCCGACCTGCTCTAAAGCGATTATGTGTCGGAGGGTATATGCCATGCACAAGGGGTGCTCAGTGCACACTAGACATAAAGGGTACCGCATTAGCTGATTTGTAAAAATAACTGAGAGAAACTTTCCTAATGCTACTCTGGGACATATCAACACAGGATAGCTTGTGCAATAAAAAATACTACTAGCTGTTCATCCCTGAAGTTAGTTATCACACAGTCCCCTGGCTCTGTTTTGGGGCTATTCCCCGGCCAGATGACTCTGCACAATATTAATGTTACTGTACAAGGTGCCACAACTATAAAAATCCAGAGATATGCTCAACCAGTGTAGAATGTTGTTTTTTAGTTGAAAGTTGTCCCTAACTTGATTTGATTGTAAGGCTGGAAAGTTTTAAAGCACAATTGCAAGTGGACTGACTTTTGAGGGCAAATGCAATGGCTTTTTGTGTTGGACGAGGGTAGCACCCTCATGTAAGATTATCAATCCTTGACTTCCTTGGTTCAGATGCTGGGGAAAGGGATGCTGTCCTCAATTGGCTCGATTGGGAAGTAAGACTCAACATGGGGGGGTTGGTTATTGAATACTGAATCATTGTGTAACCAAATCTCTATTTTCTGATCTGAAATGTGCTATACCTGAAATTAAATTATAATAAGAGAATAGTATATTTTTGTATGCTCAACAACACTTTTCCCTATTTGTAAGATAAGTACCTCAAGTTTCACAACTTTTGCTCGCATAGGTAATATTCACTGGTTCCTATCATTGGCAATTCATATATGACTTGCTTAGCACACTAGAGGCCTAATTATGACTTTGGAGGTCTGGGAGCTAACCCCCACACTATCACCCTGCTCCCAGGCCACCAAAGTCCACTGCCGCCCGCCCGTCTGCCAGATTACAAGTTTCCTGATTCTCTGGTGGGCTGGTAGCACGATGGTCCAATTGCGGTGCCTATTGAAAAGGCACCGCAATGGGAGATCCTAGGGTGGTTCCTGCATGGCATGGACTATGCAGTCCATGCCGTGCAGGAAAGTGGGTGCATGCAGACAGGGGGCACACCATGTGCTCCCCTGCATGCATTCCCATGCCGAAGGGCAACAGGGGCCTTGTAGGCCTCCCTTTTCTTCCCCACCGCCAGCCTTTTCATGGTGGCTTCACTGCCATGAAAAGGGGAAAAGGGTGATGGTGGGGAAACTTCTAATATGCCTGGAGGAATTTTTTGCTTGTTCGCGCTTTCTCAATGCGTGTTTGTGAGATATTTCCCCCGAGCACTCAAACAGCGTTCGCGAACACTCATGGTTGAATCATGCATATTTCCTCCCTTCTGTAAGTTTCTTCTACAATGATTTTGGTAAAAATACAGCTTTCAGTGCCACGAAAATTTTTCGGTGGTTTGGTGGTGAAATTTCTTTATGATACTGGTAAAATATTGTAAAAAAAAAAAACATATATCTTTGATTGCATTTTACTATCCTCCTGGATCTTGGGCCACGATATTCTTCTAAGATTGTTGGTTAGTATGGGTTCTAGTGCTGCTGATTGTCTTTCAGAGGAACACCTCTTAAGAGGAGTAGCTCCCATAGTTACAATCAGGAGGTTATGGTCCCTATCAGGCCGGAAAGGCATTATCACCCACCAGTTGCCAAATTCTAACATCCACCAGGATGTAATCACTAACACTAAGACTAATACATATAATAGTCTTAGTGTTATATATAAAAAAAATAATATTTACCAGTTAATAATAATAAAAAAGTCAAACATTCCCAACATACTACCCCACAAGTACAACACTCACAAAAACAAATTTAAATAATACTTTACAAATTAACACTTCACATTATTTTAATAAATCATACAAACAAATCGAAATTCTTATTATAATTCATATATACAATATCAAAATTAATTAACTAACATCTTGAATCCAATTAATTATTGCTATTAAATAATGTATTAAATTATGTATAAGGTTATTAAGTTAGCTAATACATTTCCGTACATAATTACTGACTAAAACTACAGATTCAAAAAATTTAATTTAAACATTTAAAATTAAAGCAAATGAAATTTAAATATTAAAAATAATTGCCATCCTATTCTGCTACAAACCCAACAACCCACTAATAGATAATTTTTAATAAAAAACATCTTTAAATATACTACCAAATAAAAAAATCAACTACAATCAAAGAAGTTGTACGCTCTTAACATTAAAATATTACCTTACAAAAAATCTAATAAACCCAACAATATGGTTAACAAACTAATAGTATACACAATTATAGTATTAAAATGATATAGACTAGCTAAAAATGATATTCTTACCTTTCATATTCTGTGTCATGATGTTTTTGGCATCGCAATAGTTTGAGACAATATTTGTATATTATATTTTGACTGAACACTGTTCTGAACAGGCGCTTTGTCTGTTCAGAACAGTGTTCAGTCAATGTTACATTTAAGATGCATATGGGCCCATTATATGTAGCTGGCTATGGTTAAAATGTATATAATAAAAAAATGATCACGATCACTTGTTATTTTTATCCTTCTAGTTGTAATTCCTCAAAATGTGATTAAGGCCATCAATCTTAATTTTTTTTGTATTGTAAGGCATAAGTATATATCTATTTTAAGACTCCTGCATGCCACCAAATCATCATAAATTAAGGAGGTGGAAATGGCATTTTTCATTTTTTTGGGGACCTTAAAATACCAAAATATGGTCACTGACAAAATAAAAGGGTGATATCTGTGGTTTCCTTCATGGATGTTGCTGCTTCCCAGTTGAAATGTATGATTTATTCCATCTCAATGTTCCTACGTAATTAAGGGCCTGATTTAGATCTTGGCAGACGGGTTAGTCGGTCACAACGGTGATGGATATCCCGTCCATTGAAATATAAATCCCATAATATTCAATGGGATTTATATTTCGGTGAATGGAATATCCGTCTCAGTTGTGGCGGAGTAACCCATCTGCCAAAATCTAAATCGGGCCCCAAGTCTTTTCTTGAGTCTTGGCCAGTTCAATGTTCATAATGACATTTTCACCTACCATATGTCCTCAGTAGGTTTAAGAGGTTTTGTCACCATGTTAATCCGAAGAAGAGTTTCTTGTGTTGAACCAGGAAGATTGTTCTGGTACACTTTTTAGCTGAGAAGAAATTATGTCTCACCATCACAAAACACACACAAATTGAATCTATTTCTATTGTTTGACATTTCTTGTTGAATGAGCATCTCCACCTGAACTCCACCAGTTGTTCCTCAGCAGTGAAATATTATGAGAGACGCTGAACTTGTCAGTAGCTAAATTACTATTTAGTTTTGCTGTATAATCACCCCTCTTAAACATTTTGATGTTGAAAAATCTTCTAAGGCTCATACCTTCTCTGATGGAGGGGTGTGCTTCACTCAATTCACCCCATCTTCCACATCTTCTGCCAGTCAGATCACTACAGGATGTATTTTCTGCATAGGTGCACATAGGCTTTTCTACAGGCCACTCCTCATGTGTTGATGGTGAAGATAAGGATTAGAAAGTTTGAAAAAAAGGTGCCTTGTTCAGAGCAGCTGCCAGATTGAATACATAATACTCTATTGCAAATACAATGCAATATATGTGTATGAGTTTTTTCTTAAAAATCCAAAGCAATATAGAGGCAATTGAGAGCTATGCAAAGACACTGGCCAAAATGAAACAAATAGCAAAACAGGCAACAAAAGTTTGTCAGAACACAACCAAATTCAGTGTTTGGGAAGTCTCTGCTTAAAATATTGTGGAGATACAAAGCTCCTGTAAAATCAACTCTTTTTTTAAAAAAAATAATGTTTTATTAACATTTTTCATTTCACAATAGCTTCAATATATTTGTCTGTTACATTTTTGTAATAATCTGCTTTCCATCAATATGTAGAAATGAAGGCATACAATACAAATTTCGTTACATCTGTATCACAAGTATCGCTGCCCGTGCAGCTATTGATTATTAATTGTACATATAGGTGAGAGTTGTCCAGTACCCCATTTGCAAGAATTTTTCCAATGTATATCGTATAAGCAAAAGAAAAAAGAACATCAGTGTTACTGTTTTAACAATAAGAAAGTACAATATGGATGGAGTATCTTCTGTCTTGTTTTACATGTGCTGGATATCAAATGTTTGGATCACAGTTTCTTGTCTGGTGACTGTAATTTATGTGCATGGGGATTATATGTGCCATGTGTATTTACATCCGACTACAAGAGAGTAGGGGTTATCTTGTCCTGGGGGCAGGAATGTGTAATACATATTGCAAGGGAGGTTTCTCTCAGTGACCTTTGGTCATATGTAGGGTGGATCTTTTCACATTAATAACCACATAGTGCCTAGCCGCCGCACATATGGTTTACAGTTCTTTGTTTGCTACTTTTGTTTCAATAACTGTAAGGTATGCCCTCCAACTTGGGGGATTAGTTGCTGTCTATGATTCTGACTGCCTCCCCTGCCAGATGTTTAACTCAGCTGTTAAGACTCTGCGCAGGTCTTTAAGCCATTGGGGGATAGGCGGAGGCATCCTTGCCTTCCAGCACATTGCTAATCTACGTTTTGCTACTACCACAGCCGGATTCAAGAATTTATTTAGTGTTTTGCATTTGGATGAACCCTTTGGGATCCCCAACAGGAAATGTTGTCAGAGTGCCTACACTATTGTTTTTGTGGCCTCAAACAGAATTTCAGCTACTTCTTCCCAGTATGGAACTATTTTCGGGCATGACCATACCATGTGTACAAACGTGGCCATGGGGGTATCACACTGGGGACAGTTGTATGAGGAGCATGAATACATCCTAGCTATCCTGTGAGGTGCAAGATAGGTGTGATGTAGATATTTGGATTGGGTATCCTTGAGTCTTGCGTTAATTGGGATGATCTTATGGTTCGTCAGGCATTGCATCCATTGTTTGTTGGTCAATGTTAATGATAGTTCCTCGTCCCAGTACATCCGAGGAGCTGGTAACTGAGGTGTCCTATCTTGGCACAGAGAGCTGTAGAGCATTGTAATTGTCCGACGGCTGTGCAATGTGTGGGAAGTGTTTGAAGGAGATTAGATGCTTCTGGTTCCGAATGCTTTTTTTCCAGGTCACACTTAGCTGGTTCGTTAGTGTGGCAGAGAGTAAAAAGGATCCTGGGGGTATCCCATACTCATCAACCAATGTATTGAATGTAATAAGTATAGAGTCAGTGAACATACTCCCCCAGTTTGCTAACTTTTCATTTGTCCATTCCATCACTTCTGGTCTATGAGTGTGTATTGGGTAACCCAGGGCTGCCTAAAGAGGTAAAGCATTTGCGAATCGGAGTGGGGTTGTTATCTTTTGTATATCCTTGTGTGAGCAAAGTTTAGCCGTAGTCGCCAGTAGATTACCTCGCCTTTTTGGTATGACAGTCTCAGTACGGAGGAGTCATTCTAAAACTGTGTTTGAGTGGATTACATTTACCCAGCGACCCAATTCAGATAGATTTGGACCGCGACCCACCACATTGGCCATTGGAATTGTGTGGCTGCATAATAGTATTCATAATTTGGTGCTCCTAGGTCTCCCTCAGATAATGGTGCATATAGTTTCATAATTGAAACCAGTTTCCTGCCCTGGCCCCATATTAATGCTACAAATAGTGACCTCAGTTTCTGTAAGAACTCTTGAGGTACTTGTATCGATAGGGCTGTTTAGAAATACAGCAGTCTCGATAACAAGAACTTTTTAAAGATGGCGATAAGACCCATAGGTGATAACGGTAGTCCTGTCCAAAATTAGGAGGGTTTGGCATTGGTCAGTGTTTCCATCTAATAGGTCCGCGGGTGAATGCTAAACTTGAACGCCTAAGTATGGAGTGATTGGGGGTATTCTCTGCTGTTCAGAATTCAATAGTGTCAGTAGGAATAGGAGAGATTTCTCCAATTTAACCTTTAGTACTGAGACTTTTCCAAATTGGTCTAATAATCCCATCAGTTCTGGTAGGTTTGTTGCGTTGTCCCATAAATATATTAGTGCATCATCTGCTTACAATGATACCATGTGCCACTCGCTGTGCACCTTAAGCCCACAATCCTGTGCATGCTTACGGAGTGCACATGCCAGGGGTTCCATAGGAAGGACGAACATAAGCGGCGATGAGGGACAGCCCTGATGAGCGCTTTGTTCTATGTCGAACGGTGCTGAGATAACTGTGCCTGCACGAACTCTTGATAGTGGGGAATTATATAGCAGTGACACTCACCTCAGGAAGCATGGCCCTATTCCTTATCGGCATAGTACTTCTTGTAGGTATCGCCACCCCAGTGTGTCAAATGCCTTTTCTATATCTAATGATGCCACCCAGCCATGCACCTTGTTTATTTTCGCCCAGTCCATTAGCATAAACAGCCTTTGCAGATTTAAAAAGGTGCTCCTATTCAGTGTGAAACCATTCTGGTCTTTGTGTTCTAATATTTGTGCCAGGTCAAGTAATCTGTTTTGCTAGTACTGTACTTGGAAACTTCTAATCAGTATTTAATAGGGATAGGGATCGGTATGAGACAAGGAGTAGTGGATCTCTACCCGGCTTAGGAAGTACCACCAATACCACCTCCTACAGTGAGCAAGGTAGGATGCTTTTGTGCATGCATCCGTGTATATGCGATGTAGATGTGGGGCTAGTTGGGTTCCGAAGGTCATATAAAATTCTGGGGGACATCGGTCTGCTTGCGGTGTAAAATCAACTCTTGTTGATCCATAAATGTGGGGGAAGATGAATTGTGAGCAGAAAGAGTGAGCAAATACCAGACGCTGAGAAATCAAATGAAGAGAAGCTGAATACTAACAAATTCGAAAGATGTGATGTTCATGATTGACCAGAGTTTCAGGATTCAAAGATGATAGTAAAGTTTCTGCAAGGTGGTTGTAGAGTATTTCATAATACAGTCAGAGCTGAGAGTGATAAAGTCGTGAATTTGATCAGAATTTCACATTTTTGGAACAGAGCATGTGATCTTGGTGGCAAGAGTTCGATGGATGAAATGTGTACATAGATCTGAGAGATTCGAAATTTGAGGCATACAGAAGGAGGTGGCGCTATGATGCAGGTGATGGAGCTGGTGATCTCTTTGAAGGCTGGACAAGATGACATTCGAATTGCCACTTAGGTTGAAAATGCAGTGTATGTGATGAAGGGGAGTTTGGCGGGTGAATTTGGCTGGAGTTTTAGAAATTGTTCCATTCTTTCTAAGTGGGAAGAATTATTGTTGGATAGAAATGGTCTTTTTGGTTGTCAGAAACATATAAACGGCAGTCCAGAATGTTGGTGAAAGAGGAGTGTTATTGACAGCAATGTCGACTTTGAATGCATGTGTGGGTTTGATAAATGCACCATTTAGAGGTTATGTATAATTTACAGGTTGCTGTTTTGTTGTGGGCATCTAAGCCTAGTAAATTCCAAGTCATTCATCATCTTGCATCGAATAATAGAAAAAAACAATTGTCATGTTGTTGTTGCATGTAGATTTTTTGCAGTACTTTAAAACCATGACATTAAATCTCACATTTCTGTTATTAGCATTTAGGTGCTAGCAATTGATGCGTGCCTGCTTGGACACAATCTTTGTAATAAACTGTCTCGAGTTCAGAAAAGGGCACACACGGCAGAGCACCAACCATGTGGGGAGAGCAATGCACAGATATACAAGTCTTCATTACACACCTTGAAGAAGTCAGAGATGATCTAAAGGAAAAAATAGATGAGGTGTCGAAGATTATAAATCAGGTGAGTTACAGGATTACATATTACTATGAAGCACCTGCTGTGTTTTTTCAGCATATGCACAGAATGTCAGATGATGCTGCATATAAGAAAGACCAGCAAAGTATTAAAATGTATTGAGAAAACTGTGTGAAAATAAAATGTAGCACCAGATAAAGATAATTTATAGCATTATAGCACGATTTGCACCTGCTCGTTTGTTTATAGTCAAAAGTGGAAACTCTGTTTCATCAGACGTGTCCCGGCACTAAAAGCTAAGAGAGACTGAACCGACGGCAGCAGTGCAGAAGGGACTAGACTTTATCAAAATGAAAGGCTTTTAGCTCTTTTTTTGAAGCAAGAAACAGAAGCTTAATTGAGGTTAACTGAAAGTGTGTTCCACAACTTGGACGTCAGGAACATAAAGGATCTATCTCCTTACCTAGCCTTGGAGAACTTTGGGACCTGCAGCAGTTGACGGTTATTCGACCTGAGCAATCTATATTGCTTGTAAGAGTGGAGTCTTTTCCTCAAATAAGAATGGTCTTCACCTAAGAAAGCCCTAAAAGCAAACGATAGGGCTTTACATTTTATGCGATTAACCACTGGCAAGCCAGTGTAGCTATTTCAGATGTGGTGATATAGGTGCCGATAAGTAATTCTCTGAATCAGTCTTGCTGCTGCATTTTGAACAATCAGGAGTCTTTGAATTGAAAGCAGGAAGGCCCAAATAGAGACTATTAGCATAGTCCAAACGAGAGGTTACTGAGGTATGAACCACTGTTTTCACTTGGCCTCCGGGACCAAATACAACAGCTTCTTCAGAGATTTGAGTTTAGAAAAACAGACTGAAAAGACATGTTTAATTTGAGTAGAAAAGACAGGTTCAAATCAAATAAAAGTCTCACATTTCTAGAACAGGAGGTGGGAGCTGAAGGGGGATTAAGTTCTTCAGGCCGCCAAAGGCTCAGTAGAAAAGGACTTCAGTTGGGTGTGAATTTTGATTAAGGAAGGTGGCATCCATCCAGCCGGCAACTTCCTTAAGACACTCCTTGAGTTTGGTAAGGGCTTTATCAGAGTCCACCTGAAAAGGACAGTAAGAGCTGGGTATCATCTGCATAGTAAGCCTGGGTGGAGTTCATGGAGTTCGGCCACATTGAACCCCGCAAAGTGACAAAAAAACTGTGCAGTTCCGCAAGCGGCGGAGTGCAGCGCGAACTGCCATTCACGCTAATCTTCCTGCCACTTGGGCAGTAATTCCACCTGAGGGCAGCTCTTGCTCGCCAACCTGCCATTGGCAATTTCAGGCGGGGAAGCTGATATTCCAGCCACTTGGATAAAATTATACCCGAGCGGCAGGTCGCACTCGCCAACTTACAGCTGGCGATCACGAGCGGGGAAGCTGATCTTCATGCCACTCGGGTAGAAATTCTTCCCGAGCAGCAGCTCGTGCTCAACAACTTACCATTGGCGTTCATGAGCAGGAAGAAAAAAAAACACTCCACTATGCGGAGCAGAATTTTCTGCACTTTGCGGGCTCCACGGAGTGCAAAGTGCAGAAAACTCTTGAAAACTGCACGAATTTCACTACCCAGGATTACTACATAGGACACCACCTGCACCCCACAAGATTCAATCACCTGGGAGAGTGATGCTAGATATACGTCGAAGAGGGTAGGCCTGAAAGCTGAGCTCTGAATGACTCCATATAAATGATGTTTAGGGAGGGAGAGGAAAGGCTGGAGATGATCCTTCTGTGACCTGTCCTCCAGAAAAGACTTTAGCCATGAAAAGAACTTGCCTTGGATGCCTGTCAAACTAAATCTGTCTAAAAAGGTGGCATGCAAGACCTTATCAAATGCAGCAGATAGCTCAAGCAGAACCTCCATTAATGAATGGCCACAGTTCAGGTTCTAGTTGATGTATTCTGCAACCTCCATTAAGGCAGATTCAGAGCTAAAGCCAGACCAAAAGTCAGATTGTGAGTCATAAAGCAGTCCAGTAGATTGTCCAAATAAACAGTTACTAAAAGAACCTGAAAGTGTTGGAAGCGATTCAAAGATAAGGTGTTGAATTATAAAAATGGCAATGACATTTTACCAATTCTTTCAAATCGTCTTATCTGGTGCTGGCACACTTTGAACCGAGCAGTGTAGAAATCCAACTAAGATAAACAGGGCTGTAAAGAAGTGGTTGTTAAACATGGCTCTAGATTTGTCAAACATTTTCAAGTCAAAAACCAGCTTGCCTATAATTATTGATTATTGCCTCTAAAAACTGACGTATTATTTTCTCCTAATAATTGCATCGCCGGTTAAATATTGTTAGCATGCTAAAATAATGTAGTGGGCCTTGCACCAAAGAGTGTCCACACTCCTTGTGTCTTGTCGACCTGTGTTGTTCACCCATCCACAATATATTTAATGCTAGATCATTGTTGCTGATATACTTATTGTGTATACATGGGTATACTTTAGGCTTCTGTGTAGACCAGGTTGCAATCATCATCAGCATAACTGGCCACAGCAATGCCTCACAACATTAAGTGTGAGGCAAAATGAAGTGTGAGGTTTCTGCACCTGCCTGTTGTTACTCCAAATGAAGCAATAATCAGGGCTAAACAGAACAGCTGAATAGAAACTTCCTCACCCTGACAGAGCAGAAGGCTCTGTCCTGCTCTCACCACTACCATCAACCAAAGGGCAGCGCTTAGGAAAACCTAATCAGTAGCTCCTTGCTAACAAAAGCCCTCATGCAATTTTTAAAAGTACTCCTGTCTCCTTCTCCTCACTTCAGTGCCTGGATCTCTATCCTGCAACCAGATGAATGAAAGCAATACACTTTGACTGATAGGGGAACTGGTATCATCCTTCATCTTGTACTGTGATAGGTCAAAGGTATCATAAATGGATCCCACTGCCTTCACTATCCAAGCTTGCTCACACACATAGCCCTACAAATGTGTATATGCCACATACACTAAACACAAATAGCAGTAGAAATTTACCCAAAAGGGCCTGAAATCCTCACTCACTGACACTGATAAAAAGGTCTAGTCACACTATAAACACACACCAAGATAACTAGATATTTTGGATGGAAAGCAAAAGAAAGACGAGGAAAACTCTTAGAGACCTTACTGGGAACTACAAAGATTTTGGATTAGACGCCTCACCCACTAAATAGTGATATGCCTCATCATCAGCGCTTATCCACACCCTCATAGGGTAATACCATCAGGGCGGACTCAACCATAAATGGGAGTTCTTATATAAAATATCTATCTAGACAAAGCAGTTATATATTTCAATACCCCCACCAGTTTACGTCCAGCAAATGAACATGCACCAAGAATCTCACCAACAATCATTCATCCAAATACCTAATATCCTACACCAGCATACCCACCATCATACACCACCACAACACAAACAACCTCATGTAATCGCACATGCGGCATCATAGGCCCCCACACTAATCATCATATGCTAACCCAACCACTGTCATAAATTGACACTATATGATATGCAAACCTCAATCACTACATATGCAAACAAATCTACCATTAAACGTGCACACCTCCAACATCATACATCCATATACCCAATATCATTCACCCATAATCATATGTCAAAAACTCCATCAACTACATATGCCAACAGTTCCATCATCATACAACCACACAGGTATCACAAGTAAACAGAACCAGCACTCAATAACAAACATCATATGCCAACACTCCCACTATCATACAGCAACACATTTACCATGATACTTGAACACTACCGACAAGATAGAATTACACTTCACACAAGTTGTGCCAAATGAGCCATCATTTGCAAACACACCCACCAACACACAGCGCAATATGTGTACGCAAAACCAACATCATATGGCAAGACATCCACCATCATGTGCCAATACAACCACATCCATGCAGCATTTTTCAAATCAAGCTATGGAGAAATTTAAATTATGTGAAATTTGCAAAGTTTTTTACTATGCAATTTCTCCACATGGGAGATTGTTGGCACAGAAAATGTTTTGCCAAAATACATTTTCTGCTAGAAACAGTTTCTCGTCTGTCTTAAAGACGTTTATACACTAAGTGTACACTTGCATGAAAATTGTCACAGAGATACCAGCAAACCTAATTTCACCCAAAAACATAGTTCTGTTGAATTTCATGACATTCCATGAAAGTACACAATTATATAGCTCTGCCCAGCCTAGCCCATAAACCAGTTTCCTTATCCAACAAAACAAACAAGTTCACACAGCCAACATTTTCGGCAAACAGTGAAGCGGCCAGGGAAGCTGACTTCGGAGCACAGGGTTCACGGTTTGATCCCTGGCTCTGGCGGCAGTTCAGCTCAGCACCATGTGACTCTGGGCATTAGCTCACTTAATTTCCATGACAGCCCCTTGAGACCCGTAAGGGTGAGTAGTTTGCGCTTTGCAAATACGGATTTACATTTATTTAAATACGGATTTTCACCTATCATCAGATGTGAGCACAATAAACTTCACTTGCCAACTGTTCGAATGCTAATTGTCAGTTTACCCTGCTTGGTAAACTAGCATGTTCCCTATTCCTATGGAGCCCAACTGTATGTTTCTAGTATCATGACTTTGATTTATGGTCCTAGGGGTCACTCCAATCTAGTTTGTGTGCAGAGCACTAGCCTGTCAAGGACTTTGAGTAGTTCTGGGATTTGTCCTGTGACTTGGAGGGCCACAACTGGCAGACCCTCATTTCAGACAGATGGTTACTGTCCCTGCCACTGGGTTAGGCATACAGGGTGATGGTGCCAACATACTGTGTTTGAGAATCAATCGTATGACCAGACCTGTTTATCTGAGTCACTGGAGTGGAGGCCTACAGGCCCTCTCATGTAAAGTTTCTCTTTTATGCCTTCGCCCTTTATGCCTTTGCTCATTTAAAGTGTTTGTTAAGCACCTTGGTATATAGTGCCTGAGTAGTACGTGTTCAGTGTATATTTGTGAGCCACAGGAATGGAGGCCAATAGGAATCATTTTGGATACTTCTGGTCTTGACTTTCACAAGATAGAAGGTGAGTAAGGTGCTCCCAGAGAATGGAAGTGTATTGCTCACATCGATCAGCGATGTAACTGACCATGTCGTGAGTGATGTAATATGTGAGGTTATGAGCAGTGCATTGCGGGGGCGTGAGCTATAGTTAGCTCAGCTAACTATAACTGATGAATTTCTCTGATGTTGTACGAGTGAAATATCAGCCTAACTATAAAGTCCCTGTAACATTTGTTTTTTCAGTGAATAACTAAGGTTTTTTTTAATGCTAATTCTTAACTATAACTTACCTGTAACCTTTAATTTTGTCAGTGAATTTCCATGGTTTTTTAAGTAGCAATGGCCTTTGCAGAATGGACTGGAAAGGGTGCGAGCTCTCCGAAATCCCACTGAGTAGGACTTATAGAAAGTACCAGGAGGGCTTCTTGGTCCCCAATGTCCTTTAGCATCCAATTCAACTTTACTCCCCAACCAGTAGTATGCCAGGAGATGCAGAAAGTGTGTGTGGCCTCCAAAGACCTCTTAGCAAACTGACTGTGTGGAACTTGCTAGAGGTAACAAAAGCGATACTTGGCCCAAAATACCCTCAGTGGCCAAGGAGACTTCATCTCACAGCTAGTACTATGCCAAGAGGCACATATGCAGAGTGATGGGGAAAGGATGTCCTTGATGATTGCACAGGTAGTGCCTTTATGATTCTAGGAGTGCCAAGGACAGACTGTGAATACCGAGTGTTTTTGACAAAGTGTAAAACACATATATAGACATTTCTTTAATAAACTTTCACTGTTGCTATTTAGTAAGATACTAATTCAACATTCCCCTCTGTATACATTTGTCTGAAAAAAAAAGCATTTTTCTTCTCCTCAGCAACACCAAAGGTCGCTATGACATCAGTAGTCACAAATACAAATGATAGCTATTTAAACATATTTTACACAAAGTTTGAATCTAGTTGTTTAGTAAAATAATTGTTTAACTTCATTTTAACAACACTATTAACAAAAAATGTCACCTAACTTTTAACATCTGAACTCACGAATAGAACATAACTAAAAAACACCAATGAAACTACCCATTCTTACCCAAACTCAGCAGAAATCAAAAATTGCTCCAAAAATAGTACAATGCACACACTGTGAAAAGATCCACTGTAGAGAGACAAATAAAAAATATTCATGTGGGTTAACATCCATGGTGTATCATCTTAAAACCTAACATAGAAGACATCTCTGACTGGCAATCTAGCAGAAGGAAGCTTCAGTGGCAGCAGCAAAAATTCCCGGCCACAAAGTCCCTTTAGAGGTACAGACTACTTCAACAGATGTGGCACCAGAGTTTTCAAGAAAATCCACATATTGCATGGACTCCAGTTTTGTTATAACAGCTGGTGAGCAGTGTGTTAAAGCTATTCTCAATGCTACTCCCTTTTGTACATTTCTTAAGACAAGTTCATAGTGAGCAGCAAAAAGGCAACGCAAAGCTGAAGGACCCTCGACTTTAATAGCTGCACAATATCACCAAGGCAGAGTTTTCCAGGCAAAAGTCCAATCTCAACTTCTAGATTTGGCTCCACAGTTGTCCCTGATGGCATCATACTGTGTGGATTTTGGAGTTGTAGTGAGTGCTGGAGAGCAGTCATTAACAGCCCTTCGCAATGCTGCAAAGAATAATAAAATGTTGATTTTTTTATTTTTTAACCTTCATAGTTTTACTACATTAGCAGGCATTTTATAATCTTACCTAAATGAGTCTTTAACCCCTTCGGTGCTCATGACGGAACGGTTCCGTCATGAGCCACGGTTGAGCTGTGCTCATGACGGAACCGTTCCGTCATGACCACGCCCGCGCAAGATTCCGCCAGCACAGCGGCGGAATCTGCGCAGCATGGAAGGGGTTAATATCTATGTGTTGTTCATTTTAGTATCTTATAATTTATTGTAACACCACTTACATATAACTTGCCATATAGAGAACTTAAACCATCCCTCTACAAATAAATACACAGGTAACTTTTGCCAATTATCATCCTTTACTTTTTCGCTTTATAAATATAAGTCAACAATCTGTGTTTGAATATTCTAGTAAATACATTTACAAACATACTCTGTTTTTTCACAGAGCACTTACATTTTGTAATCTCTTCTTTAAAACTATCAACTGTAATATACGTCATGTTCTGCAACTCCTACTCTTAAAAACTCTTCATTTTCCCTAGAATCCTGCTCAGGACCAAAGAAACAAAAGTGCACATCACCACAAACCATTTCTACGTCTGCCACACTACCATGCAAAAGTGCTCTATTCCTTTCTCCTAAACAAAAAGCAGGAGTTTTTGACATAATTCCGCCTCGTACCTAAAGTTTACATTGTTGAGTGGTATAACTTATTTTGAGTTTTAAACTTCGCCTTGGAAAGATACGTAGGAAATTGCTTAACCCCTTCTGTGCCCATGACGAGATAGTCTCGTCATGGAGCGCGGTTGCGCTGTGCCCATGACGAGACTATCTCGTCATGGACCCCGCCCGCTAATGAAAGGGCCGGCACAGGAGGGGGAAAGGGCGGGGCACTCAAGGGGTTAATATATCAATGGATTTCTGTCTAATACCAGAAACACTACTACAATTCCATTTGTATACAGTACCCTGACTATACCTTCCTTGTGCCTCTTCTGCAATAACTTCTACATTTCTAGGTACCATCACCTCTTTTGCTATAGGATCACCCTTCATTTCGTAACATCGTCCACTTTAATCAATACCATGAACTAGTCTGTTATCCTGGAGATAGATTTCTTCATTAAAGAAAGGTTCTGTAGTAGAAGTATGTATTCATTCTCCACTGAAAACTGTACAGCAGTTACTTCTATTCACTAATATTTTCTTCTAGTTTTGTCTCCTCATGCACAACACTAATTTGTCAAGAGTCTTCATTCTATTTAGAATCAAAATGAAAAGCTTCCTCTTCAAAGCAAAGGACTTAACTACTCTCTCAACTCATTCTTTCAGTTTCACTGCATCTCTCTTTCTTCCCTTTTTAAAATTTCCCACAAAATTTACAAGATTATAACTATGCAATCGTTATAACATTTGGGCAGAACCTATGCAGCCATCTAAACACCCACTTTTAACCTATGCAGTCATTGAAATACTGAGGCACACATGTGCACTGATGCAAAGCTCAAGCATTCATGTAATTACTTAAAGAATACCACTGTAGTAAACCTACCGTGCATATTGTCTAAAGACTACATATTTCTCAGTAAAACTTGTTAATACATTGGTTTATGGTTAAATGCATCAATACTCCCTGGATGATTGAATGAGTGAAAAGGTAGTGCCCAGGTGATTCCCTTAGGATACAAGTAGTGTCTAGATGATTCCCTAGCTATGCCACAACTCCATGAACCATTCCATATCTGCATACTTACTGCCTGCGTGTTTTCTTGAGAATACCACTAGTATCTGGGTGTTTGGATGAGTGCATGAGTAGAGCCTGAATGGTTAGACAAGTGTGTTACCAATGCTTTAATAATTCAATACATTCATAGATACTGGTAAAATGATTAAATACGTGCAGCTCTAGTACCGGGATAATTACAAGAGTGCATGCATTGTATATAGGTGCATGGTTAGTGCATACATGATTGTTTAAGCCCATGCATAGTACCTAGCCAATTGCATGAGTGCATAAATAGCGTTTCAACAATTAGATACTGACCATTTCTTTTTGGTTGACTGAACAGGTAGTGTCTGGATGCTTAGATAACTACATGGGTAGTGCCTAGAGAATTGAATAAGTGCATCTGTAGTGCCTACCTAATTAGATGAGTGCATGACTAGTTTCTGAGTGACTGCATGGTTCCATGTTTAAAGCTTGAGAGAATGGATGAAAGCAAGTATACTGCTGGGGTGATTGTATTAGTGCAATACTATTGGCTCAGTAATTAAATGACTGCAGAGGTACTGGATGAGTGATAGATTTACTACAACTGTACTCTCAATATAATTACATGAGTGCACGAGTAGAGCCTGAGTGTTTCATCAGTGCAAGTGTGTGCCTCGGTATATCAATGACTGCATTGGTTGTAAGTGGGAGTTTAGAGGGCTACATAGGTTCGGCGCAAATGTTAGAAGGATTGAACAGTTGCAGCCTTGTTAACTGCATATGTCAACAGTTAGTAAACTAGGTGATTAGAAGAATGTATATGTAGTACCTGCATACTTCAACTACTACATAATTACTGCCTGCATCATTGCAAAAGTACATGTATAGTTTCTGAAAAATTAAATAACTCCACGAATAGTGAATCACTGATTTGATGACTGTCTGACTGTCTGAATAGTGGTTGGGTGATTCTATGAGTGCCTGAATACTGCCTGACTGACTGAGAAACTACCTTCATTGGTGTTAGATACATGACAGTTGTCACTATATCTCTGACTCATTGGTTATCTCCTTCTGTCAGTATTAAACTACCTGTTTTACCGTATTTACAGTATACATGCTTTTCTTCAGAGCTATGTGTGAGTGAAATCTATAAATCACACTTGATATGTAATTGCATACATGGCCCTTTAGAAACATATATTGATTTGTTACGTAGCAGGCACATGCATCAGTAAGTTTATAAAATGGAAAATATCATTTTGAATTTTTTTCAAAGCACAAAACCTTTTGTGAATAGCATACCTACATCATTTCTTAAATACTTCAGGCCCTAATTCAGAGAGCTAACTTAAGACAAAATCCTAAACTACCATTTTGGTATTCACAGAAGGCACTTACTCATTTTGGTATTCACAGAAGGCACTTACTCATTTCGGTATTCACAGAAATTAGGAGTCCTAACTTTAGGACTCCTAAATGCCTTCTGTGAATACCGAAAGTCTTAAAATTAGGATTGTTCTCAGTTTAGTAGTAGTATAGTTAGGACTCCTAACTTTAGGACTCCTAAATGCCTTCTGTGAATACCGAAAGTCTTAAAATTGGGATTTTTCTCAATTTAGTAGTCCTAAGTTTAGGACTCCTAACTTTAGGACTCCTAAATGCCTTCTGTGAATACCGAAAGTCTTAAAATTAGGATTTTTCTCAGTTTAGTAGTAGTATAGTTAGGACTCCTAACTTTAGGACTCCTAAATGCCTTCTGTGAATACCGCAAGTCTTAAAATTAGGATTTTTCTCAATTTAGTAGTCCTAAATTTAGGACTCCTAAATGCCTTCTGTGAATACCGAAAGCCTTAAAATTAGGATTTTTCTCAGTTTAGTAGTTGTAAAGTTAGGAGTCCTAACCTTAGGACTCCTAAACTGAGAAAAATCCTAATTTTAAGGCTTTCGGTATTCACAGAAGGCATTTAGGAGTCCTAAAGTTAGGAGTCCTAACTTCTGTGAATACCGAAATGAGTAAGTGCCTTCTGTGAATACCAAAATGAGTAAGTGCCTTCTGTGAATACCAAAATGATAGTAAGTTTAGGATTTTGTCTTAAGTTAGTTCTGTGAATCGGGCCCTTCCACTTCTAAAACATAATCAGCATATCCCAAACAAAAGTTACACTCGAAATTAACCTAGCACAAGAATTCTCAGCGCATTCTGCACTAATAACCCTTCTCAATTTTAAACAATGCACGTTTAAAGAAAAACACTACCCTTACGATATATATGGCATTTTTATCAACCTTACTGCACATAGATCACCATGTAAACATATAAGGGATTTCTTAATAGATGTTCACCTTCAAGCCATCTTTCCCAAAATATATACCTCTCTGCTACTTTAAGCAAACTCAAAAGCCCCACTGCATATATAACTATGTCAAAGCACACAAACCATATCTAAGCATATGCAAAGTGGTCATATAACTTAAAACCCACAATGACAAATGCTTCCCAATACATACCTGACAAGTATTACTTCTTTCTAATTTATAAACAGGCGGACAACATGTTCTTATCTTTTATTTCTCAATACACTATTCCTGTTTCATAATGTTACTAAAAGTACTACAACTCCAAGAATGCAAATAACAGATGTATCTATTCTGCACATTATGATTAGACATTTAAACATACATAGTTCCTATTTAAAAAAGAGGCACTTATTTTATTTTTCTGTTACTTCCCAAAATATTTACCACTGACCTCTTAAACACAAACCCTCTAATACATACAGCTCATTCGACATATATTTTTTCTCATCACTGTGATACTCGTTTTATTCAAATTCCCATATACATCTTCATTTCTAATGTACATTTTTAAAATAATTGCAAAGTTATATACATACCACTTAATTCATTATGTAGATTATTTTGTTGTTCATAGAAAGCAACTCTAAAACGTCAAGCTCTTCAACTTTCCACTCTATCATCATAAGAAAATCAGCAAATGAAACCATGTCTTTTATTATAGATTACTGCATCTCCACTTGTGAATGGTTAGAATCTGTTAACTCTTTCCCTCTCTTTCAAAAAAAGGTTCCTGTCAGCATCTTTTTGCAATTATCACAGTATAATCGTGGAAAAAACGAGACTTCAAACCTATATCTTGCTTAATTTTTCTGAAATGTTATTACTACACAACAATTTCTTGCATAGTCCTGACCTGGAAATTAAAACTTGCCATTACTTCCATTGTGTCATCACTCAGCAACTTTAAACAAAATGTTCTGTCTCTTTAGCACCCTTCCCCAATACACAACTATAACGTCCCTGTAACCTTTGTTTTTTTGTGTGAATTTCTAAGGTTTTTTAAACTCTATTTGCTAACTATGACGTCCCTGTAACCTTTGCTTTTTTTTAATTTTGAAGGTTTTTTAAATTCTATTTGTTAACTATAACGTCCCTGTAACCTTTTTTTTTTTAGTGAATTTGAAAGGTTTTTTAACTAGCAGTCACATTTGCAGAGTGGTAGAGAAAGGGGGCTGGGCCTCCAACCAGCTCTCAGGGATTGTGATGCGTAGGACTTATAGGAGGTGCCAGGATGGCTTCATGGCCCCCAAGGTCCCTCTGAAGCTATGGGGACTTTATCCCCCAACTTAGTAGTGCACCGGGAGGCACATTTGCAGAGTGGGGGAGAAAGGGTCATGGCCTGCGACCACCTCTCAGCAATCCCACATTGTGGGGCTTACTGAAGGTAACAGGAGGGGTAGTTGGCCCCTAAGAACATCCTTGGGGGCCAACTACCTCTTCTATTACCTCCAGTAAGTCCCATACAGCAGGATTGCTCAGTTCTGATAGCAGGCCAAGCCCCCTTTCTCCACCACTCTGCAAACATGCCTCGTGGCACGCTTTTGGTTGGGGGATGAAGTCCCCTGCACTGTTGAGGGTCCTTATGGGCCAACTAGCCTACCTGTTACCTCCAGGAAGCCCCACACAGTTGGATTTTTGAGAGGTGGGACGCAGACCACACTCCTTTCTCCACCACTCTGCAAACGTGCTTCCTGGCACACTACTATTTGGGGTATGAAGTCCCCTTGCCTCTTATGGGTCCCTGGGGGCCCACTAGCCCTCCTGTTACCTTCAGTAAGCCCCACACAGCTGGATTGCTGAGAGTTGGTCAGAGGCCATATCCCCTTTCTCCACCACTCTGCAAACACACCTCCTGGCACACTGCTGGTTGGGGGATGAAGTCTACTTGAGTCCAGAGGCCAATCATGACGCAAGGGGACCTCATTGTCCCACAAGCAGTGCACCAAGAAGTGCATTTGCAGAGTGGTGAAAAAAAGGGCGTGGCCTCTGACCACCTCCCAGCAATGCCACTGTCTGGAGCTCACTGGAGGTAACAGGTGGACTAGTTATCCCCTAAGTACCCACACTAGTGAAGAGAACTTCATCCCCCAATCAAGAGCATGCCAGGAGGCGCATTTGCACAGTAGTGGAGAAAGGGGGTGGGGCTTCTGTGGAGTTGCCAGCTTTGGTTTTTTTTTTTCATTTTAGGAAAGGGGCTGTGTTACCATCCTTCCCTTGACCCTTTTGGGCCCAGGGACCCTATCCCCCAGGGCCTGACCCATTTTTTATTTTTTTATTGAAATAAAAAGGGGGGCATGCGGCCCCCCTCCTGAGGCCGATTGCAGCCCTGGGACCCCATCCAAAAGATAGGACTTTGTTTATATGTTTCTTTTAAAAGGGAAGGGGGGGCGTGCGGTCCACTCCATAGGCCAATTTTGGCCCCCATCCCCTGGGGCATGGCCATTTCTTTCTTTTTCTTTTAAAGGGTGGGGGGCTAAGAGGACCCCATCCCCCAGGGCATGGCCATCCCCTTAGAGACCATGGGGGTGCCTGATGCCCCCCCGGTCCCGGTCAGCGCCCACCTCCTGCAGGAGCCGGCATCGCTTTTTATCGCAGGGAGCTGCTAGAATCAGCTCCCTGCGTGTAAAAAGCATAGTGCTCCACTTTAAACAAGCAAGAGCAATGTGCTCCTACCATCCCATAGTAAACTGCAATGTCCCGAAGGTGGGTACCCCAGCACCTTGCTTGAGCCAGCCCTGGGGTTTGGCAGTCCCCAGGGCCATTTACAACTCCAGGAGGGGGGCCGCATGGCCCCATCTGATTTTTAAAATAGCCTTGGCGAGGCAGTGGTCCCCAGGGCAGTGGCGGGGCACGTGACCCCCGAATATTTTTCCATAATAGCACCGGGGAGGTGCAAACCCTGGGGCTGGGTGGGGGGCCAGAGCCCCCATGCATCTTTTTGTATTATAGCCCGGGGGAGGTGGTGGTCCCCGGGTCTGTGGGGGGCATGTGGCCCCCACTTTAAGCAAAATTAGACCCAGGGTGGTGGCAGTCCCCAGGGCTGGATGGGGGCTAGAGCTCCACACATTATAATTATAATAAAGCCCTGAGGAGGTGGCAGTCCCACGGCTGCGGGGCTGTGTGGCCCCCACACTTCAAACTATAAGCCCCAGGGAGGAGGTGGTTCCCGGGGCTGTGTGAGGGGCTGAGGACCCCACACACATTACAACAAAATTTAGCCCCGGGGAGGTGGCGGTCCCTGTATGTTTATTTGTTATTGCTGCCGGGACCTGGCCCACCTTAGGTCCAAAAGTATATGAGCACATAAGCCCACGCTTCATTTAAATAAAAAACTTTCTGCCAGAGTTGTGGATCCACCACAAATCCTGCATAAACTTTTTTAAACACTTTTTTGGGCCCTGGCGGTCCCTGTTAGAGCCCCTGACCAGGCCTAGGGGATCAGGGTGTTTCTTCCCTGCCCCCTTTTCTTGTTTTTTAAAATAATTCTTGTGACTCAGTTCAATCGAATTACAAAATGGCTGCCAACACTTCCTTGTTTGAAGAGTTGGCTGCCAATCAGATCTTAGGCACAAGATTGGGAGGGTTCATGGATCAGCCACAGTTGTATTTCTGAGAAATCTTTAGATTTCTCAGGATTTACTGGACGGTTGACCACCATTTTTCAAAAGGAGAGCTTTATGGACCAAGACCTTCCTATTTGCCAAATTTGGTGCAATTCCGTTCAGCAGTTCGGACTGTAGCCTGGTCAAAAGTTTCCTTTGAAAATGAACATGGAGAAAAAGCATTTTAGGACCCCCCTTTTTCTCAGCCCCCGCTTAAGGGATCACTCCAAAATTGTTCGTGATGTGACCACCCCATTAGTTTTGAAAATGTCACAAAAATTCGTCAAACGTCTCAAAAGTTATTTGCAAATGAAAAAAAACGATTTTCCTATGGGAACTAGGTCCTAACTATAACTACTTACTGGTGACCACCAGTAGGTAATATAACATATCTATATATATATATATATATATATATATATATATATATATATATATATATATATATATATATATATATTCACTGAAAAAAACAAAGGTTACAGAGACGTTATAGTTGGGAAATGGAATAAAAAAGACCTTAGAAATTCATTGAAAAAAAGAAGGTTTACAGGGACGCTATAATTAGGCTCAGGTTTCACTCTTATAAAACCAGTTTAATTCAGCAGTTATGGTTAGCTGAGCTAACTATAATGTGCACCACTGCAATGAACTCTTTATGACCTCACATATTACATCACTCTTGACATGGTCAGTCACATCACTGATGACTTCTCATATGACATCACTAATGAGATCACTGATGACAGCATCCAGGGACTGTGAGCGTTTTTAAAACGTTTATGAGTGTTATATATATATATATGCCTAGGAGTATTGGTGAATCAGGGGGTGTATGAATGCCTGTGTGGATGATTTACTGGGTATCTCAGAGAATGTATGGGTAAGTGACTTGTGTGAATGTTTGTATCAGTCTGTCAGTTGGTTTTGAAGGGGCTCTTTGAGTGTATGAGTGGGTACATGAGTAGCTATACGAGTGAACGTTATGGTCAATACACATGGATAAGTTGTAATTTTTTTTATAATTTGTATTGGTTATATTTTATAATGACTGTTTTTTTATGGCTATCTTTAGATAGTCGAATAAAGATTGATGATGATGATGATGAGTAGCTATATGAGGGAGTGATGGGTTGTCTGAGTTCCAGTATGAGTGTCTTAGTGGGTGGGTGTGGAATTACCTGTATGGATGAGTGAGTGCGTGAGTCAGTGGCTGTATGGGTTAGTGAGTGTATGTGCGTGATGGGCTGCATGGGTGAGTGAGTATGTATATGGCTGTGTAGGTGAGTGAGTGGATATTTCAGTGGTATATAGGTGAGTAACTATGTATGTGAAAGTCAGCATAGGTGAATGATAGGTTATATGAGTAACTGTGAGAGTGGCTGTATGGGTGAGTGTGTGCTTGTGTTGGTGCCTGTATAGGTAAGAGAGTACATGTTAGTATATGTATGAGTAAGTAAGTGGGGGGGTGTAACTGTATGGGTGAGTAAGTGACTGTGTGATTGACTGTATGGGTGAGTGGTTGTGTGAATAGCTCAATGGGAGACTGACTCGAGTGTGAGGAGCTGTATGGGTGCATGAGTGGATATGTCAGTGGCTGTATTATTGATTGAGTGGGTATCTGTGTGGCTGTATTGGTAAGAGAGTGGAATTGTGTATAAGGTTTTTTAATTGTATTTCCTAAATGTAACCACTAACCTTTGACAATGAGTGCATGAGTGTCTTAGTGAATGTATGGATATCTGGGTAGGTTTGTAAGTGGGTATGAGAGAGTATGAATGGGGCTGTAAGTAGATATAGGAGTGCCTGAGAAGGTCTGTGAGTGCCATCAGTTAGTTCCAGAAAAGCATCAACCATTCTGCTTCTTGGTGCACTACTGGCTGGGGGTGAAGTCCCCTTGGCTGTTTAGGGTCATTGGGGACCACAAACCCCTTTGTGCAACAAGTAAGTCCCCCACAGTAGGACTGCTGAGACCTTGTCGGAGGCCCACCCCCTTTCTCAACCATTCTGCAAAGGCACACTACTGTTTGGGGTATGACATCTATAGTTGAACGCAACAATAAACTCTGCTCGGCCTGCAGTTGTTGGACAGAGTGACCAAACTCAGCCGTCTGAGCAGAGTTTATCACCAACCCCTTTTCTGCCTTTTTTCTGCTCACTTCTGACCTCTATTATGGCTATTTCTGCTCGTTGATGACCTTCATTTTGCCTCTTTCTGTCATTTATTTTGCCTCTTTCTGCTTGTTTCTGACCTTCATCTTGCCTCTTTCTGTTCGTATCTGACCTTTATTTTGCCTCTTTCTGCTTGTTTCTAACATTTGTCTCCCTCTTGGGGCACATTTCGGACCTCTACTCTGCCTCTTTCTGCTTGTTTCTCATCTTTATCATGCCTCTTTCTGCTAATTGCTTACCTTTATTCTGCCTCTTTCTGCTCATTTCTCACATTTATTTTGCCTCTTTCTGCTCATTTCTGACATTTATTCTGCCTCTTTCTGTTCATTTTACACGTTTATCTTGCCTCTTTCTGCTTGTTGTTGACTTTTCTCAGCCTCTTTCTGCGTGTTTCTGTCCTTTATTCTGCCTCTTTCTGCTTGTTTCTCCCCTTCATTTTGCCTCTTTTTGCTGACCTTTATTCTTTCTTTCTGCTTGTATCTGACCTTAATTCTGCCTCTCTCCGCTTGTTTTGGACTTTTATTCTGCCTCTTTCTGCTCATTTTATTAACTCTATTCTGCCTCTTTCTGCTAATTTCTTACCTTTATTTTACCTCTTTCTTCTCTTGCTGACCTTTATTCTGCCTCTAGCTGATCGTCTCTGACCTTTATTAAGCCTCTTTTTCATCATTTCTGCCTCTTTCTCATCTTTTATTTAGCGGGACCGCAGGGGGAGCTTCAAAGCCCCTGTGACTCTAGCTGGCTCCCCGCCTTCAGCAGGTGCCTGCATTGCTGTCTGTCAGAGTAATCCTTTTGTCTGTTTCCCTGACTGATTGACAGCGGGCAGGGAAACAGACGAAAACTCCGCTCTCAGCAAGTGGGAGTTGTTTCACAGCTCTCGCTTCTTGAGAGTGGAGTTCATGTTTGCTCTGACTTGATTACCGCCAAGCCAGAGCAAACAACTATGTCCTGGAGTGGGTACCCCCAGGACATAGCAGGAGCCAGTCCTGTGGGTGGCGGTCCACAGGACCATTAGGGGCTCCAGGAGCAGAGCTGTGCGGATCCCCTTCTATGATCTGCACAAACTGGTCCCTGGGATATGGTGAGGCACGGGCAGTAAATTGCCCAGATTGGGGACTTTGCGGTCCCCGTCCATATTTCTTTTAATATTTGACCCCAGGAGATCCCCAGGGTCTGGGGGGTCCTTAGGGCCCTGGGGTTATTTTACCCTGGAGTCATTTTAGGGGTTATTTTACCCTGGAGAGGTGGTGGGCCTAGTGGGTCAGAGGGGTCTGTGCAGCCCCCCATCAATTTTTCTTTAGTCCCGGGTAGGTAGTTGTCCCTGGGGCTTTTTAAAGCCCATGGAGGGGGGCCCCATGCAACCCCTGCCTTCTTATCATAAAGACTTGGGCAGGTGGTGGTTTCCGGGGCACAATGAGCCTTAAGAGGGGGTGCCCCCATGCGCCCCTCTCCTGTTTTTAAAAAAATGCTCCAGGGACCTGGCCCACAGGGGCCATAATAAAAAAAAGCAGAGGAGCCAGTGCTTGCTTGAATTTTTTTTTTTGCCCTGGATCTGCTGCTCGGTCACATTTTTGAGGCAATACCTTTTTTTAAGTGATATTTGGCCCTGTCGAGGTAAGAGCAGGCCCCTACCACCATGCCTAGGGGGTCAGGATATTCCTACACTACCTCTTAAATGTTTTCTGTGGGACTCATTTGCTTTCCCTTAAATTTCTCAACAACTGCTGAATGGATTTACATGAGATAATCGAAGGCATGATCTGTGAACCAATATCTACCTTCCTGCTAAATCTGGTGTAATTCCGTTCAAAGTTCCTATGGGAATTAACATGGGAAATCTTATTTATTCACCCCCCTTTTTTTGGGCCCCCACTTGATGGATCACTTTCTATGCACAACAAGACTTGCTATGACACTTTATTCAAACATTTCGTAAAGATTCGTCAAATGGCGCCAAAGATATAGGAAAGTAAAAAATACCTAAAGGCAACAACCAGTAGGCAATATTTATGATATATATATACATATAGATATTGAACAATTATTACTGAGAAAAAATAAAAATGTCTGACAGGAGAGTCTCTGAAGACAGCTTTATTTATTTATGCTTGGGATTGATTCTTAAACATCAAACACATATTTCGCGCCTCTCCGCTTCTTCAGGGCTGGTACACTCATAGAGAATATGTACATCAGTATACATTGTACAGATAAACAAAAAAATTTACATTTCACTCCTATACAATACAATTTGAACAATTATCAAACTCAGTCATTGATTCCTTCTGTGTCTCTCTTTCTCTCTCTCTCTCTCTATCTCTCTCTCTCGCTCTCTATATATATATATATATATATATCATCTACTGGCAGTCGCCAGTAGGAGTTATAGTTAGGACCTATTTTCCATAGGAAATCCGCAACATTCTATTTGGAATCATGTTGCCGCCGATTGACAAATCATCGCAAAATTTTCCAAACTTTTGGCCAGCTCCGGTCCGCTCCTATCCTGAAAATTTCACAGTGATTCGTCAAGCGGGGGCCGAGAAAAAAGGGGGGTCCCAAAACGCGTTTTCCCCAGCCCGAACTGCTGAACGGAATTACACCAAATTTGGCAATGATCTAGTCCTCAGTTCAGACTCGTGCCTTTTGCTTAAATGGTGTAAATCCGTTCAGTAGTTCCTGACAAAATTAGAGTTAAAAAGCTAGATATATATGGGCGGAGCCTAACCACACATCTCATCGTGAGATCTGATTGGCTGTCAGTACTTCGACCAAGAAGTGTTGGCAGCCATCTTGGGACCAATATACATAATAGCACCTCATTAAAAAGCATTGCAGTTAATAGAAG
Source organism: Triturus cristatus (assembly GCF_964204655.1). Classification (NCBI taxonomy): domain Eukaryota; kingdom Metazoa; phylum Chordata; class Amphibia; order Caudata; family Salamandridae; genus Triturus; species Triturus cristatus. Next base: position 53,689,424 of record NC_140582.1, on the reverse strand, counting down.
GTTTTAAGACTTTAGTTACATTATAAATCATTTGTTGATTGTACCATACTCATTTAAGGAATTGTGGTGTGTTCTAAGGTGATTTTACCATGTGAAAAAGCCTTCTGCTGTGATATCATGAATCATGTTTGAGAGAAAACTATTTTCTCATGCTTTTCCCACAGAGGTTTGGAAGGTGATCTATAAGCTAAACTGAGAGCATATTTTCTGTAAATTCACATTATCTTTCTCAGTCATGTGAGAATGAAGTCTGATATTCTTAGTAAAACATGTACATCCAACAAGGGCAGAGACTGTCAAATGATTCCTTTGTGTTCTACTGCAGCTTCCCAGAGTGTTCTAAAGAACAACTAGAGAGCTAACAGTCCTACTTATGACAAACGTATTGCACACCTGAAGCCATCTTGATTGGAATAAAGTGGTAACTCTTAAAACATTTAATTTAAAAAGGAACAACATGAGGGGGTTCATTTTGCCATAGAAAGTATTCTGCAGAAAGAAAAATTAGGGCACATTTTGACTTCTCAAATCCTCTTCTATTTCATTAAAAAATTCTGACATGCAGACTGAAACATGCACTTTGAATACCAGCAGCAGACTTCCCTGGTGAGCAGTAGCTTTACTACAGTGATCTAATGAGCAACTAGAGTAGTAACATTCAGAATTTATGGCAAATGTGTGACACATCTGAATGCCTTCTTGATGGAACCAAAGTCAAAAACTGAAAGTATTTCCTACTGAGGAGACTACAGTAAATGAGGAAATTAGGATACTTCATAACAAATAAATCTCCCAAGATGGCAACCAGAGACAAAAGAGCCCAAATGTAGCCCAAATATCACCCAGATGTAGCCCAAGTATAGCCCGATGACAGAATGTCCCAGAGTGTTCTAACGAACAACTAGAGCGCTAACAGTCTTACTTATGACAATAGTATGGCACACCTGAAGCCATCCTGATTGGAATAAAGTGGTAACACTTAAACATTTAATTTACAAAGGAACAAAATGAGGGGGTTCATTTTGCTATAGAAATTATGATTAGTGCTGCAGAAAAAAAATTAGGGCACATTTTGACTTCTCAAATCCTCTTCTTTTTCATAAAAAAATTCTGACATGCAGACTGAAACATGCACTTTGAATACCAGCAGCAGACTTCCCTGGTGAGCAGAAGCTTTACTATAGTGATCTAATGAGCAACTAGAGTGCTAACATTAAGAATTTATGGCAAATGTGTGACACATCTGAATGCCTTCTTGATGGAACCAAAATAAAAAACTAAAAGTATTTCCTACTGAGGAGACTGCAGTAAATGAGGAAATTAGGAAATTTCATAACAAATAAATCTCCCAAGATGGCCACCAGGGACAAAAGAGCCCAAATGTAGCCCAAATATCACCATTGTAGCCCAATGCCAGAATGTCCCAGAGTGTTCTGAAGAACAATTAGAGAGCTTACTGTCTTACTTATGACAAAAGTATGACACACCTGAAGCCATCTTGATTGGAATAAACTGGTAACACTTAAAACATTTAATTTAAAAAGGAACACAATGAGGGGGTTCATTTTGCCATAGAAATTATGATTAGTGCTGAAATAAGAAAAATGAGGGCACATTTTGAGTGACTTCTCAAATCCTCTTCTATTTCATTAAAAAATTCTGATATGCAGACTGAAACATGCACTTTTAATACCAGCAGCACACTTCCGTGGCGAGCAGTAGCTTTACTACAGTGATCTAATAAGCAACTGGAGTGCTAACATTCAGAATTTATGACGACTGTGTGACATATCTGAATACCTTCTTGATGGAATCAAAGTAAAAAACTGGAAGCATTTCCTACTGAGGAGACTGCAGTAAATGAGGAAATTAGGAAACTTCATAACAAATAAATCTCCCAAGATGGCCACCAGAGACAAAAGAACCCAAATGCAGTACAACTATCACCCAGATGTAGCCCACATGTAGCCCAATGACAGAAGTGTGCAAAACACTTATTTTTTGTGTATTTGCAGTTTTATATAGTGCAGACTTGTCAGGTATTGGAGTGCTTTACATGAGCATTGGTTACATCACACAAGATCAAATTCATTTTGGTTGTATACATGGGGAGATTAAGTGATTTGACCAGAATCACAGAATATTGAGCTGAAGCAGAAACTCCAACCTGGTTCCCCAGTTGCAAAGTCTGCAGCTCTGGAAGTAACACCAAATCCTCTCCCCTAGGTGCAACATTCGTGGTCAACTGGATAAAAAAATATAAAGATTACAAATAATTTTAAAGTTCTTTGTCGCTATTTGAAAACTCAGAAAATATGTCCTCATTTTAGTTTTTTAGAGCACTAACCATAATTTTGATGCAAATAAGACGCTCTCATATATGTAATTTCTAAAGGAAATGCTCTAGGTATTACAGTTTTGATTACATCAAGATGACGTCAGGCGTTCCACACTTTTGTAATAAATATAGAATGTTAGCAATCTAGTTGTTCATTGGGATACTGTTAAGAGGCAGCGGCCAGGGGCACGGACTCTGAAAATTGAAGGCAGGTAGGAGAGTGCAGAGGCAACAATTTGACCACACTGGGCAGGCAGGAAGGGCAGTGGCAGCACAACAGACTATGGAGGGCAGTGGAAAGGGGGGCAGGGGCAACAAACCAACAATACAGGATTGGCAAGAGAGGCTGTGGCAATATAATAGACCATTGTGGGCAGAAGGAAGAGGCAGTGGTAGTACAACCATACATGCCAACAGACCCGTTTCAGCCAGGAAACGTCAAATGTTTTTAAGCTCAAATGGGCTTCATTTGATCTGTCTCCTGTCTACAATCTCCTCTTTTTCAATGTAACTCAAAGGGAAAATTAATACCCCAGTTTTTTTTCAAAATCCTCCTCTTATCAAGTTCAAAATGTTCGCAAGTATGGTACATTGGATCATGGTAGGCAGGAGGAATTGGGGTAGGGACATGGACTCGGATAACAGAGGACAGGAGGGACATGGAGAGGTGCACCAAACTGACCCTATAGGGCAGGCATCAGGGTTTGCAGCAGTACAATACACCACACAGGGCATGCGGGACGGGAGTGCAGCACAACAATCCATAGAAAGCAATAGGGAGGGGACAGGACTATGCACATGGACAACAGAGAACAGAGGGGAAAGAGGCAATGGTAGCTAGCTGACCATAATGGACAGACAGGAGAGAAAGCTGCAGCATAACAGACCATAAAGGGCAGGAGGGACGGATCAGGGGCATTACAATGGAACAGACAAGCCAGGAGGGAGGGCATAGGGGTCTGCACATGGAAACAGAGGGCTGGGGGCAAGGGGGCAGGGCAGGAGCAGCAAGATGACCATGGAGGTCAGCCAGGATGGGCACTAGAAACAAGACACCATGGAGAGCAACAATGAGACTATGATGGCATACACACAGACCATGGAGGGAAGATGGGAGGGGATCAGGGGCAGCTAGCTGACCACACAGGGAAGGTGGTAGGGGCCATGGCAACACAGAAGACCATGCATGGCAAGCGGGAGGGTTAGTGACAGCACAATGACTATGATGGGCAAGAAGGAGGGTGCACCAAGGACCATGGAGGATAGAAGGGAGGGCAGGACCTTGGCACAGACAAGAGAGTTCAGGGGAAGGGGCCTCACAACAGACCACGCGGGGCAGGCAGGAGGAGCAGTTGCAGCACAACACCAGGGAGGGCAGAAGGGTGTGGCAGTAAAATGGACCATGGAGGACAGGAGCAAGGCGATAGGGGCATGGCATGTGGACAGGCAGGGTGGAGGTGGCAGGGACAGGTTACAGTCATCTGACAATGCTAGGCAGGTAGGAGGGGAGTGGCAGCTCAACAGAACACTCAGAGTAGATAGGAGTGGCAAGTCCATGGAACATGGTGGGCAAAAAGGATGGATCAGGGGCATGCACAAAGACTTCGGAAGGCAGGGGGAAGGAGAATAGGGGCAGCAAGCTAAGCACAGAGGCTAAGCAGGAGGTCAATGATGGGCCATAGAATTGGGCAATGGAGGGCAGGAGGAGTGGACTGGTAAATCATGCTAAATGGAGGGCAGTGGCAGCACATCAGACCATCATGGCAGGAGGGAGGAGGCTAGTCCATGGATTCAGACAACAGAGGATAGGGAGGAGGTGGATGGGGCAGCAAGCTAACTGTTCAGAGAAGGTGGGTATTAGGAACTTTATTGTTTTTAAAATGTGTGTCTGTGCGAACTGCTTAAAATATGAACAAGTATGCAGCATAATCTCACTTTTATTCAGGAAGAAGAGGACGTTTGTGACTGTGACTCTGGGCTCACTTGGCAGAAACACCCCCTGACCCTCCACCCCCATCGCAAATGTAATGCCCATGAAAAGGGTAGGTGGATGCAGTGTTATATAGAACATAGTCCTGAGAGCACGATTGAAAATGAAAACTAGATATAATATATGGTATAAACTTTGCACCAAAAAGTGTGATATAAGATGAACCGGGCGTGAAATATAATATGCAATACATTGTGCGCAATTACAGATTCATTGGAGAGCGCGAGATAGCACAGGCACTAGCGCGTGCTATGCGATATGCGCCTTGGAGTGTAATATGCACAGGGCAGTGTTGTATAACCTAACGAGTCTCTAAAGTTGTAATATAAAATATGTGCTGAGGAGTGTAATGTTGCATATGCCCTGTGACAAAGATATGGATCCCAGATTGTAATATGTATGGCATAGCGCTGTGCGTTATAACATAGGCATCGAGGAAGGCACGTTAGATGGGGCAATATAAAACGTGCGAAGGCAAGTGTGGCATGACATATTCACGGGGTGGTGTTACAGTGCACATTGGCTAGAGAGTGTCATAGCATACGCACTAGCTGGTGGAATACAACACAGAGGTGTGTGGCACTCGGCGGGCACTGGTGGGTGTAACACAGCTTTGAGCTCAGCCAGGAGCACGCTGTGACTCTCAAGTGAGGTTCGTCTCCTTTCCAGAGAGTAAAATAAAAAGTATTACACATCCGGCGGTGGATGTGTGTTTTATTAACCGTGAGCGGGTTTCTTGCATAGTTTGGTCGAATTTTTGTCGAATCCCCTTTGAATGGCTTGGTGTGTGTGTGTGTGTATTAACCCCTTCAGCGCGGCGTGGATTACCGCGCTGTGCTGAAGGTTCTATTGCGCGGGCGGGGCCATGACGCAGCGGTTCCGTCATAGGCACAGCGCAACCGATGCGCATGACGGAACCGCTCCGTCATGCGCATCGAAGGGGTTAAATGTGCTCGTCAATAGCTACCCATGTTTATATAAATTAACGACAAGGGTGTCTACTTCGAGAGTACCCACAGGCGGGGGTGCTGGGATTAGGCACGGTAGGGCGTCAGACACGCCAGAGCTTCACTAGCGGTGTAAATACATTCCACGTGGATTCATTGTATGCATAGTCGCCTTTTAATGAATATCACGCAAATCGTCATGGTGATAGGTACATATGGTTTGTCCAGCATGTCCTAGGTGTTTTTATAAATATATATTTTTTTAAAAATCTTAAAAAACAAAGGCCGGCCCCTGGGGATGGGGTCCCCTGGGCCATAAGTGGCCTGAGGAGGGGGGCAACACAGCCCCCCTCCTAAAGAATGAAAAGAAAAAGGCCATGACCCGGGTGTTGGGGTCCCCGCGGCCGATTAAGGCATTGGGAGGGCCAAATTTATATTTTCAACAAAAAAAATTAGGGTGCAGGCCATGGGGGATGGGGTCCCCAAGGCCAATAAATTAGAAAAAGAAGGGGGACCACACAGCCCTCCTTCTTAAAAAAATAAAATAACAAAAAGACCGGCATCATGCCGGAGGCCACGCCCCCTCCCTGCAGCACTCTGCAAATGCGCCCCCTGGCCAGTTGTAAGTTGGGGAATTAATTCCCCTTCAATACTGAGGGTCCCTGAGGGCCAACTAGCCCAACACGTATCTCCAGTATGTGCCAGGGAGCTGCGTTGCAGACAGGTGTTCTGAGGCCATGCCCCTTTTTACACCTTTATGCAACGCAGCTCTGTGGCGCTTACTGGAGGTACCTAGTGGGCTAGTTTGACCCTAGGGACCCTTAGTATTCAAGGGGACTTAATCTCTCAACTTAGAACTAGGCCTGGGCGAAGCACTACGCTACGCTCGCGTAGTTTGCGAAGTTCGCGCTACTTCGCACTACGCGAACTGCACGTAGCACAGTGCAAACACGCGTAGCGTAGTGTTGCGTAGTGCTGCGGTCATTTTTTGCTTGCTCGCGGTCCTCAACGTCAAGTTGGCGACCGCGAGCAAGCAAAATGACATCCCGGCGAGACTTTTTCCTTGTTCGCGATCGCGAGCATGGAAAATAAACCTCCCGGCGAGATTCCCAACGCGAGGAGGTCAGGTTTCTCATTGCGAGGGGTCGCGTATGCTCGCGACCGCTCGCGATGAGAAACTACCAGTTCGCGTTGAGAAAGCTGCCGCTCGAGTAAAAATCTACTCGAGCAGCAGAAAACTACAGCTCGCACTGTGCAAGATGCCATTTTCAATGATTACACAGTGCCGGTTGCTTGTCCGCACTGTGCAATCATTGAAAACAACATCTTGCACAGTGCGAACATGTTACTACGCAGTTCGCGAAGTGCTACGCGTAGCTCGCGTAGTGCGAACTTCACTTTGCGTAGCTTCGCGAAGTGCTACTTCACGAAGTACGCCCACCCTTACTTAGAACAGCCAGAGGGCACGTTTACACAGTGGTGAAGGGAGGGGACGGGGCCTGAGGTGACGTGTGCAAACACACCCTGTGGCGCGTTTTAAGTTGGGGAAATAGTTCCCATTCAATCCTGAGGGATCCTGGGGGTCAACTAGCCCACCAAGTGTTTCCAGTAAGCGCCACTACACCTCTCTGCAATGGCGCTTACTGGACATACCTAGTGGGCTATTTTGCCCCTAGGGACCCTCAGGATTGAAGGGGACTTAATCTCCCAACTTAAAAAACGGCCACAGGGCATGTTTACACAGTGGGGAAGGGAGGGGACGGGGCCTGAGGTGACGTGTGCAAACACGCCCTATGGCGGGTTTTAAGTTGGGGAAATAATTCCCATTCAATCCCGAGGGCCCCCGGGGGCTAACTAGCCCACCAGGTACTTCCAGTAAGCGCCACTGAGCTGCGTTGCAGATAGGTGGTCCAGGCCGTGCCACTTTGTACACCTCTCTGCAACGCAGCTCTGTGGTGCTTACTGGAGGTACCTAGTGGGCTAGTTGGACCCTAGGGACCCTCAGGATTCAAATTTAATCTCTCAACTAATAACAGTCACAGGGCGTGAAAACACTGTGGTGAAGGGAGGGGACGGGGCCTGAGTTAACGTGTGCAAACAAGCCCTGTGGCGCGTTTTAAGTTGGGGAAATAATTCCCCTTCAATCCTGAGGGACCCTGGGGGCCAACTAGCCCACCAGGTGCTTCCAGTAAGCGCCACAGCACTGCGTTGCAGAGAGGTGGTCTAGGCCATGCCCCATTTTACATCTCTCTGCAACGCAGTTCTGTGGTGCATACTGGATGTACCTAGTGGTCTAGTTGGACCCTAGGGACCCTCAGGATTCAAGGGGACTTAATCTCCCAACTTAAAACGGCCACAGGGTGTGTTTACACAGTGGGGAAGGGAGGGGACGGGGCCTGAGGTGACGAGTGCAAACACGCCCTGTGGCGCGTTTTAAGAGGTAGTTTTAATCCCCTGTCCTATTATATACTAGGGGCTTACAGAGGAGGTCATGCTAATCACAGGGCGACCCCAACGCATAGTGTTCCCTAGTGTATGTAGGTGTTTTCACTGTATTCTGAGTGTCTTTTAACATAGCACTGGCTCTAGGACTGGTTAGTCAGACTCAGTTACCACCATAACTTTGGAGGCGGAGCTTCCGGTCCGGAGGCGGGGCTTCCGGGCCGGAGGCGGAGCTTCCGGCCCGGAGGTGGGGTTTCCGGCCGGTGGGGGAGATTTAGCCATGGCCGAAATCTTCACCTCCAGGCTGGAACCCCCGCCTCCGGGCCGGAAGCTCCGCCTCCGGGCCGGAATTTCCGGCCCGAGTGCGGACGTAAAGTTAGTAGTCGTAAATCCATTCTGTGAATACCAAAAGTAGTAAGTGCAGTCTGTGAATACCAAAAGTAGTAGGTGCATTCTGTGAATACCACAAAGTAGTAAGTTTAGGATTTAGTCTTAAGTTAATTCTGTGAATCGGGCCCAACATGCCTGAAACCTATGTTTTTTTCAGTGAATATATATATATCTATAACGATAGATAGATAGATAGATAGATAGATAGATAGATAGATAGATAGATAGATAGATAGATAGATAGATAGATAGATAGATAGATAGATAGATAGATAGATAGATAGATAGATAGATAGATAGATAGATAGATAGATAGATAGATAGATAGATAGATAGATAGATAGATAGATAGATAGATAGATAGATAGATAGATAGATAGATAGATAGATAGATAGATAGATAGATAGATAGATAGATAGATAGTTAGTTAGTGTAGGAGAGTCGCATCGACTGCATAGTTGCCCCCAACTTTTTGTTGATGTTTTGACTGTTTTATGACACTAGCCAGGCTTTGGCCCTGCTATCCAGGACCCCAGCCTATCTGCTTCTTCTCTAAACTGATGCGAGTACCCTAGGTGCCTACCAATTGGATACTGAGGACACCCTGTCAGCCCCTTGTAGATGGTACCCTAGGTATCCAGGGCATGGGTCCCTCAGAGGCCTACCAGGGGCTGCAGCACTTATTGTGCCACCCCTGGGACAGCCATACAAACTGACACCACCAGACCACTACTGTAGTCTGGGTAAGGTGGTGCTTGCACCCCTTACAGGGATATAGGTATCCTGTATCCCACTTAATACAACACATATATCCTCATAGGTCACCCCTAAGGCAGGCCGATATGGGTGTGGGGGAACCCCTACCTGAGTAGGGCCCCTCTGCAACCTTCATACAACTATTGCTGGGTTGTTTGTAGTGCAGCCATACCATATACTCTTAACCGCATCATAACTAATCGCGATAGCGTGATAACTTGAGAATGGCTACACAGAACCATATCGTGTTTGGTGTCAAACATGTAGGAATCATACCCCCAATCCAGCCATGGGAGTGAGGGCATGATTCCCCCCTGCTAGAGGGGCGATATGGGAAAAGCGGCAGAATTTAGACACCAATTTCAAAGAGCACACTTAGTACAAAATGGATGCTACCCGCCACCCACACGACTCTGGCTGCCTGTTGCTGGGCAGAACTCCAGCCACGGCAGCTGGATAATAGGGATCTTGTTGCAGGGAGGTGCTCCCACCTCCCCAGACAGACTATGTGGATTGGAACTGGGTGGGTGCACCATAGGATGTCTTTCAGACTTGCACGTAGGCTTCTACAGTGCCTACTTCTGCATATACCACCTCAAACCGGTTCAGGGGCATCCTGTCCCCTGCCCAGGTGGGAAACCACACAAAGGGGAGAGGGTGTAGCCACCCTGTTCCCGCCTGAACTCTCATTGGTGGGCTCTGATCTGGACACTCCCCTAATCTTTGGATAAAGGTGAATGCAGGGTCCCCAGAGCCTCAGATTATTCTTGGACTTCACAGACTTGAACTTCGACTTGCTGCCGCACAGCTAAAGGAAGAAATCTCCCTCGGGGTAAAAGAGTTACCCCCCTGCTTGGCAGGCACCTGAAACACTGCAATTGATCCAGTTGGAACCTCGCTGCTCCTACGGACATCGACGACTCTTTCCTACCTTGAGGTGGGTTTCCAAGCATTCCAGAGGCCAGTGAGTCTGCACAGCTAAGCTAAGCGCCGTGAACCCCGTGGGTGCCGAGATCCCCAATACCCCAGGACACAGGCTGCCTCTTGCACAGCACCCGATCCCGACAAGTGGGGAAGTTGTGCTTTGGCCCAATTTTGAGCCAACCTCTCAGCATCATCTTTACCAAAGATCGATGCCCTAGCCCGCTCGGGCAACCCATGGAAGCATCTTTACGCACACCAAATTACTGCCTCCCACAGTCCCTTGTCTCTTGACTGGTGGGCCCTAGCGGAGGTCAATCTTCACTTCCAAGAGTTCCCCTGGTTGCTCCAGGCCTGCTCTTCAGTCTCCTTGCTGAAGACCTCGCTCAGACCTTGTGGGTCTACACCAGTAGCTGTTTTGTGTTTCTTGCATGGGTTGCTGTTGCCAAGGCTTAATGGATCCAATCCAGACACTAACACTACAGCGACCCTCATCCTTTGTGGGACAGTTGCCCTCCAGAAGCTGGCCTTCCTTGACGCCTCCTGGACCCTGTGGCTGAAGATCCAAGCTATGCCTCTTCTACCTGGAAGCACCCGACATTGAAGGGCTCCTTCTCCTGAGTCCCCTGGTCACTGTGCTGTGACCCAGACTATGTCCCCTCTGCTTGTTTCAGGTCCTTCTATTCAAGATCTAAATTTTCAATCTTCACAACATCAACGACGCTTCTTGCTAGCAGCAGTTCTTCACGTTTTGCCATTGAAAATCAGCCCACGACCCGACATCGAAAACGACCTATACACCCGGCTTCCCTGGGGCAGGTAACAGTGGTACCTCGGTACTCTCATGGGTGTGGGCCCTTCAAACGCTTAACTCTAAAGTATTGAACTTGAACTGCTGCTCGAAGTGTTTTTAATCTTGTAAAATTCAATCGCGACATTCTCCATAGGCTTTAATAGAGATCCCGACAGTAGCTTCTGCCATTGCACGCTTCTCCCGTGGGTCCCCTTCCTCACTACCTTGGGTGGTTACACAAGGGGCCAGCGACCCTAAATGCCCTAGACATTGTCTGTAGAATTGTTGTGGTTCTTATACCACTTTTTTTATATATGGTTTGGTCCCCCCTGGGGCCCTATGATTCCAAGCGCTATTTATTGTAACTATCAATGCTTGTTTGAATTGTATCTTTACCTCCAGCCTCATAAATAGACTAGTGGGATTATTCTTAGAATAAATACATATATTTTATATATATACCTGTGTGGACTACTCTTTCATTTGGTTATTCAAGAGGTTATCTATGGTAAACCAATAGGCTTAACACTCCTTCAAGACTTAGCCTGAAGGCTGCTCTCCACAGCTACCACTAGGATAGCTTTCTTTAAAGGTTGTCCTTAACCTATCACCATAAGAGTCGAATTGGGCTGGTACAAGGTGTCCCCTATAACTAGTGGACAGCATATGCCAGGCCAACTTCTCACATTGGTGTGCAGCGGTTGGATTCAAGCTTGCCATTGTTTGACCAGATAACAAATTGAATTTATAAAATGAAAGCCACTTGGTACTAAAGGTACATATAAATTTAAGCTTAGAATACAATAAGTTCTACTGAACTTAGGAGTTTGTCGTACTTTGATATTTGGGACCGCGTAGGAGACAGGGCCCTACCCCTGTTTTATTCATGTATTAGCAAACCGCGATTGGTCAATGCGGTATTTACAAGCGCTTTGCATAACGTCCCATTGCCAAATGCACTATGTATACGTTATTATACATTGACTCCGTGGGTTCCATCTTGGAGCGGTGGCCATCTTAATAGTTGCCCTCACATAGACAAACACATTATAAGCAAGTACGGGCCTTTAGAATACATGTACTTTCTGCTTGACTTCTCCATGACCTGGGCAGCTGGTCTCCGCTGCCCCAGGTCAGTCCGGTCTCACGAGCTCCCCATCCTCCGGCCACCTGTGATTAGCATCAGGGCATGACACACCATAAAAACTTTTTCATCCCACACAAGCCTCCGGCTAATCTCTTTCACACCTGACTGTTCCTGCTTTATGGCCTGTTTTTCTAAACAGGAGATGCCCGTGTTCAACTAGGGCCTGTTGATATCTGATGTGGGATCTGAGCCTTGCTGGGTAAATAATTGCGGGCTGGCTTAACTGGAATGTGGGATGGTCATCATGACTCTGCTCTTTCGTTTGTAATATATACTTTTGAATGACCATACCATAAACTGAAGAATGTGTGCCTGAAGCACAAGAATCTGTATATAAGGGAAGACTGTTTTTTGTTCTGGAAACTGCCTCATTCAGTTGCTAAGGCTTCTGTGCGACGTAGTCTCTTTATAGTAAGACAAGTTTTCCATACCAATAGGAGATATCTTGCGTTTACCCTTTTGAACATGACGAATTCTCAATGTCTATTTTTAATGTGGTTTTTACCCTTTTTGTTCCTGCTGCTTTAATTTTCGGTGGGATCAGAAGTTTCTAATCATGCAAATATCAGGACCCTCTAGTTCTTGTCTTTTGTTTTCATATCTGACTATTAGCCTGTGTATTGCCTAGTGCACCTGATATGAAAGGTTTCTACATGCCTATGATAATCTGTACCATGTGATTTCTCTATTGAAATGTCCTAGATAAGAATTTAGAAACACTTATATGTAATCATTCAGGAAAAAAATGTGTTTGCCCTATTAGACAATGCCACCATATGTGAAGACATCCATTTTAGATAGAATTCTCGTGTAGTTATCTACCCTTAGATGATGGAGGCTCTCACATGGAAACCCAATTGAAAAGCTTAGAGGCACTGTTTTGCCTACTGCCTTTTTATTTGTATTGCTTCCTGAGAAAGACAGTGTATTCTGGACCAAAATTGTCCCATGGCGTGTGGCCACTCCTTTGAAGGACCGCAGGCCACCTGTTTACAGTCCCCTTGTTATACAACGAACTGTTTAAAGCATCACACTTGCTTCATCAGAAGGCGTTCAACATCAGAAAAGAAGGAGGAGCTGGTTTTGCCACAGAACCAGAATTCCAGTGCAAAAGAGCGCCTGTCATGTGCTGGTAACCTCTGACAGTGTGCAGTCCCTTGAGCCCCTGGGCCTGAGTTTTTGGCCACACACACGCCCTCTTTTCCCTTTGCTCCAATGGAAGTGCAGTGCACCGGCGGATCCAAGATTGACAGAAGGCACTACATTCCAGTGCCCATGGAAGAGCAGCCTGAGCGTCCTCTGACACTGAGTGACGAGTGTTGGATCCTGAGAATGGTCCCGGGTCTGCACAAGATGATCTGTGCCCATGACCAATGGAGAGCATATTATTTGTAGTGTCTGCAGCAGAGGAAAGACACAGGTGCACTGCCTTGAAACATTGAGACCCTCGAGTGAGCTGTGAGTGTTTGCCAGGAGGGCACTCCAACTGAGCAGTACTTTCTTTTCTCATGAAAGGCTTGAATGAAGAGGCCCATGCAAAAGAAAACAACAGAAGAAGATTTGATGGACAATAGAAGCCTGCCAGAGAGGCTTTTTGAACGGACTCTGGGCATAGGTGGTTTCACGAGAGGTTTCCGTGTGATTGTATAGACTAGGTGTTAGAAGACTGTTTGTTTTGCTGGCATTGTCTAGTATAAGCAGAATAAAATCCATTTTCTGTGGAAAGGTGCCCCCTTTTCACCTCAGAGCATTGATGAGGGTCACCACTGTTTCACCTGAACATAAAAATTATTATTTCATTTGTAATAGTGGTCGCTACTTTCTCCCGTTGTCTATAGATTCTTAATAACGTGTTTTCTAGTGTTTTTTAAACATGACGTTGTCATTTATGGGTGGGATTGATTTTCTCTACTCATTGACTTCTGCACCCTCTGCCCAACCTATGTCTTTTCCCACTACTGTTTCTTTGCACTCTTTTCACCCTTTTCCTGAATATGAGCAGGTTAAAAGATCAGAATTCGTAAGCAATTCTTCTATACAGCTTCTGCATCGACACTAGTTAGTAGTAAACATCACTAATTGTTGGGGGTGTGATCATATGCCACCTAGATAGAGGTATTCCTTATTTTGTCCTGCCATATGTGGCCTTTGTGCTACTACATGTGTCCCGTGAGAGTCGCTAAGTAATAGGATGATGCTACAGCAACATCTCCATGACTTCATGTCTGTAGACCTGGACTAAGATCAGTATGAGTATAGTGATTGCCTATGTAAGGGCAAAAGGAGGGTCTGTCGTACTTTGATATTTGGGACCGCGTAGGAGACAGGGCCCTACCCCTGTTTTATTCATGTATTAGCAAACCGCGATTGGTCAATGCGGTATTTACAAGCGCTTTGCATAACGTCCCATTGCCAAATGCACTATGTATACGTTATTATACATTGACTCCGTGGGTTCCATCTTGGAGCGGTGGCCATCTTAATAGTTGCCCTCACATAGACAAACACATTATAAGCAAGTACGGGCCTTTAGAATACATGTACTTTCTGCTTGACTTCTCCATGACCTGGGCAGCTGGTCTCCGCTGCCCCAGGTCAGTCCGGTCTCACGAGCTCCCCATCCTCCGGCCACCTGTGATTAGCATCAGGGCATGACACACCATAAAACCTTTTTCATCCCACACAAGCCTCCGGCTAATCTCTTTCACACCTGACTGTTCCTGCTTTATGGCCTGTTTTTCTAAACAGGAGATGCCCGTGTTCAACTAGGGCCTGTTGATATCTGATGTGGGATCTGAGCCTTGCTGGGTAAATAATTGCGGGCTGGCTTAACTGGAATGTGGGATGGTCATCATGACTCTGCTCTTTCGTTTGTAATATATACTTTTGAATGACCATACCATAAACTGAAGAATGTGTGCCTGAAGCACAAGAATCTGTATATAAGGGAAGACTGTTTTTTGTTCTGGAGACTGCCTCATTCAGTTGCTAAGGCTTCTGTGCGACGTAGTCTCACTCATTTGAGTTTAATAAAGATGTATTTTCATATTTCAGCTTCTGTTGCCAAGTTCTTTGTGATATTATCAAGATATGCAGAATTTTATAATACCACATCAGGAAGTACTCGAAGTCATAGGGTGCTACCCCTAGCACCTCTGGGGTCTCAAAAATTGGAGTACTTCAAGTTGTGTGTAGAGGGCTTAGCACACCTTGACTACAACTCAAGAAAGGGTTCAGTAGGCCACACCTAGTGTAGGTAGATACACCAGTACCACTACACTAGAAATGTCTTCAGGAGCCCATAAGGCCCTGGAAGGACCACAGAGGGACCCAGTCAACAAGTATGACAACCTCTCTTTTGCTGAGCTTAGGGAGATGTGCACTACTAGACAACTGAAGACAAACAAAGGTGCCAACACTCAACGTCTCAGGGAAATCCTGCTCATTGCAGACTTCAAGCAGACTCTAGTGTCTGAGGGGGTAGACAGGTTGGGTGGGCATCCCACAGAAGAGGACACCCAGGTGGTGGACTCTGATGAGGACCAGGAAGAGGAAGTTGAACTTGACCTGGATGGACCAGACCACTCACAAAATAGAGGTGATGGCCCAAGAGGCACTCCCTCCATCCCTAATGGGAGAGTGGTGGATCCAAACAGAAGGAACAGCTCCCCCTCAGAGGAGTCTAACCATTCTGGGAGATCCAAAAGGATCTCTGCCTCTTCTCAGAGAAGAGAATCCTCCCAAGAGAGGAAATGTAGATTGATCCAGTTTGAGCAAGCCAAGCTTCAGCTCAGAAGAGAACAGTTAGCATTAGACAGGGAGTCTCTGGAGCTTCAGAAAGCTTCAAGAAAATTTGGTCTAGAGACCCTTGGTGGCAGTAATAATACCCCTAGAGTTAGAGAGAAAGCTCCTGACAATAGGAACCTGCATAAGATTGTGCCCCCCTATCAGACAGGGGATGACATCCATAAGTGGATCACTGCACTTGAGAGGGCCTGTAAAGTTCTGAGGGTCCCAGTAGAGCAGTGGGAAGCAATCTTATGGCTCTCCTTTGCAGACAAAGGAAGAGACAAGCTCCTCTCTGTTAGGGAAGAGGATGCAGATGATTATTATATCTTGAGAGATGCTTTGATGGATGGGTTTGGTCTAACCACTGATCAATACAGGTTAAAGTTCAGAGATGCCCAAAAAGCACAGAATCAAGATTGGGTACACTTTGTAGATTGTGCTACTAAGGCTCTGGAAGGTTGGTTAACTGGCAGTAAAGTAAATGATTACCAAGGATTATACAATCTCATCATGAGGGAGCAGATCCTTAATAATTGTCAGAATCAGCTCTTGCATCAGCATCTGGTGGACTCAGATCTGACCTCTCCCCAAGAATTGGGAAAGAAGGCAGACACGTGGGTCAGAACCAGGATCAAGCAAAAGGTCCAGCCCTTGGGGGGTGCAACTAAAAAGGAAGATGCCAAAAACTCTGAGAAGGGTGGGGAAAAGGGAAAAGACCAGCAGTCTTCAACAGGCCCCCAAAAATCAGCATCTGATAATTCCCAATCCAACAAAGCTAAGCAGCCAAGGAAGCCATGGTGTCAAATCTGTAAACAGAAAACCCATTGGACTTCAGACTGTAATAAGGCCAAAGACTCCACAAGTACCACTACACCTGCCCCTAAGGCATCTGTTCCCCCTAGTCCAGCTATAGGTGGTGGTACACAGAACAAGGGTATAGTAGGGTTGACCCTGGGATCTGGAGAGGACTCTGGCCTAGTCAGAATGCCTACTCAGGCTGTATTGGTTTGTGATGGGGACCTGTCCCTATTTGTGAGTCCCAGTGGTCTGGGCAAATACAAGCAACAGCCTAGAATAAATGGAAGGGAGTCTCTAGCTTACAGGGACACAGGGGCTTGTGTCACCATGGTGACTAAGGACCCTGTGGACCCTAGCCAGATCATACTTGGAGAAACTTACCAAGTGACTAATGCAAGCAATGTCAGTACTAACCATGCTCTGGCAGTTGTTAACTTCTCTTTGGGGGGGGGTAACTGGCCTAAAGAAGGTTGTGGTGAGTGCAGACCTACCAGTAGAATATTTGCTAGGGAATGATTTGGAGACCTCAGCATGAGCTGAGGTGGAGCTGACTACCCATGCAGCGATGCTGGGTATCCCTGCAGAAGTGTTTGCCCTGACCAGGTCAAAAGCTAAACTGACAGAAACTGAACAGGCCTTGGATCATGGAAAAATGGACCAAGGACCTTCCAAGAGGAGGAGTAGCAGGGGTAAGGCAATGCCTTCCCCCCAGGGTCAGTCTGAAGAGACTCTTATAGCAGAAGAGGATCTGACACCTGAAGAAGGAACTGTCCCAGATGAGCTTGAGCCTGATCAGGTTGAGTTCTTGGGAACAGGGGGACCTTCTAGGGCAGACTTGAGCCTGGAGCAGCAGAGCTGCCCCACTCTTGAACCCCTCAGACAGCAGGTTGCTGCTGAGACTGCTGGAAATGCTAGTGGAACCGATAGGATATATTGGGATGATGGACTCCTTTACTCTGAGGGTCGAGACCCCAAACCTGGTGCAGCCAGGAGGTTGTTCATACCTCAGACGTTTAGGGGTTTCCTACTCACACTGGCCCATGAAATTCCCTCAGCAGGACACCTAGGCCAAAATAAGACATGGGACAGAATTGTCCCTCACTTTCATTGGCCTCAAATGAGTGAGGACTGTAAGAGTTTCTGTAGCTCTTGCATTACCTGCCAGGCCAGTGTCAAGGCAGGTAAATCCACAAAGGCCCCCCTGATACCACTACCGGTGGTGGGGGTTCCCTTTGAACGGATAGGGATTGGCATAGTTGACCCACCAACAGCATCTGGGCACAGGTTTATTCTGGTTGTAGTGGATCATGCCACCAGATACGCAGAAGCTATTCCCCTTAGGACCATCACAGCACCTGTGGTGGCAAGGGCACTACTGGGAATCTTTTCCAGGGTGGGTTTCCCTAAGGAGGTTTTGATTGACCAAGGTACAAACTTTATGAGTAGCTACCTCAAAGCAATGTGGAAGGAGTGTGGTGTCAACTACATGTTCACCACCCCTTATCATCCTCAATGCAATGGGTTTGTTGAGAGATTTAACAAGACCCTAAAGGGTATGATCAAAGGGCTCCCATAAAAGCTTAGGCGAAAATGGGATGTTCTTCTGCCCTGCCTTCTCTTTGCATACAGGGAGGTACCACAGAAGGGGCTTGGTTACAGCCCTTTTGAACTTTTGTTTGGCCACCCTGTCAGAGGGCCACTCTGTCTAGTGAAGGAGGGATGGGAGTTACCTCTCAAACCCCCTAAACAGGATATTGTGGACTATGTACTTGGTCTCCGCTCCCGGATGGCTGAGTACATGAAGAAGGCGACAAAAAACCTTGAGGCAAGTCAGGAATTGCAAAAAGCCTGGCATGACCAAAAGGCTGTACTGGTGGTGTACCAGCCAGGACAGAAGGTATGGGTGTTGGAGCCAGTGGCCCCAGCAGCCCTCCAAGACAATTGGAGTGGACCCCATACCATATTGGAAAAGAAGGGAGAGGTCACCTACTTGGTGGACCTTGGCACT
This sequence comes from Triturus cristatus, assembly GCF_964204655.1. Taxonomy (NCBI): domain Eukaryota; kingdom Metazoa; phylum Chordata; class Amphibia; order Caudata; family Salamandridae; genus Triturus; species Triturus cristatus. The sequence continues at coordinate 53,671,104 of NC_140582.1, read as the reverse complement.
CCCAGAAGTGCCCACAGGGTACTTCATGTAAACAGACTGAAACCATATGTGGACAGGGCTGACATGGGCTAGCTCATGGCAACGGATTAGGGACAGGAGGAGGAGAGTGACCCTCTCCCAGACCTGCTCTCTCACAACCCTGATGATGGGTCAGTAGATGGTGTAGCCTTGGCAGGCAGCCTCACTGCCCAGCAACAGTCTGACTGCAGACAAGTTCTCCAGTCATTCAGGCATACCACCTGGTGTACTCATGAAGTGGACACTGGGGACAGTCTGCCTGTGAAGAATAAGATCTACAGGCAACCTGACCATGTCAGGGACTGCATAAGAACAGAAGTCCAAAAGATGTTGGAATTGGGAGTCATTGAGCCCTCAGACAGCCCCTGGGCTAGCCCAGTAGTCCTGGTACAATAACCTCACACCCAAGACGGCAAGAGAGAGATGAGGTTCTGTGTAGACTACAGAGGACTCAATGCAGTCACTAGGACTGATGCACATCCCATTCCCAGAGCAGATGAGCTCATAGATAAATTGGCCGCAGCCAAATATCTGAGCACATTTGATCTGACAGCTGGCTACTGACAGATAAGGTTAGCTGAATCTGCAAAAGTCAAAACTGCATTTTCTATCCCTGGTGGGCATTATCAATTTATTGTAATGCCCTTTGGTTTGAAAAATGCACCTGCCACTTTTCAAAGGTTGGTGAACCAAGTCCTCTCAGGCCTGGATGACTTTAGTGCAGCATATCTAGATGATATTGATGTCTTCAGCTCCACCTGGGAAGATCGCCTGATCCACCTGAGGAAAGTTTTGTAAGCCCTGCAAAAGGCAGGACTCACTATCAAGACTACTAAGTGCCAGATAGGGCAGAGTCAGGTTGTGTACCTGGGCCACCTTGTAGGTGGAGGCCAGGTTCAACCACTACAGAGCAAAATCCAGACCATCATGGACTGGGTTGCTCCAACCACCCAGACTCAGGTCCGAGCTTTCTTAGGCCTGACTGGTTATTACAGAAGATTTGTGAATGGATCCATTGTGACCCTCTTAAATTACTTAACATCTAAGAGAATTCCCAAGAAAGTTCAGTGGACTGTCAGCTGTCAGAAAGCTTTTGATGACCTAAAACAGGCAATGTTCTCTGCTCCAGTGCTCCAAAGCCCCAACTACTCCAAAGAATTCATAGTTCAAACTGATGCTTCTGAGGTGGGTGTAGGTTCTGTATTATCACAACTGAATAAAGAGGGCCAGGATCAACCAGCAGCTTTTATTAGCAGAAGGTTGACCCCCAGAGAGAAACGTTGGTCAGCTATAGAGAGGGAGGCCTTTGCTGTGGTCTGGGCCTTGAAGAAGCTGAGGCCATACTTGTTTGGCACTCACTTCATTGTTCAAACCGACCATAAGCCCCTTCTATGGCTAAAACAGATGAAGGGTGAAAACCCCAAACTACTCAGGTGGTCCATTTCCCTACAGGGGATGGACTATACAGTGGAACATAGACCTGGGAGCAACCATGCCAATGCAGATGGCCTCTCCATATATTTCCACTTAGAACATGAAGAATTAACTGGTCAAGGTTAGTTTAATGTCCCTGCGTTTGGGGGGGGGGGTTTGTAGGAGAGTGGCATCGAATGCATAGTTGCCCCCAACTTTTTGCTGATGTTTTGAATGTTTTATGACACTAGCCAGGCTGTGGCCCTGCTATCCAGGACCCTAGCCTATCTGCTTCTTCTCTAAACTGATGTGAGCACCCTAGGTACCTACCAATTGGATACTGAGGACACCCTGTCAGCCCCTTGTAGATGGTACCCTAGGTACCCAGGGCATGGGTCTCTCAGAGGCCTACCAGAGGCTGCAGCACTTATTGTGCCACCCCTGGGACAGCCATACAAACTGACACCACCAGACCACTACTGTAGTCTGGGTAAGGTGGTGCTTGCACCCCTTACAGAGATATAGGTATCCTGTATCCCACTTATTACAACACATATATCCTCATAGGTCACCCCTAAGGCAGGCCTTGCTAATCCTACAAGGCAGGGTGCTGAGATATGTGTGAGGGGGAACCCCTACCTGATTTGGGCCCCTCTGCAACCTTTGTAAAACTATTGCTGGGTTGTTTGTAGTGCAGCCATACCATATACTCTTAACCGCATTATAAGGATTCGCGATAGCGTGATAACTTGAGAATGGCTACACAGAACCATATTGTGTTTGGTGTCAACCATGTAGGAATCATACCCCCAATCCAGCCATGGGAGTGAGGGCATGATTCCCCCCTGCTAGAGGGGCGATATGGGAAAAGCGGCAGAATTTAGACACCAATTTAAAAGTGCACACGTAGTACAAAATGGATGCTACCCGCCACCCACACAACTCTGGCTGCCTGTTGCTGGGCAGAACTCCAGCCAGGGCAGCTGGACAATAGGGATCTTGTTGCAGGGAGGTGCTCCCACCTCCCCAGACAGACTATGTGGATTGGAACTGGGTGGGTGCACCATAGGATGTCTTTCAGACTTGCACGTAGGCTTCTCCAGTGCCTACTTCTGCATACACCGCCTCAAACCGGTTAAGGGGCATCCTGTCCCCTGCCCAGGCAGGAAACCACACAAAGGGGAGAGGGTGTAGCCACCCTTTCCCGCCTGAACTCTCATTGGTAGGCTCTGATCTGGACACTGCCCTAATCTTTGGATAAAGGTAAATACAGGGTCCCCAGAGCCTCAGATTATTCTTGGACTTCACAGACTTGAACTTCGACTTGCTGCCGCACAACTAAAGGAAGAAATCTCCCTTGGGGTAAAGGAGTTACCCCTCTGCTTGGCAGGCACCTGAAACACTGCAAGTGACCCAGTTGGAACCTTGCTACTCTTATGGACATCGACGACTCTTTCCTACCTTGAGGTTGGTTTCCAAGCATTCCAGAGGCCAGTGAGTGTGCACAGCTAAGCTCAGCACCGTGAACCCCGTGGGTGCCGAGATCCCCAATACCCCAGGACACTGGCCTCCTCTTGCACAGCACCCGAACCCGACAAGTGGGGAAGTTGTGCTTTGGCCCATTATTGAGCCAACCTCTCAGCATCATCTGTGCCAAAGATCGATGCCCTAGCCCACTCCAGCGAACCGTGGGCGCATCTTTACGCATGCCAAATTGCTGCCTCCCGCGGTCCCTTGTCACTCAACTGGTGGGCCCTAGCGGAGGTCAATCTTCACTTCCAAGAGTTCCCCTGGTTGCTCCAGGCCTGCTCTTCAGTCTCCTAGCTGGATACCTTGCTCAGACCTTGTGGGTTTGCACCAGTAGCTGTTTTGTGTTTCTTGCATGGGTTGCAGTTGCCAAGGCTTAGTGGATCCAATCCGGACACTAACACCGCAGCAACCCTTATCCTTTGTAAGACAGTTGTTCTTCAGAAGCTGGCCTTGCTTGACACCTCCTGGACCCTGTGGCTGACGATCCAAGCTATGACTCTTCCACCTGGAAGCACCCGACATTGAAGGGCTCCTTCTCCTGAGCCCCCTGGTCACTGTGCCGTGACCCAGACTCTGTCCCCTCTGCTTTCAGGTCCTTCTCTTCAAGATCTACATTTTCAATCTTCACGACATCGACAACGCTTCTTGTTAGCAGCAGTTCTTCACGTTTTGCCATTGAAAATCAGCCCGCGACCCGACATCGAAAACGACCTATGCACCCGGCTTCCCTGGGGCAGGTAACAGTGGTACCTCTGTACTCTTGTGGGTGTGGGCCCTTCAAAAGCTTAACTATAAAGTATTGAACTTGAACTCCTGCTCAAAGTGTTTTTAATCTTGTAAAATTCAACCGCGACATTCTCCATAGGCTTTAATAGAGATCCCGACAGTAGCTTCTGCCACTGCACGTGTCTCCCGTGGGTCCCCTTCCTCACTACCTTGGGTGGTTTCACAAGGGGCCAGCGACCCTAAATGCCCTAGGCATTGTCTGTAGAATTGTCGTGGTTCTTATAGCACTTTTTTGATATATGGTTTGCTCCTCCCCTGGGGCCCTATGATTCCAGTGCTATTTATTATAACTATCAATGCTTGTTTGAATTGTATCTTTACCTCCAGCCTCATAAAGAGACTAGTGGGATTATTCTTAGAATAAATACATATATTTTTTATATATATCTGTGTGGACTACTCTTTCATTTGGTTATTCAAGAGGTTATCTATGGTAAAACAATACGCTTAACACTCCTTCAAGACTTAGCCTGAAGGCTGCTCTCCACAGCTACCACTAGGATAGCTTTCTTTAAAGGTTGTCTTTAACCTATCACCATAAGAGTCGAATTGGGCTGGTACAAGGTGTGATAGATAGATAGATAGATAGATAGATAGATAGATAGATAGATAGATAGATAGATAGATAGATAGATAGATAGATAGATAGATAGATAGATAGATAGATAGATAGATAGATAGATAGATAGATAGATAGATAGATAGATAGATAGATAGATAGATAGATAGATAGATAGATAGATAGATAGATAGATAGATAGATAGATAGATAGATAGATAGATAGATAGATAGATAGATAGATAGATAGATAGATAGATAGATAGATAGATAGATAGATAGATAGATAGATCATGCAACCTACCCAGGAGTACAGCGTGAATATTCTCAACATTCTCAATCTCAAACAAAATTCTTATTGCTGGCTAGTCACACAGCCACAGATGTTGAATCTTACTACAACGTTTGAGATTTCCCCTTAATGGTGTATGTATTTTCTCTCTTGTGCTATGTTCCAATATATGGTAATTTCATGGGGTTTCTTACAGTATACATTTCTCCTTCTTTGTACAAATCAAACCTGTATGGTTACCTGCAATTACTAGCAATATGCCTAATTATGCTGAATAGGTTCCAAAGAGATGTTCCTAGATTATAGATTACCATGTACGCTCACACTCACTTGCCTGGACGTTTTAGGTTAGAATTGTTTTTTCCTGTGTCAATTCACTACTCCTCTGAATGTATTCCTGGAAACATTTGTATTTACATTTTTGCTACTATGTATCTGAAAAAACATATTGTGTCATTATTTATTACATCTAAGACTTAAGTCCTCTCCCTCATTAGTTTTAAATTATTTCAAATATATGTTCTTTCCTTTAGAAATGCTCTCTTTCATGTAAATCAGTACTAGCGTCCTTTAGGGTATTGTGACTTCTTCAGTGTATCCAAAGATACAGGCATCTACAAATAAATCCAAACCGCCTGATCAGGTTTGTTTCTAAATTGAAAAAATAGTACATCTGCATGATCATAATAACAGAATGCTCTGCCTTGTATTCCAATATTAGCAACTCACCACATTAATAGTGCCTAGTTACTCTATATGGAATATAAGAGACAGAAAAGCCTCACATTTATAAAGTGAGGTGAAGAGCCTATGTCCTACTCACTGAGAGTTTTAAATGGAAACATTGTTTCACCTTTTATTTCAAAGTCACTGCTGAGTAGTGAGTGCTAAATATATGAAGCGTTGTAATCAGCCGGTGCCACAACCTACATTATCTTTCCCAACTTATTTTTCCATCAATACTGTTTTGAGAGCACTTGCATTTGTATTTTAAACAATTACATCCTTAAATAAGTGAGGGCAGCGTGCCTTAAAATCTGTCGAGATACCCTTGATAATTCGGAAGAAATGATGAATGTAACTCTGTAGAGTGGTTCTATCACTTAAAGAAAGGTCATGTCTGAAAATAAACATGCTCACTTTCTGCGCTCGGTCTGTCAGCTACTGACTTTAAAATTGTAATTGTATTTATATAGCGCTTATTACTCCTGACGAGGCATCGAAGCGCTTTTCGGTGAGTAGAACGATACTCCGGAACAAAAAAGGATTGGTGGTGGACTAGTATAGGGGAATGTAAATTAATATGAGCAGTCCACATGCGAGTCTGTTAGTTGGATTGAATAGGATATTGAAGGGATAGAAAACAGAAGAATTTAGTAAGGGTTGTTTGGAAGATCATAATAGTAAAATGAGGTTTGGGGTGAGCCAGGAGGGATAGAAGAGGAAAGCGTCTAGAAAGATTATTTTGGAGATGAAAGTAGTAGATTGAGGTTCGGGATGAGTCAGAGTGGAGGTAGATGCTATATTGAGAGAGATATAGGGTGAGAAAGAGTAGTGTATTGGGAAGGGTAAAAGGTTTTTATTGTATTTCTTTGCATATGGGCACGCCTTGTGTATAAGCACAGAAGCAGCAGTGCACAAGTGCCGGTTGCACCAGCATAAATTAGTGGTGGCCATAGAGAGACACACACAAACGCACAGCATGACTGCAACATGCAGAAAAATAAAACAACTGCAGCACAAGCGCAACACACATCTATTAGCACAGACTGCAAGGAAGATGCTGCAGGCTGAAACAACTGCATCACAGTCTCAGGCAAACAGCACAACATACAATGACTGGCAAACATAACATAAAGTAAGTGACACCCAACAAAAATATAAGAGGTAGATATTGCGCTGTGCCTCCTTTGACTAACACAAAAATATGCTGTTTAGCTGAAATGTTGTAGTAAGTGGTATATTTATAAGTACAGTAAAGCTAGAACAGGTTGCAGGGGGAGCTGGCATGAGAACCGGTGACCTGCACCCTACACATTTATGGCTGCAGACAGTATATTAACCACTGAACTATTTCACCAGGGTTGGAGTCTGAGGGAGGTAGATTGCACACACTACTCTGCATTAGGTGCTTCACCCCCTGCATGTATTTACTCATATTGTACCTGTAGCACACAAGGCTTCTGTATTTTCTCTCTGCTGTCTTTTAATTTCATTACTTTCACTTTTCTATTTGTTTCTACCCTTACTTTCAAGCTGCTTCCTTTTGTCTGCAGCCTCTCCTTTCTTTCACCTTTCCCAGTGGTTGCTATTTTTTGATGATTTTTCTCATTCCTTCCCTCATACTCTGATATATCATTCTCCTCCCATTTAGCATGGTCCACTATGTTCCATATTAATTCTTTATCACACCTCACTCTGAATGTTTTTTCTGTTCTGTTATTTCTCTTCAATCTTCTCTCCCCATCTTTTTACTCAGTTCTTTTCTTAGTTTTTCCCCATCTTTGCCCTCCCAATGTCTCTCTAAAATGTATTACTCTTACTTTTATATTCCATCCTTGTTCCTGTTTCACCCCCCTTACATTTGTATTTCCTTTTATCACCACATTCCTTTCTGCCTTCTGTACATTGGGCACCCAGGTGCTAATGAAGAGAAGAGAGCAACCAAATGAACTTCTCGAATGGAGCAGCTAATTGCAAGCTTGTGGTAAAAGGGCATCCTTTACAAATTCAATGGGCATTTTTGTTGGGAAATGGCTGCTGACTAGACTTCCCAAAGCTCTGCCCTTTTAAGTCAAGCCTGGGCAGCGCTTGCACTGCTCTGCAAAGACATGCTGTATTCAGTTTATGGGCTTCTCAACATGCCCACAGATTCTGGGTTGCTGGTTGGCCTTCCTTTTAGAATTCCTTTACTCTGGTTGCTCAATAGTGTCCATGTGTCCCACCTTTGGGTGCTTGGTTCCCCCCTAGTGACATCACAAATTGATTATTTTGGTTGGCCATCTCTAGCCATCTTTTGCCTCGTTGCTCGCAGCCACTCCCTCCTGTCATTGATGTCCTCCCTTAATCTCCCCCACACCCCCACCTCGACTGTTAAAAATAGAGGACGTTTTTTCCTAATATCATATATACCCTTGATGCTTAGACAACACTTTTAAGTTTTGATTTGGTAAGAAAACGCTGATTTTGTAGCTTCGCTATTCACTTTATCCAATCATTTCATGTGGCATATACTGAACGACAATGTGCATATAGCCCATCTCCGTCATTGTGTGGGTTGAGATAGCTCTGGGCGTAATTTAGAAATTAATATTATTTCCCGTAGTTTTGGAGGATATCGCATTAGGTGAGTTTTAAATGAGTGTGTGAGTTGCTTATTTTTCACTTGTTTTATTTAGAAGTCGTCTGTTTGCGGGTGTGTGGAGCCCACTTTTTATCAGCATGGCAGCCCCTTGCTTCCTGTGTTTTTTTAGATGACCTTATCTCCCCCTGCCATCCCCCAACACCTCTGCACATCACTGCTTCTCCAACAGACCTGTAACTCTTTATTTTAATGCTCATTAAGATATCACAGGGACACTTTTTTTTAGTTTCACATTGATCTGGAAGAGTGTCCAAAGTCAATAATGTGCGTGCAATGCATTCAGATTTTTTTTATTATGTACTGTCGACGAGATTACAGAAAATTTAAAGACACACAGTACTGAGGATTTTATTAAATTGCTCCCATATTTTTTGATAGCAATGTGGTGGTTGTTGTCAAACAGAAAGAAGCATTTGCAATGCAATAGGTCTCACATTTGCGAGAGTTAGAAATATTGGCGCTGTAATTAATAATGTTTTTTACGTACGTGTTTTTGTTTGGAGTGGTGCGGATATATGTGCTGGTTCGTGGAATTAGTTTGGTTGTATTGTATTTGTTAGTTGTGAAATTGTGTGGGGTGGTATTTGGTGGTGTTTAGTGCATTTGCGTAGTGGGCTTATGTGGAATGGTGAATAGATGGGGTGACTGATACAGAGAAAAGATAGAGAGGGATAGATAGTTTGTGCACAACATGGTGAATGAACTCTAGAGAGAGGTGCAGAAATAGTGTGTGAAAGATAGAAAGAAGGGGTTAACAGGGTATAGACGTATAAAGAGCAAGCGTTTGTGTATGCAGAAGACAGCCAAAGGAGAGGAAGAGAGCGTGGGTTTGCAGTACAGAAACCTAGAAAAGGCATGAAAAAGATTTTGTGCACGAAGACTTAAAGTGAACCAGATGAGAGATGCAAGAATGGTGTATGAAAGGGTGAGAGAGAGAGAGAGCGAGGGACGAGTGAAAGGGACCATATGGGGTAGGGGAGCCAAATGGTGTAGCAGTGCACAGCAAAAAAACCTGGTACAGGAAGATAGAGTGTGTGAGCAGATATTACAGGGAGATAGGAAGTGTGAGGGAGGGTTGAGAGTGGGCAGTGGAACTATGAAATGAGAGAGGGTAGTGAGAGTGTGAGGGAGAGATGAGAAATGAGAGGGATAGTAGGTGCGTTGAGGAGAGATGATAGAGTTGTTGGAAGTGTGAGGGAGCGATGTGTTGTACTGGAATTGTTTGTTTTGAAAATGTGCGGTGTGGTGTTGAGCATTGGAAATATATGGGATGGTGTGTTGTAAAATTTTGTAGATAGTAATTAAATGGTATTAAGTGTAGTGAAATTATGTGGAGTGAGATTCTGTGTTATGGAGATAATTATGTGGAATGGTATTGTGCATTGTGTATTAGTATGCTGTGGATTTGAAGTATATGGTGTTCTGTTAAATGTTGTGGCATGATATGAAATGTATGTTGTGTATTGGAGGAATGTGGTGTGTTGTGGAATTGTGTTGTTTATTTGATGCATGTTTGGTGTGTTATAATGTGGTGTGTATTGGAAATGTGTGGCATGGAACTGTGTGGTGTAGCGTAAAAAGATGCTTTTTAGAATTATATAAAATGATGTGGAGTGCATTGATGTGGATTGTTGGCATGTGCATAGAGTGTATTTATTAGGGGGTGTAATTGTGTTGTATTGAGTAGTGTGTAATTATGCGTTGTGTAATTATGTTGTGCTGAGTTATATTATGTGAAGTGTATTTATGTTGCGAGGTACAGAATTGTGTGATTGAGAATTGTACAGTGTTGTGTGGAGTTATGTGGTATAGTCTGGAGTGCTATTATTTAGCATGTGTAGAGCAGTATTATATGATGTGTAATTATGTGGCATTGTGCAATGTAGAATTTATTCTGTGTAGTGTAATTATGTGTTTTGGATTTGAGTGGATCTATGTCGAGTATAAATATGTGGCATAAAATGTAGCTTGGAGTGTTTTTATGTGTAGTGGAATCATACAGCGTTGAATTGTGATGTGTGTAGTGGAATTATATGGTTTGGAGTAGAGTGGAATTATGTAGTCGAGTATTATGTCAAGTTTTATTTTGTGGCTTTAAGTTGAATTAAGTTTAGTTTTTTTATTGATTTGTAATATTTTGGAATGGAGTGTAATTATGTGGATTCCGAAGTGTATGTAGTTGAATTTTGTGGCATGTTGACATGTGAAAATGTTTTATGTGTAGGGAATATATACGGTATTATTTTAGTTTTGTGGAGATAGAGGAAGAGAGAGAGAGAGAATGTATGAATGTGAGAAAGGGTGAACAGATAGTGCTTGTTAGAATGATTGTGATCACAGTAGATATGAAAAGAAATACAAGATTTGTTCCTGTGTTATTGTTTAATAGTGAAAGTTCTCAAGCATATATGTAATTAATGCTTTTGATAGAAAATGTTCTATGGTCTGTGTTTTTCCTTCTTGAATGCAAACTCCCCATTAAACAAATTGAAAATGTATTAAGCTGGTGTGGTGTTGTTATTTGAATACCTTATATATTTATTTCTCGTGCAGGCTACCTAAATATTTTACTCTAAGCGGATACAAATTGTTTTGCCGCGCGGCAAAATTTTTTACAAATATTACAATATAGTAGCATTTTGTTTAAGGTTCTCTATAATATATTTTCTGGTCCTTCATGTGCACTTTGTAAATGTGACCAAGAACTGGCCGTCTCTCACATTACAGGGAAATTGCATAAAGGGAAGCTACAGACTACTTAAACAAAATGTGAGCAGAGTAGGATTAGGACAGCAAATCCCAACAAGCTAACAAAAAGCAAAAACCGCCACTACATCTACTCGTGCATAGTGTGCACTCAACGAATATGAATGGAGGTCAATAGGCAAACGTATATTTAAAAAATACTGAAACAGTTTGTCAACACCCTCAGTTTAAAATATAGGTTACGTTTTTCACTCAAAATACTTTTATGAAATCAACAAATAATAAAGGCGACTAACGATATATGTAATGGATGCCAAACTGAATAAGTGATAGAAACAGACAAAATTTCATGTTGCTATAACTCCAGCTAATGCTATTTTTGTGGATGTTACGCTGCTGCACCTATATTGTGATTCGTTTTAAATCCACATAAAAAGTAGTGATGAGTGGTCGCTTACTCCATTCTCAGATGCAAGTACTGCTGCGAGAAGTGTAATATGGCGAAGCAGCGCCTACAACACTTATTGTCACTTTATCGTGCTGTGTCCCCATTTTAAATAAATTATTGCACATATAAAAACATGCTGCTTTTCAAATGCAATTATGCCCTAATTAATACTAAATGTATTATTAAGAAAGATAGCATGCTTTTATGTGTAGTAAAGGACATACGCAAAAAAGTAAGTATTAAAATACATATTACTAAAATGTGTAACAGTGAATTAAAAACTTTATTTTCGAAGAGTTACATTCTTTCTCAAACGGTGCAGGTACTTTATATGTGAAATAGTGCGTGTTTGAGCACTCTATGTGCATTTTAATGTAGCAGCACTTTCTTTTGAGGTAAAATATTATTAGGCACAAAGACGAAGGAACGTCGAAGAGAAAAAGGGCTCTTGCTGCTTTTGGTATTGCAGCACTGTCCAATACAAAACTTAGAAGGAGTGCTGCCTTTTTGTTTGCTATTTTTTTCATGCAAAACAAACTCGACCCAAAGGAATTGGAGTGCTTTTTATGAGCACTAGCTATATTACACAGGGTCACATTGATCTTTGGTAGGCCAGGGAGATTAAGTAATTTGCACAGAATCACAAGATGTTGATTATACCCAGAGATACGAACCTGGTTCCCCAGCTCTTTAGATGGCAGCTTGGGCCATTATGCCACATTCTCTCCTTTAAATTCTGATACAGCAAATTGTAAACCTGTTTTTAAAATTAACAAAGGCATACATTTAATTAAATGCACCAAAGCAAGCTTGAAAAAACCCCAAATAAAGCAACATCAGTTTGTCGAAAGTTACTTTTCACTTTATTAGAAAGGGTAACGCTGCCTTTAGGATACCTTTACACTGTAAGCTAATTGTAATGTATTCATACATTTTTATAAAAAAGAAAAGGGAGGATGAGCTAAGTAGTCTGGACTAGTGTGATAGGTTTGTTATAGTTTAGTTTATCGACAACTCCTACATTACAGGGGATATTCTCAAGAACGTGTGATAACTAATTCAAAAGTAGCTTAACGCAACTCTTTACATCGCAGGCTATCGCGGGAAAATAACACCATGTTAACGTGGTATTCCCAAGCCGGCGACACCATGCGATAGTCCGACGACAACGCGTCAAATGGCCGCGATAAAGTTGACACGACGCCGCAAGGATGCGAAACACGAACACAAAAAAAGCTGCAATGAGGCCAATAGCGATACAAAAAACTGCGAAAAACAGGCACAGGCCTGCAATTCCCATGCGTTATGCGGGAAAAGGCACCATAATAGCAGAGTACAAAAACGGTGAGATGACAATGTACGAGAACAACCCCACATCCGTGACGTAGAACAAATGACCATTGTCCCGCATCACATAGGCATCTCCTCACAATCACAATGTACATTGACATGTTGTCCGCATGTAAACTGCGCCAATGCAGACACATGCATGGAACACGCAGTGAAACCGCATCTTCCCTTCACATTGCAGAGGGACAAGCAACTCCTCCTGCACACAGATGTGTCATGACCATGATCAATCAATCATGACAGTGTGGACGAATGTAGGGGCAGTGACTCCCGCTTACGTACATGTTTCCCATGTTCTGGGACTTTAGTCACAGGGGGCATCCCTGCATCATGGTGGTACATAACTGACCCCACAAGGAGCCCTGTTGTCACCTATAGGTCACAAATGGCAGCCAAAATGCAATGACCTTGGACACATGTGAAACGCCGAAGAGTGGACTAACTGTGAAACACAGGACTGGCAGTTCGAATATGTGACACCCCAAACAGCTCCTCTGCACAGAGTTGACACACTCACCATCCATTAACGCATCAGAAAATCGTCATCAACACATGTCGCACTCACACCTGCCTGAGTGATGTGCCTGTACAGATGATTGACATGCACTTAGTGAATGTAATTTTGGAATGCATTTATTTGCACATGCCGTGCCTGTGGTTATTTTGTACTGTCCCATGATTGCCAAGGACAGACACAATCTGACGTGATCATCGGAAGAAATTTGCAATGATGGTGTCCTTGAGGGCTATTCCTGCTGTGGCTGCAGTGGGGCGTGGTCCACCTGCCTCATCATCATCGTCCGGTGCCTCTGGAACTGGTATCCATGGTGCCTTTCTGCGTACACATATATTGTGCAACACAAAAAATGCAACGATCATCTTGCACACAATTTCTGGGCTGAACAGGAGCTTTCCACCTCTGATGTCCAGGTACCTGAAACGTGACTTCAACACGCCAAATGTGCATTCCACGATGCCCCTGGTCCGTTTGTGGGCCGCATTGTTCTGCCTTTGGGACTGTGTTTTCGGGGCACGGAGGGGTATCAACATCCAAGACCAGACTGCATGTCCTTGGTCACCTGAGACAGTGCAGAGAGACATGAGTCAACAACAGTTGGTTCTGCATGATGTGTTGGCATGCTCACTGTTTCATTGGTGTGTGATATGTGTGACTGTGTGATTCCTGTATGACATGTACTGCTTGTTGCAAATAAGCGGCATCAATGTGTAGTATGTACCCTCACTGCTGCTCCTCCCTCCCCCCGAGCCTATTCACTAGTGTGCGCCGTGCGGTTGCATCACCTGCACACCTACGGCACACCATGTCATGCCCGTCCGCGCATGTCCACACGCCTGACAACGACACAGTGATGTTGTGCACTGAAGGTGTGTGGCCACGTGCGTGTAGGCCTATGGTAAGGACAGGGCGGACACACATGTAGAGTTCATGCCTGGCCGAACTCGCCATGAGGTTGATGGTAGACCTCTGGCTTATGCTGCGTAAATAGCGACACACACAACAGTTGGTATGTATGATCCCGACCGGGACGGGCTTGCCCACCCTCATGTACCCCTCGGCTGAGTCCACACACCATGGGCATGCTACATAGCAACATTGCACAATGCATGACGGGTGGCGCAGACACCACACTAGAGACACACGCATCAGTTACCTCTTTCTCAAGGCCTAAACTCAACCACGCCCAGAGCTACGTGTCGAAAGACTACACCCCACGCCGTACTGCCATATGCCGGTCAACTCACCTAAGCTCACAGGGTGGTCCGACAGCCACATGTCCCAGGTCTACACCACTGCCTGAGGTGACAAGTTTGCGCACGCTGTACACAACTCAATGTGATGTGGTATGGCCCGGGCCCTCATGGATACATAATGACCACACGGACACAATGAGACAATTTGTGGTAGGGGCACGTGCACCCAGCACCTTTTATTGCCAGGGTCACACGTTCAGTGATGCCTGTGCTGGACGGGTGTGGAGTAGTGTAAGCAACCCCTCAGGGGTTGGTTGGTTCTGGCAACAACTACAACAGTAACAGACAATCAGAAGTCCAAATTACAAACAGCAAGGGTCCAAGACTTGAGCTGCACAGAGTTAGTGGCCCCGGATGCACTGTGGCCAGCACAGCACACCTGCAAGGGATGGTGACTTGTGGTGCACTGAGATAGGGCCACGAGAGCTGAGCATGTCCTCGTTGATGTTCCAGGAGAATGTCACAGAGTGTTACTGGGGATAGTGGAAAGTGTCCATCTAGGGCATGATGCAGAGGGCAGAAGCAAGCAGAAACAGGCATAATGGAAATGAATGCTTCAGTCTCCTTTTTCCCACCATGTCAGTATCAGCTACATGATGAAGACAACCCCCAGGCCATGGACTCAGGCACCAACATAGTCCAACGGGGAAGTGCCCATGACTCCCGTGGCACAGAGTCAGTGGCACCAGAGATAGAAGGGGATGCAGTCTGCGATGAGGCCTGTACACTGATATCAACTCTGCAATTGACAAATCAAGAGTCAGTTCCAAATGAGTGTCTTACTCGACCGCAGTGTGTGCTGGAGGCAGCGCTCAGAGTGGGGCAGCCGCTGTGAAGCCAGCTCCTCCTGGATCTCTGACACATGGCGTTGGAATGGCATGTGGAGAAGATTCCTGGTTGACGGAGGTGGAGGCACCAGAGCAGGGTGGGTGTGCACCCTGCGACGATGCCGTGTCCTGGCTGGGACGGACTGGATTAGATTTGTCTGAGGCCTGCTGGACAGGTGTGTAGGCCTAAGGCAGAAGTCCGCAAGGGTCCACAGACACGTGTGGTCGGAATGCTATTCACAGAGTTGGTGGCACCACATCAATGGGAATATAGGGATTTAACCTCTGCCTTAAATATGTACTCTGCCATTGTGTAATCAAGACTCAGTTCCAAATGTGCAACCTACTTGTCCGCTGTGTATGCTGGTGGAGTGCGTCAACGGGAAAGGAGTACTGCGGGCCTTGCTCGCAGAGGCCATGATGGTCTGAGGAGGTTGCCAAGGTTGTGGGCCTCAGGTTTGGAGCTAGCATAGGCATGTGGTGGACACTCTTAGAGACACGCTGGTGTCGGCAGGTGAGCAGTGAGGCCTGGATGCGCAGGGGCAGATGAGACTGGTTCGGGGAGCAGCTGCCCGGGCTGCGGCAGGCCCACATGATTGAAGGCACCGCCGCACACGGCGTCGGCCTCGTGGCGGGGTGAGAGTCGCCGCCCTGGCAGACACGTTGCCCATTCCTGAAGAGAACCACATCCAGGGCTACGTGCTTTTTATTCACACCCCTACGATAGCCTGGCGTACGCAGGGCAAGCCCACTCCACACATGCCTACAGGGGGTACGTAACAAGCTACATTTCCATGGTCTTCCCCACTGGCTGTGGTGACATGGTTGCATCCACTGTCCACAACACTACCAACACCAGCATTATAAGTCGATATGGATATGTCTGTGGTCTGCATACTGCAGTCTGTCCAGCACATCCACGCCACACTTGGCAATGTGTGCGTTCTCATTCATGGGTCACTCGCCTCCTTTGCACATGCCTGGTTGCCACCTACCTACACATTCCGCTGGTGTGTGGCTGATGTGCCATGCCGTTGGTAGGCTCATGTACATGGCTAGCCCAGGTTGCCACAGTAAGTAGTGCTGTCGGGTCTGGTGGATGGGCATGTTGTTTGGCATGGTGTATGTGGGTTTGTGATGTGTGTGTTGCCAGAGTTGTGAGTTGCATGATTGATGACTTGAGGTGTGTGGTGTGTCCATTTGGTACTTACCAACGAGCACTGCATTTCCGTAGGTGCCATCCTAGAAGTGCCGGTTGATGATGGACTGTCAGAAGATGTATGAGTCATGCACACCGCCGGGTAGTTGGCGACAACATTGGTGAAGAGTCCCTGGTGATCCACTATTGCCTGCACATTGATGGAATGCGTGTGTTTTCTTTTGCGGTAATGGTGTGCAGTGTCGGCGGGGCACAAGTAGGACATGTGTGCAGGCAATTGCCCCCAAGGCGTGTGGGAATCCAGCGATGGCTTAGAATCCTTGCTTGGTCGCCAGCTGTTCCTGTGCATTGTGGGGGAAGTATGGGTACTGGGGTACCAGGCTGATGATGGCATCCTGGACAGGTTTGAGGAGCTTGGATAGGGCTGGCTGTGAGACTTCTCCGACTCTGGTGGTTGTTGGTTGGAATGTATCAGAGGCTAACAGGTGCAGCACAGCCAGAAGCTTTGTCTGCGGAGGGATGCTGGTTGTCCGCTGTGTTGGTACCGTTAGCCTGTGGGCAATGATGTTCAGGATGCGGAGGATGGTTGTCCTTTTGAGCCTGTAGTGGGCAATGACATACTCTGGTGTTAAGTCTGTGAGGCTGGTGCATTTCCTGAAGGTCCACTGTCTGTCTGCGCTGCCTCTCTGGTGGTCCGGGGGGGATCCGGGTGGGGGTGGAGGTCCTGGGGGTGGTGGCGGTGGGTGTTGTGGCCCTATTGGGGCTCTGAGCTGCATGATGAGTAGCTCCATGGCATCTGTTGTTCTTCAGGTGTGGCTCTGGGCTGGACTCCCTTTATGCTGCCTGTTGTCATCCGGCTTTGCACCAGGTCGGAGCAGGTGTTTATTTCCTGCAGCCAACGCGCCTTATCGCATGTTTTGTGTTCTTATCGCTGATGTGGCTGGTCGTTGTGAATGTTGCGGAGTGGTGCTGTCGCGGCATTTTGCTCGGGAACGCCTACTCTGCTTCTCATTAGCAATAGTTGCCGGTGTCATCTGTGGCGATGTTTTTTGAGGATGATATCGCCGGAAATCTGGTGGTATCAGCTGTTAGCACCAGCTTGTGAATGGGGCGGGATATTTATCGTGACTTTGGGTGTGCTAGAGTGCCGGTAACTCGGCAATAGATCCTTGAGAATATGCCCCTACCTACATTAGCAAAACACATATAGTGGGTCACTGAGCTAGGTATCCACCATGTAAAAAACAAAAACAAATTGGTGAGATTTGCAAGGTTTACTTTTTATAATTTGATGATCTGCCTCATGCAAAAACGCAGCATTGAAGCAATAGATGTGTATGAATTCATGTTTGTTAGAAAGATGCTGGATTTTTTTAAGACACACCTACGATCTAATAGGAATATTTACATTAATAGAGGAGCCAAAGGAAAAGGAAAAAGGCAGTTAGTTTTCATAATTCAAGCACTTGTTTTTTACAAATTCCTTAACAAACTGTTCAAATGTATTGGGAGTAAATCTGTCACCATTAATCAACCACTCTGTGACACTCGCCTCTTGACTCGCACTTGTCTGTACAGCAAGCATAAGCATTACACTGAAGTACCCATCAGCCTGCTGCAGACACCGTCTAAGTGACATACGTCACCAAGCACGTTTCTCATTTAAGCAAAATATTCTGCTCGTGTTATGGTATGCTCGCCAATAAATTTTTTAATGAATAGTGTTGAAATTAAATTACATCTGTCACCGCTCCAGACAGAATGTACTTCTTCATTGTTCAACTTCAGCGTCTAATTTTGCTGGCGGTACGTGCTGGAGAACGGTTCGGAAGCCAGAGGATGCGCGGTAGCTGGGCTATTACTGACACAACATGGCATTTTAATGAATGACTGGAAAGTGCAGGAGTTTTGAATGCCTTTCAAATGCATATTTCCGTACACTTATTAAGATAAGTGTTGCAGTTGTAGGTGATTGCTTGGCAGAGCTGTGAATTAAGATTAAACCAAACAACAGTTTAGCAATAATGACACCCTAGCCAAAAGGCGCGGTGCAGCGGGCCTTGGGTAGGGTTTAGAGAAACAGAACATAGACATTTAGCTTCTTCTAAAACAGGCATGCACAAGGTACCAGTCGAAAAGAAGCATTGGTCAATGAAAGAAAATATGCTACAGCTAATAGAACTGAAGGAAAAGTAGAGATGGACTTGATGGACCCAGACCGATTACAGCAGGTCTCGAAGAGACATATGGTCTGGTACTTACCCATGTCCCCGACCCTGTGGTTATGGATGACATTTCCCTCACCTTCAGTGTAACACTTGTGAGACCACACAGATAGTTTTACTTTTTGGATTAGGAGGAAGTAACCCCCCCCCGGCCGTATTTATTAACATTTAACAAAACAACTAAAAAACATTATATACAGAAACTTTACGCAGAAAGTACAGATACATTTACAGATACATTTTGACAGTCAGATATTCCACGGCTAACCTTAACACAGTCTAATACACAAGACACTCCTCCCGTAAATCTATCAATACATGTTATTTACTTTCTGTGTGTCCCCTCTAGAGCCTACGGCAAAGTCAATGACTGGCAACTCCCCCGGTCCCCGTGTACTAATAAGGTTGCACAGGGGGTTACAGCTTATCAGATGGATACTTTCCCCCGGGCCCCCCTACGCCCTGTGCCTTACATTCCATTACGTGGGGGCTGCAGACTTCTGCATAGTGGCGCATTAATGCGCATGCGCGCGTGGGGGTGGCCCCAGGCCCACTGGGAAGGATGACTCCCCTGGCCCCCGCACCCAGACAGCCTACCTACCGGCTGTCACTACCCCCTGGAGTTATATGGTGCTGACCGTTGAGGACCGAAGACTATGCTTACCCATCATGACCTTACCGCCACAGGCCAGCGTAGTTGCCCGACTACCTGGGCTCCCCCTAACCCTCTAGGAAGGTCATGCACTGCGCCTTACGCTCTCCACCCAAGCTAGGATGTCCTCTATGAAAGCCTGATTCCCCTTATGTGAGAGGTGCACCCCGTCCTGAAGAAAAAATTGCTCCCCCTTGATGTATCTGTGTCCTATGGACCCTAGTCTAGGGGGCTGAAATAGTTTATTGTTGATCCGCTTTACCGCGTAATTCAACGCTCTCACTGACTCACCCCCCCTCCAGTGCGACCTGGGAATCATGTGTGACCATGCTATTATCAACTGGGGACACTGCTTTGCTAGCCATCCCACTTATGTGAGGAGATCCTCGACCAGCACTCTCCTGCCTAATCTGGCCAAGTCGTTACCCCCCAAGTGCAGGATCCAGATTGCCGGTGGTCCCGTACTTGCTTTCAAAGCTTGGTTCACCAACTCCCTGAATTGACCAACGCACAAACCACCCTGACAGAAAAAGGATAAGTTTATCCCTAGCTGAGTGGCCCTAGTCTTGGCAGCTCCTGAAAAGAAATTCTTCAAACTTCGAACATATGAGTGCCCTATCTATTTCAAAACTTTATTCGATTCAGAACAAAAGAATCATAAAAGTCAAACAATTTCATTTACAAACATTATTTCAAAATCATTTTTAAAAACATTCTTACAATTATAACACTAAGCTGTTAAAATTCATTAGCTAAAATAATCACAAATGAAAACCCCATAGCTGTTACTTCCAATCAAATTAGATGATTTCATTGGTTCTTCGTGCCAGGGCATACATTGAAGTACCGGTTAAAACAAATAAGAAAAATCAGAAAATCACGATGCAATAATATACAATATACATAATCAGGGGTCAGCTTCATGGTGCCAGATTTAGCCGTACCGTTTTCTAATCAAAAGTGACACCCGTATAAAATTTAGCATTGCACAGCAGACACCAGGTGAAGATAGAGATAGTAAATAATCATAGCCCTCTTCAGAATGTCATGGTTGCTTTTCCTTAAGGATCGGCTTAATAAACCTGATTCTCGGGTCCTTATATAGGGAACAGAAAAGAACAATATGCATCGCGCTTTGACTATCTTTGTCATTACAAGGACAGGGGGGCAGTCTCTCACACCAACCCCCCTGTTTAGGAAACGCAAAGAGAAAATGCAGGGTGTGTAACCTAAACCTTGTCAAGTAGAATCGCCATTGCACATGGTTTGTAAAGGATAGATAAAACTGGTGCAGCAAAGTAGCCTTAGGAGCATAAGGGCTAACCAGGGAATTCACAAACGGTGATTTCCAATAAGTTGTTTTAATTACAGCTTTGATATTTCCCTTTATATTTTCGGGGTTGTCAAAAATGTCACCCAGGCCTAATTTATGAAACATTTCATTTACATAAGATAGCCAGGGGATCTGTTTCATGTTTGCCAATTTTAAACAATCCCGGAGGATATCTCTAGTGAGCTGCAAGTCCTCTGATTGCCATATTTTGCCCCATAACAATAAAGGGGAAAGGCGAATGGTGTCACTCACATAACTTAGACCTATTTCGTTGTGGACAAATCTGTTTGAGGAGCCTGATGGAATAGCCAATACACGCTTTAAAAATTTATTCTCCATGATCTGTAATGAGTCAGGGCTTTCAGTCCCCCAAACTCCTGCCCCATAAGTAGCAACCGACAAACATTTAGCTTTATACAAAGTTTTTAAATGTATGACAGGTTTTTGTCCTAGTTTGCCACAAAAACGAAACAGACTCTCTATAGAGCGACTAGCACTTTGAACTCGAATCTGCATTAACGGGGCCCAACTTAGTTTGTTGTTGAAGAGGTTACCCAAATAATTAAAGATTTCAACCTTTTCAATGGTAGAGCTGTTAACTACAAACTTTCTAGTTTTGGTGCCCTTTGGGCCACAGACCATGGCAAAGGATTTGGCAAAGTTTACCTTAAGGTCTAGGTCCAACATGAATTTGTGGAAAGCATCAAGACAGTGCTGCATACTGTTTCCTGTGAGTGTCATAAGTACCGTGTCGTCGGCGTAAGAAAGCATAGGAATGCTCCTGCCGTTGACCTTTGGAAAATCATGACAGTAATCCAACAGGTATTTTTCCAGACCATTGGTGTACACAAGAAACAAAAAAGGAGCTAATATGCATCCTTGTCGAACGCCCTCAGTTGAGAGGATAGACTTAGTTTTCTCTCCCCCTGGCCCAAACCTTATGGCTACAGTAGTTGATTCATGGAGTCTACGGAGCAAGGTGACCAAGGGTTCCTCGAAACCCATGACCTCCATCATTTGCCACAGCTTGCTCCGACACACAGTGTCAAATGCACTTGAAAGGTCCATGAAGGCAAGGTGGATGGAGGATTTCCTTGCCTTCATGTATTTGCCAATGATCAGGGCCAGGTTCAGGCACTGTTCAACAGTACCTTTACCTTTCCTGAACCCATATTGGGAATCCACAATAAGACCCACTGAATCTGCCCAAGTTTCCAATCTAGCTAAAATGACCCTACCCAGTATCTTACACGATGCATCAATTAATGAGATTGGGCGATAGCATCGGGGATCTGATCTATCGCCCTTCTTAAAGATTGGCACCACTACTGCCTCCTTCCATGATGCCGGAATACGGCTAATAACGACTGCTCTAAAAACATTTAATAACAGGGGGGCCCAAACCTTAACATTATGTTTAAAAAAGTCCAAAGGCACTAGATCAGGGCCGGGTGCTTTTAATAGTATGCCTTTCGAAAGAGCATCTTCCACTTCTTGTAAGGTGAACGATGCGCTCAAGGACAAGGAAGACTGAGAGACCACCAAATCCCTAACGTCTCCTAGTGATGGTTCCTTGGGTAAAGTACCATGTGGGTTAAAAATGTTCCCAAAATGTGATTCCCATGTTTCATATGCAATCTGCATCACAATGTTATCCTTGCCATTACTTGTAAAAAGGGGGCGATTGATAACTTCCCAAAAGAGCCTGCTGTCCTTCAATTCCGAGGCCTTCTCTAGATCTTCCCAGGCTTGGTTTTTTAGGTCCAACTTCCTTATTCTTATGGCTTCTTTATATGCCAGTCTAGATGCTCTAACCACTTCTATGTCCCTGGGTTTTTGTTTTAATGCCGCTTTCAAGGATCTGTGTGTTGCCGAACATGCGGCATCAAACCATCTAGGACCAAGCATTTTGCTTTTACCAATTGGTTTTGTGAGGCGTTCGGCTACATACCCACATAAAGATTCAAAATTCCCTATAACCTTTTCAGGTGTAGTTGTAGGTGTTAAACATGCCTCGTACTCAGAACTATATCTATTTAGGATCTCAGCCTCAAGACCTACCGCGTCTATTTTGCCCCATTTAAGTGTGATACCTTTGTTCCTACTATACTTTACAGGTTGCTCCCAGACAGAGTGTTTGGGTTTAACGGGACAAAGCAAGGATAAATTTAGAGGATTGTGGTCACTAGCAGCATTAGCGATTACTTCCAACTTGTCAACATGATGGAGGTGTCCACTAGAGACAATTACAAAGTCAATAAAACTCATCATACCTCTACTTCCCTGAAACGTCGGTATTGGAGCAGAATTTGGACCAACCCAGGGATCCACTATACATAGATCATTTAAGATAATGATGTTGTTTAGAGCGTCCCCCTGGGGTGTATGTTTGAAGTGTAACAAGGGTTGGTCATGGGAGTCACTTAAACCGCACGCCTTCGAGTCCCCATAGGTGCATAATGAGCAGTTAAAATCTCCCACCCAGATGACAAATAGTAGGGGTTGCTCGAGGCGTGCCCTGGCTATGGCCTCCTCCAATTTCAACATTACGCTTGTCTCTTTGTTGTCAAAGATGTTGTAATACCAATTAATCAGCAGCAATGGTTCAGGAAACAAATTAACCAACATTAACACTTGAAACCATGGGGAGTCAACTATCTTAGAAGTTACAAGTTTACATAGTTTTAAAGATGTTGCCATCATTAGGCCCCCTCTTGCCCTACCCGCTTGTGAGGGTATCGCAAGGGTATTAAAAGCTTGAAAGCCCTCGATGTTCTGAGTGGATCGGCTCCAAGTTTCCTGAAGGCACAGGATGTCATAGTCACCCACAAAATCTAGCCATGCCTCGTCCTCCAATCTTGAGGCAAGCCCAGCAATATTCCAGGAAATAAGGCGCATCCTTACAGCGCGTTGGTTTTTTCTACCTAATTCAGTTAGTACTTCCGGATTGTGCCTCAAGATGATTGGACTTGATTCGCTTTCTTTAGTATGGCCAGCCTCAGGGACTTGGGGGTTGGATGTACAATCGTCACCAACAGAAACATTTTCCCGTGAGTTATCGTCACAGCTTTCTCCCTTCTCCCTCTGGCTCGGCTCTCCTGATATCAGAGCATTAGTATCGCCGGGAGAACTTAGTGATAGTCAGTCTATCTCTTCCATGCCTGCAAGTGCATCAAAACGGTTTCTTAGGGGGATATTACTTGGAAACCGTCCTAGATAATCTTCCCCCTGGAATCGTGGTCTTTGTTCATTATGCCGGGTTTGCAAGGAGTTGTTATTGTTATAAATTGATCCCCTAAAGAAACCGTCACACTGTTGCCGAGGGCCCCAGTTGTTTTGGATTGGCCAAATGGCTCTGTTTCTCTGGGCCCACCCAGGATGTATTTCACTGTTCGGTGTCTGCCCAGTGTTTTTATAAAGCAAAGTCGCGGGAGGAAGATACAAATTTGAATAAAAATATTCTAGACCTATACATTGAATATCCCCAGCTCTAGGAAATCTTGGTTTACCACAGATGATATTTTTTACCCAAGTATCACTGAAGTTGATCAGAATACAGTCCCCCTCTAGGTCCTTATCACTTGGGCCCACCCAGGGAACTCTGCGTACGCTAAGTATTTTTGTTTTAGATTGAGGAGGGAGTGGTCTATTATTATTGGGCCAGTATATTACTTTGTTTTTTAATTCCTGGTTTGATTCCATTTTATTAAACAAAACTGGGGGTACTCCTGTGAGTATTGCCATAAAAGGAGCTGAATCTGGGGGCAAGTTTACAGGTGGTAGTTTCCTTTTATGTGCTCTCTCGTTGTCATTGTTTGCTGCAGGCCCCTGCAAAGATGTTTGTTTTGACCCTTGGGTAGTTCCCTGTTTAGAAGTAAAAACTTCTGGTGTTGGTACTGTGCTACCCATATTTTGGTTAGGGGGCCCCACAGTGCCCGCCACTACAGGTTTGGTACGAATTAATGGAACAGGTTTTGTTCGTGCTAAGGGGACCGATGCTGCCTTAGGGTCAACAGGTATAAGTGTTTCGGGTGGTTTGCTGGCATTTTTATTCTCTCCCCCTTTCTTTGAATTACTATTATTGGCGATACTGTTTTTATTATTATTATTAGTACCCCCCACCTCGAGTGATTTGTTTTTAGTTACTAGAGTTTCAAGGGAGTTGGCGTTAAGGGAGATAAGGTGTTCCAGTTGGTCTAATTTTAGATTAACAATTTGAATTTTCTCTAAAACAGGCAGCAAAAGCATCTGAACCGACTTCTCAATTACCCCCAAGAGACGATCATTATTATTGGTGTTAAATGAGAAAATTTTCTGTCCTGCGTCAACTGGGTGAGTGCCCTTTTGTTTGGTTAGATTTGTCGGGACTTTAGATGGCGCTGGCTTCGCTGACTTAGTTCTAGTTCCTTTTCTATGGTTTCCCACTCTTTTACGTTTGTTCAGATTATTTGGTTCCCGTTCACAGTCTACTACATGATCTTGTATATGAATGGGCCCATTACTGCTCAAATTGCCGTCTAAGGAGTTATCCCCCGTAATACCTGATGAGATAGGTATAAGAGTAGGTGTAGATGCTTCAACTTGGGAATCCCCTGGGTCTGCTATCATGATTATCTGGGAGTCAGAGAGTGCCACTAGATTTGGACTAGCCTCTAGGTTGCTATCTGCACTATCTGCACTTTTCTCGGGAGTGGGTGCCTTATTGGGTGTGATTTTAAAGGCAATATCTCCCAGGGATGAGCGTTTGCCTGTTATTAGATCTAAGGACAAGCGCTTTTCGGTAAGGGTTATTTCTTTTTCCAAGATAACAGTTGCCCGAGTTATAAAATCGTCTAAGGTTCCAGTGGCTTTCCCATTGTTCGTTTTTACAGTAACCTGTCTACCCTTCCCTGAGCGCAAGGACATCATGTGGGTTCTAGGAAACAACTAAATGAATAATAATACTATAACTTACAATCAAACAGTTTAAAATGAGAGATCTGGGATGGAGAGGGAGAGCAGCCCAGGTGGAGCGGGCACGGGTTCCTGGGACTCCTAGAAAATGGAGTCACAGCCCTCTAGCTCGCAGCCCTCAGCCCCTGTTTTACCCCAACAGCAGCTTTAGTCCAGTGAGGAAAGCGCCCCTCTGCAGAGCGGGACCCGGGCTGCGGGTCCCGCGAGGCGTGGGCAAAATTGCGTTAAGTGACCTCAAGGAATCCAAGATGGCAATGGCAGGTTTGCTAGGAGGTCCCACGGAGTACGAGGTAAGCCGGTATTTGCAGCCCAGGTGGAGCGGGCACGGGTTCCTGGGCCTCTTGAAAATGGAGTCCCAGCCCTCTTGCTCGCAGCCCTCAACCCTCAACCCCTGTTTTATCCCAGCAGCGGCTTCAACCGAAGAAGAGAAGCGCCCCTCTATGAAGCGATACCCACACAGCGTGAAGGAAGTTGGAATTAATGTCAACAAGCAAAGAAAGGAAGGAACAAAGGAGTGTAAAATGCTCCCACAATGAGAGGCAACAGAAATTATCACAGTACCTTAATCAACAGTCCGAGTGGAGGGGCAGAATCCAGGAACATACAAGTTAAAGGGGGTGGCCCTGCCCTGGCTCCGACTAGCGATGACGGGCAAGGACGGGCCCGCCCTTGGCCCGGGCTTCGCCCGGGCGCGGCCCGCGCGCGTCCCGCGCTGCGGGTTTGTTGTCAGGCTTTAATCCCTCCCCGGCGCTGCCTGATGATGCAATTGGCAGGCGCCCGGGGCAGGGAGTTCTGGGAAATGGTGTTCCGGTGGCCGTTTCCCTCACGGCAGTGAGAGTCGATTGGCAGCCCTCTAATCGGGATTCTCCTCAGCAAAACGCCGTTCCCCTCACGGCAGGACAGACAGCCTCAGGGATGTGGCAACAGGTACAGTTTTCGCGCGTCCCGCGCTGCTGGTTTGTTGTCAGGCTTTAATCCCTCCCCGGCGCTGCCTGATGATGCAATTGGCAGGCGCCCGGGGCAGGGAGTTCTGGGAAATGGTGTTCCGGTGGCCGTTTCCCTCACGGTAGTGAGAGTCGATTGGCAGCCCTCTAATCGGGATTCTCCTCAGCAAAACGCCGTTCTCCTCACGGCAGGACAGACAGCCTCAGGGATGTGGCAACAGGTACAGTTTTCGCGCGTCCCTATCATCCACACATGTTGATCCTCCTGGTGCAAGAGTGAACTTGCGCCACCATGTTTGCTGTTTGTCTGTAACTCTGCGCCCACCGTACTACTGCTTGCTCTTGCGTTCTGTGAATGCGAAAGAGTCCAGAATCCTCACCTGAGTCACAGGATGAAGAAACTGCAACTGACGATGAAACAAACAAGAGGGGGTAAGTGCCTTGCCATGCTGGCATAAAAAAAACACAAAGTTCCATGAACGGCGTCTAGCGCCTGTCAGCTAGCGACACTGACACACCCCCTTTCCCTGAGTAACAGGGAGAAAGAAGGGGGAAAACCCCTTTTGTGCACCTAACAGTTGGACAGTCGCACCGTATTAGAGCATGTGCACCCGCACATATCTCTTGAAAGAATTAGAGGACCACCTACCGATCCTTTTGAGATGCTTGTCCCCCCAGCCCTCTTGCTGCTGCCTCGGTGGCTGCTCCTATCCGAAACGAATGAGCCCCGAAATCGGCAGGGTCTAGCCTGGCACTAGCTAGGATCAGGACTTTCCTGAACTGAAATACCGTGAGTGGTGTCCCGTCCCCATGTATCAGGAGAGGCCCTCCCTGAGTGGTGGCCGTTAGGCCATGAAAACCTCAAGCCTGTAAACCGGGCAGCATTGTGTGTTCCCTGCTCTGTGTAATACTATGCTCTCACCCTTACCTTCTTGATCGTTTTTTGATTCCCGGCTGGAAATCAGCACAGAATCTTTCTTGATGCTAACGTGTCCCATTTGCAGGCCCCCCAGCCAATCTTCCTTATTCCTAGTGACTAACTCGCCTACCCTAAAAGCACCATAAAATGCAATGCAGAATGCAGCTTGAAACAAAATGACTT
Organism: Triturus cristatus; assembly: GCF_964204655.1. Lineage (NCBI taxonomy): Eukaryota > Metazoa > Chordata > Amphibia > Caudata > Salamandridae > Triturus > Triturus cristatus. The sequence goes on along the minus strand of NC_140582.1, from coordinate 53,643,670 downwards.
CGTCCGAGGAAGTGCAAACCCGCTGCAGAGCCCCCAATAGTTTCCCTAGTGTTCCGAAACCTATTGGTCGTCTGACATCCGGCTGCCCTCCATGCAAGCGTTGCCACCCTTTCAGCGCCTGGCATACTATGAAATTCTTTATGGGATACCCCTTTCCTTTCATTTTTTCAAAAAATGATATGGCTGAGATATGCCTTCTCGCCCCTGCAACTGTGCGCCCATGATCTCTCATGTACACCAGGTAGTCAACTACAGATTCATGGTTCTGCCATTTGTGCTCCCACTGGTCCCCCAAGAACAAGCAAAAAGACCCAAACGCCCCTTCGTAGGCACTAGGCTTGCTGCCACGAGGTTTGATACTCTGGGGCACCAAGCTGCCACAGATGTTCTGGGAAAGGTGATGGGTGCGCTGCTGCCTCTGGAATATGTGACCTGAAAGCCTGCATTTTAAAACGAGACAATGTGTCAGCCGCGTGGTTCAGAATACCTGGCACGTGTTTAGCTTTAAAAAGGACATTCAATTTCATGCACTGTAACACAATCTCCTTCAACAACCGCAGTATCATGCTACATTTGGCTGTTTGGCTATTCACACAGTCTACTACCGCCATGTTGTCTGTCCAGAATATCACAGACTGGTTTTTTAAAACCTCTGCCCACACAATCAGTGCCACTAGAATTGGAAAAATCTCTAAGAAACTTATGTTGGTGGTGATTCCAGATTCCTTCCGCCAGTCTGGCCAACGCTGAGCTACCCATTCGCGCCCCAGGATGGCCCCGAAACCCTCGCTACCTGCAGCGCCAGTCATGAGACCCAACTCCGGGCTGGACTTAGGTGGGCTGGGCCACACCACTTTCCCATTAAAATTGCGCAAAAACGTCTTCCAAATCAACATGTCTTGCCTCACCTCGCCGGACAGCCTGGTGTGGTGATGCTTCTCCCTGAGACCTGACATTGCATGCATGATAGAGCGAGAGAAAGGGCGCGCCATTGGGATTATGCGTAGTGCAAAATTCAATTGCCCCACCACCTGCTGGAGTTGGTGCAATGTAACCTTCTCTTTCCTGAGGCAGTGTTGCAGTGCCACCTCGAAATCCTTAACTTTGTCAGCTGGTAACCGCGAGACCCCTTGGACAGCATCTAATTCAATCCCCAAGAATTCGATTGTTGTGCTCGGGCCCACTGTTTTGCCAGGCGCCAAAGGCACCCCGAACTCCTGCATTAATGCACAGAATTTTGACAATGCTGACCCACACTCCCCAGATTGTGGCGCCCCCAGAAACAGAAAATCGCACAGGTAGTGTAGCACCCAGCGATGCCCTGACACCCGTCTAAATGCCCATTCGAAGAACGAGCTACATTTCTGAAAAAATCGGCGCAGGGTACTGAGCAACCCATTGGCATGCATTTGTCGACATAATACTTCCCTTGGAATTGGAAACCCAGTAAGTGGAAATCCGCAGGGTGCACAGGTAGCAATCTAAATGCCAACTCAATGTCAGCTTTAGTCAGCAAGGCCCCTTGACCCAAAGACCTAAGCATGTCTACCGCTTGGTCGAATGATGCATATTTCACGCTACAAGTGTGTCAGAGATGGCATCATTTACTGAACTCCCCCTGGGTGCAGAAAGATTGTGAATCAACCTATATTTGCCTGGCGCTTTCTTAGGCACCACCCCTAGAGGGCAACACACAAAATCCTTCATTGGGAGGTCATCAAAAGGATTTTTGCTGTTGATATGCCTACGTTGGACCTCACTGACAGCTGGTTCTGGCAATGCGCCACCCCATTGTAACCCAGGGCCGGTATCCTGAAACCTTCTACAAAGCCCTTCCTAGTCGTCCTGGCTGCCACTGGGCAATTGTAAGACTCCAACCAAGGTATCATAGTGCTAATGTTAATAGGAGAAATAGCCTTACTTAGTAGCAGGTTGCTATTCTTGCTTTTTCCCCCCTCTGCCTCTGGACTTCTTGTGACACCTGGACTCTGGGTGGGATGCATTACCACAGTAACCACAGGAATGTTTGAACCTACATTTGCCTGGCGCTCTACTGCATGTCCATTTGTAGAAGTCAAAACAGACGCCTTTCTTTCCATTGCTCCCTGGCTTACCCGTGAAACCCCCTGTGTTACCGGCGGGGCCTGTCTTAAAGGGCTGAGACCACCCCGCATCAGATACCTGCCCCCGCCCACTCTCACCTGTGCTCTGCACCAAATGTCCCAGATGAATAAACATGTCTGTCTGGCTCCATTTTAGGGTTGGATCCTGTGCTTTTGCCCTTCTAAATTCCTTATAACAACGAAACTGCTAATACTGCAACTAAACTTCAATCTCAACTTTTTTTATGAGAACACATTTTAAGATGAAACAAAAAATGTAGAAGATCTTCGTTATCTTTGAATTAATCAAAATGTTTTTTTATTTTTCAATTATTTTAAACTTCCATCTAAAAGAACGATTTGAAACTTCAGTCGTCTATTAATGACTAGTTTTTGAGGAATTTTTTTCACACCATTCAGTGAAACATATCAATCATACTTTTCAGACATCCCATTAATTCATAAAGTGTTATTGTGCGCATACATTCCTGACACGTTCTAAACAAACAAACATATACTACAAAAAGTGAATGAACAAACGATCGAATCTTTCTAATTGGACCACAGAAAGGATTGTTTGACAAATTAATCTCAAAAATTGTTTCATTTTTAGGTTATTCAAAATTTCTTGTGGTCTCTTGGCAAGGTCTACGCGTTTAGAGACCCATTCTATTCTGGGACTCTCATCAGGACCTGTAAATTAAAAACAGAGCCATTTTTCTGTAAGATTGAAACCCCTCTCTCTTATATGCAATTGTGTGCCTCTTATGGATAGAATTTACCTCTGGTTGAGACTTGTTACGATCAGCCGATCTAACGAAGAATATTACCTAGGTGAAAAAAGTTGAAAGAAGAGGTGTAGCTACGTGCTAAAGCAGTATATCGCGTCTTCACTCATAATCAAAAATACAATTATTGGCTTACTTGTAAAAATTCCGTTGTGGGATCAGGAGGGAGTAAGCAGTGAAGCTGACAGGAGGTCTTTGTTTTAGCGAGAAATTCGCTGGTCTGGTGGCGTCTAAAAGAAAGGTATGGGAAGCACTTAGTTCCTGTGCAAGTGCTGGCAGTTATATAAGTTTCTAAGTATGTAAAGGAGGCGTCGTACCTTGGTATTCGGTGAAGAGTTGGTGGTGGTCTCCTTTCTACTCGAGCTGCACCAATCCTCAAGATCTTTTTAGGGCTAAATGGAATTGGAGTGACATTAATGGGCTGCTTTTTCACTCGTTGCAAAGAAGTTTAGAAAAAATGACTCGGAACCGACCTGTGTGCTTGCTTCGTCTTTCGCGGTATTCGAATGAGATGGAATCGGCGTAGGTCACGTGATGGAGAGTAATCAGGTGTTGATGTTAATATACATAGAAGTCAAGGATGGACTCTCCGTAGTGCGGCTGTTTTTTTAAGAAGATTGCTTTGTTTATTTATTGAAAAGCAGCAATGAACATTGAATGAATTCGCAATTCTTTGCTATACTTCTTAAGGACGTATTATACATCCTTGCGCGTAAATAAACGTAAGCGAGGTAATAATAAGATTTGTGTCTGGTTCTTTGTACTGTGGCGCCGCCACAAATTAAGAGCTAGTCTGGTAACATGAAGTGTAAATATAAACGCTTGAATTGTGCCACTAAACGCTAGTCAAAGCGAGAACGCGCTTTGAGATGAAAAAATTAATTGATTGCAAAGAAAAAATGTTAAGTCCAGTTATTTGCTTATAATTTATACAATTTCGAAAGCTCATAGAGACCATTGGTCTGGCGACTTCATATGTAAAAATGAATGGTTGAACTGAGCAACTGTGTGTTCTACAAAGCAGATTTGTTGCTTACAATTTATACAATTCTGAAAGCTCATTAAGGCCATTGGTTACAGTGTCGAATTTCAGTATCAGCATTGCTTCTTTTTTTGATAGTTTAAGTTCCAAATTGCCACCTCTTTCGTCTCGTTCAACTTTAGCAATAACTGTCCATTTTAAAGCCTTAGTTTGATGGTTTTTGCTCATCCAGTGGTTAACTAAAGGAGCTGTTTGCACCTTTGTATTAATGCGTGATTTATGTTGGGACACTCTTATTCGAATTTCTTGTGTGGTTTTTCCTATATATAATAGGTTACAAGGGCAACGTATTCCATAGACTACAAATTTGCTTTTGCAATTGGTGAAAGAATCGTGTTTCCAAAAGATGGAGTTGTATTCAAAGAGTGTACCTTCTTCTGTGGAATCGCAGCAAATACAGGTTCCACATTTATGGTGACCTCGGACTGGCTGAAGTCCTACATAATCTCGTATAGAGATTTGTTTTTCTTTCGGCATTGCTGCTCGCACAATTTGATTGGCAATATTTCGATCTTTTTTAAAGGCAAAGAGTGGATTATGCTTAAAAGAGTGGTCTAGATTTTTTATCAAGTGCCAATTCTGAACGATGACTTTTGTTTAGAAGATTTGAATTGGGACAAAATGTGGAAACACAACCGGTCCTTTCAAGTGGTGTCTTTTCTGTCTTTTTAAGTAATTCTTCTCTTGGGAACCACCAAGCTCTTTTTAACATTTTCTTCAGAAGTTTCCTTGGGTAGCCTCTTTTCTTTAAGTTTTCAAGTAATGTCATAGCATGATGCATATATTCATCCTTGAATTGGCAATTGCGTCTAATTCGCAAAAATTGCCCCAATGGAAGATTTTCTCTTACATTCCTTGGGTAGTTGCTTGTGAAATGTAGCATTTTATTTCGGTCTGTGGGCTTTTTGAAGAGGGTGGTTGCCAGAGTATTGTCTGATGGGTAAACCTCTACATCTAAAAAAGGGATCCTTGTCTGTGAATGATTCAAGCTGAATTTAATATCTTCAGTTCGATTGTTTAGCCAATGATGGAATATGGTGAGATTGTCTTCTGTTCCAGTCCATGTCATGAACACGTCGTCGATGTAGCGGGTCCATTTACCAATAAATTGAAAAAAAGGATTGTTGTTGTAAATGAATTTCTCTTCATATTTGGCCATGTATAGAACCGCTAACTCTGGTGCAAAGGGACAACCCATTGCTACTCCTTTGATTTGGAAGTAGAACTGGCCATTAAAGTTGAAATAATTCTTCTTTAATGCAAAACTTGCTAGTTGCATTAGAAATTCCATTGGAACTTTTGGATTGGATCTGTTTTGTAGAAATGATTGAATTACTGAAACCACCAGACCAGCGCATTTCTCGCTAAAACAAGACCTCCTGTCAGCTTCACTGCTTACTCCCTCCTGATCCCACAACTGAATTTTTACAAGTAAGCCAATAATTGTATGTTTGATTATGAGTGAAGACGCGATATACTGCTTCAGCACGTAGCTACACCTCTTCTTTCAACTTTTTTCACCTAGGTAATATTCTTCGTTAGATCGGCTGATCGTAACAAGTCTCAACCAGAGGTAAATTCTATCCATAAGAGGCACACAATTTCATATAAGAGAGAGGGGTTTCAATCTTACTGAAAAATGGCTCTGTTTTTAATTTACATGTCCGGATGAGAGTCCCAGAAAAGAATGGGTCTCGAAACGCGTAGACCTTGCCAAGAGACCACAAGAAATTTTGAATAACCTAAAAATGAAACAATTTTTGAGATTAATTTGTCAAACAATCCTTTTTGTGGTCCAATTAGAAAGATTCGATCGTTTGTTCATTCAATTTTTGTAGTATATAATTGTTTGTTTAGAACGTGTCAGGAATGTATGCGCACAATAACACTTTATGAATTAATGGGATGTCTGACAAGTATGATTGATATGTTTCACTGAATGGTGTGAAAAAAATTCCTCAAAAACTAGTCATTAATAGACGACTGAAGTTTCAAATCGTTCTTTTAGATGGAAGTTTAAAATAATTGAAAAATAAAAAAACATTTTGATTAATTCAAAGATAACGAAGATCTTCTACATTTTTTGTTTCATCTTAAAATGTGTTCTCATAAAAAAAGTTGAGATTGAAGTTTAGTTGCAGTATTAGCAGTTTCGTTGTTATATCAGATTAGCGGCCTAGCTTTACTGCCTTTGGCCCACCTCCAGTGTTGGTTTTGGCTTCTAAATTCCTTGTCATACTCTCTCCACCCATCCCCACCTTGTGTAGCATGGGCAACTGTGATCCTATTCTGATAACACGCCATTTCAGATCCAACCTCTGGAAAACGCTCTAACATGACGGCCATGAATATAGTGAAACCCTGTATCCAGTTGGCCAAGTTCTCCTCAACTCTGTGCTTCAGGACTATATTGGACCATTCTTTATAGTGTGTAAATTCCTTGTTCCTTTTCGCCTCTTCCCTGTCTGCCTCATCAATCAAGAGGGAAAACATGCTAACGTACTCCCCTCTCCAGATCCTTTCTTTAGTCTCCTTTGACAGATGCCGCTCCAACTGTTCCCTCCCGGAGCGCAGCTCCCCCAGACCTACCGGAGGTAGTGTTGCCCTCGTACCTGCTGGTGCTGCTGCATCAGCCGTCTTGCCCGCGTCTGTATTCTTCGCGTTGCTGTTAATCTCCTGGACACCTTTGCCACTGGGGGCTGGTGGTGTGGGAACGGGTGCTGTCCCCCCTGCCGGTAATGCCGGCACCTCGCCACCGGGAGCTGGTGCTGGAGCAACGGGTACTACGCCCCCTGCCGGTATTGCTGGCACCTCGCCTGGCTTTCCCTTTCCTAGTTCGGCCATCAATTTTTTAGCCCTTTCAATGGCACCCCCCCGCCAGTTGTCACCCCTGCGGCGTGCAACCAGTTCCCTACCATTTCCAGCTATCGCTAAATTGGCGGCTATGTCTTGTTCAGCTGGGTGTGCTCCGCCCGCCCCCTCCACTGGGGGTATTTTGGGTTCCCCAATGGGGCCTGCTGTCACAGTGTCCCCTGGGTCCCCATTGCCACCGGGGCCCGGCGTGTCCACGGGTGGGACTGGGTCACCTGCGGCCCCTTCCCCCTGAGGGCTAGTCACGGGTGTGGGCTCATGCCTTGGTGGGACCGCTGCCCCTTTTCTACCTGGCTTGCGCCTGTACCTCTTTGGCGGTGGCGGGGAGTAGGGTCTTGGTGGTACAATAGGCCGCCTACCCCACTCCTCTGGGACCTCGGGATCCTGAACCTTATCCTGTAACCTGTTGAGCGTCTGCCCCATGACCTGGACCTGCTGCATTAAAGCCTCCAGGAGGACGTCCGTGCGCGATCGCTTCTCGTGCCGCCGGACTGGGGGGGCCATGTAAACCACTTAACTGGGACCTGCCTGTTCGCGTAACCGTAAACCCCCAGCAGGTGACTGTGTCACCTCTTACCTGTGGAAGCACCAGCCACCAGCCAACCTTTGCACCCACGCAACCAGAGCCACGACTTACTGGCTACTCCAGTAAACTCAGGTGAGCTGCCCCTCAAACCCTCTGTGGCTCCCAGAAGCGATGAGATGCTGGCTAGCCGGTGCTGCCCAAACGTGTCCCCCCAAATCAACACCAGCGAATTCGTTGGACCTTGGTACCGTCTTGTCCTTCACGTAATGCTGGAGCTGTGGAAACACAAATAAACCAATTGCGCTGCGCGGGGTCCTAGCTAGTTTGCAGCCAAACCCTACAGCCCACCGTACACACTGAGTAACAGTGTCTTGAGACTGAAAGGAAGGACTAAGTGTCTACCGCCACCCCCTTTTATACACTGGGAAACAGCATGAATACACAGCAGCAGTGCACAAATACAGAAACCCCCCTCCTTACAGCTGTTCGCACGCCTATGTAAGAATCCCAGACTTTTAGGGCACCATGGTTGTATTGTCCCTGCTTTTGCCCCACACTTTTAGCAGTCTACATGATCAGAATCAACGAGGATTGAACATGCAACCTTGAGAGTAAGAGTCTCAGACCTTAACCATTCTGGTACTTAAATCGATCTAAGCTGAACAGAACCCAAGGGAAATTGATCCTGTAACCTTGAATTTACGCGTCTCAAACCTTACCTCTATGCATTTATCTAAACTCTTTGAAAAAATGGTGCTGCTTTATGTATACGATCTCTGATCAGCAATGCTTGTAGAGAATCAATAGGAATTGCACCTGTAACCTTGAGTGTACGAGTCTCAGGCCCACATGCAAACGATCCCTTCTCAGCTACCTATGCGCGCTGGAGTCCCCAGAACTCACACAGCACTGCCGTCAGAAGAACCCCCTCCCGCATATAACCCTAGCGCTTTATCCGAGAGGACATAGACTGAGGCGCTGAACAAAAGGCATGAGCGCTTTCCGCTGCCGGGTTCCTACCACCGCACTTCCCGCCACCGCGCTTACCGCGCTTCAAACCTTCACGACGTAGGCTCCACTCGCTGCATATACCGTCGACACGATGCAATAGATGCGTGGGCTGCTTTCGCCACCACCCGCAGCTCCGCTTCAAGGATCTGCGCACGCTCTCTGCAGCTCCTCTTCCAAAGGATCCAACGACGCGCTCTTCGAGGTCCAGTGACGATTTTCTTTGCCTGAAAGACAAAAACAAAGAAAGAAACGTTACGGGGGATCCTATCTGTGGGGAGCAAAGAACAAGAGACTGTTCGGCTCCCCACCACCTCTTTTAAAGGGGGCGCCCAGGCTGACCGGCTGAGACCGGTCAGCATGGACGCTAGCAAGACGTTTCTGCGCCGACACACAAACAAACCCCACACCCTATTGGCTGATGCAGGGGGAGGAGAGCCGCGTCACTTGCTGACGCGGCCTCCCCCCCTTCTGGGAGGCCGGGGACTGGTGCGACCGCCATAATGGCGACACGACTTAGTCAGCCAGCGCCTTCTCCAGGGTACACTGCCTAGCTCGACCAAAAAAAGGACACTGCATTCAAGCTCTGACAACCATCCGCCAACCTGTATGCAGACACAAACGTGCAAATGGGAGCTCCCCTCTCCCGGAAGAGCAATGTTTTCAAAATTATCCCTTAGGAGAGGAGATCCCATTTGCACATCCACAAAATGTGGATCGAAAGCAGACAACCATCTGCGATTAAACACCACGTCTTCCCCTCTAACTTCACAACAGCAACCCTGTAAACATAAACATTCCTGGCAGGGCACAAGTCCTAAAAAACGAAGTGGGGGACGCTGACGTCATGACATCACGAAAGGTGGCTGGCACCATCAGACTCATTGTCTCCCCTCACTCACCCCTTAGATGCGATTGCATGAGAGAAGCCAGCGCGTGAGCAGCGTTCTGTATGAGCTCCGAACTCGCACCAGAGAGGCCATAGAGTGAATGTGTGGCTCTCTTTGCTCCAGTTATCGAGTGTAGGAGAGTAGGATCTGCTTCACATGGGTACCCCCACTTTTTGCTGGTGTTTCACTGTTTTTCGACCTTAGTCTGGCTGTGGCCCTGCTAATCAGGACCACAGCCTAGCTGCTTCCGCTCTAAAATGGTTTGCATGTTATGTTATGTTATGTTAGTAAAACTTATATAGCGCACGGTTACCCTAAGGTGTCCTGGCGCTTGCTACAGTTCTCCCAACAACGGTTTCGGACTTAAGAATTAGAACAGCCATGTTTTGAGCGCTTTCCTAAATGAAACTAACTCCTTAGAGTTTCTCAAGCTAAAAGGAAGCTCATTCCAGGCCTTAGCTGCCCCTGCAGAAAAACTTCTACCACCCCATCTAGCTCTCTTTGTAATAGGTACTACAGTTAGTTTTGCTCCTAAAGAGCGTAACGATCTTCCTGGCACATACCACTGAAATTGTTGTTTCAGATGAAGTGGGCCTATGTCCTGAAGCGCTCGGAAAACTAAGCAGAGGGATTTTAAAAGAATTTGCTTCTTTACAGGCAACCAGTGAAGTTTTTTTATTGAGCTCCAGATAGAGGCAAATTTCGAAGTTCCAGTAAGCAGCCTAGCTGCTGAATTCTGAAGCATCTAAAGTTTTTGTAGGTTGCGCTCCTGCATATTTAAATAAAGACTGTTACAATAGTCTAGTCTTGACATAATCAAGGCCGTAACCACTGTGCGCTTACAGTCTGCCGGTAAAAGAGGTAACATTTTCCACGTGGTACTGAGGATATAAGAGGTAGTAGAGACCACGGCATTCACTTGGTCACACCTATCAAGATGTTCATCCAGTACTACACCCAGGTTCTTAACTTTTCTGGATGGTACTGGAAGGGTCCCCATAGCCTCACGCCACCAACTAGGAGTCCAAAGATTAACATGATTCCCAAACAGAATCACCTCTGTTTTACCAGCATTAAGCTTTAAGCAGTTTTCCGTCATCCAGCATCCCACTGCTCCCATACAATCATGTAGCCTCTCAACTGACGCCTTCTCCTGCCCTGGTTAAATGGAGATCGCAATTTGAGTATCATCGGCATAAGATGTTAAACGAAAGCCGAAAGACTCAATCAAAAGAGCCAAAGAAGATACGTAAACATTAAAGAGCGTAGGGCTCAGGGAAGACCCCTGAGGAACCCCACATGGAAGCAAAAAAGGCCTGGAGACAAACTCACCCAATGATACTGTCTTGCATCTGTCTGAAAGGAAGGATTTAAGGAGAGTCCAGGCTTTATCCCTTACTCCGCAAGCCAACAAACGGTCCATCAAAACTCTATGGTGGACTGTATCGAAGGCAGCGGAGAGATCAAGCAGGATCAGCACCGCCTTTCCTCCCTGGTCCAGCCCTCTCCTAATCTCTTCCGTGGATTTAAGAATGCCCTTCTCTAAACCCAAATTGGGTGGGATCCAGAACCTTGGCTTCACATAAGTAAGCTCTCAATTTAGTGTTCATGTATTTCTCCACCAATTTAGAGGGTAGAGGGAGGCGTGAGATGGGGCGGAAGTTGCTTGGGTCTTTAATATCCAAAATAGGTTTTTTGAAGAGCGGTAGGACCGATGCAGTTTTCCATAATTTAGGAAAAAGCCCTTCGGAAAACATAGCGTTGAAGAGAGGTGTAAGAGTCAAGGCTATGGGTTCAGAGGCCAATTTTGCTATTGCTACTGGACACGGATCATAAGGTGAGCCTGATTTAGCAGATAAGAGAAGCTTGAGCGTGTCTAAGTAGGTTATTGTTGGAAAACTATCCATGCTAAATTTCAACACAGGTCCTACCTTAGCTCCTGGAACACTACCCGCAGGATCCTTAAAAGTGTTAAAATAGCTTCCACTTTAGCCTGGAAAAAAGTAGCAATTTCTTCGCAAAATTCCAGACTGGTTATGATAGTTGCAGGCTGTGGGTGTGCCAGCCTAGTAACTACTTTATACAATTCCTTTGAAGAGTTACTGGCTAGTTTAATCTGTACGGCAAAGAACTCACGCTTAGTTTCAAACAGCATCTGTTTATAACAACGAAGGCCTTGTTTATATATTGCTCTTTCAGCTGGATGATAGTCCTTCCTCCAGGACCGTTCCAATTGTTTACATTTCAATTCTTGTGCCCTTAGTTCCTGAGAATACCAAGGAGCATTGGGCTGGGTCCTTTTGGGAATGATTACTTTCTTAGGGGCTAGAATGTAGCAGGCATCCTCTACCCAAGCTGTATACATGGAGGACGCTTCTTCCACCTCCGCGGGCAGAGATCCCTGCATAGAAAGTAACAGCTCAGTAAGTTCTTTCCCTCCTACCTTGTTCCAGGCTCTAATTTCCTTACTTTTCCTAAAGGAAGGGTCCCTGCCCTGGCCTTCCTGGATGGTCAGCTCAAACATAATGGCCGCGTGATCCGACCAAGATAAAGGGAGTACATCTGTAACTGAAAGATATGGGGAATTTGAAAAAATCCCATCCAGTGTGTGCCCTGCCAAATGAGTGGGTCACTTTACTAATTGTTTTAACTCTACACTACTCATTAAATCTAGAAAGTTTGCTGTATCTTTATCAGTATCAACCTCCAAGTAAAAATTTAAGTCTCCCAATATTGTGTGAGAGTCAAACGCTCATGCCTGCCTCCAGGAGCGTACCCACCTCAGCTAAAAACTGATTCCTGGGCCCCGGAGGTCTATACACAAGAATACCCCTAAATATGTGACGATGATAAAGGATGCGGACATTGCTTCATAAAAGGTAATAGCAATTATATCAAAAGTGGCTTTAATAGAGCTATGATAAATTACTGCCAATCCTCCTCCTTTTTTAGATGGTCTATTTGCCGTGTGGCATATAAATCCCGGGGGTGTTGCTTTCACTAGGTCTGGACCTGACGTCTCATCTGTCCATGTTTCTGTTATGAAGGCAACCTTAATATTACCACCCTCTATTAGTGTTGCACATTCAACACTATGTTTCACTAAAGAGCGTGCATTCACCAATAAACAATTAAGCGCTGAATCAGCCTTATTTTTTTTTGAGCCCTTCTCCAAAATCTCCCCAGGTAAATTATTAAATGCTAATCCTGGTAGGATTGTTTGACACGCTGAACAGGACCTTATTATGGGTCCCAGCTCTGTACCGGGCACGAAGCAAACACAGCCAGTTGTCCTTATGCACCTATTCAGTGCCAATAATTGCTCACTACAGTAAATAAGTGAAGGTGGCTTACCTATGGTTACACGACCAGGGGTTTTGGCGCAATGCGCAATCCGAGCGCGGACGGGCGCAGACGGGCTAGCCACCCGCTGCGTGCTTGCGTCATGTGTCCCTAAATACCGTCAGGGCAGAAGAACTGGACCGCCGACCACAATTCTCTCAAAATGGCTGCCCCGCCCCTGCCGTGAAAATTCCCGGGAATCAGGTGAAAGTGCATGAGATTTAAAAAACGATCCTGCCCAAATTAAAACAATGTTAAAAGCCTCTTATTAAAAATAGTAGCAGCAACAATACGTTAAAGCAGCAAGGAAAGGAAAGTGCAAAATAGGAGCGCGAGTACCAGCCTGCAGTCTCCCAGCTCAAGCCTCAGGAGGTGCAGCGCTGCGCGCTTGCGTTATGTGTCCCTAAATACCATCAGGGCAGAAGAACTGGACCACCGACCACAATTCCCTCAAAATTGTGGCCCCCACCCCTGCCGTGAAAATCCCCGGGAATCAGGTGAGAGTGCGTGAGATTTAAAAAACGATCCTGCCCAAATTAAAACAATGTTAAAAGCCTCTTATTAAAAATAGTAGCAGCAACAATACCTTAAAGCAGCAAGGAAAGGAAAGTGCAAAATAGGAGCGCGAGTACCAGCCTGCAGTCTCCCGGCTCAAGCCTCAGGAGGTGCAGCCTAATGTACATTAGGTACATATCTAATTGGATTCTGGAGTGCCTTATAAGCCCCTAGTATATGGTATACTATGTACCTAGGGCATAAGTACCTCAGAGGACTACCAGGGGCTGAAGCATGTATTATGCCACCCCTGAGAAGCACTCCAAAATGGCACCACAGGTCTGCTACTGCAGCCTGGGTAAGGGTGTGCTTGCACCCTTTACAGTGGTATAGGCTACCTATATCCACCTATATATACAGACACATATAAACCTATAAGTCACTCCTATGGCAGGCCTTGACAATCTTGAAAGCAGAGTGCTTGGTTTTGTGTGAGAGGGTGCCCAAGCATGAGCTGAGCTGAGCCCCTCTGCAGCTTTCGGAAATACTTCCTTATGGCTGTTCTGTGATACAGCCATACCATATACTCCTAAGTGCATTATAACCTCGTGGTAAATGCTAACTTTGGAATGGCTGCATCAAAACATGTTCTGTTTGGTGTCAAACGCTTTGGAATACTACCCCACCCCCACCAGTTCTGGCGGCGGGGGTAGCATTCCACCCTTCTAGAGGGAGAGACATGTTCACACTGGTCTAACCCGGTAGGACTTTCCTGAGCGCTGGCATCACAAAATGGATGCCTCTGCCACAGACACGGGTCTGGCCTCCTGCTGCTGACCTAAACTCCAGCAGGGGAGGCCTGGACAAAAGGTTTCCAGTCGAAGGGAGGTGTAACCACCTCCCCAGACAGTCAGATGTGTATTAGGGCTGGGCGGGAGCACTCTCTGGTGCTTTGAAGTCCTGCACTTGGTGCACATTTGGTGTCCCTGTGCATAGTCCAGTTCAAACCGGTTGCAGGGGCTACCTGCCCATGCACTGGCGCGAAACTGGACAAAGGAAATGGGTGTAACCACCCCTCTTTCCAAACCCTCCCATAGGTGGGTCCTTAGAGTATGTCCAACCCCCAAACTTGGTATAAGGATGGGAACCCCGTCCTTGCGACTTTTGATTACCCTGGACGAAACTCTGCAACATATATCCTAGACCTTCGACTTTCTATCATGACTAGAAGACAGAAGAAATCTCCCTTGGGGTCAAGGAGTGACTCCCCTGCTTGGTAGGCACCAAAGAAGCAACTGACCGGTCTGCATCGCTGAAGCGCCCGCCGGACACCGAAGTCTTTGCATCACCAGAGGTGATTTCCAGACTTCCCCGAGGCTACCCTGAGTCCACAGCAAAGCTGAGGCCCATGGCTATCGTGAGTGACGTGGAACCGTGACACCTGGACACCATGAACTTTTGCAGCAACACCATCTTCCTGGACATCCTCGAAGTTGTGCTTTGGGCTCCGAGTAGCCCTAGCCTTGAGCACCTCTTGCACCGAAGATTGTTGGCCTCCACTCTACGAGTAACCCATGGGCCAGCTTCAAGTGTGACCACTTGAGGCTTCTTCGCGATCACTAGCCCATTGGCTAGCAGGTCCCCACGAAGGCAACTCCTTTTCTAATTGGGCTTCCCTAGTTGCTCCAGACGTGCCCTGGCTTACCTTCACTGGGTGAGTCCCTCAGACCTTGCCGGTCTGCGCAGCAATCCTTTCCCTGAATTCCAGTGACTTGCCGTTGCCAAGGCTTGTTGGGTCCATTCTGGTCGCCGACACCGCAGCACTCGACAGACTTTGTGGATCAGTTTGAATCCGGCTCGTGGACTTCGTCAACACCTCCTGGACCTCGTGGCTGAAGAGTCAAGACACCCATCGACTCACCTGAAGCACCCAACATCTGTGAGCATTGGTCCATTCTGCCCTTGGTCACTGGCTAGTGACCCAGACTCTGTCCCCTCTGCTTTCAGGTTCCTTCCATCCTAGATCCAGGCATGGATCTCTTCGGACACTTCTCCTCTTCACGGCAGCAGCAGTTCTTTGCAGGCTTCCATTGCAATCGACGACGCGACCCGACACCAAAAGACACCAATGCACCCGGCTTCCCTGGGTGAGGTAACTAGAGTACTCCGGTGCTCCTGTGGGTGCTAGCCCTAGAACTTCTTAAGTCCAAAAGGGTTTGGTCCTGACTCGATTCTAAGTGTCCCTAATCTTTAAGATTCCAACAGCGACATTGCACATAGAAGCTAACGAGAAATCACGGTTGTGTTCTCACACTGCATACAGTCCCCGTGGGTCCCCTGTGTCACTACCTTGGGTGGTTCCTTGGGGTCCCAGCGATTCTACAGGCTCTAGGCCTTGTGCCTATCCCAGTCGTGGTTCTTACACCACTTTTTGGTATATGGTTTGGTACGCCCCTAGGACCCAAACGTGTATTTGTGCTATTACTGATAATTGCTAACTTGTAAACAAAGTACTTCAAACTCCAGTCTCATAAAGAGACTAGAGGGGTGTGTTTTATCTTGAATACATATATTTTAAATATATACCTGGTGTGGTTGTCCATTCATTTGGTCATTCAAGAGATTATAGACTGGTAAAACAAGCTGCTTTACATTCCTTCAAGACGTAGCCTGAAGGCTGCTCTCCATAGCTACCACTAGGATAGCTTTCAATAAAGGTTGTCTTTAACCTATTACCATAAGGGGTTGTTTGGACTGATACAAGGTGCCCACTAGAACTAGTGGACAGCATATATCAGGCCACCTTCTCACATCGAGCTCCCGGTAAAATAAGTGGGGGACGCCATCCACCCGCGTGGTACCCCGACTCGAGCCCTGATTCCTGGCCCTCAGAGGAAATGGTGTATTTTGGGAAAGAGTAACGATGCAAATCATTACAAGTATCTACCTCTATTGTGGCTTCAATCTCATAGCGTGCATTATACAGTTGTTTGACAAGCTTTGTGCAGAAAATCGCTTCACAACAAATACAGTATATAAACACAGAGCTGCAGCCCCTGTAGCTCAAGTAATGGGATTGGATGTGAAATGTGGAAGAGGGTACCATTTTCTCATTTATTCAGTCATGCTGATGTGTCCATCAAATTCGCAGCTCAAGAACATTATGCACAGAAAGGAACAGCTGGCTCTGCTAGGCATACAATATTATACAATGCATTATTTATTGACGCTCACCTTATGGTGGCTTGTCTGTGAGATAAAACTTGAAACTTGGCCATTTCTTGTACTGGAAGAGAACTTGCTAATTTGACGCAGTCACCGGATCTCCCCAATTTTGTAAAATGGGAAGGTTGTTTTTAATTGAAGACGCATACTTTTGTCTTAAGCCCGAGTTGGGAACCTGAAAATCTGCCATCCAATCGCTGCTTTGCCACTTAACCAGAAAATCATAGTATGCTGGGCAAATCCCTTCATCTCAATGTGCTTGTAACAGTAAAAATAGATTTCACAATGCAAACACGGTTTTTGGGAACTTGGCGTGCTCCGCGGAGTGCGGAAAACTCAGCAAACTCCAAGGATAGAGCAGAGTTCACTGCCAGGCCTAATTCACACTATTTAATGAAAAGGTCGCTTTCTGGACAAACAGCTACCTTTCTGCCTAATATGGTGAAATTCTGTTCAGCAGTTCGAGGAGTAGCTGTGTCTGAAGTTACTATGGAAATTAACATGGGGAAAATACATTTTGGGACCCCGTTTTTTTCGGCCCCCGCTGATCACCCCAGAATTCTCAAGACAGCAGTTAATGTGAGTGGTGAACTAGTTTAGAACATTTTAAGAGGATTCAACAAATGACGTTGAAGCTCGTGGAGGCTGATGAGGATGGCGGGTTGATCTCGCAGCAGGGAGCTCTGCACCAGGGCCGGCCTGGCCGTAGCGGGCACCGGGCTATCCCCCGGTGCGCCGCACGGGTGGGGACCGTTTTTGTGCCCCTGGGGGCCGTTTTTGTTACAGGGCTGTTTTTGCAGCATAGCTGCAAAATCGGCCCTGTAACAAAATCGGCCGAAAAACGGCCCTGGCAAAGAGCACGGCCGCACCCCCAACCTCCCCCTTGCCACCCCCCCCCCTGCGGGGGGGGGGGTTGGCGGCCGAGCACTTTGCCAGGGCCGGTTTTGGTTCCCAGTCCGACCCTGCTCTGCACCCGCGTTTCTCCCACGCATGCACCTGGCACTAATCCTGGGAAGGTTGTTTTAAATTGAAGACGCAGACTTTTGTCTTAAGCCCGAGTTGGGAACCTGAAAATCTGCCATCCAATCGCTGCTTTGCCACTTAACCGGGAACATCATGTGATGCTGGGCAAATCCCTTCATCTCAATGTGCTTGAAACAGTAAAAATAGATTTCACAACTCAAACACGGTGCAGGTGAAACCTAAACAAGCGCAGCGCAAGGTTAAGCATGATAGCCCAAGATCATACATACCATTTGGTGGCATGAAGCCAGGATTAAAACGTACATATTTTGGGTCAAGTTTCTGACTTTCATACTGCACCACAAGCTTACAGTTGATTATGTAATTTTAATCAGAAGCTGCACAGACTTTTCCTCTAATCTCTATCATGTTTCATGTTGTGTGATATTTTGTGGCGTCCCTAGGGAGCCAAGGGTCTCTTGATGTAATTGCATTGGATGTCACCAGTATGCTAATTACGGAATTTGAAAACTCAAAAACCCATCCTCCTATTGGTTCGAGAATGTTTGCAAGTATGCCTACAAAGTTGGCAGGGGGTAGCATTATGTTCATTCTTCTCGGCCTGGCACATACAGCTGGCGGGAATAGTGCATGCCCTTGCCCGTCAAGAAACACCAACCATTCATTACTTTGTTTAAGGTTGAATTATATTTAGGGATCCCGGTTTTATGGTATTTATTATTTTGAAATTTCCGTCTGTATTTTATCCATTTTTATTTTTTGTCAACTTTATCTGTATTTATCCATATTTATTATGGGTTTTGTGAAAAAATAAAGCTGAAACTGGTATATTTCCACATTTATTTAACCAATAAATATGCAGTCACGCTTGAATGCTCGCCAGATTTCAGTGATATGAACACCCGCAGAAGATAAATCAATGTTCTTATTTGGAAATATGCATATTTCAGAATCAGCCTTGTGCAAAACTACTGCTGTTTAAGGCTCTTTACTAAAATCCCTTCTTTTTTTTTAAATCCCCTTACTTATCAATCCACACAGCTATTGGCCTGGCAGTCATGGCAAAGTGTATTTAGAATAACTCAAAAAGTATCCAATATCCGTTTTTATCCACATTTAAAAATAAATACAGACAAGAAAATAAATGGTTTTTCCATCTGTATTTATCTGTAAAAATCAGTAAAAACGGAAGACAGGGAGCCTTAATTATATTCCAATAAAACTGCTGCCATTAGCCAGCTTTGAATCAGGGTATTTTCGTTTTTCGTAACGAGACATTAAACGTGGACTAGTGTAGTGTACAATAATTCATTCACACCCAAACAAGTCTTTAAATGTAATTAGAATTCGGTTCTCTCCATGACTTCCATTAATGACCTAAACGACTCCTGCTCATGTTGTATGCAAACATACATTTAGGGTTATGTCCATCACTAAGTTGAAAGACTACTTGCTATTATAAAGCTTTCTATTTTTCTCCTTATCAATCCTCCCACTACCATTTCAAGCTATGTGACCACCGCTGCCGCTCTCCCAAATCGTGCAGACCTTCTTGTCCCGCACCCAGATGCTGGTGTACGGGGAGCGCCAGGCCTAGAGGTCAATTCGGTGGCAGTGATTGATGATGGTGCCCTCCAGCTAGGACACGTGCCAGTGAAGTCCACCGCTCCAGTGTAAGTGCCGCAGGTTTAGCACCAGGAGGCACACCCGCTGCATGGGCCCGTGGACGGTGATCAGGGCACCACAGTCTGTGTGGTGGAAGGCGGCACCCAGGGAGCACAGCCGCTCCTCCTCTGAAGGTGGATAGGGAACCCACCGGAGGCCCAATGTGCACACTGGTGGGTGCTGGCATAGGGCCAGCGAGTCTACCGCATCCTCCTGCTCCCGGCACCCCTGCACACACCTCTGCTGCACTCGCAGGCCCTGCCAGGGGCGGATTGGTGTTGCGGGCACTCGGGCATGGGCCGAAGGGCCGGTGTCTCAGTGCCCTCTGTGTGCCGGTTTATCTTTCTTTTCCCCTTTCCCAGTCCACAGAGAGCACTGACAGGGAGAGGAAAGCAGCTTCGCTGGGCGGCCGTTCAGTGATTATCAGCTGTGGCCTCTCCTTCACCTCCTGCCCTGCCAAGCAATCCTGCTGATGGTGGGCTGGGGAGGGGGTATTGTGTACCAGAATCGGCCTCCCTGGAGGCCAAGTATTGCTCAGGCCTTTGAGCCATTTTCACCTCGGCCTCCCTGGGGCCCATGCAGCCCTGAAACAGTGTTTGCATTAACACCTCGCCCACAGCCCTTCTCATTCAGGGTATAGTGGGCGAGAAAGAATGGGTCTGGGGGTCAGTTGATGTTTGGAACTCACACCATCTTCACCTCAGCCTCCACCTGACCCCATGGATGACCCAGCAGGTTTTTTGCTTTATCCCCTCCCAGGACATTGCCCTGAGGCCATGAAGGGCTGGGGAGTGGTGACTAATTTACAAATAGCTGGGGCCTCGCTGTTTTTCAGGTGCTCCTGCACTAGAGGGCTAGAAAATAATATTTTAAGAGAAAGAGGCCTTGCTGTTTTTCAGGTACTCCTGCGATGGAGGGCTGCGGAATAATATTTTAAGAGAAAGGGGCCTCGCTATTTTTCAGGTGCTCCTGCACTGGAGGGCTGAGGTATAATTTTTTATTAGAAAGTGACCTCGCAGTTTGTCAGCTGCTCCTGGGCTGAAGAATAATTTTTTATTAGGAAGAGGCCTTGCTGTTTTTCGGGTGCTTCCTGCGCTGGTGGGCTGGGGAATAATTTTTTATTAGGAAGGGGCCTTGCTGTTTTTGGGTGCTCCTGCCCTGAAGGGCTGAGGAATAATTTTGTAATAGAAAGGGGCCTCGCTGTTTTTCAGGTGCTCCTGCGCTGGAGGGCTGGGGAATAATTTTGTAATAGAAAGGAGCCTCGCTGTCTTCAGATGCTCCTGAGCTGGGGAATATTTTTGTAATAGAAAGGGCCCTTGCTGTTTTTCAGGTGCTCCTGTGCTGGAGGGCTGGGTAATAATTTTGTAATAGAAAGGGCCCTTGCTGTTTTTCAGGTGCTCCTGTGCTGGAGGGCTGGGTAATAATTTTGTAATAGAAAGGGGCCTTGCTGTTTTTCAGGTGCTCCTGTGCTGGAGGGCTGGGTAATAATTTTGTAATAGAAAGGGGCCTTGCTGTTTTTCAGTTGCTCCTGTGATGAAGGGCTGGGGAATAATTTTGTAATAAAATGAGGCCCGCTATTTTTTAGTTGCTCAGCTTGTAGTACATTGTCACCTTGGCCCTGTGTTCTTCCCAAGAACAATATCCTCCCACTTACATTCCTTGTGTGTTTCATGAAAGGGCACACCCGCAAATGTGGCCACACCTGCGAATGTGGGCCACTTTTTTCGCCAGTGCCCGGGCCAAATTGTGATCCCTATCTGACCCTCATAGCTCAACAGATCCAGGCAGGGCACCTGCATCACCGGCTGACGGAACATGACAGGTAGGGAGAGGAGTGTGAAACATGGACTTAGAAAGACAAAGGCCTTTGTTTGACTTCTCTTAGTTTGGTAAATACGGTTTTGGGTGCAGTAGCAATCACATCCATAAATAATTGTGGGCAGTTTATCTATGAATCTGTTGAGATACTCCTGTTAATTTAAAGGAAAGATCAACTTACATTTCTGCAACTCGTTCGAATTTCTACCATTATAAAGTAAGGTCATTTGAACTCAGTATGTCAGATAGTAATCTTCAGAATCTTGGCTCCAAAGTAGACAATGTAGTAAATCATTTGCTTGCACTGTTCATTACACACTTCAAATTAGACCGCCTAAAGGTATGCACTCATGTTTAAAGCCGGCATTCACACAAGCTTACCTCATCTTTTCCTACTGCCTTCCCTTCCTTGTGTTATCAGTTCTCCTACAAGGAAAGTTAGGTTTGGTCTTATATATTTAACTAATTGTAAATTGTGTGACTCGGTTCAACCGAGTACGAAGATGGCTGCTAACACTTCCTTGTCAAAGTGTTGGCAGCCAATCAAATTTCAGTAGGGTTTTAGTAGGCTGTAGGGCTCCCAGATATCTATATTTTTTAAACTAAAATATCTCTAAAATCACTAAACAGATTTACACCAAATCACAAAAAGCACACCATCTCGACCAACATCTAGCTTTCTGCCAAATTTGGTGTAATTCTGTTCAGCTGTTCGGGCTGTAGTCATGTTCAAAAAATGAAAAATCCTACTTGACTTAACATGGGGAAAATGCATTTTGGGTCCCCCCTTTTTTCTGGGCACTTGCTTGACAGATCTCTCTGAAACTCCCAACACAGCAGCTGAACCAAAAAGAGGAATTTTTCGAAAATTTCATGGAGATTGGTCAAGTGGCGCCAAAGTTATTGGCAAAACAAAAAACGCTTTTCCTATGAAAACCTTGGTCCTAACTATAACAAAACTTTTCTTAGGGTTTTTTACCTGTGACTCGGAGTCACAAGATGGTTGTCTATACTTTCTGGTTTGAAGTGTTGAAAACCTATCAGATCTCAGCATTAGATCAGAAGGGGCAGCGGATCCTCCATGTCCCTGTATATACAACTTGAAATGTCTTTAAATAACTCTGCAAATACTGAACAGATTTACACAAGCCTGGGCTAAGTTTGCAGTGACCATAAAACTCTGCCACGCTCTGTGGAGTTCCGCATGCACACAAGGTTATATTAGGTCACACCATTCTCACTGATTTTTAGCACCAGGTCTTTGTCCTGCATGGAAAATCAGGGCGAATGGCACCATGCACAGCGCAAGAGGGAACTGCTTCTTTTTGCTGCACACGCAGATTCTACTCAAGTGGCAGCTTCCTCAACGCAAACGGATGGTTTCTCAATGCGAAGTGTCAAGACCATCCACGACCACCCACATTGAGAAATCTCACTCAGAGGTGGTCTAGCGTTGAATTTTTTATGTTTGCGCCCACCACCTTAACGTTGGCGTGCACGAGCGAGGAAAAAACTCCGCTCCAATTCGCTGAGCGGATTTTTGGGAACATGGCGTGCTCCGCGGAGTGCAAAAAACTCAGGAAACTCCACGAACAGAGCAGAGTTTACTACCAGGCCTAATTCGCACTATTTAATGAAAAGGTCACTTTCTGGACAAACAGCTACCTTTCTGCCTAATATGGTGAAATTCTGTTCAGCAGTTCGGGGTGAAGCGGTGTTTAAAGTTACTATGGAAATTAACATGGGGAAAATACGTTTTGGGACCTCGTTTTTTTCGGCCCCTGCTAGACTGATCACCCCAGAATTCTCAAGACAGCAGTTGATGTGAGTGGTAAACTAGTTTCGAACATTTCAAGAGGATTCAACAAATGACATTGAAGCCCGTGGAGGCTGATGAGGATGGCGGGTTGATCTCGCTGCAGGGAGCTCTCCACCCGCATTTCTCCCGCGCATGCACCTGCGACTAATCCTGCTTCAGCAGGTGCTCTCTGCCCAGGCTCCACAGCGCTTCTCGGCAAAGAGAGCTTTTTCCTATTGATACCAGGGAAAACAACGCAGCGGTTTTGTTAATGTGGCTACACTTCACACTTGGGGGCAGTGGGCTCTGGACCCTGGTTTTCCCTAGAAGGGGTGAAAAGCTCAGGATTGACATGGCGCCACCTCGAGTCAAGAACAACCTGACTGATTAAGGATCCCACAACCTGGTTAAAGCATGCCCTGGAACATGAACAGAACTAAAATACGAGAGGGTGGAGGAGAGCCTCTTCAGCTGCAGAATGACCCACCAGAAAACCGCCATGGTCCGGCCAATTTTGAAATAACTTAAAACAATGGATGCTGCCTCTATACTCAAGGCATACACTAAGGAGTCTCCAGGAGGAGAAACTACACTTGCAGACATGCTGATGGCTGCTGCCCCAGCTGGCGATATAAATAGTTTGTTAACATCTCTGGAAGGAAAC
This sequence comes from Triturus cristatus, assembly GCF_964204655.1. Taxonomy (NCBI): domain Eukaryota; kingdom Metazoa; phylum Chordata; class Amphibia; order Caudata; family Salamandridae; genus Triturus; species Triturus cristatus. Next base: position 53,620,452 of record NC_140582.1, on the reverse strand, counting down.
AGAGTTGCAGGAGGACAGGAGCTGAATACATTACTCCCAGATGGCAATCAGTCACCCAAGGAGAGGCACTATGACATCCCAGAAGCCGTGAGTAGCGAAAGGGCAGCCTGTGTGGCCAATGATGTAGGTGGGGAAGGTGCTGGAGCGGGTAATGCAAAAAAAATGTTGTATACCCTCCCCATTTTGCATGTTTACTAATTAGATTAATTGATTAATTATAATCGAATTAATGGATTGAAGTGGAAATAATTAATCAACCTTATTAATGACTGGAATACACGTGGGATTGCTTTGCATGACTTCATTAAATTGTAAACTAAAATATGTACGCATACTAATGATAGACAATTTGAATATTGCATGATATATGTCGCTTTTGTGATGTATTTGTGATTTGTGCTTTATTTTGCAAGTATAAAATCGCTTGAGTGTTGCTTATTGCTAGATAAATACACACACATATGGGTATTAGTGAGGGAATAACATTTATTTAGTCATTTCTATGTATTAATTACATTTTGTGTTTCTTTTGCTTAAGTTGACCATTTGGGCCTGCCACAAAATGGCTGCCTCTGGTACCTAACCCGACTGTCGACGCTGTATGAGGCTTGGGTGAAGTGCGCCCGCGCTGACACCAGCTATAGTGGCCTCGTCATGACCCTAACCAGACTGTACCCTTCAAGGTTATCCTGGGAAGCAAGTCAGCTTTTCAGAAAGAACAATAATGTGCTTCTAAAAACCGGAACAAGCAAGATTGATTACATCAGAGACATTATTTTGGTGGGAATCCTGTCAGACGATTTCGATTGACCAATCAGAAGAACTGAAGACCCATTTTTGTTACAATTTGTCAATGATTTTTACTATAAATTATGGTAGAATAGAGAGGTTGGTGCGGGTTCGTTTCTGGCCTTTCTCGATTTCCTGAAGTTATGCTGATGGATAGGACGGTGACACTGCAGGACAGCTGTTTCCCTGAATCTTTGATGGACTGAATTAATGCCCAAACTCCTGATGAACTGAATTTACTAAATTTGATGGGCATAGATTTGCGAGACTGCCAGATTTGACATAGAGGACAACAATTAGCCAGAATAGGTAAATATGAATGGCGACTTGATTAAATGAATGATTTAATTTGCATTAATTAGATAAAGATTGAATTGAATAACTACAGAAATGAGTTGGGTTGTTTATTCATTGAAAATGTGTTAACGAAAAGGTTAATTGGAGAATTAGAAATCCACCTAAACCTGCAACTAACTGATCCGTCCCGATTTATGAGAGGAATACTAAAGGTGAAATTCAGGGCCTAATGAGTATCAGAAGGTTGTGTAGATTTGTCACTCATTAAGGTAAAAAGTGGTATTTCCTTTCATGCCAGCGTTTGGAAGATAATCGCCTCCAAAGAAACACAGATTGATGGTGAGTGAATGTTGGTGTTATGGGCCCCACCAGCAAACGTATGGATATATATGTATATGTGAGATCTTTGGTCTGTGACAGAGGGAGGGATTTTGCACTCCACGCTGGAGCAGTTTTACTGGTAGCAGAATGATGGTTGTTATTGTTTTGGTTTGGTGATTATTGCTTGTACATTGCTTATTGATTTTTGGTTATTGATTGGTATTGATTTATGCACTAACACTCTATGTTGAGTTGCGTTGAGTTATATGTTGTTTGCACGGCTTCTGGGATGTAGGAAGTTTGTAACGGTTCCGTAGTAGAGCAGAGGTAAGCGCTGCTCTCGGGAAAGACGGAATTGTTGTTGCCCTGTAGGTACACAGGGGAAATGTGTGACAATTGAAGTTGCACGACGCATTGTATGGGTTCGATTCGGTAGCATTGTCGTGTGTTGCCATTAGAGACATTTATAGTGTGAGAGAAGAGTTTATGATAGCGAAGGTTACCTGTGAAGTTCTGGTCTTAGGTACCAGGGATCCAACTGGCATTCCAATAACGCTTATCACTGGAAAGGTAATAGGTACTCTCTGAGCTTGTTAGACGGACAAAGGAAAGGTAAGAGCTGCTTTGTTATCGTATGTCATAATTCTGTAGTAGAACAGACTGTTCGCTGTTCTCGGGAAATACAGGATTCTGTGTGAATGTACTACATTTTTCTTGTGTGAACGAGCGTGAATGTAAAGGCATTCAGGTTAATTGCGAAACTTTGGGTTTATTTCCCAGCAGCATTGGGTCTCCAACTATGTGTCTTAAATACTAGAGAAACAATTAGCTAATGCTTGTTAGAAGGGTGAAGTAGAGGGATGTGCTACTTTATCAACGGAAGTAATGATTCCGTCGTAGGGCAGAGGTAAGCGCTGCTCTCGGGAAAGACGGAATTCTCGTGAGAAAGGTCTTTTGATGTTCTTTGGTTAGCGAAGCGGACAATGGAGATGTTTCTATGTTGTTACTAACAGAAGTGTAGAAATTGAAACAAAAACTTACTGAGCAGATTTGTAAAGGAGGGGTAGACAGAAGCAGGAGTAGGAGCAGGAGCTGCCGCAGTGGCTGCTGACGTCAGAACGACCGCGCTGGGATTGGACAGTCAGTCAGAACTGTGAAACGCTCCGGATTGGTGCATTAGTGTACGACGCGCTAGGAGTGGAGAAATACAGGGTGACGTAGACGCTCCTTATTGGTGCGTTAGTGTGAGTCGCGCTGGGATTTGAGGATTGTGACAGTGACGTAGACGCTCTGAATTGGTGCGTTAGTGTGAGTCACGCTGTGATTGGATAAATTAGCGGTACAGTTGTAAAGAGAGACTAGCGATACGCGCAAGGCAAGAAAATGTATTACGATCCACCAGAAAAAGAGAAAAGGACATGGTTAGGAAGAATCAAGAAGTGGTTTAAGAAGGACAAACCAGTTAAAACTAGGGAAGGACAGTTATTTCCTCCACCGAAAACCCCCGCATCCTTTATGATTGCGAAATATGGGTATCATACTTGTATTTGGTTAGATAACTGGGTGAGATACACAAAAGAGGACGGAGTATTAGCTTTTCCAGAACATGGTTCATTTAATTTGGCTGTTTTGAGAAATTTGAGAGAGAAAATTATGAATTTAGAACCAAGACCTAGACCGACGCAGTTTGAGGCTTTGACGGAATGGGAAGACGAAATGCATGAACGAGAGAGACAAAGAAATGGTAGAGGATATAGGTACCTGTTTGGAAGGCCATACAGACATGAAACTCATAATGATCGAATGAGAAGATGGCGGGATGCGAGTATGACTGAGGGTGTGTTCCCCGTAAGAACTGTAGGAGAGGATGAAGGACAAAAGTGTGTAGAAAAGAGGCATAATGTGGAGTCGAGAGGGTATGGAGTGAATGAGTCTGAGGATGATGTTCTTGATGATATGTTCTATAAAAATCCACCACCGTATCGACCAGAACCAGAAATATTAACTCCAAGTGCCCCAATGAGAGAAGCAATGCGAATTATAAAATCGGAACCAGAATCCCTAAGTTTGGGAAAAAACAATACTACTAGAGAAGTAGAAAAGAGGTCGGAAGAAAAAACAGATGGAGAAAATTCTGTAGAATTAGCAAAAACTACCCTAGAATTAACTGAGAAAATAAGAGAATTGACTAAGAATCTAGAAGCGGTAACTGTTCCAGTAACGATAGGTCCAGTAATGCCTATTTTTGACAAACAGAAGGACAGTGAGCATTGTTTGACAGTCCCTTACAGAAGTAATAAACCAGTAGAACAACCAAGAGTGAGTCAGAATGAGAATCCGTGGAGACAGACTATGAGTGTAATGGAACCAAATTTTTCAAATAATCCATTTGTAGGTCAGAATTGTGCAGAGAGACGTATGACAATGATAGAGACAGTGTCAGAAACACAAAAAGATTTTGGACAAGGAAGTGTAGAAAAACCAGTAGGACCATCGACAGAGGAGTTAAGTGAATGGTTAAGAAGCTTGCAGAGGAAAGATAAAGAATCCCAATCAATTGATGTGGCCAAGTTACAAATTATATTGGAAGAATTAATAGTAGGGACTATCCCAACAGAAAAATTGAAAACCTATCAGGATGAAGAATTATTATTTTTGTGCAAGAGTGTGACCTGGAGAGCAAAAAACTTACATGAAAGGTTAGAATCAGTGGCAAATGAGATGGGCATTGATATTGAAAAGGTAAAAGCCTTACAGAAACCATATCGAGTAGATTTCACCGAAAAGGATATTGAAAATATGAACACCACAGGACGATCAGGTCAAATTATGGATATAATCATTTTGCTGAGAAAATGGGGAGACGTGGATAAATGGAGAAGCAGGTGGTATCGAAAACGCGATGATGTCTCAGATAAGACATTTTCAGCATTTCCTGTAAGAGAAAAGGAGAAGGTAGTGACAGAATGCCCTATGAGAGAGATTCCAGGAGGAGGATATGTACATGTCCCATGGACAAGACGGGATATTTTGTCTTTTACAAATGATTTCCCTCGACTGCGTGAGAAGCCCGTCGAGTGGTACAGGCAGGTAGACAGATTTGTGAAATTGTCTAAAGTATTATGGATTGATTTGAATAGTTTGTTTGACATAATTGTACCAGCAGATCTATGGACAGAGTGCAAACTTATGATTAATTGGCCAACCCAGGAATATCCTAGGGATCCTAAAACAGGAGCTCCAGATCCTGAGGTAATGAAGAAATATGAACAGGTTATGGTATTTTTGAAAAATAAAGTGCCCCCTAAAGAGACAGATTGGGTCAAAATTGATCGAACACACCAGGAAAGTAAAGAGTCAGTACATGCATACTATGAGAGGCTAATACTATCTTTTAAGCAGTTTAGCGGAGATGAGAATCTGAGTGAGAAGGATTTGAGTCATTTTGTATACAGATTTGTATATGGTTTACATCCAGAAATTGGTGAAATGATTAAACAGCGTACGGTAGATTGGCAAAACAAGAAAATAGATGAAGTATTGAGACATGCTAAATATTTCAGTGATGAAATTGAAGCAAAACAGCGGAAACTAAAAGAGAAGGCAATGTGGTCACAGGTAAAGGTAGCAGAGAGACAAGAAGCACAATTAGTGGAACAAGCAGGGTCAAAGACGAAATTTAATCCTGGGAAGTATAAAGGGAATATTGAAGAAGCTAAAAAGAAATTTCCGTGTCATAATTGCGGTAGAATAGGGCATTGGAAATCCGAGTGTAAGTTTCCCCCGAGTACTAACAATGAAAATCCATCATTGAACCCACAGGTGCAGCATGAGGTGAGTGGTCAACTGCAGCAACAGCAGCAAGTTGTTCCCCCACAGAATCAGGTGCCAAAACCGCCTTTTCCACAGAGCAGAAACTCACAGAAGTATAGTAGTGAATTGGGATTCTACAATGAAGAACAGGTAAATAAGCTGCCACGCGCTAGCGCTGTCTCGCATTATTGGCTGCAACGCGATGAGAGTGACTCAGAAGAGAGCTGTTGACGGTGCCGAAGGGAGGAAGGAGAGTGCGTACTTGGCGCAACTCTAGAAGTAGACCAGACAGGACCTTGTGTAGATGGGAAGGCTAATGATGAAAATATTACTTTCCTAGTGGATACTGGTGCTACTCGATCAACTGTTAGATCAGCTGATGTTAAGAATCTTCCTCTCTCGGATGAAACGATCCAAGTAGTTGGTGTGTCCAACAGACAGATTAAAACATATCTTACAGAACCAGTGAAAGTTAGCATAGGGACATTTTCAGAAATGCACCGCTTTGTGGTGTGTGACACCAGTCCTGTGAATTTATTAGATAGGGACCTGTTGTGCAAGATGAATTGCACTATATTTTGTACTCCGAATGGAATAGCTTTTGAAACACCGGATGATGATGTACTGCATAAAATGACCATAGCTAACAGAGAAAAGCAAGTTACTGAAACATATGCTGTATTCAACCCTGATGAATTACCCAAAGAATTGAGACAATCTGTAAAAGCAGAAGTTTGGGATTTCACTGGAGAAGATGTAGGGCTAATGAAAAATATAGATCCAATTAAAATAACAGTAAAGGAAGGAGTAACATATCCAAATGTTCTGCAATACAAATTGACACCTGGGATAATTGAAGGAGTAACTCCTGTAATAGAGAAAATAAGCAGGCAAGGAATTTTGAGATAAATAATGAGTAGTCCATTTAATTCACCGATAATGGGACTGAAAAAGCCTAATGGGAAATTCAGGATAGTGCAAGATCTGAGAAAGGTGAATAAAATTGTGGTATCATGTTGCCCCATAGTACCAAATCCATCAGTGATTTTATATCAGATTCCCCATGATGCAGAATGGTATACAGTGATTGATCTGTGTCATGCTTTCTTTTCCATCCCATTGCACCACGACAGTCAGCAAATTTTTGCATTTCGTTTTGGTGAGCGTATTTTGACATGGTGTCGAATCCCACAGGGAGGGATTTTGCACTCCACGCTGGAGCAAAGGCATCAAGTCTATTAGTGCGTGGGGGCTAAGCAAGACACTGGGGGATATCAACATGGTCAATGCCTCAACAATATCAATGGACATGAGAGTTGTGCCATCCCCTATATGCTTGCGATGAGAGAGGGAGGAGGGGATGTTCTTCCACACTGTGTGGAATTGCTCAGCATTACAGCCTTTTTGGCTCAGGGTGTCATTGTGCGTTGAAGAGGTATTATCCTGTGACCTGCTGTATGATCCCCGGTTGTTCTTACTCCATAGTACAGAGGACATAGCCCAGTTATGGAAGTGTATCTCATCATCGTCGATTGGGAAATGAGCTCAATAAATGTATGGGTGCGGAGATGGCTGTGTTCCAAGCGAGGGGCTGTCCCTTAAAACATAGAAAGATATGGTCCCAGTGGGCAACATACCGCGGCATCAATCTCCCCCCTCTACCTTCACAATCCCCATAGCAACAGTCTCATGAGAAGTTTGTGGGTCCAAATGTATGATATACCATTTCCTTTCTTAGTCATATGTGTGTATTGACTTTAGCTCGTCATTGCCGGGGGTGTGGGGAAGTCAGCGTACAGTTCTTAGTTTGTTTTCTTCTGTTTCGTAGACAAACGGTACCCATTAATGTCTTCAATGCTTCTCTTCCTTTGACATTTAGTTATCAAGTGGATTATGCTGGGCTCTCGCCCGAATGGTACTGTGAAAATCTCAATTAAAAAAAATTTGTATCAATGGACACACCTGTCCTGGCCTGTACAGCAACAACCGCTAACAACAAACGCAAAGTGCTTATAAGGAAGTGATTGCAGATCATGCTGACAAAATTGAACCCAACAATATGTGCAAGAGTGCATCGGAAGCAGGGATGGTAACGTATGTGTGGACTGACAAGTTTCCAGTTAGTTGTGCTGGAAGAGATAAGAAAGAGCAACCAGATCTATCAAAGAATAAGTGGGTTGATAGCTGTGTCTCTACACGTGGCAAGACTCAGGCAGGACACAAGGCTGCTAAAGGCCAAGGCAAACCCACTATGGAATTGGGTTGTGGATGAGGGTGAAGTCAAGGCACTAATATCACTTTTGTCTACCGCATAAAAACCTGCGTAAAGGGGGAAAGAAGAGCAACCAAGGCCCGGTGGGGCCAACATTCTCAGCTATTGATTGTCCAGGGGTTAATGCCCCTTCTGTGACTACCCCCTCTCACCTAGGGGCACTACCACCTCTAGCTCTCTGCCTACAGCTCTATCTGACCCTTTCTTGTCCGACAGCGAGCAGGAGTCAACATTGCTAACTATTCTGCAGATGTTACAGGCTCAGTGAGCAGAGGCACAACAACATTATGCGCAAGTTAGATCTGATAACATTGCTATACAGCCCACATTGGTGAAGGCCACTGGTAAAATAGCTACTCTTACGGCAGAGATGGGGGAACTCCAACAGCGGGTGCCAGACATAGAGGATGCTGGAGTAGCTACTAAAAAAATTGTAGATTGTCACGATAGACACCTGGATCTTGTACAGGCCAAGATGGAAGTGTTGGAAAACGACAAAGATGAAATAACCTGTGTATATTTGGTATATCTGAAAGAAAGGAAGGGGAGGATCCACACCAGTTCATTGTGCAGCTTTTTAGAAAGACGTTCCCCGAGCTATCAGACTGGGATATGGCCTCTCAAATACAGTGAGCACATAGGCTCCCAATTAATCGCTCTGCCAAGCCAAATATTACTGATTCTAGTGGAGGTACAAATTCACGTTCGATATTGATGTCCTTTGGTAACTTTCTTCTGAGGCAAGCTATCTCCATCAAAACTCAACCAACTGCTCCTGTGCTTATTGAATCAATGTCAATAATTGCTCAATCTGACTTTTGTAAGCCTACAATGGACAAGCAGTGGAAACTACAACAACTTATAGATACTTCAAAGTCTACTCGAGCACAGGTGTTTCTACAGGAGCCAGCCAGTCTTAAAATTGTTAAAGAGGGTCAAAGATGGTTTTGCTCTACGGAAAAGGAGGAAGCTCAGATCTGTCTAAAATAAGTGGGGTTCTCTACATGAGTCATCTGGGCACCTTTATTGCCCAAGGTCCACGAGAACTTCTAGGGGGGCTTCTTGGAAGTCACTTTTTTTTCTTGATGATGGGAGCATCCCCCTTCCCTCCTCTTTCTTCTCTTCTCTATTTTATCTTTTGTTCTTACATTTGTTCCTTTTTTCTTTTCTGTGCAAAGGTGCAGGGGAGTGTCGTTGACTGGAGCTGGGATGGGGCCGGTGGCCCCCTCTCGCTCATCGAGGGGGTAAACTTTCTTTTCCTTCCTTTTTTTATCTGCTAAAAAATTATTTCATTTTTTTGTGAAGGGGCAGGTCATTGCTGGGTAGTGTGGGTGGTGGGGAACATGGCCGGTGGAAGCTCTCAGGCTGTCGGGTTTGACAATCCTAGGATAGGGGTGACTCTTCAAGCCAGAGCAAGAGAGTAGAGATGGCGGTTCAAGAGGTAGAGGGGTGGGGTTTCAGAGGGGGAGTTGAGGGATAAAGGGGGCAACAGTCAAATTGGTCAAATTCTTTCTAGGTATTGAATAAAGCTAACGTTGGAAATGTAATGACGGATACAGACATAATTTTGCAAATTTTCTTTCTGATAAAATCAAAGCATTGGTGTGATGTGATGCATATTAGGACTATGTAAAGGCTAAGGACTATGCTAAAGCATGAAGCAACTGACTCAAAATGGGCCTAATAAGATGTGTTTTCTGGAATGTTTCTAGCTTAAACAACACTAGAAACATCAGCTAGCTTGAGAAGAGCTTAAAATGTACAAATCCCATATAGTATGCCTCACTGAGATGCATTTAGCTTACAAGGACAGTGTTGTATCCTCCCCTCCTCTCCCACCTTGGTACCTTCCGTCGTGTTGTCACTTTCTTTATTACAGACAGGTTCTTACTGAAGCAGTTGGGTTACAATACTATGGTCTATACATCACAGGCGGTTTCCATCCGGGGGTAGCTATGCTGGTAGATCGAACTATAGAATACAATCTCTTGAGGTTAATAGCTGATCCACGGGGAAAATGGGCGATTGTGCAGTTAATAATGAATGGCACTAAATATGTGCTGTGTACAATATATGGGCCCAATGAGGATGATCCAATGATGTTCGATGTGCTAACTTTAGAAATATTGGAATGGCAGGGGTAACTAATAGTTATGGGCGATTTTAATTGCACTATGGATTACGCCATTGATTCGACTAACCAGCATGCTCCTTCAAGAATGAGGAAGGTTAAGGCCTCCATTCTTGGACTAGCATGCATACATTGCCTTAGCGACGCTGGAGGTAACTACCACCTATGGTGCCAGGATATACTTATTACTCTGCTCCACAAAAATAATATCTTAGGATCGACTTGGCTTTCATTAATGATAGGATGCTACACTTTGCAGCTATGGAAGTGTGTCCTAGAGTAAGATTTGACCATAATGCTATTTTGTTGTATTTTTATCTGCAGGATGCAAGTTGTCAAAGGTGCACTTTATTTTTTCTCACCACCTACTCATGGAGAAGGAGCACATACTGATGGTTCAAATAGAATTAACAGAGTTCATTGAAAACAATTTTGGTTCTGCAACCCCTCAGACTGTGTGGGATACTATGAAAGCCTTCATAAGGGGCATTACTCAGCTGTATATTTACCAGCAAAATATTACCAGAGAACTCTGCATGAGGGTAACCCAGAGTGCAGTTACATAGAAGTATTGCACGCTGATGCTAATAGGCAGGGGGGCAAGAGCAACAGAGAATATATTTTTCTGATTGAGAAACCCCCATGCCAGGGAAGTATATTAAGAGAGAGGGTAGCGGCTAGCTACGTTAAACTCCATTCCCTCCAGTAGGAGTATGGCGAGCAGCTGGTGCATCAATTGGCAGATAAAATGCTAGGAGTTGGATTAATGCTATTAAAGGTGAGGATACATAGAAACAATTAATATTGGAACAATTTGTTGGGTTCGATCAGAAATTATATGGTCAAATCAATGTGTTTGATGAAATGGGTTTAGTCAAAATTTACAGGGATGTGCCCTTCTTAAGGCTTAACGTTGAACAAGTCAAGACTCTTCAAAAGGAAATCATTTGTGAAGAGATTTAGGAGGCCTTGGTTGCATTTACCACTGATAAAGCAGTTGATGATGATTCAATACCCATGGAATTATATAAAGTATTTAAGGACTTGGCAGCCATCTTGGGACTCGGCTTGCAGTTGAGTCCCACCAAAAAGTAGAAGGTTATGAAAAGGGGGCAATGTAGGAATACCCTAACCCACCCAGATATAATGGGGGGGTCGCACATGGGACCTGCCAGGGGAAAAAGTATGTATTTCTATTAAATTTTTCTACAACTTTCCAAATCCCAGGGGCATGAAGGAAATTAAGGAGTGGGGCTCATGGGGCCCCCCTCCTAGGCTTATACAAAGCCCCAGGGACTGCCACATCCTCTGATTAAAAAAAAAGAATTCCCCGCTGCCCAGGGCACCGCCACCTTTCTGGGGCACTTAAGAATAGAAATGCGGGTGACCGTCACCTCCCAACGGCTCATACATTAATAAAAAATACGATTCGTGGAGGCCCCACAACCTCCCCCACAACCCAATGTGTGCCACCTCCCCATGGCATAAACACAATAATTAAGAGGGTCTATTTGGGACCCCCAGCCCTGGGATCACCACCTCCCTAGGGCTAAATGAACTCTCATGGAGCCCTAGATGGCTCTAGGGAACCCCAAGGTTCGGGTCCAGCAATTTCCCCAGGGACATTACAGTTTGCTATGGTTTGGCGGGAGAACCCAAACCATAGCATAGGAGACCCCCGTTTCAGAAGAAGAAAGTGGCGGCTCTGACGGCAAAATATGCCTCAGATAGTGCGGACACAGCTTCAGAACCGGACATGGGCGCTGACGCTACTGGACAGCGCGGCAGAAATTACCATAGTCCGTCAAGCTCTGCGTCCATTTCTGGCGGCGACAGCAACTGATGTATTGGTTACTGTTGAAACAGCTGACACCAGAGTGGCTCCCCCTGATAGACTTTATGAAATAGTCTTATTAATAGAGGGTGACATACAACGTACTATAAAAGGGATTTTTTGGGATAATCTGACCACCACCTATGATATCCTCCTAGCGGAGGCAGATTGGCCCCCGGCCTTCATTTTGGAAGCTCCTAGAGGGGAGGAGAAAATCCTCCCGTCCTTTGCGCACACGGTGCCTAAGGACCAAGCTGAAATGTACGCTGGTGAGTGGGCGCTGGCGCTTGCGCCAGCGGTATATCGTACTCAAGTGGGTTGGGACCGGTTGTCCCCCTGCCATGAGATTCCATTGCGGTCTATGCCCCAGCCTCAGCCCCAATATCCCATGCGTCGTGAAGCTAGACCTCACGTCGCGGCGATCCTTGAACAATTGGAATATCAGGGTGTAATTGAAACCTGTGTGTCCCCTATGAATAACCCTTTATTCACTGTAACGAAGCCTGACGGCTCGTACCGTTTAGTTTTGGATTACCGGCACCTAAACTCCCATTGCCGGACCTGCGCGGTACAAAATACACATAGCTCGGCTCTAGTCGACAGTCTCGTGCGTAAACGGTTTAAAACGACACTTGACATTTCCAATGGCTTTTTTAGCCATAACCTGTCCACACTGAGTAGCCAGTGGACAGCGTTTACTTCGGGCGGAAAACAAAAACAGTTTACGAGATTAGCCATGGGCTACAAAAATAGCCCTGGCGTCTTTTCCGCTCGCGTGGTTTCTCTCTTAGAAAGAATAGACCCCGAGGCATACTCCTATGTTGACGATATCTACCTCACGGATGACGAGCTGTTGCCGCATCTGTCTCGCGTCGACAATATTGTAGTGAGTTTTGCTGACTATGGCTACAAATTCAATTTTGCGAAGTCTCACATCGCGGAATATACAGTGTTGTTTTTGGGCTACGAGCTCAATAATGAAGGTAAGGGGTTAGCTCCCCACTTTCTGGAGAAGTGCGCATGCTTGAGTGCGCCAACGACACTAAAGAAATTACAATCTCTGCTGGGCTTTCTGAATTTCGGCCGTACGTACATTCCTGATTATGCCCAGCGTGTCAAGCCGCTTTACGCCTTGGTACAACCCACATTTTCGAAGTCTAGCTGGCAGCTGGAACATTCTAAAATTTTACAGTCTTTACAGGCTGACCTTCTTGCTTCACAATATTTGCTGACACGTGATAACCGCACCAACCTGGTAATAAGAATAGTGCCAGGCGCCGTGGGTTTCACGTATTTGACGTTTAATGAGGGCGATACAGTCCCCATTGCGTACAAATCCCACTTGTACACCTCTGCTGAATTACGTTTTTCCGCGGTCGAAAAAGTTCTGACTGCTGTACAGATGGCGATCCTTAAAGAACGCGCACTGTCACATGGGAAACAGATTCTGGTTGTAACACCCTATCCTGCCTTAGAAGCGGTGACAAAGGCAAGTGTACCAAATTCTAAAGCTTTGCATCCTCGGTGGATACAATGGGCCACGACACTGACGTCGCCAGACGTCACCTACATCTTTGATGCCTCATTACAGACTCAAGAGTTCTTGCAGTATGAATTCGTTCATCCGGCTCCTCTGTCTTTGCGCCCGCTCGAAGAATACCATTGTGTCATATACACTGACGGGTCTGCGCAGCCCGCAATTGGATCAAAGCACGCCTACTCAGCGGCTTGCGCAATTGTCGTAGGTACTTTCGTAAATGGTGAATTCCAATCTGATGCAGTGCATACGCAGTCATTGGGCGATTGTACCGCGCAATTGGCGGAGCTTCGGGCTCTAGTGCTTGCACTGGAGTTTGCTGATCCCCGAGTCACTACTCTAATTGTGAGTGATTCTTTCTACTGTGTCTAGTCCTATAATGACAATTTACACTTCTGGTCTCAGAATGATTATCGAGACACAAAAGGTGGCACAATTAAGCATAAAACGCTTTGGGTTCGAGTGGCAGACTTTAAAGAACGTCTCCCACTCGTGAATGTAATTCACACTCTTGGTCACCAACGACTTGGTGTCCATGCTGTCGGCAACAGCTTGGCTGACGAGGCAGCAAAAACAGCAGTGGCTACATACTTAGTGGCAGCAGTAACCAGATCAAAGAGTAAGATTGATGATGACATCTTGGCAGCTATTGCTGCTACAGAAAAGGGAAGCGATTACCCGAAGGGTTTTCCTTCTCGTTACATTGACCAAGCCAACATGGAAAAGGTTTTAGCCGTTATAGATAACAGCATTAGCACTCTCTCTTCTAGGATTTATACATTAGATAATATTGTTTCATCAGTAGTTGATATTGTGCATGATGATATGTCTGTGTTATATCATGGTCAAAACCAGTTGCGTTCTGTTATGCAGTTTGCTTGGACATTGCAGACTTTAAAGGCAGGGAGAGTCCCTTGGGACTATCTTAACACTACATCGTTATTCCTTCCCTTTAACCTTACTGACAAGCAGCGATTTATGTCCATGAAGGATGCTACATATTCATTGTTACATATTGAAAAATTAGAACCATTGCCTTTTTCTGTAGCGGAGATCAATTCGGCTACGTGGTTAGTCCACGGATTGATAACTCTCCCTTTTGCGCTTTTTAAGTTTACGTCTTGTATGAAACATTATGCTTTGGGTAGATATGAACCGCTGGGCACCGCTTTCATACATGAGGTTTGGTCCCTCCCCTTTACGTATAGATGTACTAGGGACGGGACTGAGGTTTATTTGAAGGGCGAGGAATGTACCACGTCACCTGACCATTCCTTGGTATGTAGGCACATTCAATTACACGGCGCATGCAATGTACAAGCACCGAATTTAGCATGCATCCTACGGGGTGTCCCAGTGCCTGTGATTACGCCTTCTTTCACACTGCTTGCTAACGGTAGTTATTTGATTTTGAATAGTGAAGCTTGCTGTGGGATGTTAGTGGGAATCCCGTATATTGTAACTGTCTCGCAGAAAGTGGTCTGCTGCAATAATGTTCTCTTTCCACCCCCGCATGGGCGGCTGGATGCTTCCATCTGGCCTTCGATTCCAACCTTGAAAGCAGAGTTCAACAAGTTGAGCAGAATAAGAGCCTTATTGTCCCAAAAAGAGGTGTCTTTGACTTCATCTCGTGAAACATTCGACCTTCACGTGGCTAATACGCGCACAGAGGTACAGGCGCTTCTGAATACTGACCTCCCCCTGCATTTCGGCTCTTTGATCCAAACTATTTTCAATGCCTCGTCCACGACCGGCCTGGCTCATTTTTTTAAACTTGTGGGCTCGGGTCTCATGACCTCTTTCCAAACTATTTTTGGTGTGGTTCCGGGCTTTTTTCATTCCCTTTTCTCGAGCATCTTTGGAGGTGTTCCGCTGCTTTTGGCGCTAGTGGCGGGTGTGCTGCTTTTCCTTTTCATCCTGCGGAATGGCTGCTCCTTCTGTGCCGCACGTGCACCTGTCCCGCCTGCATCTTCTTCGAGATAGGATGCTTGACTTTTATGGAACTCTGCCATTGGCGACCTTAAGCCTGGCATATGGATTATCTTTCCGGTATTGCTACTTCACCTGCGTGCAGCCTGTGCTTCACTGCCTGGATTGTCCCTTTGAATGGCCTTTGGATTTGTGCTTGACCAGCCTGGTGTCTCCGGTGCCGGATTTCGATCGACTAATGCGGCCCTTAGTGTCTCACGAGTTGACCTGTTCTGGTGTCCGGATAATGGCTTGTGGAGCAGCACATGGGATCCTGGGTAATTGGGACATCTCTACAGCTGCCTACAACTTCTTGGCTATGAGCTATTTGGAGGAACATTCCGGGTGCCCTCTGATCGTGCTGGAAGCTCCGCTGATTGAAGAACACGTGTGTTCCTTTTCGTTGATGGATTGGATGGCTGAGACTTTCGCTGGCCCTGCAAATGATTTTTTGTTGGAAGCGGTTGCCACATATGCTGCCTATACATTCATGGATTGACTGAACTATCGTCCTTGGCGCCTGTCGCTCCTGGACAGCACCCTGCCGCGGCATTTACTTTTTTTTTGCTTTCTCCCTGATGGTTGTTTTGAATTTTTTTAATTGATTATATTTTTTTTCCGGACACCACAGTTTCTCCTTTTGCTTTTCAATTTTTTTCGTTTCAAACTTTAACTCATTCTGAACCTTTGGATTGGTTACGCCTTGTTCTGCTCTGACGAAACTGAACTCTGCGTTCTCTCTTTTCTTGCCTACTAAATAGTGCTTCGATCAAGGGGGCGTGTAGTGAGTTCTCTCTGAATACGTACAGGCATTGTTAAGTTAGCATAACCACGTTAGATGTTAGAAAGCCATCTTTTTGCTTTTGCACACGGCACTGCGTTTACATGTTATTTCTTAAAACAAACTGCTGACTCGAGACTTGCTTCACACAAGAGCAATCTGTTGTTACCATCCCAAGCTCTGCGCAGCGACCTTGGTCTGTACATGGTGTGACAAACAGTCTGGGTTATTACACAATGCATGTTTTTCACTCTAGGTTGATCGGCCCACTATTTAGCCATAACACACGCGCAGCTGAAAATGCCTGAAAATTAGTGCTTTTAGTATCACAGACATCATGTTTATTATTCAGACCGAAGACGAGCCTTCCTGCGAGAAGACTCCTGATGCTCCTGTGATGTGATTTCACTAAGCTGATCTTTGAGGTATGGGGTCCCCTATTCAAGCCTAAGAGACCTTCTATTAGCATAATAATAATATTAGCTTCTTAGTAAAGGGAAGGTGGTAGTATCCACTGTCATTATAATATGATCACCCCTTTTATATTCTATGGTATTGTAACTATGTTGCTGGTTTTGATATTAATCATTTGTCTGCTTGTATTAGCCAAAGTACTGCATCTTAGGACACGTGGTCTATAAAAATAAACCCCTTTTATTTACAACGTGTCTCTGTTGATTATTGTTGTGGACTGATGTGAGAATAATATACGAACAGGTATTTCCGATTCCCACCATTCCTGAGTATGTACTGAGTCGCTTGTTCTGGGTTGTCTATTCATTGGGACCGCCGAGCTAAACCTCGGATAACGAATGGGACACTTATGCTAGCCGGATACTGGGTTCTGGGTTCTGAGGTGAGTTTCTGGTACACCACAATTCACTGAGGTCCTGGGGTTCTTCGCATAGTTCTGTGTATCAGCAGAATCCCTGCAACAATGGTGAGCAAAATAATGATGGATTTAACCTAGATCTCTTGACTGTGGGTGAATGTTTTGATTTGTTCTGCATTCCGTCCATCAATTGTGTGTCTTTTGCTTTCTCGCCATAAGTGCGCTGGATATGCCCAGACGTGGGTCCCAGGCTCACTGTGCCACTGGATTCAAGCTATCCTGGCTGAAGAGGGGAGAAACCCAGAAACCGGTCCTAGGATGCTTGTTTCCGGTCCAGGGAGGACCTGGCTTGGCAGTTCGGGCTGGACTGTTCCCATGAGGCACTGGGTCAAGACTGATTTGCAAATGGCAGGTCTAAACTGGGATGGCATGGTGAGCAAAAGAATGATGGATTTAACCCAGATCGCTTGACTGTGGGTGAATGTTTTGATTTGTTCTGCATTCCGTCCATCAATTGTGTGTCTTTTGCTTTCTCGCCATAAGTGCGCCGGGTATGCCCAGACGTGGGTCCCGGGCTCACTGTGCCACTGGATTCAAGCTATCCTGGCTGAAGAGGGGTGAAACCCCGAAATCGGTCCTAGGATTCTTGTTTCCGGTCCAGGGAGGACCTGGCTTGGCAGTTTTCGGGCTGGACTGTTCCCATGAGGCACAGGGTCAAGACTGATTTGCAAATGGCCAGGTCTAAACTGGGGTGGCATGGTGAGCAAAAGAATGATGGATTTAACCCAGATCTCTTGACTGTAGGTAAATGTTTTGATTTGTTCTGCATTCCGTCCATCAATTATGTGTCTTTTGCTTTCTCGCCATAGGTGCACCGGGTATGCCCAGACGTGGGTCCCGGGCTCACTGTGCCACTGGATTCAAGCTATCCTGACTGAAGAGGGGTGATACCCCGAAACCAGTCCCAGGATGCTTGTTTCCGGTCCAGGGAGGACCTGGCTTGGCAGTTCGGGCTGGACTGTTCCCATGAGGCACAGTGTCAAGACTGATTTGCAAATGGCCAGGTCTAAACTGGGGTGGCATGGTGAGCAAAAGAATGATGGATTTAACCCAGATCCCTTGACTGTGGGGGAATGTTTTGATTTGTTCTGCATTCCGTCCATCAATAGTGTGTCTTTTGCGTCCCTGGTACTTCAGCAGGAAGCAAGCTTTAGTTCAAGCCCTTGGAGATCTTACAAGTTGATGAAAGTAGCACAAGGTCCTTTCTCCTTTCTTTAGCAATCAGGTAACCACTGCAGGCCAATCCTCAAACAGCACACAGCACAGGGATTGTCTCGTCCTGCAATCTCTCTCTCTGGCTCCTCTCCTCAGCGAAGTTTCTTCTTGTTTTCCCAGAAGTGATGTAAAGCTCTTGGGTCTGGGTCCCAATATTTATACTGCTATTTTCTTTGTTGTCTGGCGGAAGAGAGGCCTTTGCCTAGCCTAAACCAGTTCTGGTCAGTCCTGGAGCACTTTGTTGACAAGACTTCTTCTTTCCTTTGACAGTGTGGGCCAGGGCCATCAGACGCACCACAGGAGGTGGAGCCAGCATTGTGGAAGGCAGGCACAGCCATATACAGGTCCCAGGTGCAACTCCTCCCACCACTCTACATGCAGATAGCTGTATTCAGCCCTGTGCTGACTCACCCTGTCTCCTGATATCTCCCAGCCCCTGTCACCCAAACTCCAGACAAGGAATACACAACCTAGCAGAGGCAGGCTTGGATAGTTAGGTTATAAAATACCTACTTTCTAAAAGTGGTATTTTCAAACACAGAATGTTAAAACCAACTTCATAAAAAGATGTATTTTATCATTCTGAGTTCAGGCATACTAGACTAGCATTTCTTCCATGTACCCTGAGTCAGTTAGTATTATAAGATGTTATAATCATACTGCCCATTCTGGTCTATGGGGGACAGGTAGCCTTGCAATAGTGAAAAACCAAAATCGCTGTAATTCACTATTAGGACATGCCACCCAACCCAGGGCATGTCCTACCTTATACTTACAATGCACCCTGCCCTTGGGCCTACCATAGGGGTGTCTGATATGAAGAAAAGGGAAGGTTTAGGGACTGGCAAGTGGGTGCACTTGCCAAGTCGACATGGCAGTCCCAGACTGCACACGGGCTCTGCAGCGGCAGGCCTGAGACACACTTTACAAGCTGCTTCTGTGGGTGGCACAACCAGTGATGCAAGCCCACCAGCAGTTTTCGATTTACAAGCCCTGGGTACATGCAGTGCACGGTACTAGGGTCTGCCAGGTAAACCAAATGAGACAATCATGGAGTCACTAATTCATACATCAATTTACAATAGGGAGCACTTGCACTGTGGCACTGAATAGCAGTGGCACAGTGCCCAAAGTATCTAACACCAGTAAAAACACATGAGACAACAGCAAAAAAAATGGGAGGGAGACCCACGCGAATAGTGCCAGGTCTAACAGAGGCAAATCATGTAACCCTTCCAGACACATTTAGATAACTATAGAGGTTACAAAGAGAGGCAGTCATTTACGCACAAAGTTACATACACATGCACAGATATGGACTGAGAAATTCTTTCACAGATCTGTTAAAAACTCATACTTTGAAGTCTAATATGTAGAGAAGTCTTCCGTCCATTATGTTTTGGGTGTTGTACATTTTAGCCTTTGGATGTAGTTTTTGTGCTGGGCCAACCTTCATATTTTAAAGTCCTAGACAAGCTATAAACTGATCTTTTACTAGATATAAGAGATCACTGAGGTAGGCTGTAGCTAAGCCATAGGGCAAGCTGGTATGTACATTAGCCCCAAGGTTGTTATAGTTGTCGGTTTGGTGTAATAATCATGCAATACTTAACAAATCTATCCTTAATAAAGGATTGTTTAGCATGTGAATTGTGCAACAGGATTCCTTGGTTTAAGTATATTAAAAAGATTGAAATATGCCCATGGCGGATCTCATCCGTACATGTTCCCCCCCCAGTCCACCAGAGGGAAATAGCATGGGTTAAAGAGCAGTAGAGAGGGCCTGATTCAGGTTTCGGTGGATGTGGATACTCTGTCACAACGGTGACTGATATTCTGTCCACCAAAATATAAATCCCATATTATCCTATGGGATTTAAATTTTGGCAGACAGGATATCTGTTACCGTTGTGACTGAGTAACCCTTCTGCTGAAATCTAAAGGCCTAATTATGACTTTAGCGGTGTGAGAGTGGGGCAGCCATGATGCCGCCCTGCTCCTACAATACCAAAGTCCACCACCGGCCATCTGCCTGATTACAAATGTTCTCATTGTCTGGCAGGTGGTCTTGTGCCCGTCCAGCACTGCAAGGAGAGCACCAAAGCCCGTTCTTGCACAGCATAGACTCTGCAGTCCATGGTGTGCAGAAAATGGGGTGCAGGCACATGGTCGGCACAACATATGCCCACCTGCATGCATCTCCATGGCCTGAGGCACCAGGGGGCCCTTTAGGGCCCCCTTAGTTCTCCCAACTCCAGCCTTTTTATGGCAGGTTCAGATCTATGAAAAGTCTGGCAGTGAGGAAACTCGTAATATGCTGCCAAGGAACCACCAGCATATTACTGCCTCACACCGCTGCAACACCACTGGAAAATGGTGATTACTAGCTGGTTGCAGTGGGCCTATGGCAGTCCGATCGCCAAACTCAAAATAGAGTGGTCGGATTGTCGTTGCTATGCCACCACGGATTTGGTGGTCCTTTGGACTGCCAAAGTCTTAATCACCCCATAAATCAAGCCCTGAGTCACACCAGCAAGAATAGGGATACTGAGAAGCTGAAAACAGGACCCTATGTGACAATGCTATTTGTCAAACTATGGCAAAGATGGAGCCATATTTAAATCTGGTTAACAATCCATGCTAATAAGATTTTGCCGGGGTACTATCAGAAGCTAACTCATTTTACCTGTGGGACAGTTTGATTCAACCACTATACTTATTAGCCCTTTGTGATAAATAAACCTTTTAGGTACTGTTCGTAAAATGTATGGATTGTATGAATGTACACCAGCGCATTATTTTCTACTGATGCTGAGCAATCTTACAGTTTGTAATTCTGTTAGCTTCCTTTTAAAATCTGTTGTACATCACCATAAGTCAAAGATCTTTCAATTCTTACATTTATCCATCTGAGTTTTGTTGAAATGTTCAAAATGTAATGACTATATTTTTTGAATATTGATAAATATATACAAATATAGTGGAAGACAGATAGGTTCTCTCCAAAGTCACCCAATTGCAGAGCCCAAATTTTAGTGTGAAAGTAACGTTATAGATTGGTGAAACAACTAGTGACAATGTGATGTTTTAATCTAAAAATAACCACTGAAATTCACCGGTGTAGTTATCTCAAGTAACTTAAACTTGTGCCCTAAACTAACTCTATTCTGCGCCCTTACAATGAACTGCTGATTACCTCTCCTATTACATCATTTGCGACTTGTTATGTGACATCATAGATGACATGACTGCAACATCTGAAATGACATAATTGATGACAAGACTACATGGAAGTGCGTGAGTTATAGTTAAAGATTATATTAAAAAAGGTCAAAGTGGCGTTATAGTTGGATAAAAATTAGCAGTGCATGATGAGGGCACGAGTTACAGTTGCCTTAGGGCATGAGTTATAGATACTTGTGATAACTACAACTGGTAGATTTCAGTGGGTTTGTGCTTTTAAAATGGCATTTTTTAAATGACATCTTCATCTAACTTTATCATCGCCTTAAACTTTGATTTTTTCAGTGAATTTCCAGGGTTTTTTAATGTAATGTAATATTTTATTACCATATGTAAAGCCAGTCCCTCCGGCTATTGCTGTATGCAGCAGGGCATTTGCCTTGTGTCTAACCACTTGCAGGCTGCCAGCCCCACGCCACACAGAGCCTTTGGCATGCACAGCGTGAAGTTAATTGCAGAAGTTCTGTCTGAACTCATGCAGACTTACAGACTTTGCCAAAGAGTGACAACATCAAAGTATAAAAAGTGACCCTGTCATCATCTTTCTCAATAAATCATCAATATTTTCAATCTAGTGTACATTTCAGTACTTCAGACATTGCAATGTTTAATCATAGTGATTATTATACAAATATTGAATAAACATATTGCTAAAAAAAATTATGTGAGTCTTTCTTCTAACACAGTATATATTATTATAGTTTTTGGGCCAAAAAGACACATTTTTTATTCAAATAAATGCAACATGTGTCTAAACCTTTCTTTTAAATCCCACAAAATGCAACCATAAAACCACCACAAGAGGACCTTGCATTCCAGCCGAAGAGCATAAAGTTCCATCTAGGAGAGCTTTCAGAAAGTGATGTAAGCTCTCCTACCATCCTGGTGTTAATGACCCACGACACTTACTGTTTTTTTATGTTGTGGGGGGCTGATTGACTTACTGCAGTCCCCATCAACAATAACACATGCTTAGTGGTGACCTTCCCTTTTCTAGGAGCTTAAAAATGAATGAACAAGAATCCCTTGCAGGGCACTATGGGGCACTCCATGCTGGTCCAGTGGAGAATAAAGGAGTGTCTTCTGGCACTCATTTTCTATTCACTTTGATATCCAAGTGCCAAAGGGGACACCCTTTAAACAAAAATAGTGGGTAGTGGGGGGGTTGCAGACACCTTCACTCGAGCCTTTAAAGACCTAGTGATCCCATCCTCCCAGGCCTTTTTTTATCAAGGGGATGGTGACTCACGCCCCCCCTACCTGAGTCACTCTGTACCCTGGGTCCCCCATCCCTGTGGTCTTTATTATTTTAATAAGGAGACTGGGGCATGGGGGCCCCTTACTCAAGTCACAGTGGGCTCTGGGAACCCAATACCCCGGCCTATTTTATTAATTTTGGGGAAGGGGTGCATGGTCCTCCTACCTGAGCCTCCTTGGATTCCCCTTCCCCCTTCCCCTAGCTTTACAGCCCCGCTGACTCCATCCCCCCGGGCCTCAGGTGGGTGACCCAGTGCTCCCAGGGCACCCACAAAGCACTACTTTAGGGGCCGCAAGGGGTGCCCCAGGGCACCCATGGCCATGCTGGCTCCCACACATGCCCATCTAAGGTGCCGCAGGAGCCAACTTTACTCCTACACAGTGGAAGCAGCTATTTTTGCTTGCTTCTGCTGGGAAGCAGAAGCCTGCTTCCTCTCAGTGGGAGCTTTTTCAATGCTAAGGTGAAAGCAAGCTTCTGTTTCCCTATCGAAGGCAGTCCCTGCACTTAATAATTGAGACAGAACTAGGGAGGGTCCCCTGGATTGTTACAGGCTCAGGGAAGGGGATGTGCAACCCCCCTCCCCTTTGGTGTGGAATTTGGCCCCGGGGAATGGGTCCATGGGACCTGATAAGGTTCAGGGAGGGGAACTGCATGGCCTCCTCCCCTTTAGTGTGTAATTCACCTCTGGTTTGCTCCCTCCCCCAATTATTAAGATTTGGGCTAGGGGGATGGGGCAACCCCTCCACTTATTTCACAGAACGATCCTTGGGGATGAGGTCCCAGGGCCACATGCCCTCTCCACAAAAAAATCCATTTAGCAGCACCACAGGAGTCTGTGCTTTTTAAAAAATGTTGCTATGAATTCTCAGATCCTCCATCAATTTGCAGCAAAATTCTAAAACATATGCTTTTGGCCTCAAATAGAGTCCCTCTAGGTCATTTCCCTTATGGCAGTTTTAAATCATATGGTAATAAAAATGTAAAAATGTGTAATGTGAAACAAGCCTCTGTCGCTTTATCTTGGACAAATATGTGTATTGATATATATATATATATATATATATATATATATATATATATATATATATATTATCTACTGGCGGTCGCCAGTAGATAGTTATAGTTAGGACCGAGTTCCCATAGGAAATCTGAAAATTTTATTTTGAATAACTTTGGCGCCGGTTGACGAATCGTTGCGAAATTTTCAAAACTAATGGGACGCTCCGCTCAGCTCCTACCCTGAAAGTCTCGGGGTGATTCGTCAAGCGGGGGCTGAGAAAAAAGGGGGTCCCAAAACGCGTTTTCCCCATGCATTTTCCCATAGGACCTTCAGTCGAAGGTACAGCCCAAACGGCTGAACAGAATTACTTGAAATTTGGCAAAGAGGTAGTCCTCAGGTCAGGCATGTGCCTTTTGCATATATGGTGTCAATCTGTTCAGTAGTTCCTGAGAAAATTGCAGTTAAAAGTACATAAATATCTATATGCGCGCACCGTGCGCACACGGTGCACGCACCAAATGTGTGCGAGCGTAATTCTGATTGGTGGTTAGATGTCAGTCAACATTCGAATCGGTTGAAATCAGAAAGTGTCGGACGCCATTTTGTGTGTGGCAGTGAAAAAGAAAGGTGGAGAACGTGAAAAGGGGGCAGGGTAGAGAGTTCCTGACCCCCTAGCCTTTGTCAGGGGGTCCCTGAAGGACCCCGAAGGGTGAAAAAAACATTTGATTTTTTTTCAAAATATCGCCGGGTGCGCGCACTATGCGCGCACGATGAAAAACCCTTAAAAAAACAAAAACATTTTAAACTGTTTATAAGTTTATAGAAGGTACTAACTGTGCTGTTCAACTTTATCCAAATTCAAAATAAAAGAGCTGAGCCATTCCATATTAAAGGATACAGTCAATCTATAACTATATACATAGGTAGTTTATTGTAAAATAAATATGTAAAAAATATAATAATACATACATAAATTAGCATTTAAAAAACCTTACAAATTCACTAAAAAAACCATAGGTTTCACACATGTTATAGTTAGGAATTAGCATTTAAAAAACCTTGCAAATTCACTGAAAAAACCATAGGTTTCACACATGTTATAGTTAGCTGAGCTGGGCATTTCACTCGTAAGAAACCATTGAAATTCCCCCGTTATAGTTAGTTCAGCTAACTATAACTCGCGCGACCGCAATCCACTGCTGATGACGTCGCGTATTACATCACTCATGACATGGTAAGTGACATCCCTCATGACATCACTGATGACATCTCAAATGACATCACTGATGACATCACTAATGACATCATCCAGTGAATATGTGTCTTATTGAAATTTTTTTTTTTTATATATGTATATCTAAAGGTTACTGGAAGAATAAATGGGTAAATAAGTGTCTAAATGGACGTTTTTTTGTAAAATTAATTGTATAACTGACTTATTAACAGTATCTTAGTGAATACAGTGATGTAATATGCGACGTCATCAGCAGTGGATTGCGGTTGAGCGAGTTATAGTTAGCTGAACTAACTATGACGGGGGAATTTCAATGGTTTTTTACGAGTGAAATGTCCAGCTAACTATAACATGTGTGAAACCTATGTTTTTTTCAGTGAATATATATATATATATATACATGTATATATATATATATATATATATATATATATATATATATTACCTACTGGCGGTCGCCAGTAGGTAGTTATAGTTAGGACCACGTTTCCATAGGAAATCCGCAACATTCTATTTTGAATAACTTTGGCGCAGGTCGACGAATCCTCGCAAATATTTCAAAATAGGTGGGGCGCTACGCTACGCTCCTACCCTGAAAGCCTCGGGGGGATTCGTCAAGCGGGGGCTGAGATAAAAGGGGGGTCCCAAAACGCGTTTTTCCCATGCATTTTTCCATAGGACCTTTAGACAGAGCTACAGCCTGAACGGCTGAACAGAATTTAATGAAATTTGGCAGAGAGGTAGTCCTCAGGTCAAGGAAGTGCCTTTTGTAGGTTTGGTGTAAATCTGTTCAGTAGATTCAGAGAAAATAGCCTTTAAATCAATATATATATCTGAGCCAGCTTACGGTGCGCTTACGGTGCGCTTACCGTACGCGTACGGTGACGTGCGCGAGCGCGATTCTGATTGGCCGTTAGATCTTAGTAAACATTCGAATCGGTCGAAACCAGGAAGCGGCGGCCGCCATTTTCTCTCTCGCACTCTGACAGGGGGTTGAAAAACAAAGTGCAAAAACATGTAAAGGGGCTGTTTCGACAGCTCCCAAGCACCTAGCCATGTCGAGGGAGTCCTCAACGAGCCCCCAAGTAAAAAAAGGGAATTTTAAATTTTTCGAAAATTTCGCCGATTACGCTTACCGTACGCGTACGGTAATAAATAATTAAAAAAATAAATAAATATCCACATTCTCACCCCCCCGTGCGCAAATGGTGCCTGAAGGGCACCATTTGTGCATGGCTTATTACACCTGAACATAACATATATTTTACCTGTCACAACGATGCTCATCGTATGTCCTCCATGTGCGCACGGTGCGCGAAGCGCATCGTGCGTTCATGGCCCATCTAGCGTAACGTGGGCACGCGGTGCGCGAAGCTCACCGCGTGCTCACTGTGCGCGCACGGTGCGCGCACGGAACGAACTGCGTTAAGTGGGCGCGCACGCCACAAATGGCGTAAAGTAACTTAGCATTTAAAAAAACGTACAAATTCACTGAAAAAACCATAGGTTTCACACACGTTATAGTTAGGAATTAGCATTTAAAAAACCTTGCAAATTCACTGAAAAAACCATAGGTTTCACACATGTTATAGTTAGGAATTAGCATTTAAAAAACCTTGCAAATTCACTGAAAAAACCATAGGTTTCACACATGTTATAGTTAGCTGAGCTGGGCATTTCACTCGTAAAAAACCATTGAAATTCACCCGTTATAGTTAGTTCAGCTAACTATAACTCGCGCGACCGCAATCCACTGCTGATGACGTCGCGTATTACATCACTCATGACATGGTAAGTGACATCCCTCATGACATCACTGATGACATCTCAAATGACATCACTGATGACATCACTAATGACATCATCCAGTGAATATGTGTCTTACTGAAATTTTTTTTTTTTTATATATGTATATCTAAAGGTTACTGGAAGAATAAATGGGTAAATAAGTGTCTAAATGGACGTTTTTTTTGTAAAATTAATTGTATAACTGACTTATTAACAGTATCTTAGTGAATACAGTGATGTAATATGCGACGTCATCAGCAGTGGATTGCGGTTGAGCGAGTTATAGTTAGCTGAACTAACTATGACGGGGGAATTTCAATGGTTTTTTACGAGTGAAATGTCCAGCTAACTATAACATGTGTGAAACCTATGTTTTTTTCAGTGAATATATATATATATATATACATGTATATATATTTATATATATATATATATATATATATATATATATATATATATATATATTACCTACTGGCGGTCGCCAGTAGGTAGTTATAGTTAGGACCACGTTTCCATAGGAAATCCGCAACATTCTATTTTGAATAACTTTGGCGCAGGTCGACGAATCCTCGCAAATATTTCAAAATAGGTGGGGCGCTACGCTACGCTCCTACCCTGAAAGCCTCGGGGGGATTCGTCAAGCGGGGGCTGAGATAAAAGGGGGGTCCCAAAACGTGTTTTTCCCATGCATTTTTCCATAGGACCTTTAGACAGAGCTACAGCCTGAACGGCTGAACAGAATTTAATGAAATTTGGCAGAGAGGTAGTCCTCAGGTCAAGGAAGTGCCTTTTGTAGGTTTGGTGTAAATCTGTTCAGTAGATTCAGAGAAAATAGCCTTTAAATCAATATATATATCTGAGCCAGCTTACGGTGCGCTTACGGTGCGCTTACCGTACGCGTACGGTGACGTGCGCGAGCGCGATTCTGATTGCCCGTTAGATCTTAGTAAACATTCGAATCGGTCGAAACCAGGAAGCGGCGGCCGCCATTTTCTCTCTCGCACTCTGACAGGGGGCTGAAAAACAAAGTGCAAAAACATGTAAAGGGGCTGTTTCGACAGCTCCCAAGCACCTAGCCATGTCGAGGGAGTCCCCAACGAGCCCCCAAGTAAAAAAAGGGAATTTTAAATTTTTCGAAAATTTCACCGATTACGCTTACCGTACGTGTACAGTAATAAATAATTAAAAAAATAAATAAATATCCACATTCTCACCCCCCCGTGTGCAAATGGTGCCTGAAGGGCACCATTTGTGCATGGCTTATTACACCTGAACATAACATATATTTTACCTGTCACAACGATGCTCATCGTATGTCCTCCATGTGCGCACGGTGCGCGAAGCGCATCGTGCGTTCATGGCCCATCTAGCGTAACGTGGGCACGCGGTGCGCGAAGCGCACCGCGTGCTCACTGTGCGCGCACGGTGCGCGCACGGAACGAACTGCGTTAAGTGGGCGCGCACGCCACAAATGGCGTAAAGTAACTTAGCATTTAAAAAAACGTACAAATTCACTGAAAAAACCATAGGTTTCACACACGTTATAGTTAGGAATTAGCATTTAAAAAACCTTGCAAATTCACTGAAAAAACCATAGGTTTCACACATGTTACAGTTAGCTGGACATTTTACTGATAAAAAACCAATGAAATTCCCCCGTTATAGTTACTGTAGGCAACTATAACTCACGCGACCGTAATCCTCTGCTGATGACATATGTGTCTTTATGAAAAAAAAATATTTGTAATATATGTATAGCTAAAATTTAATGGAAGAAGACATGGGCAAATAAGTGTCTAAATACAGTATTCGCATCAGCAGAGGATTGCGGTCGCGTGAGTTATAGTTGCCTACAGTAACTATAATGGGGGAATTTCATTGGTTTTTTATCAGTAAAATGTCCAGCTAACTATAACATGTGTGAAACCTATGGTTTTTTCAGTGAATATATATATGTTTAAAATTTATGCCAAGGTTCAAGTTGGTTTTCTGTAAAAAATTAAAACACCACTCTCCGCTTTTTTCCAGCCAGCTGGTGTTTGGGTAAACATTTAATTCCCAGCTAGCTCAGAGTGTGCATGCTGATATTCTTGATAAGCACAAAACAAACACGCTGGCAGTTCGTAAGACCTTGCAGTGCTGATAGTTTTTGTTCTCAGGACAGCCACTCACCCACCACTTCTCTGCCTTAACACAGAGCCCTTCTCCGTAGTCCTCCAAAAGTGCAGGCAGGCTGAAGACCGGCTCAGATTCTCAGCGCCTGCCGATCTCGCTCGAGAGTATTTTGTACTCTCCCAGCTGTGGCGAGCACCGCAAGCCCAATCATCACTCGCCTGCCAAATATCAGGTACGGGGCCAGATGGTTGCTCCCACGCTTTTCCTCTCCTTGGACGGTCTTCCATCTGACACCAGATCGCAGTTGGTGCTCTAAGTAGGCACCACTGCTACGTGCTTTAAAACATTCACCAACCTCCTTCTCATTTGCAAAGAAGATCTGTCACTCCACGGTGGGTGTGGCTTTAAAAATAACTTTATTAGCAACTGTTGCCTTCTGATACGCGTTTCGGGAATCACACCATATGTCCATGATTTATATACTCCAACTCTCACATACACTGCCTTTTACATATGTAGTTACTTGGACATGTACCACTGATACATTTATTCACTCACCAACACACCCATACACACACTCATCAACCCATACAGCTGTTTCCACATGCACCCTTGAACCCATACACCCAGTGAATCAACCACTCACACATCAATGCACAGAGTCACACACATCCCACCCACCCACACACACACTGAGTCTCACATACAAATACTTGGGCAACCAATCAATAACCCATATAGACACTCATGTAGCTACTGACCAACCCATGCAGCAGCTTACACAACAACTGACAGACTGATACAGACATTCACACAGTTTAGTCACTAGCCACTAATGAGCAAGTAAGTGGATGTGCATGTAAATGTTTGGGTTAGTATGTTCCTGTAATATTGCCTGTAAAGGTGAGTGTGTAGGTGTGGGAATAGTTCTATGGGTGAGTCACTCAGTGTGTTAGTGCCTGTATGGGTGTATGAGTGGGTATGTCAATGTCTATATTGGTGAAGGAGTGGGTGTATGAGTGGCAGTATGGATGAGCAAGTGGATGTGTTTGTAGATCTATGAATTAGTGAGTGGCTGTGTAATTACTGGCATGGCTCTGTCAATGGGTTTGTGAATGGTTGCATAGGAGTGGCAGTGGATGTTTAAAGGATTCTATAGGGGTGTGAGTGGGTGCCTCAGAGATGGTATGGATGATGGCTAGGCCTGGGCGGTAAATTCTGTTCCGCTCACGGAATTTGCGGAATTTGGGTAATTTCGAGTTCCATGGAGAACTCAGAATTGGCAAAAATTCCGCGATCCACTGCTTCGTGGAATTTTTTGCTTGTTCGCGCTTTCAAAATGTGTGTTTGTGAGATATTTCCCCCCGAGCATGCAAACAGCATTCGCGAACAGGAAAAAAGCATCGCGAACGGGCGGAACAAGCAATTCTGCGTGTTCGCGGAATTCTGCATGCTCGCAGAGATTTTTTACCATTTTGCAGAGCTTTGCTTAGCGCGACCACGCAAATTCCGCCCAATCCTAATGATGGCACCACTGATGTCATCAGTGATTTCATTTGAGATATCATCAGTGATGTCACTGACCAGGTTATGAGTGATGTAATATGTGAGGTCATAAGCGGTGTATTGTGGGGGAACAAGTTATAGTTAACTCAGGTAACTATAATGGTTGAATTTCTCTGGTTTGTACATGTAAAATGTCAGCCTAACTACAATGTCCCTGTAACCTAAATTCTATTTGCTAACTTCAGCGTGCCTTTAACCTTTGTTGTTTTTTTGTGTGAATTTCTAAGGTTTTTTAGATTCTAGTTGCTAACTAAAACATCCCTGTAACCGTTGTTTTTTTAGCGAATTTCTATGTTTTTTAAAGTTCTATTTGCTAACTATAACGTCGCTGTAACTTTTGTGTTTTTTTGTGAATTTCTAAGGTTTTGTAACTAGCAGTCACATCTGCAAAGTGGTGGAGAAAGGGAGCTGGGCCTCCAACCTGCTCTCAGGAATTCCACTAGGTAGGACTTACAGGAGGTACCAGGAGGGATTCTTGCCCCCAAGGTCCATCTGGAGGCAAGGGGACTTTATCCCCCAAATAGCAGTGCGCCAGGAGGCACGTTTGCAGAGCTGTGGAGAAAGGGGGCGTGGCTTCTGACAACATCTCAGCAATCCTGCTCTATGGAACTTACTGGAGGTAACAGGGGTGTAGTTGGCCCCCAAGGACATCCTTGGGGCCCAACTACCCACCCTATTACCTCCAGTAAGTCCTACACAGCAGGATTGATGAGTTCTGATAGCAGGGCATGCCGTCTTTCTCTGCCACTCTATAAACTCGCCTACTGGTGTGCTCTTGGTTGGGGGATGAAGTCCCCTTCACTGCTGAGGGTCCTTAGGGGCGAACTAACAATCTCTACCTTATTCATATTGTGAGACGGAACCCATAGTGCTCCACAGCTGATTTTGTTCCACAGAAAATACATCAACTGAAACCAAAACAGACCAAAAAACCATATTTAATATTCTGACCATTTCTTATATTATTGTTAGCCTAAATCAGGCATATTGTTAACCAAAGCTTTGTTTACCTTAAGGCAATAGCATATTGGCCCAGACTGAAAACTCTTATAGCAGACGGCAGCGGACATGGCAGAATACTGAAACAGATAAAAAGCTGACTTAACAGGAATACGATAAACAATCACAAAGCAGTTTCAGAGCTGAATAAAGCATACCTAAATCATGCCGTTTTTTGCACTGTCCTGTGGTGCAGCCCTTTGTACGTTGGTTGAATCAGAAGTAATCTGCAGACGAAAGACAACGTGCAGAGCACTTTTAAACCTCCAACTAAATCCGATACTGACATTTTACTTAAGTGCATCTTAAACACAAAACAGATTCCTACCTTTCACTTTGTCGATATCGCCGCCATAGACCGCCTTTCTCTCGCGAAGGTCTGCGTGTTTGATTTAAAAGCAGGCGCATTTATTCAGAGCTCCATCATCAGTCGTCTGTTTTTCTGGAAACATTGTAGCGAAAGAATACGCTTTATTGTTCCAAAAACACTGGGCATTGGTAGATCGTAACACTTCAGAAATTGTTATCATGCTAAGAAAATGTTGATTACGAACAGCGACAATCAGTCGTTCGGCCAAAAAGTTCTCCATATTCCTGACATAGAACAATCCGCGTGGAGAATTTTTCATGTAAGGATTGTAAGAACATGAAAAAACTCAGAAATTTACCAGTAATACTTAGCCGAGCTAGCAATAACGTGCATCCCCACCATCCACTGCTTATGGACTCACATATTACTAACCCTGGGCGTAGTTCACAAAGTAGCACTACGCGAAGCTACGCAAAGTGCACTTCGCACTTCGCACTACGCGAGCTACGCGTAGCACTTCGCGAACTGCGTAGTACCCTGTTCGCACTGTGCAAGATGCCGTTTTCAATGATTGCACAGTGCAGACAAGCATCCGGCACTGTGCAATCATTGAAAACGGCATCTTGCACAGTGCGAGCTGTAGTTTTCTGCCGCTCGAGTAGATTTTTACTTGAGCGGCAGCTTTATCAACGCGGACTGGTAGTTTCTCATCGCGAGCGGTCGCGAGCATACGTGACCACTCGCAATGAGAAACCTGACCTCCTCACGTTGAGAATCTCGCTGGGATGTTTATTTTCCACGCTCGCGATCGGCAACTTGATGTTGCTGATTGCGAACAAGGAAAAAGTCTCGCAGGGATGTCATTTTGCTTGCTCACGGTCGCCAACTTGATGTTGAGGACCGCGACAAGCAAAAAATTACCGCTGCACTACGCAACACTACGCTACGCATGTTTGCACTGTGCTACATGCAATTCGCATAGTGCGAAGTAGCGCAAACTTCACAAACTACGCGAGCGTTGCGTAGTGCTTTGCCCAGGCTTACATATTACATCTCTCATGACGTCCTATGACAACATTTATAACATTATGACATCACTTATAACATCTCAAGTGACACTTTATTAACTCTGCAGGACCACATAGAAGCATGGAACAGATTTGGAGGGAAGAAGGAAGCAAGGTTGGATACATTTGCTTGCCTTATGGACTTGTCCCTGACTGAGGCATTATTTATTCTGTATGTAGAAAAACTGAAAAGAAACTACTCCCCTCCATGGAGAAACATTGTAGAGTAGAGAATGAGGTAAAGAGACCCGAGTATTTGAGAGGGCAGGCACAAAGACTGGTTACAAGAAAGGAGATGCTAGCATGCCCTTACCAACACCTGTCCTGAGAGCTTTCTGAGCTACATGGTGATAAGTACATGGGTGGGCATAATGTACTTAGGGGAATTGCTAATCATTCAGCTAACATAATAACCATGAGGCTGAAAACATGTATAAGCGCAAGCTATCAATTAGGCTAATTTATTACAACAAGTAGAGATTTGTGATTTAAAATGTCACATAATATGAGGTCACACCATCAAATTTCCCACTAACCACTTAAAACTTTTGGGCCTCATTCATGTGATTTTGGCATAGGGCAGCACAGCAAGGCACTTTGCTATTCTGCCCTAGCCAAACTGAAAGGGGATAGCAAGAGGAAAAAACAAGGAGAAATAAACGTGTTTTTCCTTGTTATGCCTCAACTGTGGAGTAGTAAGGATTTGGCGCTTCCCCAAGTTTACATGATCGTGTAAATCTGGTATAGCTTCAAATTCCATGGGGGTTGCATGGGAAAACCCACTGCAATGCCCATGGGACGCCTCCTGGGTGCAGAGTAAGATGATGCAATGATTTACGCTGCTTTGCCTTTCTCACAATTTCTGAGGCCACTCAAAGCCACACAGGGTGGGTTTGCGAAGCTTCATAAATCTGATACAGAGCCCTGCCTCATGTATTAACTATTTTATGTGGAGCAAAAGTGACATAAGCCTCTCATATTTAAGCCCCCTGGGACCTCATTTACTGGATTTTGGCATATGGCGGAGAAGCAAGTCACCTTGCTGTGCTGCCCTACGCCAAAGTAAAATGGCAGGAATGCACCGTATTTATAGAAAGCAGTGCATTCCTGTCCTTCCCTCCTGTGCAGGTGTCATTTTTAGCAGCCTAGGGCCAATGTAGGAAACCTTGCGCCTTGGTGCAAGGGTGCCTCCGTTGCATGCAGGATTGTTTTTGTGAAGGAAGGTGTACCTTCCTGCACAGAAACAACCCTAAGAGGCATTATACCCTTTCTATGTGTGCTGCAGAATGCAGAAAAGTGAAACATAAAGGAGAAATAAAGATATTTCTCTTTTTTACGCCTAACCTCGGGAGGCGTGAGGATTTGGCATTTCCCCAAGTTTACATGATTGTGTAAATCGGGGGCAGGGTCATATTCCATGGGTGTTGCATGGGAAAACCCACTGCAATGTCCTTTGAACACCACGCAGGTGCAGAGTAAGGTGATACAGTGATTTGTACTGCATTGCTTTACTCATGATTTATGACACCACTCAAAGCCGCACAGACTGTATTTGCATGGCTTTATAAAGCTGATACAGAGCGTCATGCATTTACTATTTATGTGGAGCAAAAGTGACAAAGGGCTCCCTGCGCTGGTGCCGTTTCCAAAGCATAGCGCCAATGTAGGCACTGTTGGGTGCCCCAGTCACCTGCAGGATTGTTTTCATGCAGGAAGGGGCACCTTCCTGCACAGAAACAATCCTAAAAGGCATTATCCCTTTGCTATGTGTGCTGCAGAATGCAGTACACATAGAAAGTGGAAACATAAAGGAGAAATAAAGATATTTCGTATTTTTGTGCCTCACCTCGGGAGGCGTCACGACTTGGCGCTTCCCCAGGTTTACATGATTTTTAGAATTTAGGGAAGCATCACAATCCATGGGTGCTGCGTGGCAAAACCCACTGCATTGTAGAAACATGCAGAAAGATTCAAGCTTTTCTCTTTCTAAGAAGTGCCTAAAATAAACACATTCTCGCAGCTATTAAGAGATTAAAACAGCAGAAGAAAGAAAAGCAATGTTACAGTTGTTTCTTTACATTTTTAAACTGCTACCTTAATAATGCTCCGGGACCTGACCTGCCTTTCACCGCGGCTGCTGTCTCTAGGAGCAGGCATTGTGATGTCAAAACTTGACAACAATGACCTTAAAATAAGTGGGCTCTGACATCTCCTCTTTATAAGCAGGGACTAAGGGGTCTATTTGGATTGTGGACGGATGGCCGCCGCCGGGCCAGCGGTGGCAATCACCGGGCTGGTGGCGGCGTTCCATCCGCGATCGAATCCCGGAAAAATTCTGCCCACCACTTTTCCACCAGTAGCAGTCCGCATGCTTGCCTGGAGGGCAGAGCTGGACCACTAAAATGGGGCCGGTGCAGAGCCAGGCTCCTCCGGCATAATAATGATGCCGGCGATAGCTAGCCTTTCCGCTGCTGTGGAACCGCCATGGAAAGGCTGGCGGTGAATGTCTCCGGGGGCCCATTACGGGGCAATGTTAAAGGCCGTGATCGTTCCGCCGCGGTCGGATTTTGACTGCAGTGCATACTAATTGAACCGGCGGTTATGCCGCTGTCCTGGCGGTCGGTATTTTCCCGCTACCATGGCGGTCGGAGTGATTTTCCAACCGCCATCCTAATAGACCCCTTAGTGCTCAGCGACTTAATGAGTCACAAGTTGCCAATGCTAAAAATATGAGTGACTGCCATTTATACAGGGATTACAGAATCCCATGTACCTTAATTGCCATAATTCTGATACATGAGATCATAAAATGATTGTACATAACGAACTGACTTTTATTGTACAATATTAACAGCTTTGTGTTTACATTTTATGGGCTCCGTGGTGAAGGTTCAAGCATCTAAAAATAACTCTTGTGAATAAGAGCTTCTCTAACAGGGTTTTCTTACTCATAACACTCTCAAAGTGGATGAGCCTAACTTGTCATTATGAAGAGTAAGAGGAACCTATATGTTGTCTCTTTATCCAAAGAGTGTGTGACACACCTCGCAATTTGGTGCTAAGATGATCTAACCAGGAACCCCAAATTGGGAAATTCACAATACATCCAGCAATACAATAACTGAATAACTCTGGCAAAAGAAAAGTACTTTAATCTACCCTCTTATGACGTAATACTATACAATACTACAAAAAAAATGAACAATTCTTGTATGGGCACATGGCTACTGCACCTTGTATTCAACTCCAACTTGCCCCACTGGCATTTCCCCTTTCGGCAAGTGTAAGTAGGTCTCCCCGAGTTGAGTATCTCTCAAGAAAGTGTAAAGGCTTAGGTGCAGATTATGCCATCTTGTGTGCTGCGCAGCCTGAAAGGGAAAGGGCAGGAATGTGCTGTATTTACCATTTTACATCACATTCCTGTCCTATCGTAGCTTTGGCACACTTTAGGCTGCTTGTGCCAATGCAGGCCCCTGTGCACCATGGTGCAGGAAAGTTGTCATGTAGGGAGGGTCATCTTTCTGCAGAAAAACAATCCTCAGTGGCATTTTCCTCTAAGTGTGCTGTAGAATGTACCACACCTAAAATGAGGAAGCCACGAGGAGAAATAAAGATATTTCTCCCAGCTCCACCTCTGGTGAGGAGGCACACAATTCTGAAGCAATCCCATATCAACCAATGTTGGTAAATCAGGGAATGTGTCAGAATCTATAGGAGGATTTTTAGTAACACCCATGCTCCACCCTTGGACCGCCTCCTTGTCCCAGGTTAATTCAAGACAGTGATTTGAGCTGCCTTGCATTGCTCTGACAGAATATCAACCACAAAATATATAGATGTAAAAAATATCGAGGTAAACATATAGAATACAAAAATATCGACTCCCTATACTTAAACAGGTAAGTACAAAAATATCGGAAAAAATATGTAGTTTACAATAATATAGTTGAATTGAATATTGAATTTAAAATATACATAATTTAAAATATTACAATAAACATACATTAAATGCTGACTTTAATTTATCAAAAAACAATTAAATGTATATTTGAACAAATACAACAAATAAACTTATTTTAAAAATGTAAACACACACATATATATATATATATTACCTACTGGCAGTCGCCAGTAGGTAGTTATAGTTAGGACCTATTTTCCATAGGAAATCCGCAACATTCTATTTGGAATAACGTTGGCGCCGATTGTCGAATCTTCGCAAAATTTTCCAAACTTCTGGCCAGCTCCGGTCTACTCCTATCCTGAAAATTTGACGGTGATTCATCAAGCGGGGGCTGAGAAAAAAGGGGGGTCCCAAAACGCGTTTTCCCCATGCTTTTTCCCATAGGACCTGTTGACGCAGCTACAGCCTGAACTGCTGAACGGAATTACACCAAATTCAGCAAAAAGGTAGTCCTCAGTTCAGACTCGTGCCTTTTGCTTAAATGGTGTAAATCCGTTCAGTAGTTCCTGAGAAAATTAGAGTTAAAAAGATAGATATTTCTGTGCGGAGCCTAACCACACATCTCATTGTGAGATCTGATTGGCTGTCAGTACTTCATCCAAGAAGTGTTGGCAGCCATCTTGGGAACAATATACATGATAGCACCTCATTAAAAAGCATTGCAGTTAATAGAAGTTTTTAAGACTTTAGTTAAATTATAAATCATTTGTTGATGGTACCATACTCATTTTAGGAATTGTGGTGTGTTCTAAGGTGATTTTACCATGTGAAAAAGCCTTCTGCTGTGATATCATGAATCATGTTTGAGAGAAAACTATTTTCTCATATTTTTCCCACAGAGGTTTGGAAGGTGATCTATAAGCTAAACTGAGAGCATATTTTCTGTAAATTCACATTATCTTTCTCAGTCATGTGAGAATGAAGTCTGACATTCTCAGTAAAACATGTACATCCAACAAGGGCAGAGACTGTCAGCTGATTCCTTTGTGTTCTACTGCAGCTTCCCAGAGTGTTCTAAAGAAGAACTAGAGCGCTAACAGTCCTACTTATGACAAACGTATTGCACACCTGAAGCCATCTTGATTGGAATAAAGTGGTAACTCTTAAAAGATTTAATTTAAAAAGGAAGAAAATGAGGGGGTTCATTTTGCCATAGAAAGTATGACTAGTGCTGCAGAAAGAAAAATTAGGGCACATTTTGAGTGACTTCTCAAATCCTCTTCTATTTCATTAAAAACGTCTGACATGCAGACTGAAACATGCACGTTCAATACCAGCAGCAGACTTCCCTGGTGAGCAGTAGCTTTACTACAGTGATCTAATAAGCAACTAGAGTGCTAACATCTTGAATTTATGGCAAATGTGTGACACATCTGAATGCCTTCTTGATGGAATCAAAGTAAAAAACTGAAAGTATTTCCCACTGAAGAGACTGTAGTAAATGAGGAAATTAGGAAATTTCATAACAAATAAGTCTCCCAAAATGGCCACCAGAGACAAAAGAGCCCAAATGTAGCCCAAATATCACCCAGATGTAGCCCAAGTATAGCCCAATGACAGAATGTCCCAGAGTGGTCTAATGAACAACTAGAGCGCTAACAGTCTTACTTATGACAAAAGTATGGCACACCTGAAGCCATCTTGATTGGAATAAAGTGGTAACACTTAAAACATTTAATTTACAAAGCAACAAACTGAGGGGGTTCATTTTGCCATAGAAATTATGATTAGTGCTACAGAAAGAAAAATTAGGGCACATTTTGACTTCTTAAATCCTCTTCTATTTTATAAAACAATTCTGACATGCAGACTGAAACATGCACTTTGAACACCTGCAGCAGACTTCCCAAATGGCAAATGTGTGACACATCTGAGTGCCTTCTTGATGGAACCAAAGTAAAAAACTGAAAGTATTTCCTACTGAGGAGACAGCAGTAAATGAGGAAATTAGGAAACTTCATAACAAATACATCTCCCAAGATGGCCACCAGAGACAAAAGAGCCCAAATGTAGCCCAAATATCACCCAGATGTAGCCCAAGTATAGCCCAATGACAGAATGTCCCAGAGTGTTCGTAAGAACAACTAGAGCGCTTACTGTCTTACTTATGACAAAAGTATGGCACACCTGAAGCCATCTTGATTGGAATAAACTAATAACACTTAAAACATTTAATTTAAAAAGGAACACAATGAGGGGGTTC
This sequence comes from Triturus cristatus, assembly GCF_964204655.1. NCBI lineage: Eukaryota > Metazoa > Chordata > Amphibia > Caudata > Salamandridae > Triturus > Triturus cristatus. The sequence goes on along the minus strand of NC_140582.1, from coordinate 53,581,855 downwards.
ATTTTGCCATAGAAATTATGATTAGTGCTGAAGAAAGAAAAATTAGGGCACATTTTGAGTGACTTCTCAAATCCTCTTCTATTTCATTAAAACATTCTGATATGCAGACTGAAACATGCACTTTTAATACCAGCAGCAGACTTCTGTGGTGAGCAGCAGCTTTACTACAGTGATCTAATGAGCAACTAGAGTTCTAACATTCAGAATTTATGGCAAATGTGTGACATATCTGAATACCTTCTTGATGGAATCAAAGAAAAAAACTGAAAGCATTTCCTACTGACGAGACTGCAGTAAATGAGGAAATTAGGAAACTTCATAACAAATAAATCTCCCAAGATGGCCACCAGAGACAAAAGAGCCCAAATGCAGCACAAATATCACCCAGATGTAGCCCACATGTAGCCCAATGACAGAAGTGTGCAAAACACTTATTTTATGTGTATTTGCAGTTTTATATAGTACAGACTTGTCAGGTATTGGAGTGCTTTACATGAGCATTGGTTACATCACACAAGATCAAATTCATTTTGGTTGTAGACATGGGGAGATTAAGTGATTTGACCACATTCACAGAATGTTGAGCTGAAGCAGAAACTCCAACCTGGTTCCCCAGTTGCAAAGTCTGCAGCTCTGGAAGTAACACCACATCCTCTCCCCTAAGTGCAACATTTAATCAAGTGGTCAACTGGATAAAAACACATAAAGATTAGGGGGGAAAGCGATCACTATCCTTTGGAACTTTACATCAACATGAATATGTTGATGTAAAGTTCCATCACAACATCAACTGAGAATATCCATGTAAGCATGTGTGAGGACGTCCACACAAACAACAACAGACGTGCAGTAAGATGGCCACGTGTTCTGGCGGATGGTAAGGCCTTAGCGTTGGTGTACTCTCTTTTTGAGCAAATGTTTGCACATATAGTCGACCATGCCTTCTTACCTGAACATTTTGATCATTTCGTTGATCTTCACAAAGTCTTCTTTTCAGAACTAAAAACGTATCTATCAAAAATGCCGAGAAAAAAGCAACAAAACATAAGAGTGGCCAATCACGGAAAGTTATGGTATGACCACTCGTGCAGGATTGCTAAAAGAAACTTATTGCTTGCCATTAAAAACAAGGCAAAAGAAGAAGTTAAACTTGCAAGGGTGGAATACAAACGTATACTAAAAACATCCAAAAAACTATGGGAGGAATCAATTTGGGCTGAAATGTTAGCTGCTGCAAAAGTTAATGATAATGTTGGCTTCTGGAGGCTGGTGGCTAATGGGGGCACGCTGGGAGAGCTGTGAAAGATGTATTCCTGGATGAGATGACCTGGGTAACTCACTTTACAAATCTTTATAAACAATACGATGGCGACAGTAAAGGGAGCTTATGGTGCCCCCCCCTTATTGAACCCCCCCTTATTGAACCCCTCAACTTTACACTGGATGAGACAGTAAGGGCGATCAACGAACTTAAAAACACCAAAGCCCCTGGCCCGGATAAAATACCGGGGGATCTTTACAAACACGAAGTTGACGTCTGGGCCCCATATGTGAACCGCCTGTTTAATGCTTTATCATCAAACTGCAACTTTCCTGATAGTTGGCGTGCAGCGGAGGTTGTGTTAATATTTAAAAAGGGGGATAGACTGATACCCTCTAACTACAGACCCATTAGTCTGATGGACACGCTCCAAAAATTATATGCTAAACACTTGCTATTCAGGATTAATGACTGGGTGGAAGATTCGAACATAATTTCCAAATTCCAAGCTGGTTTTAGGAGTAGGACCAGCACTATTGACCAAATTTTTCGATTTTGTTGTTTGATTTGGAAGTATGTGCACATTAAAAAAGGTCACCTGTATGTTGCCTTCGTTGACCTGAGGGCTGCATTCGATCTTGTCCCACGCAGTCTACTTTGGAAAACTTTAAGAGAAATAGGTCTACCGGGATGCCTCCTAGCCCAAATAGTTGAGCTGCATGCTGACAACTTTGCAAACATCAGGTGGGGCCCTAATGGCGAGTTGACACGCAATATTCCTATTGAACGCGGGGTTCGCCAGGGATGTGTCCTGGCCCCTACCTTGTTTTCTCTGTTTATTAATGATGTCCCCGAATATTTGAATGTTTGTGTTAATGATTCGCCGCAGCTCAATGGTGAAAGGGTGCCTGCGTTGCTCTTCGCAGATGACACAATACTTATATCTCAAACAAAAAAGGGCCTCCAGGCACTCCTTAATTCCTTCAGTTGCTATTGCCAGACAAAGGGCTTGGAAATTAATGCTGACAAAACAAAATGCATGCCATTAAATCCCAGTATGCCAGATAGAGGGTTCCTGACCCTGAATAGCCAAAAATTAGGTATTGTGGAAAACTTTTCCTATTTGGGTGTTGTGCTCGATTCCAAACTAAGTTGGAAAGCCCAAATCGAGAAAAGCAAGATAACATATGCCCAAAATGTCAAACCAATTTTATGCAAAATGAATACTAGCACGAGCAAAAGTGTAACCCCGGTTTTAGAACTTTTTAAATTTAAAATACAATCTGCTGTGCTATATGGAGCAGAGATATGGGGCACATGGGCCAAGAATAGTTTTCAGAATCTGGACAACAAATTCATGCGTGCTTCTGTAAGGGTCCCTAATAGTACACCTCTTTTACCTCTCCAACTTGACCTGAACTTTAGGAGAACAGATCACCTAGCTATCCTAAGACCATTAATATTCTGGGTTAGGCTCTGGTCCACCCCGGAACTGATAGAATACAGAAATGGTCTACATGAATTGATGACTCTTGATTCCTTTAATTCCATTCAATGGCTAGTGCATATTAAAAAATGGTTTACACTCCTGGGCTTATATTCAATGTGGGAGACTCCCAACAAAATGTCCACCTCTTCCAAACTAATAGTTAAGCGAGCTTTTTGGATCCACATGAGCGGAAATTTAGTGGATGGAAGTAGTGTTGGTTCCGCAGTCCAGGTCTTTCTGTCATTTAAGGATGAGTTCCGTTTTGAACCATTCCTGGACGAGATAGAGCCACCCATTGCAAAAACCCTTTACTTAAAGTTCAGATACGGGATACTTATGCTTAATTACAACACCGAAAGATGGGCACAAAAAAGACTGGGAGAATTGAATGTTAAAACGGGGTGTTGCCCTATGTGTTCCAATGTCTGTTCTGAGAATGAGGTTCACATGTTTTTTGTTTGTAGCGCCTACATGAATGCTAGAAAGAAATGGCTAAAACCAATGTGCAACCTCTTGGGAACTAGGTCCTGCGCAATCGCTTTTAGGATCATGAAAAGTAATTCAACCCAGTACATTGTATTTAGCATAAGTAAATTCCTATACTCTGCCTACATAACCCGTAAGAAACAAGGACAGGTACTCTGAGTTGGAAAGGTGTATATGTTTCCATAACTCTTACATTTTTAATATTTTTATATATTTTTAAAAATTGAAATGAAATATATTGCTTGTTTTAAAAAAAAATAAATAAATAAAAAAAAAAGAAAAATGAATTGTAAAAGCTATTCTTTCTCCATGTACCATTTTCTTAAATTGCTGCCATGTTTACAGCTTGATTTTCTATGTATGTATGTGACTTTTATGGCCAAATTGGCCGAAATAAAGTAATAATAATAATAAAGATTACAAATAATTTGAAAGTTCTTTGTCGCTATTTGAAAACTCAGAAAATATGTCCTCATTTTAGTGTTTTAGAGCACTAACCATAATTTTGATGCAAATAAGACCCTCTCATATATGTAATTTCTAAAGGAAATTCTCTAGGTATTACCGTTTTGATTACATCAAGATGACGTCAGGCGTTCCACACTTTTGTAATAAATATAGAATGTTAGCAATCTAGTTGTTCATTGGGATACTGTTGAGAGGCAGAGGCCAGGGGCACGGACTCTGAAAATTGAAGGCAGGTAGGAGAGTGCAGAGGCAACAATTTGACCACACTGGGCAGGCAGGAAGGGCAGTGGCAGCACAACAGACTACGGAGGGCAGTGGAAAGGGGGGCAGGGGCAACACACCAACAATACAGGACTGGCAAGAGAGGCTGTGGCAATATAATAGACCATTGTGGGCAGAAGGAAGAGGCAGTGGTAGAACAACCATACATGCCAACAGACCCGTTTCAGCCAGGAAACGTCCAATGTTTTTAAGCTCAAATGGGCTTTATTTGATCTGTCTCCTGTCTACAATCTATTCTTTGTCAATGTAACTCAAAGGGGAAAATCAATACCCCAGTTTTTTTTCAAAATCTCCCTCTTACGGAGTTCAAAATGTTCGCAAGTATGGTACATTGGATCATGGTAGGCAGGAGGAATTGGGGTAGGGACATGGATTCGGATAACAGAGGACAGTAGGGACATGGAGAGGTGCACCAAACTGACCCTACAGGGCAGGCATCAGGGTTTGCAGCAGCACGATACACCACAACAATCCACAGAAAGCAATAGGGAGGGGACAGGACCATGCACATTGACAACAGAGAACAGAGGGGAAAGATGCAATGGTAGCTAGCTGACCATAATGGACAGACAGGAGAGAAAGCTGCAGCATAACAGACCATAAAGGGCAGGAGGGATGGATCAGGGGCATTACAATGGAACAGACAAGCCAGGAGGAAGGGAATAGGGGTCTGCACTTGGAAACAGAGGGCTGGGGACAGGGCAGGAGCAGCAAGATGACCATGGAGGTCAGGCAGGATGGGCACTAGAAACAAGACACACCATGGAGAGAAACAATGAGACTATGGTGGCATACACACAGACCATGGAGGGAAGGTCGGAGGGGGTCAGGGGCAGCTAGCTGACCACACAGGGAAGGTGGGAGGGGCCATGGCAGCACAGAAGACCATGCATGGCAAGCGGGAGGGTTAGTGGCAGCACAATGGCTATGATGGGCAAGAAGGAGGGTGCAGGAGCATGCACAAAGGACCATGGAGGATAGAAGAGAGGGTCAGGACCTGGGCACAGACAAGAGAGTTCAGGGGAAGGGGCCTCACAACAGACCGCGCGGGACAGGCAGGAGGAGCAGTTGCAGCACAACAGATCAGGGAGGGCAGAAGGGTATGGCAGTAAAATGGACCATGGAGGACAGGAGGAAGGGGATAGAGGCATGGCATGTGGACAGGCAGGGTGGGGGTGGCAGGGACAGGTTACAGTCATCTGACAATGCTAGGCAGGTGGGAGGGGAGTAGCAGCTCAACAGAACACTCAGAGTAGATAGGAGTGGCAGGTCCATGGAACATAGTGGGCAAAAAGGATGGAGCAGGGGCATGCACAAAGACATCGGAGGGCAGGGGGAAGGAGAATAGGGGCAGCAAGCTAAGCACAGAGGCTAAGCAGGAGGTCAATGATGGGCCATAGAATTGGGCAATGGAGGGCAGGAGGAGTGGACTGGTACATCATGCTAAATGGAGGGCAGTGGCAGCACATCAGACCATGCATGGCAGGAGGGAGGAGGCTAGTCCATGGATTCAGACAACAGAGGATAGGGAGAAGGTGTATGGGGCAGCAAGCTAACTGTTCAGAGAAGGTGGGTATTAGGAACTTTATTGTTTTTAAAATGTGTGTATGCAGCATAATCTCACTTTTATAAAGGAAGAAAAGGACGTTTGTGACTGTGACTCTGGGCTCACTCGGCAGAAACACCCCCTGACCCTCCACCCCCATCGCAAAATGTAATGCCCGTGAAAAGGGTAGGTGGACGCAGTGTTATATAGAACATAGTCCTGAGAGCACGATTGAAAATGAAAGTGTGATATAAGATGAACCGGGGCGTGAAATATAATATGCAATACATTGTGTGCAATGACAGATTCATTGGAGAGTGCGAGATAGCACAGGCACTAGCGCGTGCTATGCGATATGCGCCTTGGAGTGTAATATGCACAGGGCAGTGTTGTGTAACATAACTAGTCTCTAAAGTGGTAATATAAAATATGTGCTGGGGAGTGTAACGTTGCATATGCACTGTGACAAAGATATGGATCCCAGATTGTAATATGTATGGCATAGCGCTGTGCGTTATAACATACACATCGAGGAAGGCACGTTAGATGGGGCAATATAACCTGTGCAAAGGCAAGTGTGGCATGACATATTCACGGGGTGGTGTTACAGTGCACATGGGCTAGAGAGTGTCATAGCATACGCACTAGCTAGTGGAATACAACACAGAGGTGTGAGGCAATCGACGGGCACTGGTGGGTGTAACACAGCATTGGGCTCAGCCAGGAGCACGCTGTGACTCTCAAGTGAGGTTTGTCTCCTTTCCAGAGAGTAAAATAAAAAGTATTACACATCCGACGTGTTTTTTATTAACTGTGAGGGGAGTTTCTTGCATAGTTTGGTCGAATTTTTGTCGAACCCCCTTTGAATGGCTTGGTGTGCGTGTATATTAAATGTCAATAGCTACCCATGTTTGTATAAATAAACGACAAGGGTGTCTACTTGGAGAGTACCCACCGGCGGGGGCGCCGGGATTAGGAACGGTAGGGCGTCAGACACGTCAGAGCTTCAATAGCGGTGTAAATACATTCCATGTGGATTCATTCTATGCATAGTCACCTTTTAATGAATATCATGCAAATCGTCATGGTGATAGCTACATACGGTTTGTCCAGCATGTCGTAGGTGTTTCTATAAATATATATATTTTTAAAATAATAAAAAACAAAGGCCGGCCCCGGGGAATGGGGTCCCCGGAGCCATAAGTGGCCTGAGGAGGGGGGCAACGCAGCCCCCTCCTAAAGAATTGAAATAAAAAAAAGGCCATGACCCAGGAGTTGGGGTCCCCGGGGCCGATTAAGGCCTTGGGAAGGCCAAATTTATTTTTTTCAACAAAAAAAATTAGGGTGCAGGCCCTGGAGGATGAGGTCCCCAGGGCCAGTAAATTAGAAAAAGAAGGGGGGCCACACAGCCCTCCTTCTTAAAAAAATAAAATAAACAAAAGACCAGGATCGCGCTGGAGGCCACGCACCCTCCTTGCAGCACTCTGCAAACGCCCCCCCTGGCCAGTTGTAAGTTGGGGAATTAATTCCCCTTCAATACTGAGGGTCCCTGAGGGCCAACTAGCCCAACAGGTATCTCCAGTGTGCGCCAGGGAGCTGTGTTGCAGACAGGTGTTCTGAGGCCACGCCCCTTTTTACACTGCTAGGCAACGCAGCTCTGTGGCGCTTACTGGAGGTACCTAATCCTGAGGGACCCTGGGGGCCAACTAGCCCACCAGGTGCTTCCAGTAAGTGCCACTGCTCTGCGTTGCAGAGAGGTGGTGCAGGCCGTGCCCCTTTTTACACCTCTCTGCAATGGCGCTTACTGGACGTACCTAGTGCGCTATTTTGCCCCTAGGGATCCTCAGGATTCAAGGGGACTTAATCTCCCAACTTAAAAAACGGCCACAGGGCATGTTTACACAGTGGGGAAGGAAGGGGACGGGGCCTGAGGTGACGTGTGAAAACACGCCCTATGGCGCGTTTTAAGTTGGGGAAATAATTCCCCTTCAATCCTGAGGACCCCTGGGGGCTAACTAGCCCACCAGGTGCTTCCAGTAAGTGCCACTGAGTTGCGTTGCAGAGAGGTGGTCCAGGCCGTGCCACTTTTTACTCCTCTCTGCAACGCAGCTCTGTGGCGCATACTGGAGGTACCTAGTGGGCTAGTTGGACCCTAGGGACCCTCAGGATTCAAATTAACTTAATCTCCCAACTAAAAACGGCCACAGGGCGTGTTTACACAGTGGTGAAGGGAGGGGACGGGGCCTGAGTTAACGTGTGCAAACAAGCCCTATGGCGCGTTTTAAGTTGGGGAAATAAATCCCCTTCAATCCTGAGGGCTCCTGGGGGCTAACTAGCCCACCAGGTGCTTCCAGTAAGCGCCACTGAGCTGCGTTGCAGAGAGGTGGTCCAGGCCGTGCCACTTTTTACACCTCTCTGCAACGCAGCTCTGAGGCGCATACTGGAGGTACCTAGTGGGCTTGTTGGACCCTAGGGACCCTCAGGATTCAAATGAACTTAATCTCCCAACTAAAAACGGCCACAGGGCGTGTTTTTTCACAGTGGTGAAGGGAGGGAACGGGGCCTGAGTTAACGTGTGCAAACAAGCCCTGTGGCGCGTTTTAAGTTGGGGAAATAATTCCCCTTCAATCCTGAGGGACTCTGGGGCCAACTAGCCCACCAGGTGCTTCCAGTAACCACCACTCCGCTGCGTTGCAGAGAGATGGTCTAGGCCATGCCACTTTTTACACCTCTCTGCAACGCAGCTCTGAGGCGCATACTGGAGGTACCTAGTGGGCTTGTTGTACCCTAGGGACCCTCAGGATTCAAGGGTACTTAATCTCCCAACTTAAAACAGCCACAGGGCGTGTTTACACAGTGGGGAAGGGAGGGGACGGGGCCTGAGGTGACGTGTGCAAACACGCTCTGTGGTGCGTTTTAAGAGGTAGTTTTAATCCCATGCCCTATTATATACTAGGGGCTTACAGAGGAGGTCATGCTAATCACAGGGGGACCCCAACGCATAGTGTTCCCTAGTGTATGTAGGTGTTTTCACTGTATTCTGAGTGTCTTTTAACATAGCACTGGCTCTAGGACTGGTTAGTCAGACTCAGTTAACACCAGTATCCGTCTGAAAAAGTTGAGGGTACAGGATGATTTTGCAACAAGGCTTCTTTCTGCTCTTCTGTTTGTTCTTTCTGCACGTTATCCTTCTTCCTGCACTTTTCTTCGTCTTTGAGGGCTTCTTTCTGCATTTCTTTTTTTTCTTTCTGTGCGTTTTTTCTTCTTTCTTCACATGTCCTATCTCTGTAGGCATAGTTAGAAATTAGCATTTAAAAAACCTTTGAAATTCACTGAAAAAACCATAGGACTGTTGGTGAATGAGTGGATGTGTATGTGGATCTTAGAATTACTGAATAGGTTGTTGTAACTGGTATTGGTATGTCCATTGTTTTGAACATTGTAGTTTCTATTTTTGAATGTGTGTATCAAAGGTTATATTAGGGGAAGAGGAGGTCTGCCACTCTATCACAAGGATGATGTCATCAGTGATGTCATTAGTGATGTCATTTGAGATGTCATCAGTGATGTCATGAGTGATGTCACTGACCATGTCATGAGTAATGTAATATGTGACGTCATCAGCAGTGCATTGCGGGCGCGCGAGTTATAGTTAGCTGAACTAACTATAACGGGGGAATTTCAATGGTTTTGTACGAGTGAAAAGTCCAGCTAACTATAACGCCCCTGAAACCTATGTTTTTTTCAGTGAATTTCTAAGGTTTTTTAAATGCTAATTCCTAACTATAACGTGCCTGAAACCTATGGTTTTTTCAGTGAATATATATATATATATACATTATCTACTGGCGGTCGCCAGTAGATATTTATAGTTAGAACCTATTTTCCATGGGAAATCCACAACATTCTATTCCCAATAAGTCTGGCACCAGTTGACGAATCCTCGCAAATTTTGGCCAGCTCCGCTCCGCACCTACCCTGAAAGTTTCGTGGTGATTCGTCAAGCGGGGGCCGAGTAAAAAGGGGGGGTCCCAAAACGCGTTTTCCCCATGCAATTTCCCATAGGATCTGTTGTCGCAGCTACAGCCCGAACCGCTGAACAGAATGACACCAAATTTGGCAAAGAGGTAGTCCTCAGTTCAGACTCGTGCCTTTTACATAAATGGTGTGAATCCGCTCAGTAGTTCCTGAGAAAATGAGAGTTAAAAGTACATAAATATCTATGGCCGGGGAGGATCCGCGGACCCTACCCGCACCGTAAGCGCACCCTCCCCGAAGCGAGAGTACACCCTCCCGATCGCGCGCTGAATGCTAATTGGCTGTCGAGTGTCTGTTTACATTCGAAACCAGGAAATGTTGGCGGACTTTTTCTTCCTCGGTAGAAGCAAGGCTGAAGAAGCAAGGGGAAAAAGTTTGTAAAACATATAAAGGGGGCAGAGTGGAAATACTCTGACCCTCTAGAGGTGCTTAGGGGGTCCCAGAAGGATCCCCTGGGGCCCCCTTTTTTAAAAAAAACTGCGAAATGCGCGAACAGTGTGCGCATCCTATCGCGTTGGGTGCGCGGATCCATGGATTTTTTTTTTAAAAAGACAAGAAATCATTGGTTGTATGACTACTTTGTACACTGAAAGGTAGGGTGAATATTTCTGTTTTTTAAAGGTATGATTCTTATTGGTTACCAAAAACAGATTGTACGGAACATTATATATGATTGGCTGATATGTTGAAAAGTGAAGCACACTTCCTCTCTTGTGTAGCAACATTGTGTGCTGAACTTCTGACCTGTGTGCTCAGTGCAGTGTTCCATGATCTGTTTCTATGGTAACAGGCAAAAGGCAGATTGGGGAAGGGTTGAAATGTATTTCAGTTGGAAAGGGTTGAAATGTTTAACCAATAGAAATCTGTGTTTGCTTTTGAGTTTATGTGTGAAGGATTGTGATTTGATGTTTACATGTATATGTGTGGAAAATGAAAGGGAAACTTTTCCATTCTTTGTTTTTGCTGAGAGGTGCACAGTGCAGAGATTCTGTAAAAGAAAATATGGTGAGTGACTGATGTACTTCTAAATCTACAAAAGAACTTGAAAGATGAGTTATTTAATTGTGAGGGGATGTATGTAGACTATTTTGATTTTAATCAGACTAATGTATTTCTCCTGCTAAAGTGTAGGGAGTACTTTTTTTCTCTACAATCTTATTGACAGTGTGTGTGCATAGAAACCATTCTGTGATAAGCATTTGTGTTTTTCATGTGTTTGCAGACAGATAACTGTGCTGTTTTTATATTTTGGTAGAATTAGAAACCAGTCATTGTTTATGAATTTGTGAAATGAGTTATGTTATGTTTCTATACTAAAATGTAGTACTTCTTCTAGATGAAGAAATGTGTTTTGGTATAGTTCAAGGGATAGTGTTGTTTGTCTAGAATCACACAGTGAGTATGTGTGCATTTGGGAACCACTGTGAGAAAAGCATTTGGTAACATTGTGTATTTGCTGACAGATAACTGTTTTAACCTGTCATGTTGTGAAGTTTTAGTAGCATTAGAAGACAGTTATGGCTTATGCTTTGATTAAATGAGTCAGGCTTTGACAGAAAAGTGCAGTCCTGAAATATGTAAATTGTGTGCAGTTCCCTTACCACTTGCACTGTGTGAATGAGTTTTGGTAAACTCCTAGGGATAGTGGTGCTTGTCTAGAATCACACTGTGAGTTAGTGTGTATTTGGGATCACTGTGAGAGAAACATTTGGTAACATCATGTATTTGCTGACAGATAACTGTTTTAAAACCTGTCATGTTGTGAAGTTTTAGTAGTATTAGAATCCAGTCTTTGCTTATGCGTTGATTAAATGAGTCATGCTTTGACACTGATGTGCTGTACTGAAATATGTAGATTGTGTGCAGTACCATTAACTCTTCTAGACTAGTGAATGAGTTTTGGTAAACTCCTAGGATAGTGTTGCTTGTCTAAAATCACACTGTGAGTCTGTGTGCATTTGGGTAAGGATTGTGAGAGAAGCATTTGGTAACATCGTGTATTTGCTGACAGATAACTGTTTTTAAACCGGTCATGTTGTCAAGTTTTAGTAGCATTAGAAGCCAGTCTTTGCTTATGCTTTGATTGAATGTGTCAGGCTTTGACACAAAAGTGTAGTCCTGAAATATGAAGATTGTGTGCAGTTCCCTTACTACTTCCACAGTAGTGAATGATTTTTGGTAAACTCCTAGGTATAGTGGTTGTTGTCTAGAATCACACTGTGAGTCTGTGTGCATTTGGGAACCACTGTGAGAGAAGCATTTGGTAACATCGTGTATTTTTTAGCAGATAACTCTTTTAAAACCTGTCATGTTGTCAAGTTTTAGTAGCATTAGAAGCTAGTCTTTGCTTATGCATTGATAAAATAAGTCAGGGTTTGACACTAAGGTGCAGTACCATGTACTATTCTCTTCACTATGGCAGAACTGAAAATGTAAAAGATTTACCCAAGCATTGTCCTAGATGATGATTTAGTCAGTTTCTAAGTACCAAATAGACTGCTTCAAATGTCTATGCAGTATGCATGTAGTGTTCTAACATACTATACACTTGTCTTTTACAGCTTCAATTCACTAGTTAGTATCCATACACTTCCAGGAAACACTCTGTTACTCCCTTTGCAGTCCTCTAGTGACCCATTCAACACCATGTACTAATCCATTCACTGTGCCAAAACCCAAACATTTATATATTCACCAAGAAACTCTCTTTCCAGTATTCTAATGATTCAGTCACTGCCTAAGTATTCATGCACTGAGCCAGGCCTTAGCACATGGACTTCTTCGAACCCCTATCCACTATGCATGCAGTCCTCTAACCACCTACACACTTGTCTTTCACACCTTCAATTCCCCAGTCAGTATCCATACACTTCCAGCAAACACCCTGTCACTCCCCTTGCACTCCTCTAGTGACCTTATTAAGCATCATGTACTAATCCATTCACTGCGCCAAAACCAAAACCCTAATAAATTCACACAGGCACTCTCCTTGCAGTACTTTAATCATTCAGTCAGTCCCCAAGTACTCATCCAGTGACCCATGCCTTAGCATATGGACTGCTTCAAACCCCTATCCACTATGCATGCAGTCCTCTAACCACCTACACAATTGACTTTCACACCTTCAATTCCCTAGTCAGTATCCATACACTTCCAGGAAACACCCTGTCACTCCCTTTGCAGTCCTCTAGTGATCCATTCAGCATCATGTACTAATCCATTCACTGTGCGAAAACTCAAACACTTATAAATTCACCAAGATAGTATCTTTGCAGTACTCTAATCATTCAGTCAGTGCCTAAGTATTCATGCACTGAGCCAGGCCTTAACACATGGACTGCTTCAAACCCCTATCCACTATGCATGCAGTCTTCTAACCACCTAGACACTTGTCTTTCACACTTTCAATTTCCTAGTCAGTATCCATACAGTCCAGCAAACATCTTGTCACTGCCTTTGCACTCCTCTAGTGACCCATTCAGTACCAAGTACTAATCCATTCCCTGTGTGAAAAGCCTAGCACTTATAAATTCACCTAAGCACTCTCCTTGCTGTACTCTAATCATTCAGTCAGTACCCAAGTAATCATGCAGTGAGCCAGGCCTTAGCATATGGACTGCTTAAAATGCCTATGCAGTATGGATGCAGTCCTCTAATCACCTACACAGTTGTGTTTCACACCTTCAATTCCCTAGTTAGTATTCATACACTTCTAGCAAACACCCTGTCACTCACCCAGTGTGTCTCCTTATAGTACTGTAATCATTTAGTCAGTTAGCATGTAGAGTTTTACTGAGGTAGGCTTTAGGGCATGAACTGCTTCAAAGTAGTATGCACTATGCATGTAGTGTTTTAACCATCGTCACACTTGTGGTTCAGGGCTATAGTTTCTTAGTCAGTATTTATATAAAATGTGTTTGTACAGTAAAGGAATAGTATAATTTTGAAAGTTATTAATATACATTTATTTGTGATTCTTTTTTACAGATACAGAACAGCAGTGTTTCTCATCTGTTTGCACTCTTCTCGTGCAAGATTGTTTGGATGAAGGGTCCTTAGGTGTTTCATCATACTTGCTGTGCCGCATGAGTATTTTTTGTTAGGATCCCCTCGTAACAGAACTCTTTTGAAACCCTTGTGCATGAGAAAGGTGGCATTGGTCTTTGTTTGCCCCTTGGGAAAAGTAGACAAGGAAAACGTTGTGGGCGTGGTGCATCCTCCAAAAATTAATCTTTAGATTTGGTGAATATTTTAAAGCGACATTATTTACAGTTTTTGTAAGTTAAAGTTGAAAAAATGTGTTAGCTGTTTGCATTTTATAGATCTGTGATTTGTATTTTGAGAATGGCATGTTGGGTTTTTTTTAACAATCTTTGAGATTGTGTTTTTTTTGCCCGCTGTTAAGTGATGAGTACGATTAAAATCACTATTTTTAGTGAAATTTAATATATTCTGAGAACAGCAAAAAAGGCAAAAAAATTACTTGTGGAAATTATTCTGGGTTGTAAAAAATTTATTATTACATGTTATAATTTTTTTTTCCTTTTCTTTCACAGATCCAAATTTTAAAATAAGCGATTTATATGAATTTATATTTGAATGAAAAACAGAAAAAAATGTATACCATTTTTTATTCCTATTACTCAGTCAGTCAGAAAACTTTATTTCGGCTATCAGCCATAAAAGTTCATACATTACAATATTATAAAACAGTAAAGATGATAAAAAGAACGACATTAAAAAATGTGATTTAAAAAGACACATAAATATGCACTTAGACCAAAGCAGTAAATGTATCACTGTAGTTAAAAAAATGGTGCAGAGAGATACCTTGTCATAGTATTAAACGTCTTCTAATCAGCCACATTGAAAATAAAAATTTAGCTATCACTATAACAAATACAGGCGAAGGATCATATTTCAGCAGCCTCCACAAATCTCTATAATTTCTAACCCTCAAATTTTTGGCAAGCTGAATGATCCATTTTCTACGGGGGTTTCTGTAGGCCGTACAACAAAATATAACGTGGACCTCTGTCTCTTCATCAATACCACAACCAGGACATGGATGTCTACTAGAACCAGCCCACTTGTTCGTTCTACAGAATAAAGGGAGTGATCCATTGTCTAAACTGCATGTATAGTTTCTTGGCAATTAACGGTTGTATCAAATCTAGTGCAGGCTCAAAGCTGTATCCAATTTTCACCTCGAGGAAGACCGATGTCAGATTGATTGTATTCTCTGACCGTAAAATCTGCATCAAGTTATATTCCTCCAAAGCTTGGGCCAGGATCTTTTTTTGTTAACACGGGGCATGACTCCTCGGGTGTGTACCAAAGATCTTCTCTCCCGATTGCCCTCAAAGATTTTTTTTACGTAGGCTAGCCACGGAATGGCGCCTGCCTTTGGGAGCATCAGAATAGATTTCAATTCCTCCTGGAAGTTAACCAGCTCGTGGGTGCTCCACAGTCGACGCCAGTACATGACCGGACGTGAAGCTACCACGTCGGCAATTGGGTGTATGCCCAGGTCCATCCTAAGAGGGTTGAGGGGGGTACTCATGGGTAATGCCAGTAGTTGTCTCATAAAATGGTTTTCAAACTTAGATAAAATCTGGGCTGTATTGTGACCCCAGAGTTCAGCACCATAAGACACCACCCCTCTCGCCTGAGCCTTGTATACCTCTACTAATGGGCTAATTAACTTTAGTGGACTGTCTTTATACATCTTTAGAATGCCCCCTGTTATCTGTGTAAATTTTAAATTAGCTTTTGTTATCTGGGGACCCCAATTCATTTTATTATTGAGTGTCAAGCCCAGGTAATCAAAAATGCTCACCCGTTCTAGATATAATTCGTCCAATTTTGGAATGGGACAATTTGAAGTGTCTGCGTGAAGAACCATATATTTGGTCTTACTCACATTAATAACCAGGTTCCTTTTCCTGCAAAATGAAGCAAATCCATCCAGGACTCTTTCCATCCCAATAGGGGTCCTGGATAAAAGCAGGGTATCGTCTGCGAACATTAGTGCAGGTATTTTCCTGCCCGCCAACCTGGGAGCGTCTACATCTCTTATATCCAAGAGTTCATCGACCAACCTATTTAAAAAAAGAGAGAAGAGGGTTGGGGCAAGTACACAGCCCTGCCTGACTCCCTTCTCAACTCGAAAGGGGGCGGTTAATTCCCCATTTAGGCCGAACCTAACTCTGGCAAACGTATCTTTGTGTAAGTGCTCTAGTAAATGACATAGGTAGGGGGGCACTCCCATCCCTTTTAACAACTCCCACAGCTGTCGACGATCTACCATGTCGAAGGCAGACTTTAGATCTACAAAGGAGAGGTAAAGGCTGCCTCCTTCTAAAATGATAGATTTCCAGTGTATCATCTGTAATCTAAATAGTTGGTCTATTGTTGACATTTTAGCTCTAAAGCCCACCTGCAGTGGTGTTAAAATGTTGGAGTCGTCCATCCATTCTTGGAGTCTCCCTAGTAAAATACGCGCAAAGATCTTCTGTGCCACATCAATTAAACTGATCGGCCTATAATTTGCCGGATCAAGGGGAGTGCCCTTTTTGTAAATAGGTATGATCTCTGAGCCGGCCCATGTCGGAGGTAGTGGCATTCCAGCCAAGATTGCGTTAAAAAGAGCCTGAAGATAGGGAACCCAGATGTCTGGCTCACTCTTATATAAATCACCTGGGAACCTATCCAGGCCAGGGGCCTTGTTTGGGAGAACTTTACTCCTATTACTGTGAAGGTAAGTTTAACTAAGTCTCAATATGCAGAATGAAGAGGTCTGCAAGAAGCTACAAAGTTGAAACACGTTTCTAAAAACACTCTGTTTATGTAGTTTTGAAATCTGACCATAATCAGATATCATGTGACCTGCAAAAAAAGAGATTTGAGGGGTTCATAATATTTACCATTTTATCTATTGAAGCTAGAATCCTTGGTAGGATCTGGATCTGGATGTGATGGGAACAGGCACTTTTCATCAAGACGCACTGTGCTGGAAACCGGAGCAGGAAGATTCCTCTTCCTCAGCCTTTCATTCCTTCGAGATGGTGTATCTTGCATGGGACGGCACCCGTGTCATAATTGTATCCAACAAACGCCAAAGATTCTCAAGATGCATCATCATAGTCTTTATTCGAATTAAAAAATAATTCATACAAGACACAAACGAGTACATAAAACAGAATTATGAAAAATCTCATTCGCTAAAATGTATAAAATCTTTCAATAAATAATTAAAATTTAAAGTTTAAGAAAAGAATTAAACATTAAAGCAGACTTAGGATGAAGTACAATACACATACATGATAAAAACAATAAGTAGAGCAAAACATTTTAGCAAATGACATCGGTAGTTGGGGCCCTACGAGTGTGCCTCCTCGATACCCTGGATGGCATTACGTCTTAGAGACCATGCCCAACCCAAGTATTTGGCTATAGCAATCGAGTGGACAGGCAAAGTGCTTGTGCATAAGACTCTAATAGCAACAGCAGAGCTCCTTGTGCCCAGTAATTTACATAAAGGTGAAAGCCAAAATCGTCTGGGGTTAGCGTATACAGGGCAAACGAACAAGAAGTGGGCAATGGTTTCTTCTTTAACACCACAAACAGGACAGGTACCTGTACTTTCACCGAACCACCCACTAGTTAGAGCCCTGAGTGGGAGGGAGCCTGCTCTGAGTTGAAAATAGAGTTTCCTGTCTCTTGGTGTGGTGATCAAATCCCAATAAGGTTCAAAAAGAGGGGTGGCCTTTGCCTCTAAAAATCGGCTGGTCATCGTGGGAGCAGTGGAGTCACTTCACACCCTATGATTTACCCGTTCCCAGAAAAGCGTTTTCAAGAGCTTTTTTGCGGGAAACACAGCAGCAACTGGGTTGTTCCATAGACCCTCCAACCCCAGGTCTTTCAGGGATTCACGGAGGTTCCTGAACCACCCAATCTTGTGGAACTTATCGGCCTGCATTACATCCAAGATGCCCATTGCGTAAGGCCGAAGCTCCGGTGTAATCCATAGTCTCCTCCAGTATAAAACCGGACGAAGTTTGGCCAAGTCCTTAATGGCCTTTCTACCTAGGTCATAACGCAATGGGACCAGAGGCGTGCTTTGTGGAAGGCCAGTTATACCACGAAAAAATTTGTTTTCGACTGCTGTTAGAGATGATAGTGCATCAAAACCCCAAAGCTCTGCCCCATACAGGACTGAGTTTAGGGCCTTTGCCTCATATACTTGTAGCACGGGTTTAACCGGCTTAGTGAGGGATTTTTTGTGCTCATTAACCAGCGTTCCCGTAATCTGGGAAAGCTTCAGCGTGGCCAATTCCAGATGTCTATTCCACTTATTATTATGAGACACATGTATGCCCAGATAGGCAAAGTTTTTTACCTCCTCGAGAGTTTGGCCGTTCATTATAAGCTTGCCTGTTCTATAACTTGGGTGCGGGTTGAATGTCATAAGTTTAGTCTTGGACACATTGACCTCCAAGCCATGGTCTTTGCAAAAATCTTCAAAAATTGACAAAGCCCTTTGCATGCCACACGGGGTTTTGGATACTATAAGAGTATCGTCGGCAAACATCAATATTGGAGTAGAAGCTCCGGCCAACTTGGGAGCATCAGTGTTGACTTGGAGCATGTAATCAACTACTCCGTTGATGTACAGGGAAAAAAGTGTGGGTGCCATGGCACAGCCTTGGCGCACACCTCGCTCAACAGGGAACTCGGGGGTTGTATCCCCCGGGCCTCCCCATTGTATTTTTGCAAAGTTAGGCTCGTGGAGCCTCCTAATTAAGGTCAATAGTTCCAAGGGGAGCCCAAGCTTTTCAAGGACCCTCCAAAGTTGCTCTCGGGGTACGAGGTCAAAGGTAGCTCTTAAATCCACAAAAGTGACATAGAGACTGCCTTTGCCTAACGTAACAACCTTCCAGAGCAATTGTTTGAAGTGAAACACCTGGTCCATGGTGCTGGTAAATTTGCGGAAACCAGCTTGGAAGCTGGAAAGGATCCGATTATCTTCGATCCAAGTAAGTACCTCATTCAGTACCATCCTCCCAATGACTTTTTGGATTGTGTCAATTAGGCTGATGGGCCTGTAATTACCTGGGAGGGTTTTATCCCCCTTTTTATAAATTGGGATTATAATAGCACCCCCCCAGGATTTGGGCACTGGGGCTCCTTCAGCCACAGCGTTCCCTATTAGAGCGATATACTTGCTCCAGGAGGTCTTGTTATTAAGAAAAAGGTCGGATGGGACACCATCCAAGCCTGGGGCCCGCCCAGCGGCTACACAGGCCAAAGCAGCTAGGACATCCTTGGGGCTAAAGGGACCAGACAAGTAAAAGACATATGTAGTTAGCCCCAAGTTTCTATAGAGAGGGTCGCGTGCATATTGGGGTTTGAAGTACCCCAGCCAATCTTCTTGGGTAACGTGGTTAGAAGGATTTTCAGGCGAGCCACCTCTGTTCCACTTAATCACATTCCAGAACAGTCTAGTGTCCCGGGCATGGCACGCCTCCTTCAAGTCAAGCCAGTCCGATTCGTCCCATCTTTTTTTTGCTTGGGTGAGGCACTTCTTATAAGAGGATCTGGCTAGTTGAATATATGACTTGTGCCCGCTAGAGAGGGCTTGTGCCAAGGTTCCTCTAGCACGTTTACATTCTTTATCGTACCACCTCAGTCGCTTGCACGATGGCTTGCTACCCTTTCTTGATTGTTTGAAAAAAAAACACGTAGACCCTCAAAGAAGGTCTCGTGTAATCTGATTGCTTGATCATTATTATCTTTGACCCTCAGAACATCCTCCAGTATCGCATTGATTACAGAAAGTTCAGTGTCAATGCTAGCCATTGCTGAGGCATTAGTCTTTACTTGGGTCCACTTTAACCTCCGCATGTCATTGGTTGGGACACAGCCAGTGGGAGCCAATATTGGTTCCTCGCTCACCGAGCGGGGTTTCCCCCACCAGCTGTGGGAGACACAAATAGGGTTGTAGTCACTCTCTAATCTTGGCTCGACCACCATGTCAAGAGGTTGGCACCACAGCCCCAAGCAACAAAGGACGTAGTCGATCCTGCTTGCTGATCGGCCATTGTCAAAGGTGGGTGCTCCCAGCATATCTCCTTGGGTTCTGCCATTCAAGGCCCTTAAGCCTCTCTCGAAGCAGAGTGCATTTACCTGCACTGCTACCATAGACCACCTTTTGATAGGGGAAAGTGAAAGGGCTGGTATGCCCCAATGTCGGTCCTCCTCGGGGCCAAGGCCCTATTCTGAGTCCCGGTCTAGAAGGGGTTCAAATGTGACATTAAAGTCACCAGCCACGATGAGGTCCCTATTACACGATTTAGTCTCTATAAGGCTGGTCAGGATGTCCAGTTCCCTTGACTTTTTCCCTTTTGTGCCACGGAGATATATGTTATAAATATCCAATGAGCCCCTGTGATCGAGAATTAGTCTCACTAGTTGGATATCCAGGGACCCCGTGTCAATCATGACAGCTCTCGAGAATAAGTCCTGGCGAGCCCAAATAATTAGTCCGCCCATTGGACGGCCTTTCGGGCCTTGGGTTGCTGGGATGTGAAAATTCAAATATCCCGGCATGAACCGAGCCTCACAGGTCCATGTTTCCTGTAGAAGGCAAACGTCGTAATTATTAACAAAACTAACCCATTCTGGTGAGTCAATTTTAGTCTTGATGCCAGCTACGTTCCAAGACAATAAAGTGCCTAGATGGTTACTAGGCAAAGTAGCATGATGCACAATAATCTGGCTAGGTACGTTTGCCCTCTCTCCCAACCTAAGCGGGGGCGACGGTAGGGCCCTGGGTATTATATGCGACCCTGGCGTATCCAGGGGGGTGACAACATGACCAGCCAAGAGTATACTGCCATTTGCCCTCGGTAACTTAGGATGTGAGGCAGTTATCATACTGTGGGATTGTCAATAACAGAAACCTGGGGTGTAAAAAAAGTTTAAGTTATGGGCCTCTATCCCTGTTCTAGGCCCGTAGGGTGTATGGTCAGTGATGAACCTTGGAAGGCGTGGATCTTCAAAATTGACAATAATGCAATCTCCCTGAATGTTTTTGGGTTGAGAGCCTACCCATTGTACTCTTCTAACAAATAGAATCCGCCCATTCAAGTAATTAGGGATTGGTCTATGCATATTAAGCCAGTGGGTCACTTTATTTTTTAATTGCTGAAAGGATTCAGTTTTATTGATGGGGAGTTCGGGAACACCGGTTAGTACCACAACATAGGGGAGGGATTCAGGTGGTAAGTGTATTTGGGTTAAAGATGGCCTAGGAGCATTGCCTGGGGGGACTTTATCAGTAGCCATTCTCGTACCCACTGATTTCTTGGTGTTGGTGCCCAAGGGTGCGTCGCTTGGCCAACCCTCCCGCCCCAGTGACTGGTTGGTATTTAGCACTCCCTCCCGCCCTAGTGGCTGAAGCATATTTGGCACTGGCGTAGGTAAATCTATACCTGGGCCAATACCTATGTTGGTTGAGGCAGGGGGTATGTCAGTTAGGGACGATGCAACGAACATAGGATTTGTGCCATAAGGGCAATTGATTTTGGCAATATCCCTAGTAGACAGCTTGACAACATTCTTTAACGAACAAAAATTGTCTAGAATAGTTTGTTCCAAATTGTCAACTTTTTCTGCAACCGTTTTGATTCTTTCCAGTAGTGGTAAGATTAAGGAGCGGACAGTGTGTTCTAACTGGGAGACCATGTCATTAATATCTTGCAGGGAGCAAGTGTGTGTGCTAACATCAGTCATAATAGGATAAACTGTAGGGCTTGAAGTATCGGGGGTGCCGTATTTTTGGATGACTTAGATATTTTCGCCAACCTAGCGCCATCCATGGCCCCACCCCTTTTCCTTTTCTGGTTCGCTGGTCTAGAGGATCTGGCCCCAGCCCTAGTCTCGGGGCGAGTGACATTAGACTTAGATATGGCCACAGCTTCCACCCCTGGTACAATGTCCGTCATCACTGGGGATTCTGATAACCTCCCGGAGGGTGATGACAAAGTATGTAGTATTTCAGACTCCATAAGCGGAGGTACATCCCCCCGTGCGTGCTCTCTGCGTTTATTTGGTGAATTAACAAGAGCTAACGAGCCCAATGAGGAGCGTCTAGCAAACGAGGGATCTATAGAGAGGCGTCTTTCGGTGATAGCAATTTCATGTTCGAGTACCGAGACAGCTCGAGTAATGAATTGGTCTATGGTCCCGGACACTGTTGGAGGGGCCGTAATACACTTCCCCCTCCGAGCCATTTAACACAGTGCAGATGAGGACCCAATATGTAAAATATATCGGAGTAACACAAAAGTCAATAGTCATATAACACAACCTCCTGCGACTTACTACTTGTACTCGGTGTAAAAGGGGATTTGCCCGGCCCGGCCTGGTCGGCCCCGGACGGCCACAGACGGTCCCGCCCTTGTCCCGGGCTTCTCCTGGCGCCGCCCGTGCGCGTCCCGCGACGCGGGAGTCGATCCAAGCTCTTATGCGCCTCCTGGCGCGCAGAACGGCGTCGGCGGCGGCTTCCGGCCGCTAGGATCTCTGGGGGATGTAGTCCGGTCTCCGCTCCGTGGCCGCTATGGATGTCGAAACGGCGGCGGGAGACCGGACGAGCAGGGAGCCAGGCACAACACCACAAACAAGGAGGAGAGTCACCACCGCGATCCCAGGGTAGGTAGCAGGAGCCCGCTCTGCCGAAGTCGATCCAAGCTCTTATGCGCCTCCTGGCACGCAGAACGGCGTCGGCGGCGGCTTCCGGCCGCTAGGATCTCTGGGGGATGTAGTCCGGTCTCCGTTCCGTGGCCGCTATGGATGTCGAAACGGCGGCGGGAGACCGGACGAGCAGGGAGCCAGGCACAACACCACAAACAAGGAGGAGAGTCACCACCGCGATCCCAGGGTAGGTAGCAAGATGCACTCAACAGTGTGTCTGCCATTCGGCATCATGGTTCAGCCTGCCCCAGTCTCTGAAATCTGTACACATTGAAACCTACTATAGGTGTTCAATGAAAGCTCCATGTGACTACACATCCCAGTATGCTTTATGAAGAAATCAAATAAGCAGTTGAACCTATGAGGGTTTTTTCAACCAATCAGCATGCAGTATAAAGAGCGCTCCAATGCGTACAGGAGAAATGCCTCTGATGAAGTCGTATGTTGGCCACAGAAACGCGTCAGGCAATATAACAAACTTGGATGGCTGGGGTGGGCTGAACCCTAATGCCGAATGGCAGACGCACTGTCGAGTGCATCTTGAGAAGCTTCGGCGTTTGTTAGATCAAAAAAAATATATATATCTATATATACATATTTATATATATATATATATCAAACGCAATTTTCTCCAATTTGAAGAAAGAATAGGGTCGCACTCCAGCGGTATTTTTGTTGTTCAATGCTCCATTTATTATCAGTTCATTTCGGTCCATAAATCCAATGCAAACCAACCAACGCGTTTCGTTAACTTCTGTTAACTTGGTCACGGTTGTTACTATTAAAAAAAAACGATTACATTTAAACAAGTATAACAACAGGAAATATCATGACTTCATTTCCTGTGGGTTCCGGGATTTACAATCCCAGTCTTCTGGGAGATGTAGTCCCTTAATATATTGAATATTAATTTATGAGTAGGCTTGCAAATGAGTAAACAAATGACCACATCTGACGATGACGATTTTAAACCTTGACCACATTGGAAACTCTGTCTATCATTTTGTGAGCAGAGCTCAATATTATTACGCTCATTGTGATGTCTCATTTTAAAACTGCTTCATTCAAATCATGGCCTCTAGTGGGCAGACCCACATATTTCATATTTAAGGGCCCTAATTGGCCTTTTCAATTGTTCATGGCAAGAGACAAATCACATGAGTTCAGTCCTTTAAACAAAAAGGTCAAAAATTTACACCAAAAATTACATAGAGTCCATCCTTGTGCTTCCACATGATTATGAAATTCTTTCCTCATTAAAGATGTTTATACAGTTCTTCCGACTGGTTCAGACCAAACAGTGTCATGCTCCTGAAATTTATGATGTGCCTTGATTCCTTCTGCCGCAGTAGTTTCTCCCGATTTCCTCCTAGTGCATTGATAGGGATCGTTTCTATTCCATAAAAACTTAGAGACTTCCAATTGCTGGTGGGTTTCCATGTGTTTCGCCACTGCGTTATTTTTGTCCTTATTCTTAGTGGCCCGTGTGTGTTCCAAAGTTCTTTTCTTCAGATCACATATGGTGCTTCCCACGTATTTTAATTTGCAAGGGCATTCTATTATGTAGATTGCGTATTTACTTTTACATGATATCAATTGTTTGATTTTCCAAACTTTATTTTTAGCCATTGTTATTTCGCTTGTTGGTTTTGCGATTTGACACACCTTGCAGTTTTGGCATTTGATAAACCCTTTTGTTCTTAGCCAGGTCTCTTTTGCTTTACTTGATTTAAAGTGACTGTGCACCAATCGATCTTTTAGGTTTTTAGCTCTTCTGTATGTTATTGTTGGTTTAGATCCCATTACTTTTCCCATGGTACCATCTAGTTGTAATATTTTCCAATTCTTTTTGATAATGCCCACAATTTCCTTTGATTCCTGAGTATAGGCCAATATCAATCTTATTGGTTCCTCAGAATATTCTTGTTTTATTGCTGGTGATAAACATTCCTCCCGAGATTTTTGGTTGGCTTTATTCCAACAAGATTTAACCGTATGTTTGTTATACTTCTTTTTTATGAACCTTTTTATTGCTCCTGCACTTTGTTTTCTCCATTCCTCATCCTCACTGCATATCCTTCGAAGACGGAGAAATTCCCCATAAGGTATGCTTGATATTAGAGAGGGCTGGTGGAAACTTGTTGCTTCTAGGGTGGCATTTGTTGCTGTGCTTTTCCGATATAAGGTGGACTCCAGGCAATTATTTTTCACATATATTTCAGCGTCCAGGAAAGTATCCTTTTCCTTGCTTATTTCATATGTAAACTTCAAGTTAGTTACGCTGTTGTTGAGGATCTCAAAATAATCCTGGAATTCCTCCTCATTTCCATTCCAGATGATTAACAAGTCATCTATAAAACGTGTCCATTTAATTATTTTCTGGGTGTATTTTTCAAATTTGCTGTTCCAGGCCGCCTCCCGCTCCCACCAACCCATTACCAAGCAGGCGTAGCTTGGGCTAAATGAAAAGCCCATAGCCGCCCCATTCTTCTGTCGATAGAGGTCATCTCCAAATAAGAAAATATTGCAAGTGAGGCATGAGATGATCATGTCCAGTAGCATTTCATTGTGATCTTTATAATGAATGTTTCTTTCCTGCAAAAAATAACGAATTGCGTTTAGGCCTAAATCATTGTCAATGTTAGTGTACAGGGCAATTACGTCCAATGTTATTAAAGAGAAATTTGCTTGCCATACCACATCTTGTAGAGATTTAAGGAGGTCAGTTGTATCTCTGATATATGACTGTAATTCTGCTACATGTGGGATAAGAAAATGATCAATATAGTTGGCCATCGGTTCAAATAGTGAGCCTTTAGCAGATAAAATGGGTCTTCCTGGAGGTTCTTTCTGATTTTTGTGTATTTTCGGGAGAAAATACATAGTCGCCATTTTTGGAAAGTCCACTGATAAGTACTTCCACTCTTCTTCATCTATCAGATTTTTGGTGGTCCAAAATGTTTTAATTTTTTCTCCATTTCCAACTTGAAAGTCATTGTGGGGTCTGTATGTAATTTTTCATAATACATGTCCTTTTGTAATTGCCGCAATGCCTCTGAAGTGTATAGGATTCGGTCCCATATTACTACATTGCCCCCTTTGTCTGCCATTTTGATTTCTATTTCCTTGTCGTCTGCCAATTTTTTCAAGGCTTCCCTTTCCAGGCTTATTAAGTTGTCTCTATATTGAGGTTTCGTGATTTTGTAGAGATCATGAATGATGGCCTCTTGAAAGACATCAATTTTGTTTCCAGGGGGTAGCTGGGGGTAGAACTTGGATTTTGATCGTTTTTTACTGAGACCTGCCCCTAGTTGTGGAATTGCTGTTTCCAGGGGTATCTGTTCCCCTTCCTCTGCAATTAGATTTAATAATGTCAGATAGTCATTGGATTCCTTTGCCAATAAAGTAGATGTGGGAGATTCCATATTACTGATGGTCTTGGATTTTTTCGGATTCTCCAAAAAGTATTTTGCCAATTTAATCTTGCGTATATATAAGTAGAGATCTACTCTTGTTTGTGCAAGATCCATTTTTTGTACTGGACAGAAATTTATTCCTCTTTTTAGAAGCGAGATTTCAGGTACCGATAATTCCCGCTTGGATAAATTGACTACTTGAAGTTCGTTGTTTATTGCTCCTTCCTCTGCCTCATACTTCGGGTCTTCGTACCAATCCTTTCGCTCGAGGTACTTGGTTCTTCTTCCCCTTCGTTGCATTTTCTTTGGTACCAGGTTTTCCCTCTTCCCCTTCCCCTTGTTTGTCTTTGCGTCATTTGATTTTGTTCCCATTGGCATTGTTGGAGGACAAGGCGCATGTCCCCTAAAAAAGTTGACCTTGCACCATCTGTTGTTATTTCTGATTCTTCCTTACTCAGTTCCGTGGAGGTTAGGGAGGAAAAACTACTAGATGTTCCTGCAAAGGTGCCGCCCATTCCCTGTTGTTTGATTGGGTCAAATTTCCGTGCAAAAGTAAATATTCTTCCTTCAGCGTAGTCATTTGTGTCTCGAACAAATTTATTGTGTTTTCTCTGACGAACCACATCTTCATGTTTGTGAATTTGACATTCTAGGTCATCTTTAAATTTTTGCATTTCCGCATTTAGATTCAGATTTTCCAACTCTTTTTCTGTTTCTTGTAATTGTTCCTTAATTTTGTTTAAGGCAATTTCAATATGTTTCACCAAAATTTTGATTGATCCAAGGGATGAATTTAAAGTGTGTTCTCCCCACTCTTGTAAGAGGTCATTGGACGAATCTTGGTGATTAGGCATTAGCATAATTCTTTGTCCTCTAGGGACTCTTCCCACTTCCAAGTATTTCTGAAGAGTTATTAATTCCCAAGATTTATTGATTTCTTTTTTACTTAACCTTGCCCACAGGCGTATTTTGCTCTTGGTATCCATTTTTTCTGATGTATTTATTTTTTATGATTCTTTCTGTAAATTTCCTTTTTCGAACATGGTCGTTAGCTGTTCCAGTCTTTTGGCCTCTCGTTTTTCCATTTTGCATTGTATGTGGACCTGCTGTTTTGATGACAATTATAGTGCACACACGTGTGTCCTTTACAATGACCCCGTCTTAACTTTTACTCTTAAGGCGAGGATCGCTGTTGGGGTTTCGCAACAAAGATTTAGTAGTGTTTAAATTTCAGTCAGCCTTTTCCATTGAAAATGTATTGCTGGCAATCACACACTAACTTTGTGCTTCAATCCCACTTCATAGCCGATAATTCCCTGTGTTCACTAGGGGTAATTCAATAATTGTAGTTTACAGCGTAACAAGCATCACAAAGCCGTCTCTTACCTCAAGCTTTGGCTCCGAGCGGCGTGTTTTCACTTGAAAAAGCGCTGATTATACCACCAACAGTCTTTCAATAATCGGCGAGCACCATACCAGTTTTAAATGCATCCGAAAACCGTTCAAAAGTCCCGGTAATCCTGGCGCTCATTAAAGGTGCGTCACCCTTGCGGTAGAACCAAACCGATAAATATCAAACGCAATTTTCTCCAATTTGAAGAAAGAATAGGGTCGCACTCCAGCGGTATTTTTGTTGTTCAATGCTCCATTTATTATCAGTTCATTTCGGTCAATAAATCCAACGCAAACCAACCAACGCGTTTCGTTAACTTCTGTTAACTTGGTCACGGTTGTTACCATTTAAAAAAAACGATTACATTTAAACAAGTATAACAACAGGAAATATCACAACTTCATTTCCTGTGGGTTCCGGGATTTACAATCCCAGACTTCTGGGAGATGTAGTCCCTTAATACATTGAAACTTAATTTATGAGTAGGCTTGCAGATAAGTAAACAAATGACCACATCTGACGATGACGATTTTAAACCTTGACCACATTGGAAACTCTGTTTATCATTTTGTGAGCAGAGCTCAATATTATTACGCTCATTGTGATGTCTCATTTTAAAACTGCTTCATTCAAATCATGCCCTCTAGTGGGCAGACCCACATATTTCATATTTAAGGGCCCTAATTGGCCTTTTCAATTGTTCATGGCAAGAGACAAATCACATGAGTTCAGTCCTTTAAACAAAAAGGTCAAAAATTTCAACCAAAATTTACATAGAGTCCATCCTTGTGCTTCCACATGATTATGAAATTCTTTCCTCATTAAAGATGTATATACAGTTCTTCCGACTGGTTCAGACCAAACGGTGTCATGCTCCTGAAATTTATGATGTGCCTTGATTCCTTCTGCCGCAGTAGTTTCTCCCGATTTCCTCCTCGTGCATTGATAGGGATCGTTTCTATTCCATAAAAACTTAGAGACTTCTAATTGCTGTTGTGGTGGGTTTCCATGTGTTTCGCCACTGCGTTATTTTTGTCCTTATTCTTAGTGGCCCGTGTATGTTCCAAAATTCTTTTCTTCAGATCACATATGGTGCTTCCCACCTATTTTAATTTGCAAGGGCATTCTATTATGTAGATTGCATATTGACTTTTACATTATATCAATTGTTTGATTTCCCAAACTTTATTGTAAGCCATTGTTATTTCACTCGTTGGTTTTGCGATTTGACACACCTTGCAGTTTTGGCATTTGATAAACTATTTTGTTCTTAGCCAGGTCTCTTTTGCTTTACTTGATTTAAAGTGACTGTGCACCAATCGATCTTTTAGGTTTTGAGCTCTTCTGTATGGTATTGTTGGTTTAGATCCCATTACTTTTCCCATGGTACCATCTAGTTGTAATATTTTCCAATTCTTTTTGAAAATGCCCACAATTTCCTTTGACTCCTGAGTATAATCCAATATCAATCTTATTGGTTCCTCAGAAGATTCTTGTTTTGTTATTGATGGTGATAAACATTCCTCCCGAGATTTTTGGTTGGCTTTATTCCAACAAGATTTAACCGTATGTTTGTTATACTTCCTTTTTATGAACCTTTTTATTGCTCCTGCACTTTGTTTTCTCCATTCCTCATCCTCACTGCATATCCTTCGAAGACGGAGAAATTCCCCATAGGGTATGCTTGATATTAGAGAGGGCTGGTGGAAACTTGTTGCTACAAGGGTGGCATTCGTTGCTGTGCTTTTCCGATATAAGGTGGACTCCAGGCAATTATTTTTCACATATATTTCAGCGTCCAGGAAAGTAACCTTTTCCTTACTTATTTCATATGTAAACTTCAAGTTAGTTACGCTGTTGTTGAGGATCTCAAAATAATCCTGGAATTCCTCCTCATTTCCATTCCAGATGATTAACAAGGCATCTATAAAACGTGTCCATTTAATTATTTTCTGGGTATATTTTTCAAATTTGCTGTTTCAGGCCACCTCCCGCTCCCACCAACCCATTACCAAGCAGGCGTAGCTTGGGCTAAATGAAAAGCCCATAGCCGCCCCATTCTTCTGTCGATAGAGGTCATCTCCAAATAAGAAAATATTGCAAGTGAGGCATGAGATGATCATGTCCAGTAGCATTTCATTGTGATCTTTATAATGAATGTTTCTTTCCTGCAAAAAATAACGAATTGCGTTTAGGCCTAAACCATTGTCAATGTTAGTGTACAGGGCAATTACGTCCATTGTTATTAAAGAGTAATTTGCTTGCCATACCACATCTTGTAGAGATTTAAGGAGGTCAGTTGTATCTCTGATATATGACTGTAATTCTGCTACATGTGGGATAAGAAAATGATCAATATAGTTGGCCATCGGTTCAAATAGTGAGCCTTTAGCAGATAAAATGGGTCTTCCTGGAGGTTCTTTCTGATTTTTGTGTATTTTTTGGGAGAAAATACATAGTCGCCATTTTTGGAAAGTCCACTGATAAGTACTTCCGCTCTTCTTCATCTATCAGATTTTTGGTGGTCCAAAATTTTAATTTTTTCTCCATTTCCAACTTGAAAGTCATTGTGGGGTCTGTATGTAATTTTTCATAATACATGTCATTTTGTAATTGCCGCAATGCCTCTGAAGTGTATAGGATTCGGTCCCATATTACTACATTGCCCCCTTTGTCTGCCATTTTGATTTCTATTTCCTTGTCGTCTGCCAATTTTTTCAAGGCTTCCCTTTCCAGGCTTGTTAAGTTGTCTCTATTGAGGTTTCGTGATTTTGTAGAGATCATGAATGATGGCCTCTTGAAAGACATCAATTTTGTTTCCAGGGGGTAGCTGGGGGTAGAACTTGGATTTTGATCATTTTTTACTGAGACCTGCCCCTAGTTGTGGAATTGCTGTTTCCAGGGGTATCTCTTCCCCTTCCTCTGCATTTAGATTTAATAATGTCAGATAGTCATTGGATTCCTTTGCCAATAAAGTAGATGTGGGGGATTCCAGTTTACTGATGGTCTTGGATTTTTTCGGATTCTCCAAAAAGTATTTTGCCAATTTATACTTGCGTATATATAAGTAGAGATCTACTCTTGTTTGTGCAAGATCCATTTTTTGTACTGGACAGAAATGTATTCCTCTTTTTAGAAGCGAGATTTCAGGTACCGATAATTCCCGCTTGGATAAATTCACTACTTGAAGTTCGTTGTTTATTGCTCCTTCCTCTGCCTCATACTTCGGGTCTTCGTACCAATCCTTTCGCTCGAGGTACTTGGTTCTTCTTCCCCTTCGTTGCGTTTTCTTTGGTACCAGGTTTTCCCTCTTCCCCTTCCTCTTGTTTGTCTTTGCGTCATTTGATTTTGTTCCCATTGGCGTTGTTGGAGGACAAGGCGCATGTCCCCTAAAGAAGTTGACCTTGCACCATCTGTTGTTATTTCTGATTCTTCCGTACTCAGTTCCGTGGAGGTTAGGGAGGAAAAACTGCTAGATGTTCCTGCAAAGGTGCCGCCCATTCCCTGTTGTTTGAATGGGTCAAATTTCCGTGCGAAAGTAAATATTCTTCGATCAGCGTAGTCATTTGTGTCTCGAACAAATTTATTGTGTTTTCTCTGACGAACCACATCTTCATGTTTGTTAATTTGACATTCTAGGTCATCTTTGCATTTTTGCATTTCCGCATTTAGTTTCAGATTTTCCAACTCTTTTTCTGTTTCTTGTAATTGTTCCTTAATTTTGTTTAAGGCAATTTCAATATGTTTCACCAAAATTTTGATTAATCCAAGGGATGAATTTAAAGTGTGTTCTCCCCACTCTTGTAAGAGGTCATTGGCCGAATCTTGGTGATTAGGCATCAGCATAATTCTTAGTCCTCTAGGGATTCTTCCCACTTCCAAGTATTTCTGAAGAGTTATTAATTCCCAAGATTTATTGATTTCTTTTTTACTTAACCTTTCCCACAGGCGTATTTTGCTCTTGGTATCCATTTTTTCTGATGTATTTATTTTTTGTGATTCTTTCTGTAAATTTCCTTTTTCGAACATGGTCGTTAGCTGTTCCAGTCTTTTGGCCTCTCGTTTTTCCATTTTGCATTGTATGTGGACCTGCTGTTTTGATGATAATTATAGTGCACACACATGTGTCCTTTACAATGACCCCGTCTTAACTATTACTCTTAAGGCGAGGATCGCTGTTGGGGTTTCGCAACAAAGATTTAGTAGTGTTTAAATTTCAGTCAGCCTTTTCCATTGAAAATGTATTGCTGGCAATCACACACTAACTTCGTGCTTCAATCCCACTTCGTAGCCGATAATTCCCTGTGTTCACTAGGGGTAATTCAGTAATTGTAGTTTACAGCGTTACAAGCATCACAAAGCCGTCTCTTACCTCAAGCTTTGGCTCCGAGCGCCGTGTTTTCACTTGAAAAAGCGCTGATTATACCACCAACAGTCTTTCAATAATCGGCGAGCCCCATACCAGTTTTAAATGCATCCGAAAACGGTTCAAAAGTCCCGGTAATCCTGGCGCTCATTAAAGGTGCGTCACCCTTGCGGTAGAACCAAACTGCTAAATATCAAAAGCAATTTTCTCCAATTTGAAGAAAGAATAGGGTCGCACTCCAGCGGTATTTTTGTTGTTCAATGCTCCATTTATTATCAGTTCATTTCGGTCCATAAATCCAACGCAAACCAACCAACACGTTTCGTTAACTTCTGTTAACTTGGTCACGGTTGTTACCATTAAAAAAAAACGATTACATTTAAACAAGTATAACAACAGGAAATATCATGACTTCATTTCCTGTGGGTTCCGGGATTTACAATCCCAGACTTCTGGGAGATGTAGTCCCTTAATATATTGAAACTTAATTTATGAGTAGGCTTGCAAATAAGTAAACAAATGACCACATCTGACGATGACGATTTTAAACCTTGACCACATTGGAAACTCTGTTTATCATTTTGTGAGCAGAGCTCAATATTATTACGCTCATTGTGATGTCTCATTTTAAAACTGCTTCATTCAAATCATGCCCTCTAGTGGGCAGATCCACATATTTCATATTTAAGGGCCCTAATTGGCCTTTTCAATTGTTCATGGCAAGAGACAAATCACATGAGTTCAGTCCTTTAAACAAAAAGGTCAAAAATTTAAACCAAAAATTACATAGAGTCCATCCTTGTGGTTCCACATGATTATGAAATTCTTTCCTCATTAAAGATGTATATACAGTTCTTCCGACTGGTTCAGACCAAACGGTGTCATGCTCCTGAAATTTATGATGTGCCTTGATTCCTTCTGCCGCAGTAGTTTCTCCCGATTTTCTCCTAGTGCATTGATAGGGATCGTTTCTATTCCATAAAAACTTAGAGACTTCCAATTGCTGTTGTGGTGGGTTTCCATGTGTTTTGCCACTGCGTTATTTTTGTCCTTATTCTTAGTGGCCCGTGTGTGTTCCAAAATTCTTTTCTTCAGATCACATATGGTGCTTCCCACGTATTTTAATTTGCAAGGGCATTCTATTATGTAGATTGCGTATTGACTTTTACATGATATCAATTGTTTGATTTTCCAAACTTTATTGTTAGCCATTGTTATTTCACTTGTTGGTTTTGCGATTTGACACACCTTGCAGTTTTGGCATTTGATAAACCCTTTTGTTCTTAGCCAGGTCTCTTTTGCTTTACTTGATTTAAAGTGACTGTGCACCAATCGATCTTTTAGGTTTTAGCTCTTCTGTATGTTATTGTTGGTTTAGATCCCATTACTTTTCCCATGGTACCATCTAGTTGTAATATTTTCCAATTCTTTTTGATAATGCCCACAATTTCCTTTGATTCCTGAGTATAATCCAATATCAATCTTATTGGTTCCTCAGAAGATTCTTGTTTTGTTATTGATGGTGATAAACATTCCTCCCAAGATTTTTGGTTGGCTTTATTCCAACAAGATTTAACTGTATGTTTGTTTTACTTCCTTTTTATGAACCTTTTTATTGCTCCTGCACTTTGTTTTCTCCATTCCTCATCCTCACTGCATATCCTTCGAAGACGGAGATATTCCCCATAGGGTATGCTTGATATTAGAGAGGGCTGGTGGAAACTTGTTGCTTCGAGGGTGGCATTCGTTGCTGTGCTTTTCCGATATAAGGTGGACTCCAGGCAATTATATTTCAGCGTCCAGGAAAGTAACCTTTGCCTTGCTTATTTCATATGTAAACTTCAAGTTAGTTACGCTGTTGTTGAGGATCTCAAAATAATCCTGGAATTCCTCCTCATTTCCATTCCAGATGATTAAAAAGTCATCTATAAAACGTGTCCATTTAATTATTTTATGGTTATATTTTTCAAATTTGCTGTTCCAGGCCACCTCCCGCTCCCACCAACCCATTACCAAGCAGGCGTAGCTTGGGCTAAATGAAAAGCCCATAGCCGCCCCATTCTTCTGTCGATAGAGGTCATCTCCAAATAGGAAAATATTGCAAGTGAGGCATGAGATGATCATGTCCAGTAGCATTTCATTGTGATCTTTATAATGAATGTTTCTTTCCTGCAAAAAATAACGAATTGCGTTTAGGCCTAAATCATTGTCAATGTTAGTGTACAGGGCAATTACGTCCATTGTTATTAAAGAGAAATTTGCTTGCCATACCACATCTTGTAGAGATTTAAGGAGGTCAGTTGTATCTCTGATATATGACTGTAATTCTGCTACATGTGGGATAAGAAAATGATCAATATAGTTGGCCATCGGTTCAAATAGTGAGCCTTTAGCAGATAATATGGGTCTTCCTGGAGGTTCTTTCTGATTTTTGTGTATTTTCGGGAGAAAATACATAGTCGCCATTTTTGGAAGGTCCACTGATAAGTACTTCCGCTCTTCTTCATCTATCAGATTTTTGGTGGTCCAAAATTTTAATTTTTTCTCCATTTCCAACTTGAAAGTCTTTGTGGGGTCTGTATGTAATTTTTCATAATACATGTCATTTTGTAATTGCCGCAATGCCTCTGAAGTGTATAGGATTCGGTCCCATATTACTACATTGCCCCCTTTGTCTGCCATTTTGATTTCTATTTCCTTGTCGTCTGCCAATTTTTTCAAGGCTTCCCTTTCCAGGCTTGGTAAGTTGTCTCTATATTGAGGTTTCGTGATTTTGTAGAGATCATGAATGATGGCCTCTTGAAAGACATCAATTTTGTTTCCAGGGGGTAGCTGGGGGTAGAACTTGGATTTTGATCGTTTTTTACTGAGACCTGCCCCTAGTTGGGGAATTGCTGTTTCCAGGGGTATCTCTTCCCCTTCCTCTGCATTTAGATTTAATAATGTCAGATAGTCATTGGATTGCTTTGCCAATAAAGTAGATGTGGGAGATTCCAGTTTACTGATGGTCTTGGATTTTTTCGGATTCTCCAAAAAGTATTTTGCCAATTTAATCTTGCGTATCTATAAGTAGAGATCTACTCTTGTTTGTGCAAGATCCATTTTTTGTACTGGACAGAAATGTATTCCTCTTTTTAGAAGCGAGATTTAAGGTACCGATAATTCCCGCTTGGATAAATTGACTACTTGAAGTTCGTTGTTTATTGCTCCTTCCTCTGCCTCATACTTCGGGTCTTCGTACCAATCCTTTCGCTCGAGGTACTTGGTTCTTCTTCCCCTTCGTTGAGCAATAAAAAGGTTCATAAAAAGGAAGTATAACAAACATACGGTTAAATCTTGTTGGAATAAAGCCAACCAAAAATCTCGGGAGGAATGTTTATCACCATCAATAACAAAACAAGAATCTTCTGAGGAACCAATAAGATTGATATTGGATTATACTCAGGAATCAAAGGAAATTGTGGGCATTATCAAAAAGAATTGGAAAATATTACAACTAGATGGTACCATGGGAAAAGTAATGGGATCTAAACCAACAATAACATACAGAAGAGCTAAAAACCTAAAAGATCGATTGGTGCACAGTCACTTTAAATCAAGTAAAGCAAAAGAGACCTGGCTAAGAACAAAAGGGTTTATCAAATGCCAAAACTGCAAGGTGTGTCAAATTGCAAAACCAAACGAGCGAAATAACAATGGCTAACAATAAAGTTTGGAAAATCAAACAATTGATATCAAGTAAAAGTCAATACGCAATCTACATAATAGAATGCCCTTGCAAATTAAAATACCTGGGAAGCACCATATGTGATCTGAAGAAAAGAATTTTGGAACACACACGGGCCACTAAGAATAAGGACAAAAATAACGCAGTGGCGGAACACATGGAAACCCACCACAACAGCAATTGGAAGTCTCTAAGTTTTTATGGAATAGAAACGATCCCTATCAATGCACGAGGAGAAAATCCGGAGAAACTACTGCGGCAGAAGGAATCAAGGCACATCATAAATTTCAGGAGCATGACACCGTTTGGTCTGAACCAATCGGAAGAACTGTATATACATCTTTAATGAGGAAAGAATTTCATAATCATGTGGACCCACAAGGATGGACTCTATGTAATTTTTGGTTTAAATTTTTGACCTTTTTGTTTAAAGGACTGAACTCATGTGATTTGTCTTTTGCCATGAACAATTGAAAAGGCCAATTAGGGCCCTTAAATATGAAATATGTGGGTCTGCCCACTAGAGGGCATGATTTGAATGAAGCAGTTTTAAAATGAGACATCACAATGAGCGTAATAATATTGAGCTCTGCTCACAAAATGATAGACAGAGTTTCCAATGTGGTCAAGGTTTAAAATCGTCATCGTCAGATGTGGTCATTTGTTTACTTATTTGCAAGCCTACTCATAAATTAAGTTTCAATATATTAAGGGACTACATCTCCCAGAAGTCTGGGATTGTAAATCCCGGAACCCACAGGAAATGAAATCATGATATTTCCTGTTGTTATACTTGTTTAAATGTAATCGTTTTTTGTTTAATGGTAACAACCGTGACCAAGTTAACAGAAGTTAACGAAATGCGTTGGTTGGTTTGCTTTGGATTTATGGACCGAAATGAACTGATAATAAATGGAGCATTGAACAACAAAAATACCGCTGGAGTGCGACCCTATTCTTTCTTCAAAATGGAGAAAATTGCATTTGATATTTAGCGGTTTGGTTCTACCGCAAGGGTGACGCACCTTTAATGAGCGCCAGGATTACCGGGACTTTTGAACCGTTTTCGGATGCATATATATATATATATATATATATATATATTCAGTGAAAAAACCATAGGTTTCACACACGTTATAGTTAGGAATTAGCATTTAAAAAACCTTAGAAATTCAGTGAAAAAACCATAGGTTTCACACATGTTATAGTTAGCTGGACATTTTACTCGTAAAAAACCAATGAAATTGCCCCGTTATAGTTAGTTCAGCTAACTATAACTCGCGCGCCCGCAATGCACTGCTGATGACGTCACATATTACATCACTCATGACATGGTCAGTGACATCACTCATGACATCACTGATGACATCTCAAATGACATCACTGATGACATCACTGATGACATCATCCAGTGAATGTGTGTTATTCTGAAAATTACATATGTTTTATATATGTATATCTCAAGGTCGATGGAAGAATAAATGGGTATATAAGTGTCTAAATGGATGATTTGTTTTTGAAAAATTGATTGTGTAACTGACTGATTAAGTGTATCTCTCACTTTGTGTATAAGTGGCTGCATGGGTTGGTGAGTAGCTACATGGGTGTCTATATAGGTTATTAGTTGTTTTTTTGAGTATCAGTCTGAGTGTCTGTATGGTACGGTGGGGGGTATTACGTAGTGCATAGATGCATGAATGAGTGACTCACTGTTTGTATGTGTTGAAGACAGCATGTGTGCAGGACTGTATGGGTGGATGAGTGTGTGTATGGGTGTGTTAGTGAGTGAATGACTGTCTCAATAGTGTCTTCAGGAGTAACTACATATGTTTTAAACTAGTATATGTGAGTATTGGTGTATATATGTGAGTATATATGAGAGGGAGAGATTGAAAGAGTTCCTGTATGAATAAGTATGTGTTTCTATAAGTGATTGTTTAAAAGACTAAGTATGTGTTAGTTTCCGTAGAAGTAAGTATGGTGGTGTGTGTATTACTGTATATGCAAGTAAATGTATGTTTTATTCTTTATTAGCATGAGTGACTATGTGTGTGAGTAACTCTATGGATGAGTGGCATTGTGAAACAGGATGTATAGATGTATGAGTACATATGATGAGTGAGTACATGTATGAGTGACTGTATAGGACTGTTGGTGAATGAGTGGATGAGTATGTGGATCTTAGAATTACTGAAGAGGTTGTTGTAACTGGTATTGGTATGTCCATTGTTTTGAAATTTTTAGTCTCTATTTTTGAATGTGTGTATCAAAGCTTATATTAAGGTGAGAGGAGGTCTGCCACTCTATCACAAGGATGATGTCATCAGTGATGTCATCAGTGATGTCATTTGAGATGTCATCAGTGATGTCATGAGTGATGTCACTGACCATGTCATGAGTGATGTAATATGTGACGTCATCAGCAGTGCATTGCGGGCGCGCGAGTTATAGTTAGCTGAACTAACTATAACGGGGCAATTTCATTGGTTTTTTACGAGTAAAATGTCCAGCTAACTATAACATGTGTGAAACCTATGGTTTTTTCACTGAATTTCTAAGGTTTTTTAAATGCTAATTCCTAACTATAACGTGTGTGAAACCTATGGTTTTTTCACTGAATTTCTAAGGTTTTTTAAATGCTAATTCCTAACTATAACGTGTGTGAAACCTATGGTTTTTTCAGTGAATTTCTAAGGTTTTTTAAATGCTAATTCCTAACTATAACGTGTGTGAAACCCATGTTTTTTTCAGTGAATTTGCAAGGTTTTTTAAATGCTATTTTTTGTTTTTTTTCTTCATTTTTTTCAAACATATTTTTAATTTAATTTTTTACCTTTTATAAAGACTATGCTTAATTTTTTAAAATCATTAAATATTTATTTTATATAAATTTTTTAAAATAAACAAGTGACATTTATTTCCAGATTTTTTTTTTTTTTTTTTTTTTTTTTTTTTATAGTACGCGTACCGTAAGCTCACGGTAAGCGTACGGTTTACGCACCGTCCGTAATCTATCTACGCTGCTTGCGTATAGTTGCGTACTTTGCGTAGCGCGCGTACTGCGCGTGGGACGCGTGCGCGCTTACGCAACACGCGCACGTTACGCGGAAGTGCCGGGAAATGACTGTTATGCGCATGCGCGCAAGCGCGTGTCTTTTTTACGCGCACGCGTACTTTTTGCCGTAAGCGTACCGTAAGCGTACCGTAAGCATACGGTAGGTCATGTGATCTTGAAACACAACTTTTGATTGGTTGAAACTACTTTCAGTTCTAGAACTCTCCTACACCACACCCATTCCCCTCATTTCTGCTTGTGATCCCTTGGGAGAAGGAGCTGGTTTGTCTTTGGGATACGATGGCAGAACAGCAGAGCTCTTCTGAGAGTGAGGCTAGCACCAGCAGCACTGTCTTGAGGCAGAGAGCGAGGAAAGTAAAACCTTCTTATGTTTGGGATTATTTTACTTTTCCAGAAGGCCAGCAAAAGGTGAATGCACCCTTAGTTACTTGCAAGCTGTGTCAGCGTGTACTTTCTAGAGGTAATCCTGACAGGAAGTATTCCTTTGGGAATCACACCATGATGAGGCACCTCAAGGATGTACACAAAAGGACACATGCTCAACTTTTTGGAGGTAACTCTTCAGAAAGACGAGCCAGTACATCCACAGCAGCTCAGCCTGGACCATCACCTGCAGAGCTTACTCCTTCTTCTGCAGCTCAGGTGAGCCCTTCATCTGTGGGGGGAGAATCTCCTTTTGCTGGCCCTCTGGAAATGAACCCTCGATTTCGGAAGGTTGATATTCATTGCACATTTTGTAAAGCTCTAATTTGTTATAGGGAGACCAGTGTTTCCCTAGTGAATAACAAAATAGATCAGCACATTTGTAGCTTTGAATGATTTTCCCATGGTTCCTTTCCTCTGTCCCTGCATGAACACAACGGTTCTTTTAAGAGCCAACCTTATCTTTCATCTTTTTTTTACATTTTTTTTAAAAAACTTTTTTTTTTTTTTTACCGTACGCGTACGGTAAGCGTACCTTTTTTTATTTTTTTAAAAAAACACTAAAAATCATTTATCACATTACATTGTCCTTGAGAGACTACAATTATTATTATTGACTTACCATACTCACTCAAAAAAATATTTATTCATTTGTTTTTTTAAAAAATAGTTTTAAAAATGGTTGTAGTTTTCGAAAATGTTCTATATCGATCTGAAAAAAAAGAAAAAAGTATTAATATTTTTTTAACAATTTATAATACAGTATACATATTTACATTTTTTTCCCAAAAATATTTTTGCCTTATTTTTGCTGTTTTCAGAATATATTGCATTTCACTATAAATTGCATTCATCATTTACAGCGGGCAAAAAAAAATAACAATCTCAAAGATTGTATTAAAAAAGCCCAGAATCTCTTCTCACTTAAACTTATCATTACAGAAATGTGTATTCTCTGTGTCTGCCTACACTCCAGCAAGGGCAACCAGCCTTAGTGATGCTGAATGTATTTGCATTACAGACTTAAACCTGAAAACCTCACTGGCTTCTAAATACTGTGCATGACTATACATGGCAAGCACATGGGTGTGTGCTAAGCCTCTGCTTCTTCCCCAAAAAATTCGCTCCCCCTTTCCATCTAATGCAACTGTGAAATCACCAGAGCAAGACGCAATAAATCTCTGCCTATAATTCCTCTATGCACACAGAGTCATGTTTTCACATTAGTCCTAAAACGAAATTTCTTTGCCAATTTGAAAGCACACTTACTGCTCTTTTTTTTTTCGGGCCAAGTGAAAATCTCTTTTTACAATTTGAAATCACTTTTACAGACTGACACATTATGAAACCACTTTTTTTTCTTTTATTTAAATGCACATGTCCAAGCTGTTTTTTCAGACCACCACCATGTGCATTCTCTGTGACTGCCTACACTCCACCAAGGGCAACCAGCCTTAGTGATGCTGAATGTATTTGCATTACAGACTTAAACCTGAAAACCCCACTGGCTTCTAAATACTGTGCATGACTATACATGGCAAGCACATGGGTGTGTGCTAAGCCTCTGCTTCTTCCCCCAAAAATTCGCTCCTCTTTTCCATCTACTGCAACTGTGAAATCACCAGAGCAAGACGCAATAAATTTCTGCCTATAATTCTTCTATGGACACAGAGTCATGTTTTCACATTAGTGCCAAAACGAAATTTCTTTGCCAATTTGAAAGCACACTTACTGCTCTTTTTTTTTTGGGCCAAGTAAAAATCTCTTTTTACACTTTGAAATCACTTTTACAGACTGACACATTCTGAAACCTTTTTTTTAAATTTATTTAAATGCACATGTCCAAGCTGTTTTTTTTTCAGACCACCACCGTGTGTATTCTCTGTGACTGCCTACACTCCAGCAGGGGCAACCAGCCTTAGTGATGCTGAATGTATTTGCATTACAGACTTAAACCTGAAAACCCCACTCGCTTCTAATTACTGTGCATGACTATACATGGCAAGCACATGGGTGTGTGCTAAGCCTCTGCTTCTTCCCCCAAAAATTCGCTCCTCTTTTCCATCTACTGCAACTGTGAAATCACCAGAGCAAGACGCAATAAATTTCTGCCTATAATTCTTCTATGCACACAGAGTCATGTTTTCACATTAGTGCCAAAACGAAATTTCTTTGCCAATTTGAAAGCACACTTACTGCTCTTTTTTTTTTGGGCCAAGTGAAAATCTCTTTTTACACTTTGAAATCACTTTTACAGACTGACACATTCTGAAACCTTTTTTTTAAATTTATTTAAATGCACATGTCCAAGCTGTTTTTTTTTCAGACCACCACCGTGTGTATTCTCTGTGACTGCCTACACTCCAGCAGGGGCAACCAGCCTTAGTGATGCTGAATGTATTTGCATTACAGACTTAAACCTGAAAACCCCACTCGCTTCTAATTACTGTGCATGACTATACATGGCAAGCACATGGGTGTGTGCTAAGCCTCTGCTTCTTCCCCCAAAAATTCGCTCCTCTTTTCCATCTACTGCAACTGTGAAATCACCAGAGCAAGACGCAATAAATTTCTGCCTATAATTCTTCTATGCACACAGAGTCATGTTTTCACATTAGTGCCAAAACGAAATTTCTT
This sequence comes from Triturus cristatus, assembly GCF_964204655.1. NCBI lineage: Eukaryota > Metazoa > Chordata > Amphibia > Caudata > Salamandridae > Triturus > Triturus cristatus. The sequence continues at coordinate 53,540,491 of NC_140582.1, read as the reverse complement.
TGCCAATTTGAAAGCACACTTACTGCTCTTTTTTTTTCGGGCCAAGTGAAAATCTCTTTTTACACTTTGAAATCACTTTTACAGACTGACACATTCTGAAACCTTTTTTTAAATTTATTTAAATGCACATGTCCAAGCTGTTTTTTTTTCAGACCACCACCGTGTGTATTCTCTGTGACTGCCTACACTCCAGCAGGGGCAACCAGCCTTAGTGATGCTGAATGTATTTGCATTACAGACTTAAACCTGAAAACCCCACTCGCTTCTAATTACTGTGCATGACTATACATGGCAAGCACATGGGTGTGTGCTAAGCCTCTGCTTCTTCCCCCAAAAATTCGCTCCTCTTTTCCATCTACTGCAACTGTGAAATCACCAGAGCAAGACGCAATAAATTTCTGCCTATAATTCTTCTATGCACACAGAGTCATGTTTTCACTTTATTGCCAAAATGAAATTTCTTTGCCAATTTGAAAGCACACTTACTGCTCTTTTTTTTTTGGGCCAAGTGAAAATCTCTTTTTACACTTTGAAATCACTTTTACAGACTGACACATTCTGAAACCTTTTTTTTAAATTTATTTAAATGCACATGTCCAAGCTGTTTTTTTTTCAGACCACCACCGTGTGTATTCTCTGTGACTGCCTACACTCCAGCAGGGGCAACCAGCCTTAGTGATGCTGAATGTATTTGCATTACAGACTTAAACCTGAAAACCCCACTCGCTTCTAATTACTGTGCATGACTATACATGGCAAGCACATGGGTGTGTGCTAAGCCTCTGCTTCTTCCCCCAAAAAATCGCTCCTCTTTTCCATCTACTGCAACTGTGAAATCACCAGAGCAAGACGCAATAAATTTCTGCCTATAATTCTTCTATGCACACAGAGTCATGTTTTCACATTAGTGCCAAAACGAAATTTCTTTGCCAATTTGAAAGCACACTTACTGCTCTTTTTTTTTTGGGCCAAGTGAAAATCTCTTTTTACACTTTGAAATCACTTTTACAGACTGACACATTCTGAAACCTTTTTTTTAAATTTATTTAAATGCACATGTCCAAGCTGTTTTTTTTTCAGACCACCACCGTGTGTATTCTCTGTGACTGCCTACACTCCAGCAGGGGCAACCAGCCTTAGTGATGCTGAATGTATTTGCATTACAGACTTAAACCTGAAAACCCCACTCGCTTCTAATTACTGTGCATGACTATACATGGCAAGCACATGGGTGTGTGCTAAGCCTCTGCTTCTTCCCCCAAAAATTCGCTCCTCTTTTCCATCTACTGCAACTGTGAAATCACCAGAGCAAGACGCAATACATTTCTGCCTATAATTCTTCTATGCACACAGAGTCATGTTTTCACATAAGTGCCAAAACGAAATTTCTTTGCCAATTTGAAAGCACACTTACTGCTCTTTTTTTTTTGGGCCAAGTGAAAATCTCTTTTTACACTTTGAAATCACTTTTACAGACTGACACATTCTGAAACCTTTTTTTTAAATTTATTTAAATGCACATGTCCAAGCTGTTTTTTTTTCAGACCACCACCGTGTGTATTCTCTGTGACTGCCTACACTCCAGCAGGGGCAACCAGCCTTAGTGATGCTGAATGTATTTGCATTACAGACTTAAACCTGAAAACCCCACTCGCTTCTAATTACTGTGCATGACTATACATGGCAAGCACATGGGTGTGTGCTAAGCCTCTGCTTCTTCCCCCAAAAATTCGCTCCTCTTTTCCATCTACTGCAACTGTGAAATCACCAGAGCAAGACGCAATAAATTTCTGCCTATAATTCTTCTATGCACACAGAGTCATGTTTTCACATAAGTGCCAAAACGAAATTTCTTTGCCAATTTGAAAGCACACTTACTGCTCTTTTTTTTTTGGGCCAAGTGAAAATCTCTTTTTACACTTTGAAATCACTTTTACAGACTGACACATTCTGAAACCTTTTTTTTAAATTTATTTAAATGCACATGTCCAAGCTGTTTTTTTTTCAGACCACCACCGTGTGTATTCTCTGTGACTGCCTACACTCCAGCAGGAGCAACCAGCCTTAGTGATGCTGAATGTATTTGCATTACAGACTTAAACCTGAAAACCCCACTCGCTTCTAATTACTGTGCATGACTATACATGGCAAGCACATGGGTGTGTGCTAAGCCTCTGCTTCTTCCCCCAAAAATTCGCTCCTCTTTTCCATCTACTGCAACTGTGAAATCACCAGAGCAAGACGCAATAAATTTCTGCCTATAATTCTTCTATGGACACAGAGTCATGTTTTCACATTAGTGCCAAAACGAAATTTCTTTGCCAATTTGAAAGCACACTTACTGCTCTTTTTTTTTTGGGCCAAGTAAAAATCTCTTTTTACACTTTGAAATCACTTTTACAGACTGACACATTCTGAAACCTTTTTTTTAAATTTATTTAAATGCACATGTCCAAGCTGTTTTTTTTTCAGACCACCACCGTGTGTATTCTCTGTGACTGCCTACACTCCAGCAGGGGCAACCAGCCTTAGTGATGCTGAATGTATTTGCATTACAGACTTAAACCTGAAAACCCCACTCGCTTCTAATTACTGTGCATGACTATACATGGCAAGCACATGGGTGTGTGCTAACCCTCTGCTTCTTCCCCCAAAAATTCGCTCCTCTTTTCCATCTACTGCAACTGTGAAATCACCAGAGCAAGACGCAATAAATTTCTGCCTATAATTCTTCTATGGACACAGAGTCATGTTTTCACATTAGTCCCAAAACGAAATTTCTTTGCCAATTTGAAAGCACACTTACTGCTCTTTTTTTTTCGGGCCAAGTGAAAATCTCTTTTACAGACTGACACATTATGAATCCACCATGTGTAACTACAACAAAAACAATTCCCATTTCTATTATTCATTTCTTAAGTTACCACATACATCCCCTCTCAAACTGTAAACTCACCTTTAAATTTAGTTAGTTGTGAAAGAAATGTGTCACTCAAACAGCAGATTATCAGAGCCAGGATCTCTGTTCTGTACACCTCTCTCCTCTCAGCAGAACCAGATAATGGCAAACTTTCCCTCTATTTTTCCACACATATACATGTAAGTTTCAAATCTCAGTGCTTCCCCCTTTTTTTCAAATGTAATGACACATTTCTATTGGTTGAAAACCAACCCTTTTCCAAAAGTACCCTGCCCCCAACTTGACTTCTGCCTAGTACCCTTCCCCCAACTTGACTTCTGCCTGCTACCATAGCAACAGCTCATGGAACACTGCTGTGTGCAGTTAGGTCAGAAGTTCGACACACAATGTTTCAATTCCACAGAGCAAGAGTGCTTGACTTTTCAATCCTAACTGCAAATCCATAGTACTGTTCTTTGGTTACACATTTTTCTGTACCAATACAAAACATGCTTCTATTAATTTACACATACAGCCTAGTTTTTTTTCTAGAATGGTATGAAACAGCCAATCAGTTCTTTTTGTTTTGAAAAAAATATGTATGCCTCCATTTCCAAACTGTCTTTCTTTTCATATTGCCATTCTACTGAAAGACACCTCCTGAGTGCATCCAGTTCTCCTTTGAAGATGTTCACAGTGTGGATTGTAGGGCACAGCTATGTCTTCTGGAGTGAAAAGTTTGCAGAGAAAACAGGTATGGTGAGAGACCTTGCTTTGCCAAATGTAGACATTAAATGGATTGGTCAGAGAGGGTTAAAGTGGCACCAATTGATGCCATTGGTGAAATCCTTCATGCAAATCCAACACCCTGACCTCATAATAGTGCACTGTGGTGGCAATGACCTAGGCACTTTGACTGGGGTAGGTCTGGAAATGCTTATGAAGGACACCTTTGCACAACTGTTTACACTTTTCCCTAAAACTGCCTTTGTGTTTTCCAACATATGCCAAAGGCAAAAATGGAACTGGTCCAATCATTTCTGTCCACAGATTGACAAAGCAAGAAAGCACGTCAACAAATCTGTTTCTGCTTTCCTCCGTGACTATGGTATGGGTGCCATTTACCACAACAACTTGCGTTATGACATGCAAGACATTTATAGAGGAGATGGTGTGCACTTCAATGATGAAGGGAACAGAGTCTTCCTCTTGAACCTTAGACTCTGCATCGGTACTTACTTGTAAGTACCACTAAAAAAATGACTCCATAAACACAACAGCTCTTTTTAGAGCTCCCTAATTTCTAAACTCTTAAATCTGATTTTCATTTATTTATTTTTATTTTTTTTACCGTACGCTTACCGTGAGCTTACCGTACGCGTACCCCGTGATTTTTTTTAAAATCAATAAATGTTTTTTTTGTACTTTTCTGTCCTTCTTTGACCCCCTTACAATTGTTAGGGGGTCTGTAACTCTCCTCATTGCCCCCTTTCTTTGTTTTCACTCTTTTTTTTCAGAGTGAAATACACAAAATGGCGGCCGCCGCTTCCTGGTTTCGGCCGATTCGAATGTTTACTAAGATCTAAGAGCCAATCAGAATCGCGCTCGCGCACGCCACCGTACGCTTACCGTAAGCGTACGGTAAGCGTACCGTAAGCTGGCTCAGATATATATATTGATTTAAAGGCTATTTTCTCAGAATCTACTGAACAGATTTACACCAAACCTACAAAAGGCACTTCCTTGACCTAGGGACTACCTCTCTGCCAAATTTCTAGTAATTCTGTTCAGCCGTTCGGGCTGTAGGTCGTTCTAAAGGTCCTATGGAAAAATGCATGGGAAAAACGCGTTTTGGGACCCCCCTTTTATCTCAGCCCCCGCTTGACGGATCCCCCCGAGACTTTCAGGGTAGGAGCGGAGCGTAGCGCCCCACCTATTTTGAGAAATTCGCGAGGATTCGTCGACCGGCGCCAAAGTTATTCAAAATAGAATGTTGAGGTTTTCCTATGGAAACGTGGTCCTAACTATAACTACCTACTGGCGACCGCCAGTAGGTAATATATATATATATATATATATATATATAAAATCCAATTAATTTTCGATAAAGGTTCCCTCTTGTCAGCATCTTCTGCTGCTACACCTGGGATCCTCCTTCTATCCCATCTTGACTAAAGCAGTGCTTGCTAAGTATATTCGATGCAGGACTTTGAGCTGTACTAACCATAGCCTAAATGAAATTGCCACTTACTTGGGGGACGACAGCTCCTCCTGCAGTTTATCATCTTCTCTGGCAGGGCCGGAATGGCCGTAGCAGGCACCGGGCAATTCCCTGGTGCGCCGCATGGGTGGGGGCCAGTTTTGGGCCCCTGGGGGCCGTTTTTATTACAGGGCCATTTTTGCAGCATTGCTGTAAAATTGACCCAGTAACAAAATCGTCCCAAAACCGGCCCTGGTAAAGAGCTCAGCCGCACCCCCAAACTCCGGGGGGGGGAGGTGCCGTCCGAGCACTTTGTCAGGGCCGGTTCGGTTCCCAGTCCGGCCCTGTTCTCTGGGCTATTCTTATGGCACCGGGACAAAATATCAGAAACGCAAATATCGTGAGGCAGACTATTGTGTCAAAAATATCAAAGACAAGAATATCATGTAGGTCATTTTCCATGGGTAAGTAAAGTTTTAATGCACATAACTCTAGATATATGTACCTTGACAACATATATATATATCTTCAATGTGTGTAGATCTGGAGTTAATGAATAGTAAATTTATACGTACCTATTTGCACTTACAATCTGGATATTCGTGTCCTAGATATTGGTGACATGATATTCTGTTCCTACGATATTTGTGCTTCCAATATTCAGTCACTGATTCATTCTCATATCCTTGTGGTAATCAGCAAAATTGTTTTTATTACCTGAGGGAGGTAAATATGGTCAAATACTGGTTTTCAGGTGCTATGTTTTGGCAGCAAAAGCCATTTGATATGTTTAATGGTGTTTTGTACTTTTTGTGCTCAATGGGCCTGATCCAGAAAGGTAAACTTAAACTTTTGATCTAAACTTAAAACAAATGTCCAAGTTTATGACTTTGCGGACATTAAGATAGTACTTATAAAAGCCCTTCCTGAATTTGCAAAGTCGTAAACTTAGACATTTGGTCCAAGTTTAGACCAAAAATCTACGTTTACCTTTGAGAATCAGGCCCAATTTTGCTCATTAGTACTGCACTGTGCGAGTTTTGCACTGCATAAGTGAGAGTAAGACTGTTTATTTGTTTGTAGTCTAAGACTGAGAGGTATGAACAGTCCGGTTTCACTACCCGAAACAAAGGATTATTCATCAGTGAAATGCAAGGCTCAATTTTGCCTTGATATTTAAGTTGTGTTAGAATTTGTCTAACTGGACATTTAGCTTCATGTTTTTTGGGATAATGTGGTTGCATTTGGGGGCTGGACCTTATGGGAATTATATGGTAAGGTGAATCTTCATCCCAGCCCACATAGTTGCGAAATAATGCGGGGCTTGTGCAATAACACACTCCTTGGTATATGCATGTTTAACTGCATTGCTAACAAGGATGCAGAAGGATGGTACTGTCACACTTTCCTCTGGTATTAATTTTCATACAAACTCAGGTGGCCAATCTTTTTCGTCCAAGAGAATGCCATAGCCAAATATCCGGATCTCTTAGAAGAGAGCTTTAATAGTACAGGGTATATCACCTTCAATTAGGAGCTGCAAATTATACAATCTGCCTGGAGAACTAACTCTCTGATCAAGTGTTTCCACCGGAACAATCCATTAGTTGCTTTTGCCACCAGAAACTCTTGAAGAATCTGGCACTGTCTGGCAGAGTCAGAGCCCATTCCTTTGTTTGGAAGCAGAGTCCTCAATATTTGTGGTATATTTAAGTGCGATACTAGCCATTTTCTTCATCTTAAATTGAAGCTTTTGTTGTGGAAGTTTCTCTTCCCTTTTTATGGTATAACCAGTAGAGCATTGTGAGTTCTTCGGTTTCAAGTACTCCTCCGACTTGTGATTTGATCATTCATCATCCCCTCTCTGAGCATTTTTCAGATGATTCCTCAAATGAATGAGAGGGACGTGTATCAGTATACTGATACCCATCAGGGTGTTTAATTGCTTCACTGTTGCATAGATAATAGCTCTTTTCAGAGGACTTTATTGTGGAGAGATCCACCCCGTGTTTTAACTTTCTCCTTATTTTTATTATTATCCCAGCGTTTTTTGGAAGACTTTGGTGCCTTTTTTCGAGTTATCCTTTTCAGAATTACCCCTAAGTTGTGACTAATTAGGTCTGGCCCCCAAGTTATCTAGACTTATTGATGCACAGGTTTCATCAATAATTTTAGAGAGTTCGCACTCTTGCTCTTCCACAGCAGCCTGTGTGAGATGTTAGCATTTTGCCAATGCGACTGCTTCCCCTTTACTTTTACTTATTATGTTTGATGATACCGTAGAAAATTTGCCAATTGATTTTATCCCCAAATCCAGGATAGGGGGTGCCCCATATTCATTTTGAATCAGACAAAACAATCATAGATGTTGTACTATGTTTGATTGTAAATATCACATCAAATACTGTGCCCCATGTGGCACACTCTTCCAATGGGGAAACCAACCTTAAAGGTAGGCACATTGTGGTAATTCTGTGTTTATATTGAGTTCACATTTAGGGAAACTCTGCTTCAAGTTATTTGTTTTTATACAATCCAGAAACTAATCTCCTTCCGTCTGGTGGGAACCTTACACATAATTATATTCATAACGACTGGAATAATTGTAGGCATTGCCAAATATGGATGTGCAGTGGTGGGTCTCAAACTGGCATAAGTATGCACCATGTCCAAGTAGGAACCACAATCCTAGTCAGGGTAAGTCAGATACACAACCTAAATTAACCTGAGCTCACCCTCTGGTAGCATGGCACAGAGCAGTCTGTCTTAACTTAAGGGGCAATGTGTAAAGTATTTGTGCAACACTAAAACTTCAGTAACACAGTGAAAACAAGGCAAAAAGACTCCACACTAGTTTAGAAAGATAGATAATATTTATATATATAAAACAAGACCAATACAACACAAATTCAATCAGTAGAATTCGAGATATGAATAGTTTAAGATTAAATCCAACAAATGGTGCTTTGAAGTAAATAGCGCTAAAAGGTTGCTTGAGGTTGTGCTAGACCAGGGTAAACTCGAAGTTCGGGCCATCCAAGATGGAGGCCAGGCCATTTATGGAACCCACACAGGTTCCAAACATCCATGTGGAAGCCTCCATGCATCTGTTCCGGATCACGCAGTCTGTTCGAAGGATCGGTACTGCATCAAAGTCAAGCCTCGTAGTGGTGTCTTCCTATCAGCTCTGCGTTTTCCTTGAACTGCGCAGTCAGGACCCGCCTCATCTTTGAATCCACACTAAGTCAGCATTGGTGAGCACTGCATTGGTTCAGATCGGCATAAGGGGTTCACTACATTGATTTTTGCAGTAACCAGCTGCAGAACCCACTTCTGAGGCCCGGGACTCAGTAAAGGGTATGGCTCACAGATGACAGAGTCCAGCAGCACCAGAGCCGTTGCAAAAAGTCTTTTGTTTCCCTAAGACTTCAGAAAACAGAACGCAAGCCAGCAAACCCTGGAGAATCTTGGGTTCAAGGATGTAGAGAACAGACCCAGTCCTTCTCACTCCCAGGCAAGGAGCATCAGGCAGAAGGCCAACACAGCAGAGCAGTTAGAAAAGTGGCAGTCCCTCCTACAGCACAACAGCTCTTCTTCCAGGCAGAATGTCCTTGGTTCCAGTAGAGTTCTGATTTGGTGGTGTCAGGGGAGTCCAGTATTTATATCCAAATGTGCCTTTGAAGTGGGAGAGACATCAAAGAGGTATTTGAAGATCACAATGTCCCTCCCTTTCCTGCCCTGGCTCCAGACACACTACAGAGGATTCTGCAACACTTTATGTGGGGACAGTCATATCCTTATTCAGGTGCAACTGTCAGCTCCTTCCTCCCAATCTACCTCAGGAAGGCCTGTGAGCTTGGTGATGGGCCATCAGGATGCAAATGTCACACCCAAGCTCCTTTTGTGTGTGCCCGTCTAGAGTGAATGCACAAAGCCCAACTGTCACCCAACCCAGAGGTATATTCAGAGATATACTGGTGCACAAAATAGTTCAAATAAGAAAATGCCAACTTTCTAAAAGTGACATTTTCAGATTACAATTTAAAATCCGACTTTACCACAAGTTGTGATTTTAAATTGTGAGTCTAGAGACACCAAACTCCTAACCTCTATCTTTTTCCAATCGGAAACTACACTAGAAAGATGTTTTAAGGCAATCCCAATGTTGACCTATGGGAGTAATAAGCCTTAGAGAAGTCAAGATTTAATTTAGCAGTTTTTCTCTACCATTATATGTAAAACTCAAAAGTATCTGTCCTACTTTTTAAGTACAGTGCACCCTACCTGGAGGGTTGCCTAGGACCTACCTTAGGGGTGACTTGTATGTAACAAAAGGGTTGGTTTGTGCCTGACAAGCAGGTGAACTTACCAGGTCAAAATGGGAGTTTAAACTCCACACACAGGCTCCGCAGTGGTAGGCTTGATGCAAGTTTAAGGGCTACTGAAGTGGGTGGCACAATCAGTGCTAAAGGCCAACTAGTAGCATTTAACTTAAAGGCCCTGGACACATATAGTGCAATTTACTAGGGAATTGTGGATAAGCCAATGTTACCATGTTTAGAGTACAGAGCATATGCACTGTAGCACTGGTTAGCAGTAGTGAAGTGCCCAGAATAATAAAGCCAGCAAAAATTAAGTCAGCAAAATTGGAGGTCAGAAGGCAAAAAGTCAGGGAAAACTACACAACGAATGCCAGTTGCTAAAATGCAGGTTGAACAGCCCTTGTTGGGGTTGCCGTGATTGTTCGCATAATGAACTTTGTTAATCGTCTTGCCTTGTAGTTCCTACCAATCCTTACCTGCGCTATGTTCAGACAACATAAACTAAGGGCTTGGTGTCAAGACTGATTACGGACATCCTCTCACGATATGTTGGCCTATAGCCCAGCTAGCTCACAGTGCTACTGCAAGCCCCCCTAGCCTACCAGGAAGCACATAGTTTCCGGAAACCATTGAACATGACAATCCTGACTCCTCAGGAATCATGGAAACAGTACAGAACCTTTTGCTCCATCAGTTGTGCTCACTTATTCTCAGAGAAATATACAGAGAATACACAGTGGAATGTTTTCAATAATATTTATTGAACCAATGTTATTCTTCCATAAAATATGTGTGCTTGATTTGTAGACAGAAGTAGATAAATGTGATTAAAAAGAACCAAAAGTGGAGGAGGAGCCAAGATGGCGACCGGGACGGCAGCGTAGACTCCCGGCTCCGTGAACCTCCGCATCCCGCACGGATATCCTGCCTGAGATCCTCAACCTGTGCTGCGTGGTCGTGTCTCTGAAGGAGAGGGGCTCCCGACTGTGTGACTCCGAGGTTTCTAGCTGCGGTATCGCCGGAGAAAACTGCATCGGAACTTTGCGGCCTGTGCGGCCCTGGAGCCGGGGCCTCGAGTGGACGTCGTGGCCGGGTGGCAGTGCAACAACAGCGGCCGGTTGTGACTGGGTGGAGTCGGCCCACCGGAGCGGTGCCAAACTCGGCCTACATTTCGGCGTGGTCACTTCTACTGCCAAGCGTGGCGGACCGAGTGCATGTCCGGGGGTGCAATTCTTAGATCCTCCGGTGACTGCCCCTGCCTTGATGGTGAGCTGCCCGTCCGCCGTCCGTATCCTGCCCTGATCATTGCGGGCCGCCCCCGGATCTACGGGAGCTGGTCCGTGGTGGGGACGACTGTTGCCCGTGACCACGCAACGGATAGTTTTTTTTTTTTTTTGCCTGCCCCCGGAACCCGGTCACCCGCGACGTGGACATCGCGACGCTTGTCCCAGGGTCCCGGCCCCGGTGAGGGTCGGGCATACTTGGCGGCCATCTTGTTGCGATGAAGCCTACCATCCTGTCCGCTGGGTCGCAGCGGGCCTGTGAGGGTGCGACTTTTGGGAGTGTGGCGGCGCGATCGCAGAGAGCTGTGCTGGGGTACGGCGACCTCCTCGAGGCTCTTGGTGCTCTTCACTCCTCCTTGGTTCATGGTTTCGGGGTCTTGGGGAGTAAGCTCGACGGTGTTGCGTCAGAGTTGGGGCAGTGGCGGCCCGCCTGTCCGCACGCACACAGGGACTACTCACACTGCGCACAGGAGGACACGGTGGCGGCCACCCCTGAGGTTAGTGCACAGCTGTACGCTCCGGCCAGTATACTACAGTGTGTTCGTCCTGCTGAGGGCCTGATCTGTCCCGGAGGCGTTGGACCTGAGTGGGATGTGGTGGCCTCGTCCCGTACGTGCCCTCCTGCGACCCAGAGACAACTCCAGCAACTATTGTCTGCTTTGGCTGCTTCTGCCTTCCTGGACCTTGAGTGCAGTGCACATCCTAGGGCAGCACTGGGAAGCCTGTTTCTCCACGCGGCGGACTGTGTTGATGCTCAGAGACTTCCACCCCACCTGTGTGCGTCGCTTCTCGGTCGTTTTTGGACACTCCTCTACCGTGGAACATTGGATATGGTGCTGGGTCGAGGGGTTGACATGGGCAGAATTCCAAGGAGTGGTCAGGGATAAGGCTGATCCTTCAGGGGTGGTCATCTAGTGGACGAGCGGGCTCAGGGGTTGCGTGCTCTCCTGGCATGACTACTAGCATAATAGGTGCCTAATGCTCCCCATCTTGTTTTGAGACGATTGACTTTGTGCTGTTCATTGTTCACGCTGGGGGAAACTTACCGTGCGGGAGGGAGAAGCCGGGGGTATGTTTTTAAGGCCCTCCTCCAGTTTATTAATACTCTCTCTACCCCCCCGTCCGGGGGGGTTCTTTTCCTTTCCTACTTCTTTTTCCCTATTCTCCTATATTTCGGGTCTGGTTCCAGGGCGACAGGCACACTGCTGGGGGGGGGGGGCCATACTCATCTGCAGAGGTGCGGGGTGGGGGTTGGGGGAGGGGATTCTGTACTCTTTCATCTCTTTTTCCATGGCCTCCTTTTTCTTCTCTGATTCTTTTTGTTTTTCTTTTTCTGGGATCAGCGTGATACACCTCCTCTGCTATGACTTGTTGCCGTTTCCTGTGTTCCACAACTTCTGGGGTGTTCTCGGGGAGTTCGGCGGGGGACTGCGGGCGCAACTGTCTATGCTATTCTTCCCCATCCTGATGTTCTTGTGTTTGCGCCATTGACCTAATAGATTGCTGTAAATCGCTAACGTCTATTACTCTGCATACTTGTACTCGCTGTTTGAAAATTGTTTGTCACCTGATCCTCCTACCTTGTTTCATTATAAAATGAAAACCTTTTTCTCCTGGTGCCCTACTTATGCTGTCCACAGTATTAGCATTACGATTCTGCTCCCCGAAGTGCTGCCTGTGTTTATACTTGCCCGTTTTTGATCTGATTGCTTAGCGGCCGGCCCCGGGGGGTTGTAGGCCCATACTTGTTCTTATTGAAATGTCAATAAAGGTTTTCAAAAAAAAAAAAAAAAAAAAAGAACCAAAAGTGTAAATAGTAGATATAGTTCTATCATGGTGCAAAACAATTGTATATTTGAAGGCACATAAACAAGACAGTAATCTAGCGTACTCCTACTATGCAAACCCTTCTCTAAGTGTACCTAGAGTGTGTGTAGGTGTAGAGCCAAGAATACTCTTAAGGAACGATCCAACCCCATTACCTGATGGGGTAGAGTAAAGGACCCCGTCTTGGTCATGAACTGGACACCCCTCACGAGATGTCAGGTTGCCACATGGTGATTTTCCAACATGCAAGGACCCTCCGTGTCAACGGAAGAACCTCCTCTACTAATCTATCGGGATGCTCATCTTTTATAATAGAAAGCAGCCTTGCGATGTGCGCATACATTAATGATGTTATGGATATATAGATAGCCCTGTTGCCCCATGGATGAAAATAGTGATGACATTTGTACATAGTGCAAAACAAGACCTTGTACATTGTGTTCAGGGCATTGTATTAATTTTGTGCGAAACTAGATGTAAAACAAGTTTAGTTTCAGAGAAAGTAATACAACATTGTTGTGCGTGCAAATGTGTATAAAAAGTCACAGCTGGAAGTGCTATTTGTGAGCACAATGGAAGAAATGAGTTGCTTCGTTACATGGGCCTAACTCTGGAAAATAACAGTCTGTATAGTCTGTGTATAGTGTACGAAGTTCTGCGGCTCAGAGAACCCCAATTTGTGAATATGGTGTATAACAGACAAAGACTGGATATGTTTCCCTGTCATTACTGATGTGACCAGTCTAATGTTTGCTAATGGATATAGTAGTGTGCCTAGGAACCAATTTGTGTGTTCCTGCATTTTTAGTGGACTTTTTAAATTTTTTTAAACTATGATGCTGCTTCAGTGTATATGTGTAACAATTTCCTGTGTTGTCATGGCTGCAGGAAATATTACCCATGAATACAAAACCTCTGTTTTATTATCTTTTTGGTCCTCTACCACAAAGGTAACATCTCTTTCAGTAAGAGAAAGCCCTTGTTCTAGTAATATCTGTGTTAATGCATGTCTGCAGCTTAGCACTATAACCCCTAGTATTGGATTAGCCATTTTAACAAATGGAATTCAAAGAAGGCATACTATAGTCGGGTGATCCTTTGAAAGGTTCAAGCTTGAACAACCCACAGACAGAAATAGAGGTTCCTATTTTGTTGGGTAGGAGTGTTTCCTAACACCGTGGATGTCTCCAGTAAGATGTTGCTTAGGGGCTTTGAGCACACATAATAAAACAACTTAGGAGACTCTTAAATAAGTGCCTGGCCCAGAACGTTGGTGGTGCCATGTCATACAGTTTATACTAATTCAGTAAGACTGTACTTTTGGGCAATATAAGCATCAAAACTATGGAGACTGTCTACTCATACTCATTCCATCTGAAAATCAAGGCCCTCTACAACAACTTCAGCGAACAGACGCTGGACACCACCCCACCACCACCACCACCGACAAAGGGCCGATCATCACAACCTGGAATCCTGCCACCGTCGAGCACACCACCTTGACCATGAAGAATACCCACTCAGAAGCCCCAACGGACCCCTGTTCACCGGACATCTACCACAGTGCCACAGCTGTCATCGCACCCGAACTAGGATGCACCATCAACGCCTCTTTTGAATCCGGCATCTTCCCCGATGACTGGAAGCAGGCGGAGGTCAAACCCCTCCTCAAGAAGCCCTCGGCCGACCCGACAGACCTGAAAAACTACCGGCCCATCTCTCTCCTCCCCTTTGCTGCCAAAGTCACTGTGAGACTCGTAATCACCCAGCTGGCCTTCATCGAAGAAAACTCCATCCTAGACGCCTCACAGTCCGGATTCCGCAGCAACCACAGCACTTAGACGGCACTCCTCGTTGCCACCAACGACATCCGCATGCTACTAGACCAGGGGCACACTGCAGCCCTCATCCTACTAGACCTCTCCGCAGCCTTCGACACTGTGTCACATCGCACTCTCGCAGCCAAACTCCACGACACTGGAATTCGAGGAACTGCCCTCTTCTGTATCCGATCCTTTCTCTCCAGCAGAACTCAGAGGATCAGAATACCTCCTTTCCTCTCCGAACTCACACAGATCAACTGCTGAGTTCCCCAAGGATCAGGGCCGTTTCTAGGTGTTTTGCCGCCCTAGGCGAGAATTGAAAAATGCTGACCCCTCCCTTTTACAACCATCACTCTCCCCCTGTCATCCAGGCTAGAGAAGCACACCCTCTACTGCTGAACCCTTCTATGTTACTCTCATTTACTATCAGGAAACACGATCACAACAGTCAATCCTTCAAACGACCTCAACGAAAGGCACAGGCCAGACCGTTATGGTAGCCATACACTCATAGCACTATGTACACGGATGCCCAATAGAGCCTTGTGTTTAAATACCACCGTGGCATCAAGTGCAACTAGTTTTCAAAACCAGAAACAACTTAACCTTCCACCAAGCACGCATGTAGACATGGAACACCCACATACGAAACGCAATATTATTTTTGCCTACTGCCAGCAATCCCCCCAATCAAAAGCAAAAAACATTTATTGCCCTATTAAAGTGCCTACCAATTAACACTTCTAGGAGGTGACGCGTTGGGTGGTCTCTAACGAAAGAAAAAATAAACATTCAGTGATGTAGAGCGACATTATAAAGAAAACCCCTCTTCTTTCAACAGTATTTTTTCTGTGCAGCGCTTTTTGCAACAGCCCCTCGCTGCAGATAATTAATAATATAAGCCAACTCAGTAGTGTTAATTTTGTAGGCTGAAGAGAATCCGGGGTTAACTTTATGAAAAATTGCAGAATTTGTATCTGCATATTATCGGGAACTTTTGGGGAAACTGCAAAATTAGGAGGAATTCTTCAAAACCGGCACTTAGTGCTATGTTGTGTGGTAAAAATCAGTGCAAAAAACAAATGCCGCAAACAGCGGCTTCTCGTATTCTGGCCCTTCGCGTTGTTCCCATGCATGCACTCGTGCAAAATAAATGTTTGCGAATTTGGTAGAAGGAAGAACAGTATTAGTGCGGTAATTTAATTACTATCGTAACGTGGTCTTATGCAATCCCTCGTAAAGGCACTCTAGCTTACTTTCATTCTTCCAACTATACCCATTCCCACAGACACATTGCACTCATTCATCCATTAAATCATTCACACATTAAAAATGCTTGTGTGCTCAATCCTACTTGAGCCTCGTCCCTTAGCCTTCCTTGCAGGGGGTGCTCCTGTACTATCGCAGGTGCAGCTGACCTTTGACCCTTGGTAGGTGACCTTGAACAGATTTTCGAAGTGCTTCTTTTTATGTCTTCTAGACCTCAGCCCAGGACAAGGCCTCTGCCCTGATGCAGCCGCACTCTGCCAGCTTCTGTCTTTGCCTCACTCCTCGCTCCTCATGTTAGGGTCATCACTAGTGACTGCTGCATGTTGGAGAGTGTGGTGTGTTGTCTTTCAGTTTTGTGTTCCTGCTCTGCTCCCTCTAGGACGTCCTCCTGTGACGCCCTTGTGCGGCCTCGTCATCCTATATATACGGTCCTGGGCGAGGGCCTCAATCCTGGCCTCATAAATCCCTCCCACAGGTCTCCACTGTCTCATGCAGGCACACTGCGCACCGCAGAACACACACAGCTTCATATATAGCGCTGTATAAAGGGCCTACTGGTTATACGTCTTCAGAGGCTGTTAATGAATTTATGGTGATGAGAAAAGCCTCTTGTGCCGTGCTCTTTGTTATTATATTACGTCTTCTGATTCAAAGCTCCCCAAAAGCAGCACGAGGCCCACTACCAAGTATTTTTTTCGCAGTTTTATATAGCGCGAACTCCACCCGAAGGCATCAGAGTGCTTTACATTAGCACCAGTTGCGTTATAAACGGACACATTCATTTTTAGGCACGGGGAGATTTAAGTGATTTGCCCAGAATCACACGGTGTTGCGCATCCCTACCGAGACTCGAACCCGGTTCCCCAGCTTTAAAATCGGCCGCTCTTGTCGTTTAGCCACATCCTCCCCAGGTAACCCTGAAATGAATGTCTGGTGGTGAAATGTGGGTCCCTCACCACTGTTCGGGGCCCTCAATGCTACGTCATGCCACCTTGAGCCTATGACTGGATGTTTAGACTCGGGTGGGAGAAAGCACACCCAGGGGCAGTGTAAAGTATAAGGATGGGAGGTGAGCAGGGCAGGGTCCTGCCTGCCTCTGGTGTGTTAGTTTATTTTATTGTAGCCCTTCCTTGGGAGAGCTCATCCCTCCCGCTCGCAAGTGGGGGATTGTTTTTTGAGCGTCATGAGACCCCTGCAGGTCAGTGTGGCGCACACGTGACCTTCTGGACAGCTCTTAGGTCAGGTGCACAACGCCCATAGGGCTCAAAGGGCTTTCAGCATCCCCTCCCCTTTCGCAGCGTAGGTAACATGACACATAAACAAATCAACACCCAGCTCTCTTTGGGCACTCGGTTTGATGCAGAATCGTGTGTTTAGACATTTTAAAAATGCGTCTTGTGTTTCCTTGCAAGAGGCAGCGGCCGATGTCCAAAGACAATAGAGTCATAATAACTCTTAGAGATTAAATATCAGTACCTCTTGTTGCTGCAGCTATTATCGCCTCCTTTTTCCATCTTCACACACAAGGCAAAAAGAGAGCCTTACCCCCCACACACACACACACGTCCCGAAAAACATGTGTACACGCCATTCCATCTCTCTCCCTGTGCATTCCAATTCTGAAATCCTAAAGCGAAATGATCGGGGGTCTGCGTCACGCGTCCTTCCACTCATTCCAAACAAGAGCGCATTCTCGCATTGAGGCACAAAGCCTTCATTTCAGCAGCCACTTACAGTCTGGCAGCCAAGTCCAGGCAAACTTAAACTAGATGAGTGCCAGTCAGAGCGTGCGGGGAACACTGCTCGAACTCCGACACCTCGGAACTCCCAGAAGTCAGGAAAGGGACGGCAGGCACGAGGCACCCGAACTGGCTCAAACTCCTTAAACTGTCACTGACCTTTACAATGAACGAATCTGCAGCACGCTTTGGCAATCGTTTACTTCGGCGTTGAGCATGACGACAAATAGTTCAAGCAGCACATCGGGGCTCGGATGGCTGTCACTTGCCCTGAAGAATCCTAGAGGCTCTTCCCGTGTGATGATCTGGTGGAAGGCGGGCCGCGCGAACGTGATTTTCCTACTTGTAACGTCAGTAGCGGCTCTTTACTTTCATAGGTTCAAATAAAAAACAATTCCCCCTTTTGCCGCCCTAGCCTTTTTGCCGCCCTAGGCAGCCGCCTAGTCTTGCCTAATGGTAGAAACGCCCCTGCCAAGGATCATCCGTTAGTCCTACGCTCTTCAACATCTACATGGCCCCCCTCGCCGCCATCATCAGACAACACGGGCTCGGCATAGTATCATACGCCGACGACACCCAGCTCATCCTCTCCCTCATGAAGAACCCCGAAGACACCAGATTCTGTTTCCAGGAAGGAATGAGAGACGTAGCCGCCTGGATGAAAAACAGCTGCCTGAAGCTCAACTTGGAGAAGACCAAGGTCCTCATCTTCGGACCCTCCAACTCTGCCTGGGACAACACCTGGTGGCCCTCAGGAGTCTGCCCACCCCGACAGACCACGCACAGAACTTTGGCATCATACTCGACTCCTCCCTCACCATGACCCGCCAGATCAACTCCATCCCCTCCACCAGCTTCAACTGCCTTTGTATCCTCCGCAAGGCCTTCAAATGGATACGCCTAGAATGCAGAAAAACCATCACCCACGCACTCATAACCAGCACACTGGACTATGGCAACGCACTCTATGCCGAAATCAACAGAACCCTCCTACACAGGCTACAGACTATCCAAAACGCCGCAGCCAGACTCGTCCTTGGAACCCCGCGGCGCAAACACATGACCCAACACCTACATGACCTCCACTGGCTCCCCGTCAAGAAGAGAGTTACCTTCAAACTGCTCACCCACACCTACAAATTAAGGGTGGGCGTAGTTCGCGAAGTAGCACTTCGCGAAGCTACGCAAAGTGAAGTTCGCACTACGCGAGCTACGCGTAGCACTTCGCGAACTGCGAAGTAACATGTTCGCACTGTGCAAGATGTTGTTTTCAATGATTGCACAGTGCGGACAAGCAACCGGCACTGTGCAATCATTGAAAATGGCATCTTGCACAGTGCGAGCTGTAGTTTTCTGCTGCTCGAGTAGATTTTTACTCGAGCTGCAGCTTTCTCAACGCAAACTGGTAGTTTCTCATCGCGAGCGGTCGCGAGCATACGCGACCCCTCGCAATGAGAAACCTGACCTTCTCGCGTTGGGAATCTCGCCGGGAGGTTTATTTTCCATGCTCGCGATCGCGAACAAGGAAAAAGTCTCGCCAGGATGGCATTTTGCTTGCTCGCGGTCGCCAACTTGACGTTGAGGACCGCGAGCAAGCAAAAAATGACCGCAGCACTACGCAACACTACGCTACGCGTGTTCGCACTGTGCTACGTGCAGTTCGCGTAGCGCGAAGTAGCGCGAACTTCGCAAACTACGCGAGCGTAGCGTAGTGCTTCGCCCAGGCCTACTACAAATCCCTCCACAAGATCGGACCCAAATACTTTAGCAAGAGAGTCTCCTTTCACGTACCCAATAGGAACCTTCGCTCTGCAGACCTCGCACTCGCGAAGACCCCCGCATCCACAGAACCCGAGCAGGAGTAAGATCTTTTTCCTAAGTCGCACCCAAAACCTGGAACAAGCTCCCTGTGAACATCAGATGCTACCCCACCCTCCACACCTTCAGGAAGAACCTAAAGACCTGGCTCTTCGACTGAACCGGAGCTGCACCCCCCTCCCCCAGCGCCTTGAGACCCTCACGGGTGAGTAGACCGCTTTATAAGCCCCTGATTGATCAGAATATGTTAACCTTGTTCCTGGCTTGCTCACAGTGCCCCATTTGGCAATCTAAACTGCGCATTGGACATGATGGTGTCTGCAACCTCAGAACACGATGACCCTCATTCCCCCATGGAAATCGTGGAAACAGATCTACCCTTTCATTGTTAAAGGCTCAATAACTTTTTATTAAGCCAATATAGGCCATAAGGCTAATGTAAAAAGACAACTATAACATAGAATAACATTTGATATGGAGCTTTACACCTGTACACGCAAACATTCTGTGACATAATATACATACAGTAATTTAAAAACACAAACATAGCATAGACTAAAAACTGTTTTGTGTTTGTTACTTGCATATGTACTAACATTTCATACTATAATCTGGAAATCTCAATTTAAAACTCAGATAAAAGTGGTTACATTCAACAGTAAAGCGCACTCACACAGCAAAAGCCTGACTGCAAAAAATGCAAATTTGGGTCCACTATGTTAACAGGAAGTATTTGGGACCACCTAAGAACTATCCATCTGATCGTATCAATTACAGTTTCATTATAAGGCTGCATTAAAAAAAAGTTGTAATATTGCACTAAAACAAAAATTGCAGTTTAAACATTTGTATAAAGTGCAAGCGCCTCTTTACAGTACGAGAAACACAAAGAACAGTCACAGAGCCATCCCCTGCCCTGACCCTTCATGGGGCTATTCATAAAAAATATAATAAAATATCACAGTACAAACATTAAACAATAAAGCTGGCAGCTTGATTATTTAAAACCCTTTAGTCATTAAATAACGTTCTCCTATGTGTAAGGGAACCGAATAGGAAATTTGCAACCCAAAAATGCACCAAAGGGGAAGAAAGCAGTTCTAAATACAGCAAAGCTGGTCTTACTTGTGCAAATTGATTATTTCTTACCAGAGGGAGAATTAATCTGTGCCCTGGTATGCAATAAAAAGCACCCAAAAATATCAAATGCATAGTGTCTTGCTGCAAAAAATTGTCAAAAGAAAACAGCATTTAATTTCCTGACTTAATAAATCTGTTAGGAGCAGCTAAAAACCAGTGTATTATATATTGAGCCTGAACCTTGTCAGGAGAAAATGATGGCAAGCGTTATTCACAATTAACAAACAAGGCTCACCCCAAGAACATGTTTTCAACAAAATGTATTGTTTCACAGTGGGTTTAGAAAGTTCCCTTTCCTCTCTTTTATATTGACCCGTTGATAAAAATATGATTTTTAAATCCTGCACCTCTCTTGGCCATAATGGTCTAGAATGAGTGAACAATTCCATACAACCCACACAATCCAGCAAATCCCCAACATAACCAAACCATGGGATATACAGTGCACCCATGAGTGATCTGAAATCCTCTATCACAAGTTGGTTTAGATTAAGGCTGGAGATGGACCAAATTCTAAAATATTGTATGATGGTTGTCAAAGTGATAAAATTGACCACCTGAAGCTCTGCAACATCTTTGCACCTCCAAACGTCAAACTCGTACCTTGCCCTTGGAATACACTTTTCTCGGTATACCTTTACAAGGGCTTGAACCAGTTTAGCCCCACATCTTTTACAAAATCCATTGATGCACCTACTCCTCTCATTAAAATGTTCTTTGCAGAGATTTCTGTAGAATCCAGGACCCTTTATCATCGAAAAGGACCCCCATATAAGGGAAAGTCAGACTTTGTTAAGTTAAACCCCTTTACCATAAAACTTAGTCCTAGTGGCATTTCAACAGATATTCGTCATTGTATGTGTTTTAGTGTCATTGGTTGACAGATCTAAGGAATCCATAAAATCGATAAAGGCATTCAGTAGATGTTGGAGGGCCACAGCGGTCTGCATAATCAGTACAGCATCATCTGCTTATAGCAATGCAGGAATTAGTTAGGACTGGCCCTAGGAATATCTTTACAGGCAGCTGTCTAAACTGCCCCTAAGTTATTAATGTATAGGATAAATATCAGGGGAGCCACAATGCAACCCTGCCTTATTCCCCTCTGTACCCCTTAGGAGGCAGTCAATCTGCCATTCTCATCATATCCCACCGAAACAGAGAGAATGGAGTGGGGCCTGTTAACTTGGTCGAAAGCCTAGGTAAGATCCATTTATTTATTTATTTTTTGCATTTGTAATGCGCACAGATAGCCATGATAGCCATATGCAGGCTGCCCCCCTTGGCTTTGGTATATTTGCCCACAGTCAGCTGCAGGTTGACATACTGGTCCAGCATCCCTCTCCCCTGCCTAAAGCCATATTGTAGCTCAAATATTACATTGGTGTTACCGAGCCAGGAAATGAGAAGCTCTAGAACAGCCTTCCTCATAACTTATGCAGCAAATCTAAAAGAGAAATGGAACAATAGCAAAGTGGTCTTCCCTAGCCCCTTTTTTAAAGATAGGTAAAATAATGGCACTAGACCATGTGGAAGAGAGGCCACATTTACAGGCTGCATTAAAACCGTGGGTCAATATCTTGACCCAGGTTTGGGGGTTGGCTTTATGAACGTCTATGGGAACACCATCTGGACCTGGCACTTTCCCACTGGCCGTGGCAGAGATACCTTTACACCCTTCTTCCATCCTGAAAATGAGCAAAATTGTCTTATTATAACAATGATAAGAAAATCTGTTTAATATGTAAAGAACAACATCATCATGTCTTTAAACACAATAGTTAGCAATAACAAAATACATTATATAAGTGACGTGCTACAATCAACAGACATACTCGGACTCATGCATGCATCCATTGCTCATCCTTCTCATTATCGATGTATTATGGAAGTACACAATATTTATTCAACGGTAATACATGATTGAACAAAATATTTCGGTGTAATAATACTACCAAATTGTATACATATTTGCGGTCAAAAAACAGAATTCTGAAGAGCTAAATATCCTCTACGCTCATTTTGGCATCGTGACTTCAACATAAAGCCATGAGATAGAGGAATCAAAGTAATATCTATATCGTAGTGTGGTACTCCAAGGTCGAACTGCACATTGTTTGAGTGGGCATGGGAGGTACTCCACAGGTATCCCAGAATACTTGTGTAACTGGTGAACTGTCTTGATATCTATTATCATGGGGTTGGTCGCCTATATTATCCATCTATAACGGTGTGCCTGGAGGATCGAAAAATGGCAAGTCAATGAGCTTCTCTCTATGAGCATGATACTCTTGGACAATGGTTTTTCCTCCTTTCTTTAAAAAAAAAGTTTTTTCAAAAATTACATTGCCAGTAAAACGTGGTGTAAATATGTTTCACTTACAGAATTCCGCCCCTGATGAAGGGACCATCGAGTCCCGAAATGCATTGGGCTTTCCATGAACCACAAGGCTTTACAAGAATCTTGTATTGAGTGATATATTCTTTATGATTGTAAACCTTGAATTGTGATACAATTCTTTTTTGAAATTCATTTGGAATGTACAAAATGTAGTCATTCAATGAAAACTTAAATGCTTGAGAAATGGTTTAATACCGAATACACTGAATGAAAACCTTATTTTGATGGCATAAGTGTTGCATTACAAACTATCAGTTAAAAGAAGTTCTATAACCTTTGTTCTCCAGGAACAGAACACACTACATTCAGGTTCTTTCCTGTATTTTACATAAGTCAATGAGCTTATCACATGTGGGGATTATGACATCTGGGCTTTGCCTTAAATGAAGAATGTTTTCGTTTTGTCACATTTTGTCCCGCCCGTCGAACTCTTCTTGCCATTATGACATGGTTGGATAGAAGATGCCCATTCACTAGGGTGTTATGGTGTCAATGTTTTACCTTATGCATAAGGTCTGCATAGTCTCCCTCTCACCCTGCTTAATAGGAGGTACCCCCATTAAAATACCAACTAAGTGTGCTGATTCGAGGGGAAGATGCAATGATGTGGCATTGTCTGTCCAAACTGTATGTGACCTATACAAGGTGGCTAAATTTTGTTCACTACCCCTAAACTGGAGTATGCCTTGGGGTACCCCTTGCCCGACGGCTCTTGCAACCCGGGCATCTCATTAAATCCCATCCCCACTCATACCCCCACATAAAGATAGCAAATCATTCTGGCCTCCTGGCACAATGTGTCTGGGCCCTTCTGATACCTCCCCAGAACCAACACAAACAATGTCAATGGAAACTCTTGTTTTTTTTTGATACAACAACCACAACCTTGTCATTAACAACACTGGTGCTGGGGTGAGAAAATTAACAAAGCTTGTCCTCAATCCGCTCTAATCACAACAGAATGGGTGTCAGCAGGCCATTTAGCAGTCCCTCAAACTTTGGGAGCAACTTGTCCATAGCTAAATCCATGTTATTGTCAACGGCCGTTTCCGTGAAAACACCCACCCCTTTTTTGCCCCGATGATGATGTCTCCCACCTCTTCTTTTTGACAGGAGATTCTACAGAGGTGTAACGTCTCCATCAGATGAGTCCTCCGCATCTGTTACAGGATACACAGTGGGCAGAGATGTTGCCCCAGGCGATTTGCTAGCCACCACCTCAGTATCATTTTGGCAAAGTGAGCCATAGTCACTTCTTGAGATCTCCAGGGAAAGTTTCCTATCAATTAAAGCAATTTCTTTAGCGATAACACTTGCTTCCCTCACCAGGATGAGTCTCTAGTGGTGACTCCATTTCCCCTGAAGTGCCTGTTCTTATCTTCCTTTTACCCACAGCGAACCACATATGACTAAAGTAAAAATCTGGTGTCCTTTTTTCACAAACAGAAGAGGGGTGGCCCAGCCCAGCCTCTGACGGTCTATGGTGAGCTATGCACCTGGTGGCGTCCCATGCAAGTTCCACACCACGGAGTCAGTTGAGCGCTTTTGAGAATAAAACAAAGCCTAGTAAGCAGCATTACAAGAATGGTGAAAAAGGTGCATAATTCAACCATTATAGTTATGCATGGATTATGTGAATACATATAATTGTTCTCCTACCTAATACTGCCTATCCGAACGAGCATACGTGGATGTAGTTCCGCCAGATACCTCAGAGTGATCTAACACTGCATTTACCTGTGTGCATGTGTCATCTAGTAGACAGTCTGATGTAGAACAGGCCACAGTCCTTCTCAGAATAGCAATGAGATTCATCTGGGCTAGAACTCAGGCACAGGGTGACCATGACAATCCATAGAAATGGTCCTCTGCTGAACAAAGGCTTGTTGCAGTTTATATAATAAAATTGCGCCCATTGGTTCTGTGCCTGTACTCTGGGCAGGCTATCATTGTTGATTCTACCCACCCAGAGCTGTCACTGAACAGACAATAAGAAACAATGGCAGTTTGTTCAGTGTACTTTTTCCTTGGACGAAGTGTATGATAGTATGATAATGTGCCTACAAAGAAATGTATTTGTAAGCAGTACACTATGGCATGAAAGTGCGCAAGCAAAACTTGCTAACCGTCATTGTCTAAAAAAAACCTGTAAATGTGAATATGTAAAAATGGGAGCGTTTGTGCATGCACCCTGAAATTTCACCTGCTTTAGGACACACTTTCCCTTTTGCTTCCCTTTGTATCATACTGTTTACTTAAATGTATAGTTTCCCACTGCTTTTGTCTATGATGTTGTTAGTATCTGCTGTACCAATATTGTTCATGATTAGGCTGGCTTTAGTTTTTAACTATATCTCTGCCCAGCAGTGGCTGGCACAGGTAAGCGCTGTGGGGTGCGGCAGGGCCTGATTGGGGGGGCGGGGGGGGAGTCGACAGACAATGGAATAGGTATTATTTCTTTATTTAATTATACCTATTCCGTCATCTGTCGACTTACCCCCTATAACCCTGCCCCCACCCCACCCCTGCCCCACCGTGTTTACCTGTGCCGGCCGCTGCTGACTCTGACTCTTATTCTTGGATGTGCTCTAATGCTTTTGGGTCAAGTGTGTGCTATATAGCACTGGGTAAATAAATAACTAACTAAATAAAGAAATGAATGAATGAAAATAATATTGCATCCTCTACAATGACCTGCCACTTATCTGCATGTTAAGTATATGATTATTGATCTTACCTCCACTTATACGTATCTCCTAAAGTAAGTGCAACTTGAGGTAATGCTGCAGAGATTCTGCTCAGGAACAGAACTATGCTTGGTACCGTAGAACATTGATTTGCTCACAAGCAGCAACTGTGTTATGTTATGACTGGGTGCTAGTAACTGACCAGATAGAATAACAAGGGGCATTGTTGCTTGACCTTATTTGCTGTGTTCGGACTGAACCTACGAAAAGAACAGAACACGAAAACATATGTAGGTTCCTTGTGAAAGTACAGTGTGGCACAAAAGCAAGCATGTTTATATAGTAATGTGTGCAATTGAAAATGCGGCCTACAATGTGCACAGTCTGGCTAACATAGGGAAAATGACAATGGGCCATCCAAGAACACATGACAGTGAGAATATTAATTACACACTTGCCCTGTGATGTAATGGTAGAAGATGTACTCGATCCAATATTATTGAAGGCTGATAATATCAACTTTGATCGAGTCATACAATGATGACTATAATGAGGATGAGGAGAGAATAGTTTTACAGAATTTGATAAAAAGTTTCTTTCAACAGAGAATGCTATTTTGTTTGTAGTCAAGCCTGCAAGACAATACATGCTCGCTGTCTGTTGTGAGGCACATTGTGGTTTACCAAGAACAAATACAGGCTTGGAGTCCACCCATTACTTACCATTGATTGTCTTTCTTTGTTTCTATCAATGGTCTGCTTATTATTTATGTACAAGCTTGTCAATCTTGTGTTTGTCCCTCACAGGGATCATGGCCTCTTTACAATCTCTTTGATTGGCTGCCATCTCTGCTCCACTGTTTGATTTTCAAGCACCACTTTTTTCTTTTGCGTTAAGCAATCCATGAGACTGTGTTTCTGAGTTGTCTTTCTTGTGTACCTCTCTCCCACTGCACTATTTTTCTGCTTCTTCCCGCCCACATCTCTTGCACTCACCTGTGTTTCTCCTTACTGCTTACCCCACCTGTGCCCCCTGTGTTGCTTCTTCCAACCCTGTGATCTTTTTTGTGTTGCATTCTACAGCACGCATTGAAAGAGGAAAATGCCTGTAGTGATTGTTTTTGTGCAGGAAGGTGCCCCTTCATGCACAAAAACAATCTCCCCACGACGCGGGCATCCTTGCACCAGCAGTAGGCAGAGTGGAGATGCAGAAGCTCTAAGAAGGAGTGAAAAAACAACAAAGCCTCATTAAAAATCAAATGGTCTTTTAAAGACCTGTGAAGTACTTGGGTGCGGCTGTGTGTGTGGCCGGGAAGCTGTCTCGGCCCGGCTGCCACACACGAGGGGGGGGCTGAAGCCCTTTGTGCCCAATGGGAATTGCGCTCCTGCTGTATGTGTACCCACTCATAGTGAAACACCTGTACTGCAGCTCAAATAGCCCTCACTGGTGCCTCGTCGAAATTGGTTTGGGCATTATATGTCTTTATAGGTTTAGGTAAAATATTCAGCTTCGGCAACAAAGGCGCTTGTCTGCTAATGAAACAAGTGATATAGTTCAAGGAACGTTTTTGCCTTAGCTGATTTACCGAGTCCTGTTTTACTTTGTAAGGTTTGGAATGACATTATAGTACGGATTTCCATTACTTTTCAGTTTTCACCAGTTTGCGGAGAGGCTGACGAACTTCGCTCTGAAATTGTGCATCTGGAGTTGGAGAACGCCAAATGTTTAGAAGAAAGCGCACAGCACGGTGAAAAATTGCAAGACTGTATGGTAAGACTGGGATTGCTAAACAGCTATAAGCGTCGATTCAAATATGAAGTTGTAGAAAGGCGCGAATTGAGTATCTGTTGTGATAGAGAGACTCTTATGCACGCAAAGAAACCCCTATTACGATTGTGTGGTGCTTAGTCCATCTTAGATTCCCTACTTATTGAGGGGCTCCCACATTCCAAGGTATTTTGGAGCGCTGGCGAACTGTATATAAAACTCCAAAACCTCCACCTATTTTCAGAAATGCTGCATTCTACAGCACGCATTCAGAAATGGCAATTATTCAGAAATGGCAATTATTTGCGGTTAGGTGCCACATGTTCCCTCCCTTTTGGTGGGGTGTGCATTTTTTCGTCTGAGTGTGGCTTTGCTGGGCGAACACATTTCATATTCTGTGGTTCTTAACCTCAGGGCCAGTGCTGGTGGCGCCCGGTGCGACAATCCCTTTTGGCGCCCCCACGTCCCATGACGCCTCTTAAGATTCTCTCCCTACCACCTGCAAAAGTGCCCCTCATCTCTCCTGTCATAAGATATTACTAAACACAGTGCCCCCCTGAGGTCACAGCGCCCCCTCCACAGGTCAGCACCCAGTGCGGCTGCACCAGCCGCACTGCCCTAAAGCCGGCCCTGCTTAACCTACACATCTATAAAACTTGACATGACTGTTATGGAGCTTCCATTGCCACAAGAGCACCTTGCAGACTGCACCTTTACTGGGGGTACGAGTGAGTGTGCCTTATTTTCCTCAGGTGACCTAAAGGAACCCCAGGAGGCGTTACACCTCCTTTTGGTGGAACTCTGCCTGGGGTACATTTATTTATGACGGTAGAGGCAGTATCCCAGGGAAAGAGTGTTGTGATGAGCATTACTGAAAAAACAACAAATAAGTCGAGTTAACCCATCCATGAAGTAGTACCTTGCTGATATATCATAGAGCAATGCTTTCCCAAACTTGTTAGAACCACAACTCAATTTTTATGATGAAAAACATTTGTGACCCACTTAGCTTTATCAGGCATGAGGCAAGGCTATTTATTAATGCAATAGTAGATATGCTTTCAAAATGCGACCAATTACCAAAATAACGTATTCTTTGCAACTTGTTGTGTTCCTCTCCAGCAGCAATTGTTTGAAAATGTCTTGACCTTGACCATGCCCTTCGATATGTATTTAACTGGGCCCAAGATATTTATCTGTCGTAAAGGTGGCAGATGGTCAACAGTGCTGGAGCTGGAATACTTGTCAGAGTGGGGTGCTGGCCTATGGCATCTATTCTCTAAAATCACAAGGCTTCTGAAAAATTCTGTTGTTGATACCACTAATTTCAGCAAATTTGAAAAAAAAAAAACATTCTACAGCAGAGTATGGGGGTTTGGCCTTATAGCCATTTTGCCTTAAAAAGACCAAGTAGTGCGTGTTCAACTCTCTCTATATATATATTTCAGCTTCATATAGCACACACATGGTCCGAGGACAATGGAGAGATTTGTATGAGCACCAGATTACATTCCATTACATAAGATCACATTCATTTTATTTTAAGCACTGGAGATTAAGTAATTTGCACAGGGCCAACACAGGACTCAAACCTGAGTCCCCAGATCAAAAGTCATCAGCTTTGGCTGATAGGCCACATCCATGGTTCTCAATTTGTGTATGAATGTCATACATAAGTAGGATGGTTGTGGATGATCCTGTATAGTAAGCAAAATCAGTGTTGAAATGGCTTTTTGTAAAAATAATGGAAAGTTCACCCACCACCTTGCTAGGGAATACTTTCAAGGGTTTGTTTTTAAACTGGACAGGACTTAGGGGTAGTTTAACACCTTTGCACCAGTGGTACTGGAACAATTTCTAGATTGGGGATGCTGACATCAATGTTACATCACCGGTTAAAGGGATTTTGAAAATCCAGGCTTCAAAGAAAGTGAGCAAATGTATTGAGCAGGAGAGCTGTAAGAGTGTTTTAGGTAGCGGGTGGTGCATTTTGGAGCTCACTGCTGCAAATATATTACTAAAGCATTGTGCGGCAGCGCACTGTCATCAAAAAATGTGTTTTTCATTGAAATGACAACTAATTTTGCACAGACATACAGAGTTACTGATTAAACTATACAGCACACAATTGATAATGTGTGGAAATCCTTCTAAAATTTTCGGTTCCATCACACCAGAATTACAAATTTAATATGCTTAATGTTTACACTCATAACAGCTGATATATTCTGAAATATGTGTATGGTTTATTTACTTGTATTTGAATTTATGTGTTAAATATAAATGACATCCTACAGCCTTTTCTTTCATTCTCCCTGTACCCCAGCATGATTGTCACATAGTTCACTTTGAAAACTCCTTTACCTTCACAGTCAGAGAAAGAAAAGTCTACACCAGTCCTTATGCTAAAAGAATAGGCAGAAATGTGTCAGAAAACATACCCTGACATCTGTCTTTGGGGCACAGCAAATGAGACAAGATACATCCAAAATGTAAAGGTATCTTTGTCAGATGGTCTTCTCTGACCCATCAGAAATTGGCTGCAAACCCACTAGTGGGCTGCACCTCAAAAGTTTGGGATACCCTGTCATTGAGGCATTGTAAATGCATACCTTGTGTCAAATACAATAGGAAATGTCACTTACATAAACATCTAGTTCAGAAAGGGCTTTAAAGATCCGGTCTTAATAGTATAAGTTTGAAATTGTATGTTTTGCATTTAGTTGTGACTGAATTAGAGTTATGTTTCTTATTACAGGGAAAAGCACTGATTGGACTTTGAATGTTAATGTGTGCTGTCATAACCCCTTTCAGTGGGCCACGGGACAAGTAGGAGGTGCTGGGCCTAACCATGAGGGTTGTGGCATTTAGTACTGACATCCCAGGGCCCGATCTACTATGGGTCCTAAGTAACTGGGACAAATACTATCCCTACAGCGCTTGACTCAGAGGTGGTGGCATGGATCAAGCAGTCCAAAGCTTCTCAACTGGCAGGTAGATGCAATGTTCATACAGACTCACAGCTCAAAAAAATGCTTGGTAATCCCAATAAGTAAATGTTCACTCACATCATTGTTTTTAAGAAAAAGGTAGTATTTATACACAGACACAAAGTGAAATACAGCACATAACATATGAAGGAGTCCATTTTGAGTAACTGTTTTGCTCAGTTGTACCAGAACTCAGTGTATTCTATTCTTACTGTACTCAAGAGAGCCTGGGAAGAAGACTGACCTATGGATCAGTCCCAGAGTGTCAAAGAAGGTACCTGAGCAAACCCCAAGAAAGGTGGGCCAGATTGTCACCAGCAAAAGCCCTTGTTAGAAATGGGGCTCTCCAGTTGGCAATGGTTTGCACCCTTTTCCAAGTAGGGATTCTTCTTCCTAGTTAGCATGAGGGGGATACACTACTGAAATAACCCCTGCTCACCCCCTTGGTAGCTTGGCATGAGCAGTCAGGCAGTGTGTAAAGCATTTGCACATAACCAACAGTAATACGGTGAACACACTACAAAACGACACCACACCAGTTTTGGAAAAATAACTCAAGTTCTCAAGAATCTCAATTCTCAAAAACAGGCTTAAAATACAGTTCATTGAAGTCAATAGCTCCGTCTGGGGCTATCCCGGCATCTTGAACAACAAATTCAACCAGTTCTGGCTGACACCGGCGTCGTAGGCCAGCTACGCTGTCGGGAAGACCCACAAAAGAGTAGCTTTAGAAATGTAGGGCGTCAGCGACTTCTCGTTGCGTTCCAAAGAGATGGCGTTGGCACGCATCGGTTACGGAAGTTGGTGCAGGAGTCATCGGGCCCTTGAAGTCAGATGTGTTGCAGATCGAACTCCTTGGGGTAGAAGTCGTGAATGCCGGCGTCAGGGCTGCGGTGCGAAGTGCAGCTGTGCGGCATGCAGTGTCCTCAGGTTGCAGTGCAGGCAGCGGCTCGTTGACATTCGTCCAGCGGCATCATTGAGACCAGAGCTGTGGTGCAAAGGGATTCAGTGCTGGCAGGTCAAGGGGCAAGTAGCATCGTCGTCGTTGCTGAAGCGCTGTCGTCGGCTGATGAACTGGAGTCAATGGTGCTGGTGTCGGTAGGCCAAGGCTGCGGTGTGGGCTGAGGACGATTCTTCATGTACTTATGAGCAGTGCCTTGAACCACAGTGCATGCTCTGGTGTCAATGTTGGCATGGAGCGTTGTTGTGTATACAAGTGCAGCAGCATGAAGCTAGGCGGTGCGAAGAGCAGTGCCCACAGGTAGCGGTGCAAGCAGCAGCTCGGTGGTGGCATTGGGCATCATTGCCGGTGAGACCAGGTTTGCAGTGCAAAGTGCGGCAGTGCCCTCTGCTGTGCCTTCAGGACAAAGAGTCAGTAGCAGCGTCATTGACAGCGTCAGGTTGCTTTTTCTTCTGTTGCAGCACAAAACACACAGTTCCTAGTGCTGGTTGCAGATGAACTTGAAGTCTTTGCTGTTCCTCAGACTTCTTGAACAGGGGGCAAGCTCTACCTCAAGCTCTTGTAAAAACTCACAGAAAGAAGTTGCAGAAAGACCAGTCCTTTCACTGCCCAAGACAGAAGCAGCCACTGCAGGCCAACACAGCAAAGCACTCAGCAAAGTGGTAGTTCCTCCTCACAGCTTCTCCAGCTCTTCTTCTTGGTAGTCTTCTTGGTCCAAAAGAGTTCTAAAGTTCTGGGGTTTGGGCACTAATATTTATACTAAGTTTCCCTTTGTTCTCTCAGACAGAGAGGCTCTGTGCTGGCCTAGTTTCCCAGCAGGAGGTAGTGACGGCATTGTGTAAGGCAGACCAGGCCTGTTCCGGTGCAAGGAAATGCAGCCTAAGTCTATTCAGCCCAGCCCTGACTCATCCAGGAAAGACTGGACACACCTCAACCCCCCCAGTGGCTGTCTACTGTGAATGCACATCCCCAGCCCCTGTCACTCCAAAGCCAGACAATCAATCCACAGCCCACCAGATGCACACAGGATGGCTAAGCAAGAAAATACCTACTTTCTAAAAGTGGTATTTTCAAACACAGAACATAAAAATCATCTTTATTGAAAGTCCAGGCATACTAAACTCCATGTTTCTATCTCGTCCCAGTGGGAAGTTATACTTGTAAGATGTTACAAAGTAACTCCCATTCTATCCTATGGGACAGATAGCCTTTCAACAGTGAAAAACTAAATACACTGGATTTCACTATCAGGAGATTTCGTACACACCAGTAAATGTCCAACCTTTCACATACACTACAGCTTGACCACAGGGGTACCTTATGCTTACCTTAGGGGTGACTTACATGTAGGAAAAGGGAAGAGTAGGGCCTGGCAAGTGGGTGCCCTTGCTAGGTCGACATGGCAGTTACAAACTGTGTGCAGACACTGCAGTGGTACGTCTGAGAACCCTTTACAGGGCTGCTTGTGTGGGTGGCACAACCAGTGCTGCAGGCCCACTAGCAGCATTTGATTTTACAGGCCCTGGTACCCTCAGTGCACTTTACTAGAGACTTACTAGTGAATCAAATATGCTAATCATGGAAACACCAATCCATAACACAATTTACAACAAGAGAACTTGCACTTTAACACTGAACAGCAGTGAGAAAGTGCACAAAGACACTGAACCAGCAAAACAGAGTCAAAACCAGGAGGTTAGAAAGATAAAGACAGGGGAAACATGCCAAAAGATGCCAGGTCTAACATCCCTCCAAAAGAGTTTCCAGAAAAGCGAGTGACATCTCTTTTCTGACCATAGGAGAGGGGGTTTAGTGTGAAACAACCCCTGGGGCCTTGCCAGCCCCAGTGCTATGACTTTTTCCACAAGAAATTGCTGTTAGATTCATGTTAGCCTGGCTGATGAGGGGTGTTATCCCGAAACCAGTCCCAGGATTCTTGTTTCTGGTCCAGGAAAAACCTGGCTTTGCTGTTCGGGCTGGACTATTCCTATGAGGAACAGGGTCAAAACTGATTTGCATATGGCTGGGTCTGAACTGGGGTGGAGAAGTGAGCTAAAGAATGATGATGGATTCAACCCAGATCTGTGACTGTGGGTGAGTGTCTGAAAAGTTTCAGAGCTCAGTCCATCATTTCCTTGTGTTTGCTCTTTTCTCCAGAAGAGTGCATAAGACAAGGGATGCCATCTGTCCTAAAAAGAAGCTCCCTCCCACCACTGGTGGGCCAACACCAGGTATTGCGAATACAGTGTTGGGAGAGGGGTATCCCTGGCTGACAGAGAGATGGCACCCAAAGCTCACATTCCTAATAACACTAAAAAGTACAGGCAGTAGCTTACCATCAATGGCAAAGGGTGGGGTCTCTTAGAGATACAGTAGCCAGTACTACTGTTGTTTAGTTTGCACTAATTTGTAGGAATTGTGCATTTGCAGGACGACAGAAACTTAGGATGGTGCCAGACTGGTTTCAAGCATTCCCGTAGGATATGTTGTCCCTTAGGCCAACTAGCTCACAGTGCCACCGTTAGCCACGCTAACTTGGACAGCGAGCAAATGGTTCTGGCGACAACTGAACATGAAAACTCTGTTCCCTCAGGAACCTTGATGATGGATTTAGAACATTTTACTCAGTAACTCGTGTACTCTTTTGCTCAGAGAAATATACAAAGAATACACGAAGGGGCGTTTTCAAATTTTTTTTTTAACCATAGTGATTCCTGCATAGAAATTATAAGCTGCGATGATTAAAAGACGGAAGCAGACAAAGGTTATCATGAGTGTCATCATAGTGTGTAAAATAAAAAAGTTCCAACATTATGTTAAGACACCTCATATATGCATACAGATAAAGTATTATAACAAACCAGTATACTCCTACCTTGCTAACCCTAATCTATGTGTCTAGGGTGTGAATATATGGTCTACCAAGAAACCCCCAGCTGGATGATCTAATCTCTTTACTTGGAGGGTAAGAGAGTAGGACCCCATTGTGGTCTCGTACTGGACACCCCTCACGGAGATGTCAATCAACTGCTAGGTGAAAGATTTAACATGCAGGGGCCGGTTAAAGTCAGAAGAAGTGTCTCCTCTGATTATGCTGGGAAACAAAAGGCTATATATAGAAAATGTCATTTTTGTCTCAGACTGAGATTGTGATCAGGCTACTATTGTTTGTGCTCTACAGATAGCTGCGTCGTCATATGGATGTAATAACAAACACATTTGTATCACACACATGAGGGCCTTGCACCTAAGGCCATGGCAGAGTGATAGTGTTCTCATGAAATGTTCCATGTCAACAAGGTTGGTGTTTCCAAGAAAATAGTCCTTGTGTCACAAATGCAAATGTGTGTCAAAATTTGAAGTGGCAAATAGAAGGCAACTTTAGGAAAGGATTGTGTACGTGGAAGAGTGGCACTAATTCCTACCGGGCCTTACTCTGGAACGATACCCACTCCTTATACATATGTCGGTTTAAGAAGCTATCAAAAAGCAAACTACTGATATATTATCATATATAGAGGGAAATGCTAAATTGTATATAATAAAATTGCTTTAAAAGTACCTTAAAATCAGACAATAATGCCATTTGGAAGCCCAAAGCATAAAAAAGCCAAGCATATAAAAACATGAAAGTACCTAAAATGAAATGCAATAAAAAAAAATGTGCAAAATAAAAACAGTCAGAATAAAAACTTCCCACCACACGTAAAGTCAGATGTTTACATGGTCCGAGTGGTAGATGAAACATTGCTGTTCCCAGTGTTCGCAGATGACGTTCCCAGAGGCAAGACTCAGAGCAAAGCGATAGAGCAAGTATGTTCATATCCTACCCCCACAGCAGCTGCTGAGGAAGTAAATACAGCCACCTGGTGTACCATTGAAACAGAGCTTAAATCTAAACCACTAGCTGCAGAGGCAACCCAGGGGAGCTCGTAGAAGCATGGATATTCACAGGGGACAGCTGTACAGATGGGCCTTCAGGGGTCCACCAGCACGTTTATGTTCCAAGGCTCAACCAACTGCAACCACAAGCACAAGTCCAGGGCACACTGATAAGTGCACAAGAGGCAGCGAAACACAGGCTGTACGCCATGAAGCCACACAGGTCAGAAAGACAGAAACCAATGCTCATTGAGTTCTCAAAGCAAAGGTATGCCAAAGAAATGCACCATGCATTCACGGCACAAGAGGACGTGAGGCAGTGTCAGCTCCATTTGATCTCGAACTGAGATATCCATTGCGGAGCAAAAATAAAAGCAATACTCCTGAAACTAGGATCAGGACCAGTGGAAGACCTCCAAAAAGGCTTCAGAGGTCTGAGTGGATGAAAGATGGAATAATTCCAAACACCGTCTGGAAGGTGCTGACCAACCCAGAGCCAATGCTCTTGAAAAACCCTACACTTCTAGTCATAATAAATATGTTAATAATACAATGGACTAGCTCCCCAAAATCTTGTGGAAAGTTAGTACAGAGAAGTGCCTGTATGTCCAAAG
Organism: Triturus cristatus; assembly: GCF_964204655.1. Taxonomy (NCBI): domain Eukaryota; kingdom Metazoa; phylum Chordata; class Amphibia; order Caudata; family Salamandridae; genus Triturus; species Triturus cristatus. The sequence goes on along the minus strand of NC_140582.1, from coordinate 53,504,869 downwards.
AGGAACACGCTACCTGAACATCAAACATCTCCTTGGCTGAAGTTAAGGCCAAATCATTTTGAAACAATAAGGATTTCAGTTTGCTCAGGGCGTCAAAGCACACATTGGTAAGATTAATGGAAGGCCACAGCGTATCCTTCCTAACTACTCGTGCAGGCGGAAACACGACTTGTGCGCAACATATCACAACGAATGATACAGTCACCACATAGGCAACCCCTGGCTTCATTTCACTGCAAATTAGATTGTTTAACATCAGGTAACTCCCATTTGAGTGCAATCTGAAAGTCGGACGTATCACAGCTGCCAGAGACCCTTTCAAGTAGCAAGAAAGTTTCACCACAGACACATTGCAAGCCACATGCAACAAAATGTCCTTGCATATCAGTGACCCACTTAAAGTATTCTCACAGTCCAAGCAGCTGAGAAAAGCTTCAGTGTCCTTATTCCTACACTGGAATGTGAAAGGAAGGTCCCTTTGTTCATGTATGTTTCCTTCACCCAATGCTTCTTTTCTGCCCACTTGATGGTGTCGTAGAGAGTACAGAAAGCGAAAGTGCGAGATTGGCAATATAATGTACCCATGGTTTATCCAATCAGAGGATGCTATTTCTGCAATGGTAAAAGGCAATTGTTCTAGCTTCTCAATTTGTAACATTGTATATCAAGCATATTTCTGTGCCACAGTTATCTGTTCTTCTGAAAGATAATAGCGTGAAAACAAATTTGTTATATTAATTTGTCCCGAGGGAAAGTAGCCAGAACTTAACGTTTGTAATGTCAAGCTCAACAATAGAATTGACCTAAGCTGGGACTGCCCATGTTGTAATGCAGACAAGTCTTGCTGAAGCGCATCTATTGTGGATGAGACAATGTTACCCAGTGAATACATTCTAGATGATAAGGTAGTCATACCATTGTCTATTACTGCCAGAGCCTGTTCTAAATTGGCCCTGTCAATCTCCTGCAGCCTTTCAGCAGCTTCTTGTAGAGATATTTTCAATATCTCATTATAGACAGATTATAGAAATCACTGTTGATGTGGTTTCCGAGGACCTGAAAGAAAGTTTTGTAATTCCAGGTCAAAATATAAAAGGGACAATTGCTGTTTTACCTGAGACAGTGTTGAGGTTTTAAGCCAATTAAGGCCCATCTTCCCAACACTGTAAGTTGTTACCACCCCCGAATGTTCACATATCACATTTCAGGCTGATTGGCTGTAAATTCCTTGATGTTACCCTGGAACCTAACTTGACATTTGTTAGTGTGTAGTGACCACACTAACCATCTCTTCCAACTGGGATGAGATAAGCTATATATAATCTTACACAACATAGTGTCAATTGCATTTTCATCATATGGTGTTGTTTTCTGCCAATTGTCAAATTGTGTAAGAGTGGGAACCCATGGTGTGTTCAAGTATTTTATCTTGGCTAGGCCAAGACACGTAGTCTGTTGCACAGTTTTTTTCATGAAAATCATCTGTTGTGGTATTAGGCATGCTCTAAACAAAGCCTTGGTTCCCCGAACCTGCCAATCTTTAGTCCCCCAGATAGATTTAACATCTACTGTGTCCCTCCAAAAGTCAAAACCATGTACAGAGAACTAGGAAATAAAGAATGCAGAGTATATCAGCTTAGTGTTAGTTAACATATTTTTCTTTGCAGGTGTTGGTTCAAGCCTATAATTAAATTTTGCTTAGTCAGATATGTCATAACCAGAAACAAAATCAAACTTCTGTGCAAATGCTTGTGAACTATCCATTGGTGGTGTAGGGCAATGTTCCCATTGAGTAAAGTTAGAAACGTGACGAGGTGTACCAGAGTTGTGTAGAAAATAAGGAATGTAATGGTTATAATAGAACATCTCATCAAAATTAGCTGTACCATCATATGACTCATTAGAAGAAAACAGTTAATGTTCTAGGTCTTCTAACATTTCATAAACAGTATTAAAGTCCCAATCATAAGATATAGTGCTAGGGGTGATAATGTCATTTAAGGAAATAAAAAAAAATCACAATTTTTGACAGTTCAGTGGGACCATACACATCAAATGATACCTTGTCCCATACAATCCCATCCGGAACTGGAACAGCTGAAAAGTTCACCAGGGACAAGTGTCTTTGTTCTTGGTGTGATAATGCATTTGGTTTTAGAACCAGGTTAACCATGTGTACTGCAGAATGTTCAGGGACAAGGTGTCCATTCAGGAGAAGGAAGAACGCAGTCACAAAACTAATCCAGATAATTAGGAAAAGCCATACAATTGCAATCCAAAGATGAAACCACGGAGAAACAAAGTATGCTCTTTTCGATAGAAAGTCACACACTTTTAATTCAGAGGGCAGGGGCTCTGATGGCAGTGGAACCTCTGATTCGTCAGGGAAAACTCTTCAAAGTCAATTAAGTATCCAGACGCCGTCCAGTCGATCTTAGGCAGCTCAGTAGACTGGTTCAAGTGAGAAGAAGACTCGATCTGTGGTGTATTTATGTAGACCTTGTTTACCTCTGGAGTCCAAATTGAAATCTGCATTTTTGTACTTGTAGACTTCACAATAGATGTTGTTTTTTAAACAGATGGAAGGCATACTTCATTTTTGTCTCATATTGAACAGAGCAGGCTTCATTTGCAATTAAAGCTTCCATCTGAACCTCATCTATAACAGCTAGAGGAGAGTGGTAGCTACAAAGGAGTACATGTGGTTAACTGTTGAGAATCTGCCAGATAGTGTGGTTTGATCAGATCAATAGAGGCAAACCTTTTGTCTCAGCCTCCGGCAATGGGTCAGAAGCAGTACCGTTTGTGTAGCTTCAACAGCCAGGATAGGCACAGGAGCTCTGTAAGATGGCCCAAACTCTTTTTTGTCCTCAATCTTTTCTCATACCAGATCCCCGATCTTTGTGATCCAACTTGTGATCCAGCCGTTTTTTGCGGAACAACCTTCACTTCTCCAGTGGCAGTGAGTTTTACTTGGATGTTGCTTTGTTCAGCCCGGAAATTGTTAAATTCCTATAAAACAGCCAAACGTTCACTGATGTCTAATAGTGTTTCTACTTCCACTGTTCTGGCATTATCAAAGTCTGAGACCCATATCTTAACCCCAAACAGGATCTCATAAGGAGTCCGACCACCCAGGTACTTTCTTGGCATGGTATTCAAAGCTCTCTAGACCCCATACAGGTCATGAACCCAACTGCGACCAGAGACTAATACCCTTGCTGTTGAAGACTGTTTTTTGTCATGTTCTTTCCTCTCCACGACCATGTTTTCCTCTGGATAGTATGGATATGCGAAACAAAGAGTCACACCCAAACTTTCCATGTCCTCTATGCAAGCCCGAGAGCTAAACACCAGACCCTGGTTGAAATTTAATGTGCCCACTGTGTCTGTCCCAATAAAGACTCAGCGTTCCTTTATAACAGTTTTGGTGTTAGCCCATCATTGTGGCCATACCCTCAGGTATCCAGAGAAGGAATCCACTGCCACCAAGATGTAAGCCCAATCCAATACTAGGGGGCCACAGTGGTCCAGATATACACTAGCCAGAGACTTGTTCAAAATCATCATCATCATCACTTTATTTGATCTAAAAAAAGTAAAGATCATACAAATACAATAATAAAAGCAATACAAGTAAATACATTTGGTTCCAAAAGTGTCAGTGCATAGTAAGAAATTAATAACAAAACACTATATCCTGTCTCGCCCTACCCAACTTCATAGGGTCAAAATGGCAACATAGCGAAATAGAGAAGTAGGGCAAAAACCTCAGCTAAGGGTTCACTAAGCGCGGCTACCTACTTAATCATAATTTCTGCTGATCTGTCTTACTTTCTATACTTTTTCCTAATAACCAATGCATTTCGGCAACAAATGTACAGTAAAACCATTCATATTACATTAAAAATAGGTACACTATGATATGTTAGATAAATAGGGCAATAAAGGCATACAATCATTCTAAGTTAATATAAGGAGAGAAAGTGCAAGGGTCAGATTGCCATCACATTGAATGTTATAGAGATTAGTATTTCACCCTCAGACCAATAGTTGGGATCTCCTGTGCTTTAGTGAGAGCCTTTGGAAGGATGCTAAACAGTGACATACAAATGGATCCACCAACATTTGGAAGAAGTATAATGGTGGGCGGCATTGCCTGAATTTATGTTTGCACATGAGGGGGAGAATACATTTTTTCCTTTGAAAAAAATAAAATTTGCAAGAAAAGATGATATGCAAGTCTTTTTAGAAAGGTGTTCCATCACACGGGCAGGCCGGCAAGGCTTGAATATAATAGAGGCCAGTGGGATGGTCCATCATAATTAGAATGGGATTTAGTCAGAACCTTACTAGAATATATCAATGTTGGGGATTTGACACAAAGGCTAAGTATGAATTTACATTGAAAGTAATTGTAGGGGCCATCAGATATAATTTTACCTTAGGTTTGTTACAATTATTTTCCAATCGCTCTCTCTCCATCTTTCCTGAAAATAACCTATTTATTCTCATTTTAAAGATTGTCAAGCAGTTAGCCAGATTGTCAAACAGACCCTGCAAACTGATAGATCTCAGAGTATTTTTTACATATTGTAGCAATGTAAACTTGTGCTTGTAATCAATGTTTAAGCAATCCCTCATAATGCGCTGGGTCACGTTTACAGTCTCCATTCTCCACACCGAGTGACACAGTAATATGGGGGCTAAGCGCTTGTTCAAAATCAAAAGAGGTGTCTGCGGTGGATGCGTTACTGTCAATCCCTTCATCTACTGACAGATGTCACATCTCAGGACAAAGTCCGTGGTCTGTTTGTATAGAACCGGTCACCAATAGCATTGCTGCAAAAGTGTAATTGTAGCTGCTATGCCAGCCTGTGTAGAAGCCAGACCCTCCTGCGCAGCCAGTATTAATCCTAGTCTTTGATCATTGTTTGCTATTACTCTGTCCCCCTCTCCTGTAATCTGAGCATCCAGCATGTTTTGTGCATCTAACTTGTAGGAGTACTTGAGTGGAAAAACTTCTGGCAAGTGTGTGTCATTGCGAGCAGCATTGACTGTCACCATGATGTGTCTGCCTATTCTCGTACTTGAACGAGTTATCGCAGCAACCATGGCGGTGGCTTCATCAGACAATGAATTTCCTGAAACGTGCACGCTAACACACTGATGACTCAATGTATGTATAATATGAGCCTGTGGCAAGTATTCCTTCAGCTTTGCTACCTGTTCCCTAAGTAACTTGTGTTTCACTGTGTAGTCTTTTAAATCCCTGAATCCATTCTAACTCCAATAATGAAGATACTATGAGTGTGGGGAATCTAGCATCCATATGCTGTAGTGCCAGTACTAGAGGCGGGGAACAACCTTTACAACGCAACTGTTACAACGCACTACACTTTCAACGCATTTTTTACAACGCATAAGCCATTACAACGCACTACACTTACAACGCATGACACTGCAACGCATTTTTAAAAAATACCTTTACAACGCATACCATTACAACGCCTACCATTACAACGCATAATATTACACTACACTATCCAACACTTACCCTACTGTTGCACCCCCTGGAGTTAGAATAGTAATTTTTACCCCTATACTATCCAACACTTACCCTACTGTTGCACCCCCTGGAGTTAGAATAGTAATTTTTACCCCTATACTATCCAACACTTACCCTACTGTTGCACCCCCTGGAGTTAGAATAGTAATTTTTACCCCTATACTATCCAACACTTACCCTACTGTTGCACCCCCTGGAGTTAGAATAGCAATTTTTACCCCTATACTATCCAACACTTACCCTACTGTTGCACCCCCTGGAGTTAGAATAGCAATTTTTACCCCTATACTATCCAACACTTACCCTACTGTTGCACCCCCTGGAGTTAGAATAGCAATTTTTACCCCTATACTATCCAACACTTACCCTACTGTTGCACCCCCTGGAGTTAGAATAGCAATTTTTACCCCTATACTATCTAACACTTACCCTACTGTTGCACCCCCTGGAGTTAGAATAGCAATTTTTACCCCTATACTATCCAACACTTACCCCACTGTTGCACCCCCTGGAGTTAGAATAGCAATTTTTACCCCTATACTATCAAACACTTACCCTACTGTTGCACCCCCTGGAGTTAGAATAGCAATTTTTACCCCTATACTATCCAACACTTACCCTACTGTTGCACCCCCTGGAGTTAGAATAGTAATTTTTACCCCTATACTATCCAACACTTACCCTACTGTTGCACCCCCTGGAGTTAGAATAGCAATTTTTACCCCTATACTATCCAACACTTACCCTACTGTTGCACCCCCTGGAGTTAGAATAGTAATTTTTACCCCTATACTATCCAACACTTACCCTACTGTTGCACCCCCTGGAGTTAGAAAAGTAATTTTTACCCCTATACTATCTAATACTTACCTTAAATGCAATTAAATATTATGCGTTGTAATGGTATGCGTTGTAATGGTAGTTTTTAAAAATGCATTGTAGTGTCATGCGTTGTAAGTGTAGTGCGTTGTAATGGATTATGCGTTGTAAAAAATGCGTTGTAAGTGCATGCGTTGTAAAAGTGTGCGTTGTAATGTCATACATCCCTAGAGGCTTATGTTCTGCCAGTTGTACCATGAAATCACCAAGTGACTGTGTGTATGTTTGTTTAGGATGGAAGGTTCCATTCAGCATATGGCCTTTTACGACTGTGCATGTGGCTGAATAATGCTGTTTTGTCCCTACGGCAGGTTGTGCAGAACCATGAGTATAAATGACGTAGTCATAACCTTTTAGAGACATGATTTCATTATGGAGAGGATATTCTTGTGCATACAGAAGAAATTATTTTGTTTGTAAAATAGAGTCAAATCTGTAGGCTATGTCTGTTGCAGTGAGGGACTTTGACCATTGTATCCATCTTGGATGTAGACCTTTTACATTCAGAATGCTAGTTCTTGCAACTGCCTCTAATGTTGGTACAGAGGTCATGACAATAATTTGTTTCTCTTGAGCCAGGGCACGCTCTCACTACAGCAGTCTGAACTGCTGTCAGAATTTTTGTGTCAGTGCAAAACGCACTTCAGCATTTGAATAGAGGTGCAATTTATATGCAATCAGTACTGTGTCACCTTCATTGAACGTGACATATGTGTAGCCTGATGCCCCCACATTAACACGGATCACCAGGTTTGTTGTATTTACACATGTGTGTAAATGTTTGGAAGCTATCATGTAAGCTTGGACGGAACATGCCGAAAATCTGGATGAATTAGGTAATAGAAAGATTTTACCCATTCTGCATATTCAGGAATGTATGTTCTACCAACATCTAGGAATCCTAATATGGATTGTAGCCTTTTTAAAGTTGATGGTGGTTGCATCACCTCACATTTTTCTAAAAGGGATTACCAGGCTCTTGCCTTCACTTGACAGCTAGTATCCCTAAAATGAGGCACTGAGGTGGGCAATTTTTAATTTTGTAAAATTTAATCTGTAGTTCATGTGAGCAAACCCCAGAATTATGCAGTCCACTCTGGTCAAGTGTCCCATTAGGTCATTTTCTGTTAAGTATATGTCATCGACATATGACAATGCCTGGTCATCAAAGTTCTTAAGTAATTCTGTGACTTTGGCTGAAAACAGCCTGGGGCTATTCTTATATCATTGTGGTAAATGGCAGAATTGTTTCTGATCACCTAGCGCCATGAAGGCCTTCAAATATCTGCTGTCAGTCGTTATATTTTGGCAGGAAAATCCATTCAAGATATCTAATGTTGTTTTGTATTTCTTTTGCACAATGTTATTCATGAGTACGGCACTATGTGCATTTTGTACTGCAAATGTTTGAGTAGCTATGTTCAAATGTCTGTAATCTAATACTAGATAGTATGATTGATCTGCTGTCATACCTGGAAACAGCAGATAATTCATTGTTGAGGTGCAACTTTTAATCACACTTTGATATTCAAGTTGTTCTAGGATATCCCCAACATGTTGTTTTGCTGCAGTTTTTATTGGGTATTGTCTTTGAGGTGGTGGGGTTGTCCTCAATGGTATATCATGATAAGGTGAACTGTCATCCTACCCCACATTGTTGCGGTATGATGGAGGAACGTATTAATGTTTAATTGATTTTAGAATGGGGTTAGAGAAAGCTGGTAAAATTGCAGTTTCTCCTTTTGGGCAAACCAGTATGAATTGAGGTGGCCAGTCTTTATCAGCCAGCAAGATGTCATAACCCTGAGTGAGTTCCTCCCAAAAGAGGACATGAATAAACCTGGGAACATCCCCCTCCATAAGTACCTGGAGCTATTTCAACCAATTTGGGATACCCTGGTGTCAGACAATCCATAAGCTTCTGGTGAACTATTGTGACTTCTGCCACACAGTCAGCATTGTCAATGCTCATTCCCCGTTCAGAAGCAGAGTCCTTAAAATCCGGGGCATGCTTGACTTTTAGTCCAGCTACCTTTTTCTTTTTAAATTGAGGTTTTGATATTTTAAGTTCATCTTCCTGTTTAATTATGTATTCAGATGAGTATTGTGAGCCCTTCCTTTGTTTCACATGCTCTTTTGATCTCCGCTCTGACTGTCCTCTGTCCGAATATCTATTGGATGTATACTGAAAGGAATTGGAGGAACGTGTATCAGAATACTGGTACCTATCAGGTGGTTTAACATTATCACGGTTACCTCTGTTAGATTAGAAATGTTTATGCTTGCGCATTGCACTATGTAAGTTAACATTCGCGGCACCATTTTCTATTCAGACGCCATTTTGAATCATGATCAAAACCAATCCTTCATTATTTCTGAGAAAAGGGCTCTGTTAGGTTTGAGATTGGGTTCTGCTTCACTAATTAATACTCTATTCTTATTAGCGCATACCTTTCCCTCTAGATAGAAAACTTCTCCCACTTGTCTAGTGGTGGGCATGGGCAAAACGACCTTGAGTAGTAGATAATGTGTGCCTGGCCTCAGAATCAAAACGTATTCTCTGTACTTCACTGTTTAGCTGCATCTGCTTGGAAAATACCATTATGGGCATGCATTCATTTGGTTCTGAAATGCACATAATGTATCTTTAACTTTGCTGATGTCAGTCCCTCTGCAGCACTCCTAACGACTGGGCAGACTGGGCTCCACTCTGACTGTCTATGAATAAACAGTTTTTGTTTTTTATTCTCTACTGTCTGACCGACTCTTCATTTAGTATGGATGGCCGAGAGGTGGTCATTAGTGACCCGGGTGAAGTGAATCGGCCACTTCCTTCAGTTAGCGCCCAGACAGGGACTCCTTCAGGTGATTGAGGTAGATGCCATTGTCAGGTTGGACTGACGGTTCAGGTATACCTGCACGAGGAGTGTCAATTGCTCGCAACTGCCCTTTCCGTTCTGCTGGACTGCGCCTCACACAGTGGTCATCCCTAGTGGAGTCCTGAACGGCAAAACACTTGGATCTGACCGTGTGGTCTGAAGAGTTGGCAGTGGAGAATTGGTTAGTTTGTGCTACTCATATCAGGTGAGATTGTGTAGGTTCTTTGTGGATATGAGACTGTTGTGCTTTGAGTTTGGTACAGTCTGAGGACCGTTTTTGGTATTAAAAAAAGCATTTGCAACTGCTTTGCCAGGCATAAATAACAAACTTGTTTTTTCTTTTGAAAATGCCTGGGATTAGCAGATGCTCGATCGGAAGAAGCTCAACTGGCCCCTCCAGAAGGCACCCCTAATTTTGATATGTATGTGAAGCATGTTCTTGGCCCTATTATGTTTATTACATTCTGGCACAACTATACAAGGTAAAATGCAGAGTTACAGTGTTACAGTGGCCATTGACGGGAACTTTTGATGAACAAAAGATAGGGTTTTTACAGGAACAGTTATTTAAAAGACGAAGTAGACAGTCTATGTTTGATTCCCTCAGATCGTGGCAGAAAGCAGCAAGACAGAGACGATTGAAGATGGAAAAGGATGCCCCGAAAGGGTAGATGCAAACACTGACCCAGAAAGCTGTAGCATATGATAGAGAAAAGCAAGACGCCAGGGTTGAATGTGAAGATAGGAGGTTTCAGTTGCATATTGATAAATTTTATTTGGCCCAAGAGGAAATAGATACTTTTGTAGAGGAATTGCTAGATACTAGATGCTGCCCCTATATGCCCTGCAGAGGCTATACCGCGCTGTTCCCTTACAGTCTCAGCAGCCTGTTATATCTGCTTCAACTGTTCCCTTATCTACAGCTGTTGTTTTGATGGCTTTGGCCACGGCACCCCAGCTCCTTCTTTGTCTTCGCCATCTTTGGCAACTGTGACTATTAGCACACCTACTGTCTCGACTCCGGTATCCTCTGTTCTCTCTCCTGCGGTACAAGTGCCAGCGACGATTGTACCTGTTACTTCTGTCACTTCTCCTTCCATGGTTTTTCATCCCCGACATCTTTGAGTGTTGAAATGCCAGTGCGTGGATAGAGACTGGACGAAATTTAGGAAGCGCATGTGCCCGTTAGTGCAATCTGGGGTGGGGGAAGTAGATAAATAAGTAATAGCTAATCAGGCTGCGCAGTGGGCACGTGGGCATGTAATGCAATCTATAGTGTGGAAGATGTCTGGAAAGTCATGTGACAATTTGCCTTTTATACAGCAACATGCCTTTGAGCATATGTCTGCTAAATTGCGCAGTCTTTGGCAGCAACATTTTGGGACAGAAGCGCCTCAAAATGTATTTGATGTTAGAGATTATGTGTATGTTACTGATTTGGAGCCAGGTCAGGTTTTTGGAAATCTTACAACTTTAATTGCTTACAGGGGAAGGTTGTATGAGAATACTCATAAGTCGGTATCTCAGTTTCCGATGCAGGAGGTTTATCCTCTATATTACCCAGAAATACAAGAGTTAACGGATCAGCATGGTAAAATTACTAGATACGTTGTGTAGGGGCCTGTTTTCAGGAACAATGGGTTTATACACCATGGAAAAGAAGTGAGGTTTTATCCCTTAAGGCTCATTTGCCCGATCCGAGGAAAAATTCTACTGCTTATTATAAAGAGCTGACAGAATCTGCCTCGTCTACTGTAATGACCCTTGCTGATAATGAATGATTCTTCGTCCTTCTTGTTCCGGTTGATATTTGGAGACAGGTTCATACTGAAGATCATGCAGCATTGTTGGGTAACACATGGGAGCAGATTAAGGGATGGGATCAGGAATGACAGCCAGGTAATAAGCCTGAGCCGAGATACTTGCTTTGCCAGGCCGCATCATTACATATATGCACTCTCTTATTCCGCCGAAGAAGGTGAGTTGGGATAAGTTGACGGCTTGTTGACAGAAGAAGGATGAAAGTGTGTCTGATTTCTTTACTTGGTTTGAAGATACGTTTTTGGACTATATCGGGCAGGATATGTCTATCAAGGGAGGAGTTCAGTTGTTTGTTGAAACATTTATTTCCAACCTGCTTCCTGAAATTGTGACACGTTTGCAGGCATCTGAGAGTACTTGGTCCACCTCTTCCCCCTATGTTATTTTGAATATGGCTCCAGAGGAGAAAGAAAAGACAGCTAAAAAGCATAAGGAATTGAAGACAAAGGTGCTGTTACAGCAAGCGTTTAGGGGGAACGGTAGAGGACATGGTGGTCCTTCTAGACAGCTTCCACGCACAAGCAGGCAGCCGACCACGACACCTTTTGGGCCTAATATTTTTATAGTTATTTTGATTTTGTGAGCGGCACAGCTACCCTAGGGTTTCCCGGCGCCGCCTGAAAAGAGCCAAGAGTAATAAGGAAGAAATCTACATATTAAATAGCCAAGTTTTTAAACCCCTCCGAAAATTCTCATAAGAAAGTTCATTCCGGAGACCTATAGGAAGGGAGTTCCATAAAGAGGGACCCAGACACGAGAAAGAGCGACCGCCCATAAGCACTAATCTCGTCCTAGGAACAGTAAACTTGGCCTGAGTGTCAGAGTGGAGCACTCGAGATGGTGCATAAGGGTGAACTAAAGTCTTCAGATAGTGTGGCACCTTACCAGATTTTATTTTAAACATAATACTCAAAGCTTTAAATTTAATACGGTTCTCAATCTTGAGCCAGTGGAGGTCTCGAAGCGACCCAGAGATAGAAGCAGTTTTAGGAATCTTACAAAGCAGCCTTGCTGCAGCATTCTTTGCTAACTAAAGTTTGCGTAACACATCCTTAGTGGCACCCAAGTACAGAATGTAACTGTAGTCCAGTCTAGAGGTGATAAGAGCCTGGACCACGGTACATTGGGTAGAAGGGGGCAAAATCCATAAGCCATCTAAGGATTGTGAAGCAAGTCGAAGCTACTCTCACTGCTTGCTGCTTCATGGATAGTTGTTTAATGCGTTTTTAAATGTTTTAGATTCAGTATATTTATAATCTTATTATGAATGTTTTATTGTATCTGATCTGCTTTTATGACTAAACTGTCGAATAAAGCTTTGTTGAATTGGATAGTTGGTCGTCAATTAAGACGCCCACATTTTGGACCTGATGTTTTGGCTGAGGTGGACCCATTTCAGTGGGCCAATGCTGGGGGCCCCAACAGATCTTTATTCTTGTCCACGATCAGCACTTCACTTTTATCACCGTTGAGTTTTAACTGGTTGGTAAGCATCCAGCCTGCTATATTCCTCAAACCGGCCTGAAGTAGGGAGGGTTTAGACGCCCTATCAGCAGAGAGGGAGAAGACAATCTGGGTGTCATCGATGTACAAAAAGAGGGACAACCCAGCTTCCTCCGCAATCCTCGCCATTAGCCTAACATAGTTGTTAAATAATAAAGGGCTGAGGAATGAGCCCTGGGGAACCCCATAAAGTGAGTTGTGAATTTTGGAGCACGCTGCTGGCGAGAAAACCTGAAATGTACGGTTCGTCAGGAAGTTTGCAAGCCAATTGAGTGCCCTGTCAGTCACCCTCAATGATTGGAGAGCCGGCAATAACACGGTATGCAAAACCATGTCAAAAGCGGCTCTTAGGTCTAGGATAAGTGCCACAGTGCCGCCCGTGTCAACTTGATAACGCCCCATTTCAGTGACCCCAAGCAAGGCGGTTTCAGTAGAAAAACCAGCTCTGAAGCCCGACTGTGAAGCATGAAGAACATTTTGGGAGGTCACAAATGATGTCAATTGTAGATTGACGTGCTTTTCCAAAATTTTGGAAAAAGCAAGAAGAAGGGAAATGGGCCTAACATTGGATAGTTGCATGGGGTCAGCAGTGGCCTTCTTCAACAACGGTAAAACCTTTGCGTGCTTCCAGATAGATGGAACAATTGCCTCTTTTAAAGAGGTATTAAGCAGCTCCATGATCAACATCAGGGAGGATTGCTCAAATTTCTGAAGCACAGTTACGGGAATGGGATCTCTGGGAGAGCCAGATTTCAGGCTGTCCAGTATCCGCCTAAAGGAGTTAATTTCTAAGGGTGCCCAGAAGTCAAGCTTGTCAGTGTGTACGAAGAACAGGTCTTCCTGTAATGTCCCAGTGGTAGTAATATAATGGGAATTCCCAGATTGCTGTGAGGCATTATTCGGCGTAGAGTCCTCAAATGAACCATATATTTTTTAGACTTTACTCAAAAAAAATCTGGCAAGCTTCTCACATTATGAAGCAATCAGATCAGGAGAAGCAGGCAGGCAATCGGCACCTGACACATTTTTTACAAGCTTGAATAGCTGCTTGGGATTATTCTGTGCTCTGGACACAGCTGAGGCCACTTAATCTACGTGTGCAGCCTTGCAGAGTGAGTGATAGTCTGTTAAAGCCTTTTTATATGTTAATTTAGCCTCTAGCGTATAAGTCTTTTTCCAATGCCTCTCTAACGTTTTACATTTACTTTTCTCTATTTTAAGCTCCTCTGAAAACCAGGGGGCAGGAGGGCGGTGATTATTTGCCTTTTTGGCAGATAGTGGGATGCAAGCCTCAACAAAATTGGAAATCCAACTTTGAATTGCAATAACATCATCTGCCAATGAAAGGCCGACTGTAGGGACAGTTTTAGATAGCATATTGTTGAACACTTCAGTGTTCAATTTTCCCCAATTCCTAGATTTAGCTGTAAGGCCGGAGACCGTGGGAGACGGGTCAAGTGAATCTTCTGAAATTTGGAAGCCAACTAGGAAGTGATCGGACCATAGTACAGGCAAAGCTGAGGAGCAGCAAATGTTGTGCATATTAGAAAAAATTGGGTCAAGTAGATGGCCAGCCACATATGTAGGCCCGAAGTACAGAGCAGCATATTCACCGCAGTAAAATCTGAAATAAGTGCAGCACTGGTTTACACAGGTTAAATCGCCCAATATGGTAAGATTGGCGGCGTCCACAAGGTATGGGATGACTTGATCCAGAAGAGATGCAGCCCAGGCGCCCGCAGGCCCAGATGGACGATAAAGCAAAATTCCTGAAAATGTAAATTGGAGGGTTAAAATGAGTCTAAATAGAGAAGCCTCACAGCCCTGGAAGGGTAAAGTGTCAAATTTGCAGGTGTAAGAATTTTTGAAAATAATAGCTATACCTCCCCCTATTTTAATTCCCCTGTCTCCTCTGACAATAGCATAGTTAGGGGGCAAAGCAATTGCTATGTCAGGGACAGAGCTTCCGTGAAGCCAAGTTTCGGTAAGTAAAATGGCATCTGGTTGCTCATTAGTCAAAAGGTCAAGAATATCTAGCTTATGCTTTTAAAGTGAACAGCAGTTTAAGTTGAAAAAAAAGTACTTTTCCTCCACTGCCTTATGGTAGTTCACGGTAATAGTCGACCGATGGGAGAGTAAACGCTAGACTATGAACTTCGCCTGACTTAGGCACAAACCCGCAGTAGGGACAACTTGAGGCCATAGATTCAGGATTGAATAGCATACAGTCAATGAGCGGCACACTCTTAAGTTCATTTAAATGGGATGGAGAGTAGATATAAGTGTCCCTCTTAATTGATCCAGCGGTCATGGCCACTGGTCCCGATCGGGCACGGACGGGCGCAGACAGGCTTGCCTTGGGTACGCCATCAGCGTACCCGCTGCGCGCATCGGCTGCGTGTCCCTCCAGTGGCCATTAAATACTCAAATGGCAGGGCAGTAAAAGGCTAGAGCGCTAACCACCCAAACGCGTGGCTCTAAAAAATGGCCGCCGCGTTATTGTAAAGTGCGTGAAGAAAATAAAAGGAGTCAGTAAAAATCCCCCATTCCCTTCAGGCACACAGATATATCAGGACAAACACCAGGGAATCACTGTGCATACTGTAAGAAGGAGGGTCACTGGCATAGTCAGTGCCGTGTTCTTTTGCAGAAGGTTGTTGTCCTTAGAGGGAGAGGTCCTCGTAGACGAGGTCGCGGGACTGATAGAGCTCAGAATGCTGCGGTCTCACAGGGTCGTTCTGTTAATAATTATTTTGATGACCCTCACGATGGACAGTATTATCATGATGATTATGATACGGATGAGGTGACAGGAATGTCTTACAGCTAGGACAGCCAAGGACAGAGTGAGGGACCAGTTCAGATAACTGTAGATCAGTGTGGTCCTTATGTCACTACGGATTTGCAAGGCTCACCTAAGGAATTTTTGGTGGACACAGGTACGACGAAGAGTTCTGTTTCTCAACATTTGGCCCCTGGGGCGGCTCTGTCTGGCCATCATAATGTTTCGGTAGGTATTTCAGGTGTACCGGTTGTAAGCCCCATTTCCCAACCCCTTGAATTGACTGTTGGTCCTTTTACTGTGGGTTCTCCATTTTTGTTAACATCCAATTGTGATGGGTTTTAGATTTGTTGAAGAAATTGCATGCTACTATTTATTGTTACCCGGCAGGTGTTTATATGACAATGGGCCCTGATGTGGGTGCTAAACAGTGTTTGTCTCAGGGTGCACCTCTTCCTGTTGAGTTTGCTGATGTGCCGCCCACACTATGGGTGACAGGTGATACAGATGTGGGACTGTTGCACATACCACCAGTTTTGATACAGGTCAAGGACAATGCTATTTTGCCTCGTATTCCCCAGTATAAGATACCTCAGTCAGGAGAACAGGCCCTTCTATAGCTTATTCAGGATTTGTTCCAAAAAGGAGTAGTTGAAGAGACGTCTGCCAATATCTGTAAGAGTTCCATTCTTCTGATTCTTAAATGGATGCCATCCGGTTCCCCTGGCGATCATGAGGATGTTTATCACTTTGTGATTGATTTGCGCGAATTTAATACAATTGTGGTTCCTGATATCACCACACTTTTGACAATGATTCCTTCAGGGATATACAGAGAGTCTGAGTATTTATAGTCAGGCTTTAAAGAGTCAATTTGATTCTCTTTCACTTCACCCAGGTAATGAATTGGTGCAGTATGTTGATGACATACTCATTGCTTCTGACACAGAATAATGTTGTTGAGACTGTACAGTTAATTTGCTGCTGTATTTAGCCCATCATGGCCATAAATTCCAGTATTGTCGACAGAAGGTCACCTATTTAGGTCACCTACTGTCGAAGGAGGGTAGGAGATTGACTTCGGAGCATATCAGTACCATTTTCAAAATTCCAATTCCACAAACTCAAATAGATGTGCACGTTTTTATGGGTATCACTTCCTACTGTCGCCAGTGGATACCTAATTACTCCTTACTAATCAAACCTCTGCTTGCATTAACAACAAAAGAAGTGCATGAGCCATTGCCTTGGACTCCCTGATGTCAGCAGTCTTTTGATCAATTAAAAACTGTGCTTTGTTCCGCTCCTGTGCTTGGTACTCCTAATTATGTTTGTCCTTTACGTCGACAAGATAGCTGGTTGCTCGCTTTCTGTCCTAACACAACAATTCGGGTATAGGCAACGGCTGTGCGCTTAGTTCTCTGCTGGGCTTGATCCAGACACGAGAGCCCTCCCGAGTTCTCTAAGAGCAGTCACAGCTGTGCTACTTCGATTGGACAATCAGCTGGACTCGTGCTTGATACTGACCTCACAGTTATGGTACCCCATGCTGTGGACATGTTTTTGAATAAAACAAAGACACAGCACCTCACCAGTGCACGTCTTATTGGCTATGAAATGACATTGTTTGCTAAACACATCACAATCAAAAAATGTGCTACACTGAATCCAGCCACATTACTACCCCTCCCTTCTGAGAGTGATGAAGTTAACAACATGACTGCATCTTCCGAACAAAAGAAGAGACGAAAGGATGGGTAGACTTGACTGATGTTCCCTTATCTGACCCACAAGGGGAACTATATGTAGATGGCTCTTGTTTTAAATTACCAGATGGCACAACCACTACAGCCTATGCTATCACTTCACTGTGTACAGTAGTAGACACATCACAGATTCCTTATCAGTCTGCTCAAGCTGCTGAGCTCGCTGTTTTATTTGAGCTTGCGAATTGAGCGAGGGCTGGTTGTCAACATCTATACTGACAGCCAGTATGCCTTCGGGGTCGCACATAATTTTGGGTGACTCTGGCCTGCAAGAGGGTTCCTTACTTCCCATGGCACCAGAATACAGCATGCACACTTCATATTGAGGCTTTTGTCTGCTCTGACAATTCCCAAGAAATTGGCAATAGTGCAGTGTAGTGCCCACAGGATGGTCACCGATGATGTAGGTGGGGGAAATGCTTTTGCTTATCAGACAGCTAAGGAGACAGCCCAGACAAAGATTAAAAGAATGTTTGTAGCAGGTCCAGCTAGGTGGGTTCCCGTGTTTGTCATGTTTGAAGATACCCTCGAAAGTGTAAAGGAGATACAAAGTGAAGCCACAATAAAATAGTTAGCAGTATGGCAGGAAAGTACAGCAGACATTAATGAAGAAAGTTGTAGGATTGATAAATCAGGGAAACAGAGATCTATGTTGCCAGACACATACGTTCTTTCTGTGGTTACTATATCCCACCGTCCAGCTCATATCAGTGCTAAAGGCATTTACAAGTTGTTAGACCCTGTATGGAAAAATGATAATATCTCTAAGACAGCTGCACACTTAGTGAAGTACTGCATTGTATGCATGATGCATAATCCTGGAAAGGGTACCTCTACACTACAGGCTGATCTCGCACCACCCACATTTCCTTTTGAAGTCCTTCAAATAGACTAAATAGAATTGGAGGGATGTAATATTCGGAAGTATGTTTTGGTAGCTCGTTGTGCATTCAGTAAATGGGTTGAGGCTTACCCCACTAAAGATAACACAGCCATTACAACTGCAAAGGTACTCCTGAAGGAGTTCTTTCCTCATTTCGGCTTGCCCCGAGTGATCTGGAGTGACAACGGAAGTCATTTTAATGCAAAAGTGATTCAATTAATTTGTGAGGGTCTTCATGTTGAGCAGAAATTTCATGCTGCCAATCATTCGCAGACAGCGGGTTTAGTTTTGAAGTACAATGGTACTCTCAAACTGAAATTGGCAAAGATCCAGGAGATGACAGGGTTGCAGTGGCCAGATGCTTTACCATTAGAACTTTGGTCAACAAGAATGACAGCTCATTCTAGAACAGGATTGTCACCATATGAGGTCGTTTTCAGATATCCAGCAAATGTCTGGGGCGTTCCACGCCCACGTTGATTCTCTGATATAGAGTACCCTGTGTTGTTGGATTATCTTGGCCAGTTAACAGAAAGTTTACATTCTATTCCCCAAAAGGTGCAGGAGTCCCTGCCTTTTACACCAGAGGGACCCGGCCACAACATTCAGCCTGGAGACTACGTGCTCCTCAAGAATTTCCAGTGGAAGAAACATTTGGAGCCATGCTGGAAGGGGCCTGAACAGGTCTTGTTGGTGATGCGCACCGCTGTGAATATTGCTGGCCATAAGAACTGGATACATACTACCCACTATCGGAGGGTTCCTCTACCCCTACCCTATGACCAGTCGATCAAGGATGACATCAGAGACTCAGAGTGTGAACACAGACAGATAAGGAAAATAACAACGTGTTGAATGCAGCAGTTCCTCCGGAAATACGATCTATCCAAGAGCCCTTGTTCCCTGACTCCTCTGTGCCTGGGACCTCCAGATACAATTTGCACCCTCAGCTGAGGGACGGTGTATCTAAGGAGAATAAAGATTAGTTAGGGATGGACTGTGTGAGATAGGTTGCACTGAAAGATAGTGCAAACAGAGTTAGTTAGGATTAGAAAGGGACCTTTGTGTTGTTTGAATATTGGACAGAGGAGATTGAAGTATACCCTGAAGGTATACCATCTTGATTGACGTGGGATACGAGCTCAGGACAGAGCAAGCTCCACTGCCGGTGCTCAAGAGCGCCAACGTATTGATTTACAATAGGAGCCTGAACCAGTGAGTCTCTGACGGACACTGGGAACGTGTATATTTCTTTTGCATTTTGCCCCCTTTTGTCACCAATTTGTTATGCTTCCCTTTGGATGGACAACAAGTATGTTTACATTGTGGCGGGTGCTGCTTGCAGCACCGGCTGCCGCAATGTAAAAATATGGGATGCGCCTGCCAGTGTGCGGGTGCATCGTAATTGGTATTGCGGGACCGCCGCACCTATTGCGGGCGGTCCCTTTTGCCAATGCAATGGTGGGCGGACATTGTCTGCCCACCATCGTAATCGACCCCTAAATCCTTTCAAGCTTGAATTTACCAACATAGGATATACCTACTCAGCCGAGGAGGATGTTCCATACCACCACAGACATCTCCGGTTGAAGAGGTATATAGTGATCTCCGAGGAAGCATGATTAAGCTACTCAGTTGATTCATACAAAATACTAAAACCAAGGAATATTGGTGTTGCCATGCTGTGTAGTTTCCACTAATCAGTAGGAGCTGCGTGTTTGCGGAGGACATAAACTTAGGATGGTACCAAACTGATTCTATACACCCTCGTAGGATGTTGTCCCTTGGGCCATCTAGCTCACAGTGCCACCGTTAGTCCACCGAACCTGGATAGGGAGTAAACGGTTCTGGTATCCACTGAACGTGACAACTCTGTTCCGTCAGGAACTGTAGTGATGGACTTAGAACTTTTTGCTTAGTCACTCATGCTCTCTTTTGCTCAGAGACAGTAAACCCCGCGCATTATGAGGGATTGCTTAAACCTTGATTACAAGCATAAGCTTCTGGTGAACTATTGTGACTTCTGCCACACAGTCAGCATTGTCAATGCTCATTCCCCGTTCAGAAGCAGAGTCCTTAAAATCCGGGGCATGCTTGACTTTTAGTCCAGCTACCTTTTTCTTTTTAAATTGAGGTTTTGATATTTTAAGTTCGTCTTCCTGTTTAATTATGTATTCAGATGAGCATTGTGAGCCCTTCCTTTGTTTCACATGCTCTTTTGATCTCCGCTCTGACTGTCCTCTGTCCGAATATCTATTGGATGTATACTGAAAGGAATTGGAGGAACGTGTATCAGAATACTGGTACCTATCAGGTGGTTTAACATTATCACGGTTACCTCTGTTAGATTAGAAATGTTTATGCTTGCGCATTGCACTATGTAAGTTAACATTCGCGGCACCATTTTCTATTCAGACGCCATTTTGAATCATGATCAAAACCAATCCTTCATTATTTCTGAGAAAAGGGCTCTGTTAGGTTTGAGATTGGGTTCTGCTTCACTAATGAATACTCTATTCTTATTAGCGCATACCTTTCCCTCTAGATAGAAAACTTCTCCCACTTGTCTAGTGGTGGGCATGGGCAGAACGACCTTGAGTAGTAGATAATGTGTGCCTGGCCTCAGAATCAAAACGTATTCTCTGTACTTCACTGTTTAGCTGCATCTGCTTGGAAAATACCATTATGGGCGTGCCTTCATTTAGTTCTGAAATGCACATAATGTATCTTTAACTTTGCTGATGTCAGTCCCTCTGCAGCACTCCTAACGACTGGGCAGACTGGGCTCCGCTCTGACTGTATATGAATAAACAGTTTTTGGTTTTTATTCTCTACTGTCTGACCGACTCTTCATTTAGTATGGATGGCCGAGAGGTGGTCATTAGTGACCCGGGTGAAGTGAATCGGCCACTTCCTTCAGTTAGCGCCCAGACAGGGACTCCTTCAGGTGATTGAGGTAGATGCCATTGTCAGGTTGGACTGACGGTTCAGGTATACCTGCACGAGGAGTGTCAATTGCTCGCAACTGCCCTTTCCGTTCTGCTGGACTGCGCCTCACACAGTGGTCATCCCTAGTGGAGTCCTGAACGGCAAAACACTTGGATCTGACTGTGTGGTCTGAAGAGTTGGCAGTGGAGAATTGGTTAGTTTGTGCTACTCATATCAGGTGAGATTGTGTAGGTTCTTTGTGGATATGAGACTGTTGTGCTTTGAGTTTGGTACAGTCTGAGGACCGTTTTTGGTATTAAAAAAAGCATTTGCAACTGCTTTGCCAGGCATAAATAACAAACTTGTTTTTTCTTTTGAAAATGCCTGGGATTAGCAGATGCTCGATCGGAAGAAGCTCAACTGGCCCCTCCAGAAGGCACCCCTAATTTTGATATGTATGTGAAACATGTTCTTGGCCCTATTGGGTTTATTACATTCTGGCACAACTATACAAGGTAAAATGCCGAGTTACAGTGTTACAGTGGCCATTGACGGGCACTTTTGATGAACAAAAGATAGGGTTTTTACAGGAACAGTTATTTAAAAGACGAAGTAGACAGTCTATGTTTGATTCCCTCAGATCGTGGCAGAAAGCAGCAAGACAGAGACGATTGAAGATGGAAAAGGATGCACCGAAAGGGTAGATGCAAACACTGACCCAGAAAGCTGTAGCATATGATAAAGAAAAGCAAGACGCAAGGGTTGAATGTGAAGATAGGAGGTTTCAGTTGCATATTGATAAATTTTATTTGGCCCAAGAGGAAACAGATACTTTTGTAGAGGTATTGCTAGATACTAGACGCTGCCCCTATATGCCCTGCAGAGGCTATACCGCGCTGTTCCCTTACAGTCTCAGCAGCCTGTTATATCTGCTTCAACTGTTCCCTTATCTACAGCTGTTGTTTTGATGGCTTTGGCCACGGCACCCCAGCTCCTTCTTTGTCTTCGCCATCTTTGGCAACTGTGACTATTAGCACACCTACTGTCTCGACTCCGGTATCCTCTGTTCTCTCTCCTGCGGTACAAGTGCCAGCGACGATTGTACCTGTTACTTCTGTCACTTCTCCTTCCATGGTTTTTCATCCCCGACATCTTTGAGTGTTGAAATGCCAGTGCGTGGATAGAGACTGGACGAAATGTAGGAAGCGCATGTGCCCGTTAGTGCAATCTGGGGTGGGGGAATTAGATAAATAAGTAATAGCTAATCAGGCTGCGCAGTGGGCACGTGGGCATGTAATGCAATCTATAGTGTGGAAGATGTCTGGAAAGTCATGTGACAATTTGCCTTTTATACAGCAACATGCCTTTGAGCATATGTCTGCTAAATTGCGCAGTCTTTGGCAGCAACATTTTGGGACAGAAGCGCCTCAAAATGTATTTGATGTTAGAGATTATGTGTATGTTACTGATTTGGAGCCAGGTCAGGTTTTTGGAAATCTTACAACTTTAATTGCTTACAGGGGAAGGTTGTATGAGAATACTCATAAGTCGGTATCTCAGTTTCCGATGCAGGAGGTTTATCCTCTATATTACCCAGAAATACAAGAGTTAACGGATCAGCATGGTAAAATTACTAGATACGTTGTGTAGGCACCTGTTTTCAGGAACAATGGGTTTATACACCATGGAAATGAAGTGAGGTTTTATCCCTTAAGGCTCATTTGCCCGATCCGAGGAAAAATTCTACTGCTTATTATAAAGAGCTGACAGAATCTGCCTCATCTACTGTAATGACCCTTGCTGATAATGAATGATTCTTCGTCCTTCTTGTTCCTGTTGATATTTGGAGACAGGTTCATACTGAAGATCATGCAGCATTGTTGGGTAACACATGGGAGCAGTTAAGGGATTGGATCAGGAACGACAGCCAGGTGATAAGCCTGAGCCGAGATACTTGCTTTGCCAGGCCGCATCATTACATATATGCACTCTCCTATTCCGCCAAAGAAGGTGAGTTGGGATAAGTTGACGGCTTTTTGACAGAAGAAGGATGAAAGTGTGTCTGATTTCTTTACTCGGTTTGAAGATACGTTTTTGGACTATATCGGGCAGGATATGTCTATCAAAGGAGGAGTTCAGTTGTTTGTTGAAACATTTATTTCCAACCTGCTTCCTGAAATTGTGACACGTCTGTAGGCATCTGAGAGTACTTGGTCCACCTCTTCCCCCTATGTTATTTTGAATATGGCTCCAGAGGAGAAAGAAAATACAGCTAAAAAGCATAAGGAATTGAAGACAAAGGTGCTGTTACAGCAAGCGTTTAGGGGGAACGGTAGAGGACATGGTGGTCCTTCTAGACAGCTTCCACGCACAAGCAGGCAGCCGACCACGACACCTTTTGGGCCTAATATTTTTATAGTTATTTTGATTTTGTGAGGGGCACAGCTACCCTAGTGTTTCCCGGCGCCGCCTGAAACGAGGCAAGAACAATAAGGAAGAAATCTACATATTAAATAGCCAAGTTTTTAAACCCCTCCGAAAATTCTCATAAGAAAGTTCATTTCGGAGACCTATAGGAAGGGAGACCTAAAAAGCGACCGCCCATAAGCACTAATCTCGTCCTAGGAACAGTAAACTTGGCCTGAGTGTCAGAGTGGAGCACTCGAGATGGTGCATAAGGGTGAACTAAAGTCTTCAGATAGTGTGGCGCCTTACCAGATTTTATTTTAAACATAATACTCAAAGCTTTAAATTTAATACGGTTCTCAATCTTGAGCCAGTGGAGGTCTCGAAGCAACCCAGAGATGGAAGCAGTTTTAGGAATCTTACAAAGCAGCCTTGCTGCAGCATTCTTTGCTAACTAAAGTTTGAGTAACACATCCTTAGTGGCACCCAAGTACAGAATGTAACTGTAGTCCAGTCTAGAGGTGATAAGAGCCTGGACCACGGTACATTGGGTAGAAGGGGGCAAAATCCATAAGCCATCTAAGGATTGTGAAGCAAGTCGAAGCTACTCTCACTGCTTGCTGCTTCATGGATAGTTGTTTAATGCGTTTTTAAATGTTTTAGATTCAGTATATTTATAATCTTATTATGAATGTTTTATTGTATATGATCTGCTTTTATGACTAATCTGTCGAATAAAGCTTTGTTGAATTGGATAGTTGGTCGTCAATTAAGACGCCCACATTTTGGACCTGATGTTTTGGCTGAGGTGGACCCATTTCAGTGGGCCAATGCTGGGGGCCCCAACAGATCTTTATTCTTGTCCACGATCAGCACAGTTTTATCACAGTTGAGTTTTAACTGGTTGGTAAGCATCCAGCCTGATATATTCCTCAAACCGGCCTGAAGTAGGGAGGGTTTAGACTAGGCCTGGGCGAAGCACTACGCTACGCTCGCGTAGTTTGCGAAGTTCGCGCTACTTCGCACTACGCGAACTGCACGTAGCACAGTGCGAACACGCGTAGCGTAGTGTTGCGTAGTGCTGCGGTAATTTTTTGCTTGCTCGCGGTCCTCAACGTCAAGTTGGCGACCGCGAGCAAGCAAAATGACATCCTGGCGAGACTTTTTCCTTGTTCGCGATCGCGAGCATGGAAAATAAACCTCCCGGCGAGATTCCCAACGCGAGAAGGTCAGGTTTCTCATTGCGAGGGGTCGCGTATGCTCGCGACCGCTCGCGATTAGAAACTACCAGTTCGCGTTGAGAAAGCTGCAGCTCGAGTAAAAATCTACTCGAGCAGCAGAAAACTACAGCTCGCACTGTGCAAGATGCCATTTTCAATGATTGCACAGTGCCGGTTGCTTGTCCGCACTGTGCAATCATTGAAAACAACATCTTGCACAGTGCGAACATGTTACTTCGCAGTTCGCGAAGTGCTACGCGTAGCTCGCGTAGTGCGAACTTCACTTTGCGTAGCTTCGCGAAGTGCTACTTCGCGAACTACGCCCACCCTTAGTTTAGACGCCCTAACAGCAGAGAGGGAGAAGACAATCTGGGTGTCATCGATGTACAAAAAGAGGGACAACCCAGCTTCCTCCGCAATCCTCGCCATTAGCCTAACATAGTTGTTAAATAATAAAGGGCTGAGGATTGAGCCCTGGGGAACCCCATAAAGTGAGTTGTGAATTTTGGAGCACGCTGCTGGCGAGAAAACCTGAAATGTACGGTTCGTCAGGAAGTTTGCAAGCCAATTGAGTGCCCTGTCAGTCACCCTCAATGATTGGAGAGCCGGCAATAACACGGTATGCAAAACCATGTCAAAAGCGGCTCTTAGGTCTAGGATAAGTGCCACAGTGCCGCCCGTGTCAACTTGATAACGCCCCATTTCAGTGACCCCAAGCAAGGCGGTTTCAGTAGAAAAACCAGCTCTGAAGCCCGACTGTGGAGCATGAAGAACATTTTGGGAGGTCACAAATGATGTCAATTGTAGATTGACGTGCTTTTCCAAAATTTTGGAAAAAGCAAGAAGAAGGGAAATGGGCCTAAAATTGGATAGTTGCATGGGGTCAGCAGTGGCCTTCTTCAACAACGGTAAAACCTTTGCGTGCTTCCAGATAGATGGAGCAATTGCCTCTTTTAAAGAGGCATTAAGCAGCTCCATGATCAACATCAGGGAGGATTGCTCAAATTTCTGAAGCACAGTTACGGGAATGGGATCTCTGGGAGAGCCAGATTTCAGGCTGTCCAGTATCCGCCTAAAGGAGTTAATTTCTAAGGGTGCCCAGAAGTCAAGTTTGTCAGTGTGTATGTCAGAACCCCTAATGTAAGCTCCAAAACGAAGCACAAGGAATTAGGTTCTATGGGCGCTTCAGTCTTGAATGGATTTCAATGGTCGAGTTTGAGGCATGCCCGCATTTCCAAGATGGCCGCGCAGACGCTGGGGTCGGCGGTCTAGTTGCTAACAGATCTAGAGGGAGACGATGTGACGCGCGCACGCCTGAGGTAGTGCGCACTTCACCAAGACTTTTCCTCAGAGAAGACGTGTTCAAGAGAGTTCCCAGTTCTGAAGAGAATACCTTGTCAAGAAGTTTTCCAGAGTGACACAAGAGAGTTGTGTCAATACTTACCGAAGAGAACAGGAAAAGCCACAGAGTCCGTAGAGGCAACTTACTGAGAGAGTTCGGAGTTTTTCCTCGTCGCTCCAGGAGACAAGATACGACTTCTACAGCACCTGAAGAGAAGACAGTAGAAAGCTAAGTGAATTACTGACAGTTTATTTAAGGTCACATTAAAATGATAAGGAGTGTTGGGTGACGCAATAAGTAAAGACTTACCAGAGACAGCAGAGATCTGCATACCGAATCCAGAAAAGAAAAGAAGTATATTGTAGTTGATACTGAAGAGGTTACTAAGGGAAAAAATATTAAAGACAATAAGAACAGTCAACTAGGGAAGTAAGGAGAAACACTTACCAGAGCTATACAGATCGCAGAAACCATAGGAGAGGAAGCAACTGGAGAAGTTAAAG
This sequence comes from Triturus cristatus, assembly GCF_964204655.1. Taxonomy (NCBI): domain Eukaryota; kingdom Metazoa; phylum Chordata; class Amphibia; order Caudata; family Salamandridae; genus Triturus; species Triturus cristatus. The sequence continues at coordinate 53,478,388 of NC_140582.1, read as the reverse complement.
TACAAAAGACTCATCTAGAAGACAACAGTTATTAGTATAGCTAGAAGCAAGAAAAGAAAGAAGAGAAACCACGAGAAGAAAGATTTATGGTAGGTCAAAAGAGAGAGAGTTAAAAGATATTAAGACTACAAGATAAATAGGTTTAATAAAGACGAATATATGTTTTACAGATAATTAGTGACATCAATAACCAGAAAGAAGAAAAGGCAGAGTTGAACAAGAAGAGAGGCACAGAGTTCAGGATACTGGGTAGGTAGAAAACACCATTAGAGAAGAGAAGAAAAGAGATAGAATAGAGTAGAGGAGGAATAATAATAATAATGTTGTGTGCTTAGTTACCTCAGGAATCTTCAGTAGCAGAGTGATAGCTGAAGAAGAATTCCAGATAGGAAAACCAGAAGGTCCAGAACCAGTCTCTTCTCTCGTTTGTTATTTTATCCAATTTCCCCCTTCCCCCTTGCTGATCAGTTAGAGCCAAAGACATTTCTTGGGGCTGAGTGATTAGTAGTGGGAGTCGGGAAGCTAGCAGCTTCTGTTCCTGTGCAAGACAACAGCAACCAGCGGGAAGCTGAAGGTGAGCCCTGACAGAGTGAAGTGCCCACGTATTAATCTTGCACCCGAACAGAATAGAAAATGGTTGAGGGAATAAATTTACAGACCTTAGGGTCAGTCCTAGAGGCGATACAAAAGGAATTGGTAGGAGTTAAGGAAGAGAATCAAAGTCTAAGGCAGGAGGTCATGAATTCTAGGAAAGAGACGGCAGAATTAGCACAGAGGATGAGACAACCGTATTCAACTGGAAGGGAGGGTCCCACCACTTCAATGGAAGACACAAATAGGCTAACAACGCAAGTAATACATTCTTTGTCGCCAGTAATACCGTTGGCAGCGCCAGAGAGATTTAGTGGGGACCCACAAAAAGGTTAGGTGTTTATTACACAATGTTCACTTCATTTCTTGTGTCGCCCTTCTATTTTTCCTGATGCGCAGTCGAAAGTAGCTTTCATATTGTCATATTTAAGTGGAGATGCAGCAGCATGGTCGATGCCGATAGTGTCACGAGATGATCCATTATTGCAGAATTTTGATGAGTTCAAGAAAGAATTTTTGAGAATCTTTGACCGAAGACGGATCTCTCAAGCAGTAGATAACGAACTCTTGGAAATGAAGCAGGGAAATAGAGACTTGGTGGCTTATCTAGCTCAATTCAACAAACTTGTAATGGAAACAGATTGGCCGGAGAACAAGAGGACAGCAATATTTTATCGAGGTCTGCGAGATGAATTGAAAGATGGCTTGGCTCAAATACCAAATCGTCCAACTGAAATTTCCGCCCTGATAGATCTAGTGCTAGAACTGGATTTCCGGCAGGGAGAGAGAAGAGGAGAGAGAAGACGAGAGTACAGAAGTACGGTTCCGCGATTCGACCGAGCTAAGGCTGAAACAGGAAGAAGTACAGAAGGAACCTCAAGATCTGAACCTATGCAAATAGGAACGATTCGAGGACTGCTCACAAAGGAGGAGAAGGAGAAAAGACGAGCCAACAACTTATGTATGTATTGTGGATCTAGTGGACATTTTGTGCGAAATTGTCCAAAAAAGCCAAAGGGTTCATTTAAGCCGAAGGAAAATTTGCAGCACCACCTGTAGAAGGAGTTGTGCAGGTGGATGCGAATCAGAAATCAACTCCTCAGGAACATCGGCTGGCGAATACATTACAGTCGTCTTCGCCTCATTTGATTTTATCTTTGACAATCCGTTTTCGTGAAAAAATAATGAAAGGAGTGACTGTGATGGTGGACTCAGGAGCCACAGGTAATTTCTGCGACCAGAAATTCGCGACTAAGATTGGGCTGCAAGCAATTGCCAAGGCTAAAAGTGAACCAGTTCGAGCAATCGATGGTACCAATCTATCCTCAGGGCCAATCACGAGTCACACAGAGTTGATAGAGCTGATTCAAGAAGATGGGCATAGAGAAGCTATGCACTTTAACTTAATTGATGCCCCCCAATTTCAACTTATATTGGGGCTTCCTTGGCTCACAGAGCACAATCCTTCAATCAATTGGAGCAACAGAACAATTGAAATGAACTCGGCATATTGAAGAGAGAACTGTTTTGGGCTCCACGAGGCAACGAGTAAACAGAACCCGGCTCATGCCTTATGTTCAGCGGAAGTCTCTGTGTGCGTAATAAATACGCAAACAATTCCACAAGAATATCAAGATTTCTAGGACGTTTTCAACGAACAGGAAGCCGTGCAACTGCCGCCTCATCGTGTTTACGACTGCAAAATAGACTTGGAGCCAGGGGCAAATTTGCCTTGCAGTCGAGTGTACGCCTTGACGGAACAAGAGAATCATCACCTAAAGGAGTATATCGACAAGTATCTGGCCAATGGATTTATACGTCCATCCCAATCGCCGGTGTCCTTGCCACTATTTTTTGTGCCTAAGAAGGAGCAGGGCGAGTTGAGAACGTGCATTGATTATAGAGCCATAAATCGGATAACAAAGAAGAACAGGTATCCTCTTCCCCTTATCTCCGTCTTGTTGGACCAGATCAAAGGAGCACAGATGTTCACAAAGTTGGATTTAAGGGGAGCTTATCACCTTATTCAAGTTAGAGAGGGAGACGAGTGGAAGACGGCCTTCAGAACACGCTTGGGGCTATTTGAATACCTGGTGATGCCCTATGGGTTGTGTAATGCGCCTGCAGCGTTCCAACACTTCATAAATGATGTGCTCAGTGATTTCATTGATCAATGCATAATTGTGTATATTGACGATATACTAATCTACGCAACGAATATGCAGGAGCATCAAACACAGGTCCGAGGAGTTTTGCAGAAACTACGAGAGAACAAAGTATTTGTCAAGTTGGAGAAATGTGCTTTTGGAGTTCCACAAGTAGAGTTCTTGGGCTTTGTAATCTCGCCAGCAGGCATTCATATGGACAAACAAAAGATTCAGGCCGTACAAGAATGGAAGTCGCCCACTTGTGTGAAAGAAGTCCAAGGGTTTATTGGGTTCGCAAATTTCTATCGGAGATTTATTGGAGAATTTTCTCGACGAATACTACCTTTGACGCGACTACTGAAGAAGGGAACACGATTCGAATGGTCGGAGGAAGCAGAGCAAGCCTTTAAAGATTTGAAGATAGAGTTCACCACTGCGCCTATCCTCCTGCATGCCGATCCGATGGAGCCCTTTTATGTCGAGACAGATGCTTCGGACCTTGCGATTGGTGGAGTTCTATCTCAAAGGAATAAGGAAACGGGCCAGTTACACCCGGTGGCTTATCGGTCCTGGAAGTTGACACCAGCAGAAATCAATTATACGATTACGGAAAAAGAGTTGCTGGCGATAAAAGACGCCTTCAAGGAGTGGAGACATTATCTAATGGGGGCCCACCACGTGGTAACAGTCTACACGGACCATCGGAACTTAAAATTCCTGAAGGGTGCCAGAACCTTGAAACCTCGCCAACTCCGTTGGTCTCTGTACTTTGCCGATTACGATTTTGTGATAACCTATCGGCCGGGGGCACAGAATGGAAAGGCGGATGCTTTGTCTAGGTTGGGAACCGGAGAAGAAAAAAGTCCACTAAGCGCTCAAGGGATCATACCAGATACCAAGATTATAGGCGCCACTGATATATTGAACTTTAAGGAAAAGGTAATCCAGGCTCTAACCCCAGAAGAAATGCAGAGATGGGCGCAACTAGAACCTGGAAGAGAAGTTCGCGATGATTTACCATTTAAGGAAGGTGCATTCTATTTGCCGACTACAGCATTGCAGAAGCAAGCCTTGCAGGAATGCCATGATCATCTGTTGGCTGGCCACAAGGGAGAGTTCAAGACAGCCGATCTAATCAAAAGAAAATATTGGTGGCCACAGATGAGTAAAGACATTGAACAATATGTAAAGACTTGTGAGATTTGCGCTCAGGGAAAATCAGAACGGCACGCTCCACAAGGGCTGTTGCAACCCCTTCCCATTCCTCCTCATCCTTGGCATACAATCACCCTAGACATAGTTACAGACTTACCATCCTGTCAAGGGACAAATACCATACTAGTAATAGTAGATGCATACACAAAAATGACACACTTCTTGGCCTTAAAGGGAATCCCTACAGCAAAACAGTTAGCAAGACACTTTAGTACACAGATTGTCAGATTACATGGAATACCCAAGATCATAATATCAGACCGGGGAACCCAATTTGTTTCACATTTCTGGAAGGCTTTTATGAAAGGGTTAGGAGTAGAAACTCGTTTTTCCACCAGTTTCCATCCGGAGACGGATGGACAAACGGGAAGGGTGAACCAGGAATTGGAGCAATATTTACGATTGTTCTTGCTGAAACAGGAGGGAGAATGGCCGGACTACTTGTGGACAGCAGAATTCGCTCATAATAACGCGAAGAATGTGTCCACTGGATATTCCCCATTCTACTTAAACTATGGTAGACATCCAAATTCCGCAGTACAAGATGTGGAGCTCACAGTCCCAGCAGCCAAGGATTTGGTAGCTCATTTAAAGTCAGTGCATGAAGAAGCATCAAAGAATCTAGTACAGGCTAAGGAAAAGTATAAGAAATACGCAGATAAGAAAAGAAAGAAACCCCCTCCACTAGGAATAGGAGATAAAGTCTGGTTGAATACAAAAAATGTAAGGCTAAAAGGGAACCGAAAATTTCAGCCACGATTTATCGGCCCTTACCCATTTGCTGAGCAGATCGGTCCAGTGACCTATAAATTGACCTTACCCTCCCAATTCAAAATTCACCCAGTATTTCATGTTTCCCTTTTGAAGAAGGCAGTTTCTGATTTGAGAAAAGAACCAATTCCAAAACCAATTCAGCTAGATACAGGAGTAGAGTTTGAGGTGAAGGAAATTTTGGACTCAAAATTAGTCAGAGGTAAACTGTACTATTTGGTAGATTGGAAAGGCTACGGTCCAGAGGAGCGGTCTTGGGAATCAGATTCAGATGTTCATGCTCCTAGGCTAATAAAACCTTTTTATCAGCGCAATCCAACCAAGCCCAGAGTGGAAGGACCATCCTTGGTGGGGGGTACTGTCAGAACCCCTAATGTAAGCTCCAAAACGAAGCACAAGGAATTAAGTTCTATGGGCGCTTCAGTCTTGAATGGATTTCAATGGTCGAGTTTGTGGCATGCCCGCATTTCCAAGATGGCCGCGCAGACGCTGGGGTCGGCGGTCTAGTTGCTAACAGATCTAGAGGGAGACGATGTGACGCGCGCACGCCTGAGGTAGTGCGCACTTCACCAAGACTTTTCCTCAGAGAAGACGTGTTCGAGAGAGTTCCCAGTTCTGAAGAGAATACCTTGTCAAGAAGTTTTCCAGATTGACACAAGAGAGTTGTGTCAATACTTACCAAAGAGAACAGGAAAAGCCGCAGAGTCCGTAGAGGCAACTTACTGAGAGAGTTCGGAGTTTTTCCTTGTCGCTCCAGGAGACAAGATACGACTTCTACAGCACCTGAAGAGAAGACAGTAGAAAGCTAAGTGAATTACTGACAGTTTATTTAAGGTCACATTAAAATGATAAGGAGTGTTGGGTGACGCAATAAGTAAAGACTTACCAGAGACAGCAGAGATCTGCATACCGAGTCCAGAAAAGAAAAGAAGTATATTGTAGTTGATACTGAAGAGGTTACTAAGGGAAAAAATATTAAAGACAATAAGAACAGTCAACTAGGGAAGTAAGGAGAAACACTTACCAGAGCTATACAGATCGCAGAAACCATAGGAGAGGAAGCAACTGGAGAAGTTAAAGCACAAAAGACTCATCTAGAAGACAACAGTTATTAGTATAGCTAGAAGCAAGAAAAGAAAGAAGAGAAACCACGAGAAGAAAGATTTATGGTAGGTCAAAAGAGAGAGAGTTAAAAGATATTAAGACTACAAGATAAATAGGTTTAATAAAGACGAATATATGTTTTACAGATAATTAGTGACATCAATAACCAGAAAGAAGAAAAGGCAGAGTTGAACAAGAAGAGAGGCACAGAGTTCAGGATACTGGGTAGGTAGAAAACACCAGTAGAGAAGAGAAGAAAAGAGATAGAATAGAGTAGAGGAGGAATAATAATAATAATGTTGTGTGCTTAGTTACCTCAGGAATCTTCAGTAGCAGAGTAATAGCTGAAGAAGAATTCCAGATAGGAAAACCAGAAGGTCCAGAACCAGTCTCTTCTCTCGTTTGTTATTTTATCCAATTTCCCCCTTCCCCCTTGCTGATCAGTTAGAGCCGAAGACATTTCTTGGGGCTGAGTGATTAGTAGTGGGAGTCGGGAAGCTAGCAGCTTCTGTTCCTGTGCAAGACAACTAGGCCTGGGCCAAAATTCCGTTCCGTTCGCGGAAGTTGCGATATTTTGGCATTCTCGCGTTCCGCGGAAAGCGCGAAGATGTCAAAATTTCCGCATTCCGCAGCTTAGCGATAATTTTTTTCTTGCTCGCGCTGTAAAACAATACATTCTCGCGCGCGCGCGATCGCCTTACCTGAATCCCTGCGTTCTCTGACAAGTTTTCTTGACCCGGTCGCGTTCTCCACGAGATGTTGGATTTTGGTAGCCATTTTGCGCTGTCTCGCGAGAGTTCGCGGCCGCATTCAAGTCATTTTTCACGCGATCACGTCATTTGTCGCGCGATCAGGTATTTCTTCTCGCGATCATGCACCGCGCGAGTATGAGAAGATTGAGATCTCGAACATGTCATTCTACATCGCGAGCCAGAGAATGAGGACGCGGGCACATGAAATCGAACGCGAACAGGAGAAAGAGACCGCGAACACGTCATATCCAACGCGACAGGGACAAAGAAGAGAACGCGATCATATCGTTTTCGACACGCCGGCGGAAGTAATGTGAAGCTGGAGAACTCAACAATGTAAAATTTACAATTTGGAGAGGAATATCGGCTCTAGCAGCATGAAACCATCTGCAAATACTGATTTTGGATGAAAAGAACTCCTTACATTCACATTTGGCTTTCCTTTTTTGTGCAAGGACTCCAGGATTCATTTTTTTTTTACAAAGTGGAGAGAGGGAGGAAGTGACACAGATTCTCCAACTTCCTGTTCCTGTCCAGCAGGCTCCTCCCAGTGCTTTGTCCATCTCCTGCTCATTCTGCCTTTGGATTTGGAGCTGGAAAGATCTCTCTTTTTGTCTGCTGCATCATTGCAATTGGATTTCAGGATTTTTGGAATAGGATATTTTACAAGTAAGTGGTTGTTGTGTTTGATTGTGGGCATTGCAGTTGTTGTGTAACTACAATTTATTTTTGATAATTAATTATCATCATTCCTTTTTTTTTTTTTTAATTTATTTTAATTTTGTGGGTTGTAGTAGTAGGCCCGAGCTAGCCATGGGCATGGCCTCATGGGTGTGTGTGTGCATGATGAAGCAACTGTTCCTTTTGTTTTTTGAATATATTTCATTTTCAATCACATTTAGGGCATGGATGGCATTGGATTGAGTTGGGGAAGTGTGTATTTTGGGGTGGCCTTGCTGATGTTGTTGGGGCTCTCCATGTGGCTGGTGGCCATTTTGAGGCCTAGGCCTGCAAGCTTGCCTGGCCTTGTCTGCCAGCAGGCCTGCTTTCATCCACTGCTACCAGAGCAGGTAGCCACAGCTTTAGTAATCTACTGTTTTCTGTGTGTTCTGTTGATTTTAGACATCATTTTGGGCATGGATGGCATTGGATTGAGTTGGGGAAGTGTGTATTTTGGGGTGGCCTTGCTGATGTTGTTGGGGCTCTCCATGTGGCTGGTGGCCATTTTGAGGCCTAGGCCTGCAAGCTTGCCTGCCCTTGTCTGCCAGCAGGCCTGCTTTCATCCACTGCTACCAGAGCAGGTAGCCACAGCTTTAGTAATCTACTGTTTTCTGTGTGTTCTGTTGATTTTAGACATCATTTTGGGCATGGATGCCATTGGATTGAGTTGGGGAAGTGTGTATTTTGGGGTGGCCTTGCTGATGCTGTTGGGGCTCGCCATGTGGCTGGTGGCCATTTTGAGGCCTAGGCCTGCAAGCTTGCCTGGCCTTGTCTGCCAGCAGGCCTGCTTTCATCCACTACTACCAGAGCAGGTAGCCACAGCTTTAGTAATCTACTGTTTTCTGTGTGTTCTGTTGATTTTAGACATCATTTTGGGCATGGATGGCATTGGATTGAGTTGGGGAAGTGTGTATTTTGGGGTGGCCTTGCTGATGTTGTTGGGGCTCGCCATGTGGCTGGTGGCCATTTTGAGGCCTAGGCCTGCAAGCTTGCCTGGCCTTGTCTGCCAGCAGGCCTGCTTTCATCCACTGCTACCAGAGCAGGTAGCCACAGCTTTAGTAATCTACTGTTTTCTGTGTGTTCTGTTGATTTTAGACATCATTTTGGGCATGGATGGCATTGGATTGAGTTGGGGAAGTGTGTATTTTGGGGTGGCCTTGCTGATGTTGTTGGGGCTCTCCATGTGGCTGGTGGCCATTTTGAGGCCTAGGCCTGCAAGCTTGCCTGCCCTTGTCTGCCAGCAGGCCTGCTTTCATCCACTGCTACCAGAGCAGGTAGCCACAGCTTTAGTAATCTACTGTTTTCTGTGTGTTCTGTTGATTTTAGACATCATTTTGGGCATGGATGCCATTGGATTGAGTTGGGGAAGTGTGTATTTTGGGGTGGCCTTGCTGATGTTGTTGGGGCTCTCCATGTGGCTGGTGGCCATTTTGAGGCCTAGGCCTGCAAGCTTGCCTGCCCTTGTCTGCCAGCAGGCCTGCTTTCATCCACTGCTACCAGAGCAGGTAGCCACAGCTTTAGTAATCTACTGTTTTCTGTGTGTTCTGTTGATTTTAGACATCATTTTGGGCATGGATGCCATTGGATTGAGTTGGGGAAGTGTGTATTTTGGGGTGGCCTTGCTGATGCTGTTGGGGCTCGCCATGTGGCTGGTGGCCATTTTGAGGCCTAGGCCTGCAAGCTTGCCTGGCCTTGTCTGCCAGCAGGCCTGCTTTCATCCACTACTACCAGAGCAGGTAGCCACAGCTTTAGTAATCTACTGTTTTCTGTGTGTTCTGTTGATTTTAGACATCATTTTGGGCATGGATGGCATTGGATTGAGTTGGGGAAGTGTGTATTTTGGGGTGGCCTTGCTGATGCTGTTGGGGCTCTCCATGTGGCTGGTGGCCATTTTGAGGCCTAGGCCTGCAAGCTTGCCTGGCCTTGTCTGCCAACAGGCCTGCTTTCATCCACTGCTACCAGAGCAGGTAGCCACAGCTTTAGTAATCTACTGTTTTCTGTGTGTTCTGTTGATTTTAGACATCATTTTGGGCATGGATGCCATTGGATTGAGTTGGGGAAGTGTGTATTTTGGGGTGGCCTTGCTGATGCTGTTGGGGCTCGCCATGTGGCTGGTGGCCATTTTGAGGCCTAGGCCTGCAAGCTTGCCTGCCCTTGTCTGCCAGCAGGCCTGCTTTCATCCACTACTACCAGAGCAGGTAGCCACAGCTTTAGTAATCTACTGTTTTCTGTGTGTTCTGTTGATTTTAGACATCATTTTGGGCATGGATGCCATTGGATTGAGTTGGGGAAGTGTGTATTTTGGGGTGGCCTTGCTGATGCTGTTGGGGCTCGCCATGTGGCTGGTGGCCATTTTGAGGCCTAGGCCTGCAAGCTTGCCTGCCCTTGTCTGCCAGCAGGCCTGCTTTCATCCACTACTACCAGAGCAGGTAGCCACAGCTTTAGTAATCTACTGTTTTCTGTGTGTTCTGTTGATTTTAGACATCATTTTGGGCATGGATGGCATTGGATTGAGTTGGGGAAGTGTGTATTTTGGGGTGGCCTTGCTGATGCTGTTGGGGCTCTCCATGTGGCTGGTGGCCATTTTGAGGCCTAGGCCTGCAAGCTTGCCTGGCCTTGTCTGCCAACAGGCCTGCTTTCATCCACTGCTACCAGAGCAGGTAGCCACAGCTTTAGTAATCTACTGTTTTCTGTGTGTTCTGTTGATTTTAGACATCATTTTGGGCATGGATGCCATTGGATTGAGTTGGGGAAGTGTGTATTTTGGGGTGGCCTTGCTGATGTTGTTGGGGCTCGCCATGTTGCTGGTGGCCATTTTGAGGCCTAGGCCTGCAAGCTTGCCTGGCCTTGTCTGCCAACAGGCCTGCTTTCATCCACTGCTACCAGAGCAGGTAGCCACAGCTTTATTGATCAAGTGTTTTCTATGTGATCTGTTGAATTTTTAGACATCACCTTCCTGAGAGTGTAGTGTGGCTGTACACAGTACTAGTAGTATAACATAGCTCTAGTTAAAAAAAATTCATAAATGGCTAGACTATCTTTTGTTTGCACTAGTACAGTACTAAGTAACTGAACCACAAAAACAAATGCAACATTTCACTGATGTTCTTCTCCTGTCTTCTTTGCTTTTAGGTGCACAAAAGACAGAGTAGGAGGTGTCATCGGCATCACCTGGCTACCCGTTGTACTGCCAGCCAGACAGAAGTCCTGCTGCGCATCACGCCCACGTGTGACCAGAACTTGTTGTGCATCTGCCTCCTGCCTGACGTCGGAATAAGATGGCCCCAAAGAAAGGTACCAGGTCCAGTACCAAGAAAGTTGCTGGTGAGAAGAAGGAACAGAAAAAGGAAGTGCCATTAACCACGACTGGTGGTGTGCCGGCCAAGGTTTTTTTTGGCACCAAAGCGTTGTCCGGGAACCAAGCTGGGAGCAGCACAGCGGTCCAGCAACCCCACCAACCTAGGCCCAAGGGCTTTACTGTCGCAGAGGTAGCCAGTCTACTAACGGGCAGCGGTGTTGAAGAAATGTCATTACCGCAAAGTAGTACACAATCAAGTTCAACGCAGGCGCAAACTCAGCAGATCAGTGTGCAGCCGGCGCAACCAGAACAGCAGCAGCAGCCGGCGCAACCAGAACAGCAGCAGCAGCCGGCGCAACCAGAACAGCAGCAGCAGCCGGCGCAACCAGAACAGCAGCAGCAGCCGGCGCAACCAGAACAGCAGCAGCAGCCGCCGCAACCAGAACAGCAGCAGCAGCCGCCGCAACCAGACCAGCAGCAGCAGCCGCCGCAACCAGACCAGCAGCAGCAGCCGCCGCAACCAGACCAGCAGCAGCAGCCGCCGCAACCAGAACAGCAGCAGCCGCCACAACAGCCCACCATAGTAGTTGTTGCTCCTGACGTAGGGGCATTTCAGGAAATCGAGCTTCCTGCAGACAAAGCGGAGCGAAGTCAAACCACTGTTCCAGAACATCTATTGTCTTCCAGACCACCAGCAAGGAAAAGGAGGCTTAGTCCATCATCTTCTTCTTCAAGCCCCGCTTCTGATGATCGTGATGACACTTGGGTCCCACCAGCTCAGTCTGAGAGTGAAGTACGCCACAAGACATTGCTTCTGAAAAGGAAGGTCCCAGAAAAACTGAGAGTTATGGAGGTAGATGTAGAAGAGGGGGGTGATGATGTTGATGAAGACGAGCCAGTCATCACGCACATTACTCCCGCCCCAAAGGGATTGGAGACCGACATTCTAACCCTATCCAGAAAGGCTGCTACTGAGCGGGATGCAGCACGGATCTCACCAACACAGGTTACACCACCACTACCTCCAGCTGCCATATTTTCCAAGGCCCGGCAGGGACCTACATCCAGCTCAACCACCTCAGTAGGAAGTGGTAGTAAAAGTCACAGTGTAGGTGGACAGGGTCACATATTTTCAAGGACCCCCTCAAGTTCATCTGGTGTTGAAAGTGGCACATCCAGCAGTGCCAGAAAGTTCTCCTCCCCAGTTTGGGACTTCTTTTCTGTTAGCGCCAAGGAGGAGAACGTTGCTATATGCGCAATTTGTCGGCAAGGTGTTCGGCGTGGTAAGCTTGGTACAAACTATGGTACCGGAGGACAAGCAAGTCATCTCAGAACACACCACACTATTGTGTGGGAGGATCACCTACTTAAGTTAAAAGAAAGTAGGAAAACTAAACCCTTTGAAGTTGGTCAGGAATCAGGGAGCGATATTATTGTGGTGGCAGGTGAAGAACAGGGAGGCATTTCTAGCCCTGTCTCCAGTAGTGCAGTCACTGCAGTGGTAACGCCCACATCCTCCTCAGTAACATCAGAGTGGCACCGCAGTAAGAGCCATACTCAGAGTGTGGGTGAGACACCAAGGCGACCGGCGGCGAGTACCTCAATGAGACAATCTGTGTCGTTGAGCCTTAGTGGGTTAATGGCACCACTAAGGAAAGTAAGCCAGCCTACCATTGACAGCATGTTTAGGTTGGAGGGGCAGTTCCAACGCAACCACCCAACGGCACGATTGTACAATGCGAAGCTGGCTAAAATGTTAGCGCTGGACCTTCTTCCTTTTTCATTTGTGGAAGGGGTGGGTTTCCTTGAATTTGTGTCTGCCATCTGCCCGAAATGGAAAGTTCCAAGCCGGTCCTATTTCGCAAGAATTGCTGTTCCGGCACTACATCATGATGTACTGGAATTGGTTGGACAAGCTTTGCAGAAGAGTGCTGTGCACAATATCCACCTGACAACAGACATGTGGACCAGTTGCCAAGCCACAGATTACATGTGTATCACTGCACACTGGATCTCTTTTGTGGGGGTTAAAGATCTACTATCTGCACGAGGTGTTGTTGACACAGCTGCGATTTTTGAAGGTACTCGGAAACATGCAACTGTAGCCATGTTCGCCATGGAGAAATCTCATACGGCTGAAAACATTTTAGAAGAGTTTCGCACCAAGGTTTTGGAATGGCTGCAGCCCAGAGGGCTTGGTATTGGTTTTGTTGCCACAGACAATGGCAGTAATGTACTTAAGGCCATGGAACTTGGTTCCTATTTCAGGGTTCCGTGTTTGGCACACTGCATAAACATTATAGTGCAAGACTTTCTGAAAAAAGAACCCATAGTAAGCAATTTACTGTCCATCTGCCGAAGAATATGCACTCATTTCAGCCATTCTTTTAAAGCTCGGAAGCAGCTGAGGATCTTCCAACGTGAGCGTAGGGTGCCAGTCAAGGCACTCATCCAGGAGGTGGCAACACGTTGGAACTCAACGTATTACATGCTTGATCGTCTGTACGAACAGCACAGGTCACTCAATGATTATGTCTGGTACAAAGGCAGTGATGCTAGTGTTAAAGGCATGACCCTTCAGAGGGAGCAATGGACCCTAATTCAATGCCTGACTGAGATGCTGTCTCCTTTTGAGGTCTTCACACGTGAAGTCAGCAAGGAGGACTGTACAATGGGCCAAGCGATCCCATTGTTGCAAATGCTAGAGCATGAGCTGAATAATGTGTCTGAATCCTACAAAGGTGTAGAGGACAGAAGGCAAGCCCATGACTTGGTGGAGAGCTTATCCAGGCGCTTATCAGAAAATGTAAGGATACAAAATAAAATTTTGTCACAAGACCATTACATTTGTGCCACAATTCTGGATCCACGTGCAAAATTAGGACTATTCCGTTCTTTTTCCGACACTGATGTTGCCCGCTACAAAAGTTGTATAGCTGAAGCAGCCATCAAGTTTGAAAACGAAGGGCTGCTAATTAAAAGCCCGCCACATCAACCCACAACAAGTACTGATACTGAAGCAGGCCATGCAGAATCAAGTGCAACTTCGTCGGCTGAGGGCAGTGCGGTTGGCTCACAATCGCAACACTCACCATCACCATCGACTACAAAAACAATAACTGGATCATTCGGCCGAGTACAATCATTATCAGATTGGTATGTAAAGATGGGCCGTAAGCACAGTGCTGATGCACAGAAAAAACAGCACAAAAGCTTACCAGCAGCAACCCTGAACATTGAGCGGATGGTCCAGGCCTATCTGGACGATCCAACAGAGGTGTACGTTGATCAAAACCCAGTGCAGTATTGGTATAGGAAAAGGTCTGAATGGCCACAGCTCAGCAGGCTGGCGATAAGCTATCTGGCTTGCCCTGTCGCAAGTGTCTCTTCCGAACGTGTTTTCAGTGCTGCTGGTTCCATTGTAACCTTGAGAAGGACCAGTCTATCTCCCAAAAACGTGGAGAGGTTAACAATGATCAAAATGAATCAGCACTTCATACCACCGAATTACACAATGCATGAATCAACAGAGGAAGATGAGGACAGCGGCTCAGGTGACGGTAGTATTGTGTCAGATGATTACCTACTACTGGAAGATCCCCCAGAGTTTGAGGACGAGCTATACTTCCCTGACAATTAGGCTCGCACTTACTGTCTTCCTCCCTTTTTTCCCCCTTTGTTTGTGTCTGTTGTTCCGGTTATAAACTTGTGAATCGCAACCAATGCATTATCACCGTCTTCTAATCTTCTAATTTAAGATACAAGTTTCAGGTGTCTGCCATTTGACACTACAGTCCTCAGAATCCAGCTCCTCCGCTCGATCATACTGCATCTCCTGGTCAATTCCATTTCCCTCATGAATGATGATTGGATGATGGTAACAACAAATTCAAACTTTCCTCGTCCTTCCAAAACAAGTGGACCATGAATCTGATGACTTCTATAGCTATCCTCCTTCAGAGCCGAGAGAGACTGGCCATTAACTGAAAATAAGATGCAACAGGTAATGATTGATGCCATGCATTGTCCGCAGAAAAGCAGACTGAGTGATGTAGATTTTGTTGTGTGTGTTGCGCATGAATGAATTGATGTAATTGTGCACTGCCACTAATCAACTTTCTACAGAACACACTAGTAATTACTAATTTTCCTCTTCTGGCAAACAAGAAATGTGTACTTCTCTCCTGCATCTTGGTGATACATTGCTTTTAATTCAATACAGGAAGGGCACTCACTCAATCTGCTGCGCAATGCAAATGACTGTGACTTAACAGCACCGTCCATCATGATGATGGCGAAAGAGACGGCCTGCAGCGTTAACGAGATGAGATGCAACAGGTAATGATTGATGCCATGCATTGGCCGCAGAATAGCAGACTGAATGATGTAGATTTTGTGGTGTGTTTCGCATGAATTGATGTAATTGTGCACTGCCACTAATCAACTTTCTACAGAACACACTAGTAATTACTAATTTTCCTCTTCTGGCAAACAAGAAATGTGTACTTCTCTCCTGCATCTTGGTGATACATTGCTTTTAATTCAATACAGGAAGGGCACTCACTCAATCTGCTGCGCAATGCAAATGACTGTGACTTAACAGCACCGTCCATCATGATGATGGCGAAAGAGACGGCCTGCAGCGTTAACGAGATGAGATGCAACAGGTAATGATTGATGCCATGCATTGGCCGCAGAATAGCAGACTGAATGATGTAGATTTTGTGGTGTGTTTCGCATGAATTGATGTAATTGTGCACTGCCACTAATCAACTTTCTACAGAACACACTAGTAATTACTAATTTTCCTCTTCTGGCAAACAAGAAATGTGTACTTCTCTCCTGCATCTTGGTGATACATTGCTTTTAATTCAATACAGGAAGGGCACTCACTCAATCTGCTGCGCAATGCAAATGACTGTGACTTAAACAGCACCGTCCGTCATGATGATGGCGAAAGAGACGGCCCGTTAACTTAAGATGAGAAGTAACAGGTAATAAATGATGATAATTAATGGCATGCATTGGACACCTGACTCTGAGCTATTGATCTTTGTGTTGGCGTTGTTTGTTGTGCACAAAGTGAATGATGTCAAAGTGTACTAGTGTTAATCTATCTTTCTGTACACAATAAAGAATGACTCAAGTCAGTAATATTTATATTTCTACTCTTGTTGTGTTCTAAAAATTACACTTGTACTGCAGGCCGATCTTCAGTCAGTAGAAGTATCAGAGCTGATGATGAAGTCAGGAGGATGTTTCATGAGTGGCATAAAACGGAAAAGCCTAAAGGTAAACACGTGAACCACAACCACAGCACACCCAAATGTCTGTGTAGAAGTTGAATAGAGTGTAGCGGTGGGATGACTGCAGTGCATTGATTTTACTAACTTTAACTGTAAAATGCTATGTCTGGAATGGATAATGTGCTTTGCGTTTGTCCAACTCTTTGAGAGAAAAAAAAAAGGACTCTAAAGTGGTAACGTAGGATGTGCTAATGGTAAGCACTGTGGGCCTGATCTCTCCTGTTACTGTTGAAGGTCTATGCTGGAAACAGACTACAGTAGAGATGATGCATATGCATACATGCCACCTCGGAAAGTGTTCTTGTTGCACTACACCATCACTTGTGCATTTGTTTTCACTTTCTTTCTGAATATCCCCTTTGGTTTTCAATCTAAAATTACAGGCCGGGCCTTGTCCAAAACTTTGTAAAACATTACAATGCATATTAATTACCTTACCAATCAATCACCTTTTTATTCCAGCCGGGCAGTGGCGAGTGGTGAGGCGACACACCCTAGATTGATGGACGAGAGGAGCAAGAGGAATGCCGAGATGCAAAAAACCAGTCCACATTTTTGACCAGGATAAGACAGTAACAGTATCCACTTTTCACTTCTTTTAAAAAATTTGATTAATATCTTGTATACATTCTTTACAACAGTGTGTTCTTGGAGTTGTTATTATCAATCATCATTACGTTTTCTCTGTGTTTACGATTCTTCACTACCAATATTTAAAATTTCTATTTGCTATCTGTTAAAGTTTTAAGGCCGGAACAGAACAAGAACAAGAAATAGAAGTGTATGTAATCCGGGTCTCATCATGCATGCATTTCCTTTTTTATACCTTAACATATGGAATGGATATGGTATGGTAGTCTTCAATGATTGTCGTTTGTTTGTCTATGTATGCATACTGTTTTTCTATGTCAAACCTTTCCCAAAATCCCCCTTCCCATCCAATCAACGGACCCTAACCCTCTTCCCCCGGGCTGTGTGACTTATTGTCGAGGTGTAACTAAATTAAAAGTACACCAATACTTAATCACACACTTGCTGGGGCGGATGTGGTGAAAGCAACACTACTTCAATTTCAATGCAGAGCGATGATCTTCTTCTGCTTGCCCACCCATGAGTAGGATATTTCACAGGTTATTTTATTTAACAAAGGAACATATACCTCAGCATGAATTGCCGGCATTGATTTGATTTGTTTGTTGTCATTCCTCATATACAGCACTAACTGTTAGACTGTAGGCATAGCCAAGTCGACAAAACTATAGTTTGTAACTCTGTCTAGTAGGCTATCCTCATAATATCCAGCATTCATTTTTTTTGTCAAATATTTGAACATATAATTGTTGCTCGGTAAATTCTGTGATGTACTTCATTCAACTACTCCTCTAACAGTCTCTCAAAGGCGATTGACTATCTCCTTTTCTTTTTTTGGAAATGCTGCTACCCTGCCAGTGTATACTACTACTATACTACCACCACCACCCCAATCATGGCATGTATGAAAAAGGAAACCATCTTCACCATGCAGCCAGTGCTGTGCCACAGTTGGACATAAACATCAAGCACCGGTAAGAGAGAAGTTTGGGGGAGGCAGAATCAATAATGGACATGTCAATGATGTCAGTTTCAAACACCACTCCAAAGAATGCATAGTAGGACCAGTCAATGAGTGAGGTGTGTCGCATCTATCTGTTTGTGTCTTATACAGTCAGCAAATTATTGAAATCAAACACACGCTATGGGCGGCCATGCACCAGCAAAGAAACAGTGTGATGTAAAACAGTTACCCCACCTACAAAACATTAACAACATTGCATGTAACATAGAAAAATATATTTAATTGACCCTAACAAATAAACTAAACCCACAAAAGCTGACCCACCCCCCTCCCTAACCCCAACGACTGTCCATAGAAATAGAGAACGCCCAAACGAGTGAGGAAACAAACAGGAATTAAAAAAGGGGCAGTGACAGGGACTAACTGGTGGGGCGGGACTGGAGGAGGACACGAATCTGGTCCTCTAAATGGGCGACGCGGCGTCTAAGGCCGCGGCAGTTGCAACCACAGTGGGGGGGGGCACCGGAGATGGCACGGTGGCGGCGGGCAGCCGCCAGACGGTGGCGCCGTACCGCTGGAGGGCGGTGGCTGGGGCCCGGGGCACTGGAGGAGGCTTCAACTGCTGCTGCACTCTCCTCCTCCTCCTCGGCTAGGACCACCAGCCGCCGGTATTCCTGCTGGATTGCCTCCAGCTTCCGGCGCCGTGCCTTGGCGGCCAACTCCTTGCGGTTGATTTTCGGAGTAGCTGTGTATCAAAAAGAAAAAAACACGACAATTGTAAAATATAGTCTTAATAAAACAGTAGGACAAGGTAATTATTTATACACATAGTGGCATGGTAGAGTAGCACTATAAAATAAAGCACAGTAGTACATAACATTTTAAATGTCGCCCGTCCTTCTTCCTTCCACCTGTCTTACACTTTTTAGTTGAACAGTGCACCAGGTGCTCTTCTCCATAAAACTTTCAAAGCGGAGTTGAAATCAGATAGATGAGGCCATTGGTTACTCAATACTCTGGCTCCTAGTCCTATACCAATTAAAGGGAATTCTAGTCTTCTAGTTCACTCTTCAAACGTCCCCAAGAACTCATACTTACTTACGACATCGGATAGCGGGCGGACTTTGTCCGCCCGCCATCCGACTGCTAAAAAGGGTGGGGGTCCCGTGGGGACAATTAATTAGGATGATGCGCCCGGCACAGTGGCGGGCGCACCCTGTTATTTTAATTTTAAATTCTGGTTGGCTTTGCTGAAAGCAATGCTAAAATGTTGTGCTGCTTTTCCAAGCAAAACATGACGGGCCTCGCACGGAGCCTGTCACGTTTTGCTTTGAAAGTCGGGGGGTACCATAGCATCGGTAGGTACCCTCCATGGGGGCCCCCAAGCATACTCTGCAATGTGTGCATGCCTTTCCGTGGCGGACGGTAATGCCGCCACGCAAAGGCATTCCAAAATGCAGATTATATGGCTGCCGGTGTGGTGAGAGAGACACCACCGCCATATTGAACCCTTTTCCGCCTAGACATGTCTGAATATTTTCTACAGGGATGGCGGGAGGTTTGCCCCTGCTGTGACGGCAGTGAATTCCAGCCAGCCCGGCGGGGGCAATACGCCCACCATCCTAATGGGGCCCTAATTCACAACTTTACAGTATACATAGACATACAGTACACCTTTGCAGTGAGTGTGCTGTCAAGTTCAACAATAGTTAAAGATTATGAATCTAACTTACCACCGCCTGCCACTGGTGCTGCCACTCCCCCTCCGTTGCTATCTGCAACTGCCGCATCCTCGCCCTCGGCGTCGCCTTCGCTGGCCCCAGCAATGGTGGTCGGTAGTGCGCCTAGAAAACATTACACATTTATTAGGCAACATATACACCTCCCCCCTATTGATCAGTAGCAAGGTTGAAAAATGAGTTAATACTAACATAAATCACTAGTACAAATCAGGTAGTAGTAGAGTAGACACTAAGTTATATGATCATTGTAGCATTTGCTTGATTAGCCCTAGCCATGCACATGTGACGTTACCTTTACCTTGCAGCTTCTTAAGACACCTTTGAGCCCACATGACCTGCCTCACACTGCTACTGTCTAGTCTACGCGCTGCGTACAGGCGGTCAACAAACATTAACCAGCCACTTTTTTAGGAAGAACTGGTGTACTACTGTTACTGTTAGTCCATATTGCTTATCCATAGATGCTACACTTTTTGGCACGGCTGAGAAATGCTTGCAAGTTGCAATATACTAACGCACACCATTTCTTTTTTCGCATTACAGACGCAAGATTCGCTTCTACGAACCAGAGCTTCTGAACGATGCACCAACTACCAGTACTAGGTTCTTCTGAGGTGAGGGGTCCCTTCACTCACATCTTCATTTATAAATGTATATAAACTAAATTGCTATGGGATGGTGGTGCTGCCTTCCACCACTTCAGTTATCATGATTTAATTCCCAACTGTATTAGTGTAACAATGTATTTTGTTTTAATGTTATTGATTTGCCGGTTGGTGCTGCTAAGATAACAGTGTACAGACCTTCTCAAATTGAAATAAAAATTTTAAACTTACATAGACTTCGTGGTATTTGGTGTGGAGTGGACTAACTTACACGATTGAGCAAATTAAAGTAAGGGTGTGCATGTGAATTGCTTCCACGACAGAGGTTGGGTGTGTTAATGTTCTGGGTTGTCTACTTGTTGGTTGTCTTGGGGGGAGGGTTCCGAGACCTAATAGGTATGACAAGACAGTACTATAGTCAAGCAGTGGAATTGTGGTGGGTGCGGAATTTCTGATTGAGGTGTGCAAGGAAGGTCCAACCTACCATCACCAACATCCTATTTTCTGGTGCAAATGTATGTGCAAGATCCCTACAACAGTTGTATGTCCTATAGGGTATCATATCAAAATATTAAGAAATCTGGTAGGGCTGTTGCTGTGAATTTTCAAAGCCTAAACATCAACAAGAGTAAAAAGTAGTACAAGACAACGACCCAACGGATTGTACGAGCTACTGGTGAATATGAGTTTTATATTACAACCTTTCACAAAGAGTGCCACTGGGCAAGACTAGCTACTACAGTACAGACAGACAGACTGATAGTATGTAGTAGTACTCAGTCATCGTAGCGGAGGCAGGGATAAGCTTTTTGAAACCGTACAGATCGAAGGATAATTGGTGGTAAAAAAATAGCATTTGGAAACACACTATAGTTCGGGAGAAATGGGGCAGTAAAAGTTATGGAATAAGAAATATTATTAAAAACAAGAAGACTTACTGGGGCCAGCAGAGGAGCCCTCAGCGGTGTCCTCCTCGTGGTGTTCCTGTCCCGCCGACTGCCCAGTCCCTGCCCGTCTGCCCCTGGGTGCTGATGAACAGGAAAGATATAAGAAAGACAAACATTGATGGATGGTGTCAACTTAAGCAAATACAATTTTTTTCAACAACGGTCAAAAAACACTTATCTAAACAATTGCAATAACTACATTGACCGATCTCATCTGGTCAACATGTAATATCGGGGGATTCGCAGTTCGACTACTTAAGTTACTATTTATCAACAGTAATCCATTCTTCCATTCTGATTCCAGAAAACTAAGTTACAAGTAAGCCTAAGTATTAGTACAACCTACCACCCAACCTAGCCCACCTATTCCAGGCATGCCAATTGTACATTAAGTATGCATTTCGACTGTATTCCTCAGCAATGTGTATGATCCAATCATGGAGGACACATTAACATGACTACATTTTTTGTATATACACAATTTTGGTTTGATTGATGCTCATCTGCTACTGCTAAGTAACTGCAAAGCCTACCTCCACTCATTGAACAAACTAGAAAGGTTCTAAAGACTGGCGTACTAGCAGCACGTCACGTAACTGAGTGAGGGGGCATCACGCATACCACTAACCAATTAGAAGCTCATACAAAGTACCTAAACCTATGTATCAATCCGCCCCTATCTATTAGTGACAGGACAAAGTAAGGAGTGGACATGAGTCACTGTAGCATTACGTAACTTAATTTCTCTAAAATAAACTCGTAAAGAATCACGCTAAGCAAGCGCAAACGCAAAGCTGCAAACAAGTAAGATTAGTAGTAGCGCAGAAGAGCACCTGTGTCATAATCACAGAAGACTTTTAAACATTATTAACCTGGAATGTATTGCAAGCAGCAACATTCTATCTGGTTGGAAGGAAAAAAAGATATTCGCAATATATAACATAGAGCAGAAGAACAGACACAAAGTTGTAATAATTAAATAGGTACTCACCAAGCCCCGGGACCTCCACTCCTAGCAGGTCCAGCAGGTCCTGCTCACGGTCCAGGATGTCGGACCACCGGTGCGTCAGCTGTGCCTGGGTGCGCCGGACCCCAGAGATGCGAGACACTGCCCGGCGCACCTTCCCCCACCGCTGCCGACGCTCCCGGAGGCCGTACCCGGACCCAGGCCTGCCACCTGCTGCCAGGGTTGAGGGGAGGTGGCGCTGCACAAAGAAAATTAGTGCAGCCAACTCCGCCTCCCCAAATAAGGCCCGTGCATGCACCCCTTGTGGGCGCCGCCTTCCGCAAGGAAGGCGGTCGCGGCTCTGGCTGCGCCGGCGAACAGCCCTGCCCTTGGACATGGTTCTGGGGACGGGGCGGGAAAGAAAAGGTAAAATAAATAAAGGAGTAAAGGAAATAAATAGCAGGCAATACACAGAGAAAAAGTAGCTAAAAAACAAAAAAAAAGGTACACAAAAACCAAAAATATAGAGGCAGGAAAATAGTTAGAGAAATAATAAGTAATAAAGATCCGAAAAAAGTGGCTATAAACAAAGGATTGAAAAGATTTAGGGAGGATTGAAAATCAGGCCCCAGAACCATGCAATAGAGTGGAAAACAAGATGGCCGCGCCCGTTGCGACCACGTGGGCAAGTTCGCGCGATATTTTCTCCCTGAGCAAGCAAAAAGCAACGCGATCAAGTAAAAGCGATCGCGAACAGGAAATATCGACCGCGAACATGCAATGCGCGACCCGGAACAGGAAGTAAACAACGCCAGAGGGCGGGACAAGTGAAAACAAGATGGCCGCGCCCATGAGCGACCGCATGGGTAAGTTGGCGACCCGCGAACACGCAAAAAATACCGCGAACAGGCGGCAAAAACACTTCCGCATCTTCGCGATATTTCCGGCGTGTTTGCGGAGATTTTCTGCAATCTCGCGATAATTTGCGGAGGTTAATTCCGCAAATTCCGCCCACCCCTAAAGACAACAGCAACCAGTGGGAAGCTGAAGGTGAGCCCTGACAGTGTACGAAGAACAATTCTTCCTGTAATGTCCCAGTGGTAGTAATATAATGGGAATTCCCAGATTGCTGTGAGGCATTATTCGGCGTAGAGTCCTCGAATGAACCATATATTTTTTAGACTTTACTCAAAAAAAATCTGGCAAGCTTCTCACATTGTGAAGCAATCAGATCAGGAGAAGCAGGCAGGCAATCGGCACCTGACACATTTTTTACAAGCTTGAATAGCTGCTTGGGTGTATTCTGTGCTCTGGACACAGCTGAGGCCACTTAATCTACGTGTGCAGCCTTGCAGAGTGAGTGATAGTCTGTTAAAGCCTTTTTATATGTTAATTTAGCCTCTAGCGTATAAGTCTTTTTCCAATGCCTCTCTAACGTTTTACATTTACTTTTCTCTATTTTAAGCTCCTCTGAAAACCAGGGGGCAGGAGGGCGGTGATTATTTGCCTTTTTGGCAGATAGTGGGATGCAAGCCTCAACAGAGTTAGAAATCCAACTTTGAATGGCAATAACATCGTCTGCCAATGAAAGGCCGACTGTAGGGACAGTTTTAGATAGCATATTGTTGAACACTTCAGTGTTCAATTTTTCCCAATTCCTAGATTTAGCTGTAAGGCCGGAGACCGTGGGAGACGGGTCAAGTGAATCTTCTGAAATTTGAAAGCCAACTAGGAAGTGATCGGACCATAGTACAGGCAAAGCTGAGGAGCAGCATATGTTGTGCATATTAGAAAAAATTGGGTCAAGTAGATGGCCAGCCACATATGTAGGCCCCGAAGTACAGAGCAGCATATTCACCGCAGCAAAATCTGAAATAAGTGCAGCACTGGTTACACAGGTTAAATCGCCCAATATGGTAAAATTGGCGGCGTCCACAAGGTATGGGATGACTTGATCCAGAAGAGATGCAGCCCAGGCGCCCGCAGGCCCAGATGGACGATAAAGCAAAATTCCTGAAAATGTAAATTGGAGGGTTAAAATGAGTCTAAATAGAGAAGCCTCACAGCCCTGGAAGGGTAAAGTGTCAAATTTGCAGGTGTAAAATTTTTTGAAAATAATAGCTATACCTCCCCCTATTTTAATTCCCCTGTCTCCTCTGACAATAGCATAGTTAGGGGGCAAAGCAATTGCTATGTCAGGGACAGAGCTTCCGTGAAGCCAAGTTTCGGTATGGAAAATGGCATCTGGTTGCTCATTAGTCAAAAGGTCAAGAATATCTAGCTTATGCTTTTAAAGTGAACAGCAGTTTAAGTTGAAAAAAAAGTACTTTTCCTCCACTGCCTTACGGTAGTTCACGGGAATAGTCGACCGATGGGAGAGTAAACGCTAGACTATGAACTTCGCCTGACTTAGGCACAAACCCGCAGTAGGCACAACTTGAGGCCATAGATTCAGGATTGAATAGCATACAGTCAATGAGCGGCACACTCTTAAGTTCATTTAAATGGGATGGAGAGTAGATATAAGTGTCCCTCTTAATTGATCCAGCGGTCATGGCCACTGGTCCCGGTCGGGCACGGATGGGCGCAGACAGGCTTGCCTTAGGTACGCCATCAGCGTACCCGCTGCGCGCATCGGCTGCGTGTCCCTCCAGTGGCCATTAAATACTCAAATGGCAGGGCGGTAAAAGGCTAGAGCGCTAACCGCCCAAACGCGTGGCTCAAAAAAATGGCCGCCACATTATTGTAAAGTGCGTGAAGCAAATAAAAGGAGTCAGTAAATGCCCCCCATTCCCTTGAGGCACACAGATATATCAGGACAAACACCAGGGAATCACTGTGCATACTGTAAGAAGGAGGGTCAGTGGCATAGTCAGTGCCGTGTTCTTTTGCAGAAGGTTGTTGTCCTTAGAGGGAGAGGTCCTGGTAAACGAGGTCGCAGGACTGATAGAGCTCAGAATGCTGTGGTCTCACAGGGTCGTTCTGTTAATAATTATTTTGATGACCCTCACGATGGACAGTATTATCATGATGATTATGATACGGATGAGGTGACAGGAATGTCTTACAGCTAGGACAGCCAAGGACAGAGTGAGGGACCAGTTCAGATACCTGTAGATCAGTGTGGTCCTTATGTCTTTGCGGATTTGCAAGGCTCACCTAAGGAATTTTTGGTGGACACAGGTACGACGAAGAGTTCTGTTTCTCAACATTTGGTCCCTGGGCGGCTCTGTCTGGCCATCATAATGTTTCGGTAAGTTTTTCAGGTGTACCGGTTGTAAGCCCCATTTACCAACCCCTTGAATTGACTGTTGGTCCTTTTACTGTGGGTTCTCCATTTTTGTTAACATCAAATTGTGATGGGTTTTAGATTTGTTGAAGAAATTGCATGCTACTATTTATT